>NC_079288.1:4234571-4859571 GCF_023638135.1 Falco biarmicus | reverse complement strand
AATAACCCCTCTCCACTGTGTGTGATTTTGACTTCTCCTTGAGGGAAACTTACCCAGAACATCCTCACGGACCTCTGTCACCTCCGCAACCCACTGCAGCATCTGACTTACTGAAGAAATGGGCTCTGCCCTGAGCAGCGGAATAAACCCCTGCCTGAGGAGTCAGGGAGAGGCAAGGCCACAGAGGGGCTCCCCAGAAACCTCCCCCAGCCTTTTCCCCATGCCCCATCCCCAGCTTTTTCCCAAGACACACCCTGGTGCCTCTGCCAAGCGCGCTGTGCTGGGGCTGGCAGGCTGCACCAGGCCCATAAATCACTGTGCGGGACGTGCCGCAGCACTCGCTGGGAACAAAGAGGTGCATATTGACAGGTCTGTCCACAGTATCAATGCATCAACCCAGAAGAGATCCCCCAAGGTAAAGACAACAACCTGCTTTATCAAATTATCACCTTAATGAGCCAAGATTGCAAATAAGAGACAATCATGTGGGCTACTGCCTTGGTACGAAACCAGATAAAGCAGAATATGACTGGCATGATCTTTGCAAAACGCAGCAGACTATTTATACTGAGTTTCCTTAAGAATACCAATGAGAAATGTTGAAATTGAGCAAGTATCCCAAAAATTAGCCTGATAAAGAAGTCAAGGAGCACCTGGTAAACTATTACCTGCCGCACTGCAGTTGAAAGCTAAGAAATAAATAAATAAATATTACACCATGAGAGTCCTTACTGCTGGTTTCATCAGCTGTAAGAAATCATTGACCCATGATAATATCAGCCGGAGATCAGCCTGGACGGTCCTTTCCAGCCCTGCTGCAATGGCCTCCAGCCACACACCCCATGCCTGACATCGCTCCTCGATCCTGCCGACACCGCAGCGGTGGGCTCAGAGCCGCTGCGCCGCTCGCAGCTCCTGGGCACTGACAAAAGACACTCCCAGTCCTCCAGAACTTGATGAAATGATTTAAAGAGCATGAAGGTGTTTAGCATCACCGGCCTTTACCGGCTCCAGTGATCCTCAATAATACAACGTAACAATAATAACCATTGGGAAGGTGGTGTTTTTGTAATCGCTGTGCCTGCTCCAGCCTATACTCAGTTTTTCTCTCTTGGTTCAAATACTACGGTGACAGGGAGAAGGGTGCTCCTGCCACAACTTTTTAGAACGCTTGTCTCAGCATTTCCTTATTACAAAAGGGCAGGTTTTTTTCATGAATTAAAAGCACTCAATCATCACCTTGATAACAGTTGGTAAAATGGACAGTGCTTTTAAAAACTAGAATAAAAGATGAAATGTTCCAGTTCAGGACTCTGTACAGGAAAACAGGCTTTTCGTTGAGTTGTCTTCTTAGATGTGATAATGACTTTTTTCTTTTTTCTTTTTTTTTTCTTAAGTTTTGAAAAGCAGCAGAACAATACTTAACCTAGAGCTCTCCTTTACAGGTCCCAAAATGGGGAAATCCTCTCAACTCAGGTAAGGAAACTGAGGCAGAAATCGATTAACAGAAGAGGTCAGAGATCATGTACAGGGACAACAACTTGGAGATTCCAGATTTTCTGGCCACCTACTACACTACTGACAGGATCACCACACAGAGGAAGTTTCATTTATAAGAATTCATAAGACTTCTAAAGTCACCAAAGTGACAGCACGCACAGGGGCTGTGTCCTGACACTGCTGGGGCTGGGGCCACCCCTGCTGCAGCAGGATGGGTGGCATTTCCAAGTTTTTCTAAGTAGAACAGTAAGTGGGAAGGTAACAACATAAAGCAACTTACACACAACTAAATCCCCTCATTTGATAGCCCCAAAAGCCAAGCTCCACCTCACAACACGCTACGTGCCTATGCCAAAGTGCTACTGGACCAAGGCTCAAACAGTAAAACGAAGATCTGGAGGTGAAGATGGCATTGGACCTGTAACAGAGAAGAGACGTCGTTAGTCGGGCCAGTATATATTTATATACCAGTCTCCAGAGACCAGCAATGCTCACTTGTCCTCATATGCTGGTATGCCTGGGGAGAGGTTTCCAGTTACACAAATTTATTGCAGGGTGACACTAACAGATCTGATTTCTTGAGAGAGAGAATGAAGTCCGGGACTTGCTGGCAAGGAGCAGAAATGTCAGTATGACAAGCTGATCACTTACTATACCATAACTTAATACATCCTGTGCGTGTTTGGGAGGATGTTTTTGATGAACTAGCAACCCAAATTAGCAAGGAATTTTTAGCATATGCCTGGTCTTCTCATACGTCAGGTATCAGGAATCACCTTGAACAGGGAGATCATTCCCTAAACATGACTCCATTTGCTCTAGCACTGCAATTTATGACTCCAAGGTGCTTGGAGGGATGAGTGGAGAGGTGGGAATGTCCACAATTATTCAGGGAAAGCAGATGCTATCAGACAAGGCTGCACCATCAGTTTCCAGATCACACAGCTCTCTTCAAAACAGGACGGCAGAAACGGCTGCCAGCACTGTCTGCCTCTTGATGGCCAGGATGAAAAAAATAGGACAGTAATATCCTATTCTCCAAAATGCAGAGGACAGTTTTGGAGTGATGTGGAGCACTGCCTGACCCCAGACAGTTAACTAAGTCCTTCTTTTGTAAATCCCTGCAAGAGTAAGAAGCGAGGCTGGTGATTTTTGATTCCAGCCAAGGACTCTGCAGGGGCAAGTTAAATATTGCAGCGGTGGACTTAAACACTGCAATGGTGGATCACAGAGGGATGAAGCAGAATGGCTGACATGAATGTTGGCAGTTTACAACTCAAAATGCATAGGAAGAGGATAGGTTTAGGCCTCCAGCTTTGTTATCTTACTGTAGTCAGAACCTGTTTACAAGACTGATGAACACAACAGCTAGAGAAATTCAACTGTTTACTTGTAGTAAACTGCTGACGCTCACTGCTTTTGCTCCATGTGCCTCTCATGTTGCTTTCCCATCCTTCCAAATATTGTCTTCGGTGACAGCCAAGATCTGGAAGGCTTTTAAGCAGGAGTCTCTTCCCAAAGGGCACTGTGCACTGCAGTTTGGCCTTTGCATATCACTGGCACTCAGGACATAGGAAGAAATTATTTTTCTGGAGATTAGACAGGAAACTGTACAAGCTCAGAAACAGGAAGATTAATTGATGGAAATAATACTACCAAACCTGTATACCATGTGAAGTGCATGCTTGTGCAGGGTGTTTATGCATACGTGTGTATCTACTTGGTGTATGTACGTACAATCTGCCCATAATTTCACAACTTAATTTAATTGGGTGGAGGACAAAGAAGGCTGTGGGAAGGGAACAGAAGGATGCATCCATTTCTTCTACAGACCAGATGATCTGTTAATCCAGAAAATTCTCACTGATGTGCTAGCCCAACGTGAGTGCTGGCCTACTGACCCAGCCTATGAATTCAACTCATCTTCTTGTAGCCATGGGAAAGTCCATAAACATCACTTCTGCTTCCTCTTTCCAGTGTTACATGGATTCAGATCTAGAGCTTCTGTAGTAAACGAACCAAACGATTTCCAAGAGCCAGAGAGAAAGCGCAGTGATCTGAAGACAGAAAAGTAATGGTTGTGACAGACAACACCTGCAATTTACCAGCACAGAAGAGGCACCTCAGGTACTGCCAGGGCCCATGAGGCTGCCCACAGACTAAATATGCTTTAGGAAAAGCAGGTGAACAAGATAAAATATGTGCTCCTTACATACAGTACTAAGTGAAATGCTGGCCCACTGAAATCCATGGGAGTTTTGCCTTTGATTTTACTGGGGCCATAGTTCCACCCTTGTCCTTTAGTCCTTCTGTTGACAACACTTGTAAACAGCCTCACTAAGTTATAAAGTGGAAACATGCCCAAGGCACTGCCAGTGATGAACTATGTTGCTGTAGGTGGTAAGTAAACTGTAAATAAAGCTGTCTCTTTGGACTTTGCCCACAACAATGTTTTTTCCTGACTAGAAATTAAGGCTTGATACAGAGCAGAGAACACACCGACTTTTAAAAACTGCCAGGGCAGACTGACATGGAAGACCAAGCAGATGCCAGGAACACAAGTAACTGACCTCTCCATCTTAGAAAAACCTATCTGTGCTCTGCAAAGCTCCAGTGTATAAAACGTATATAAGCAGATCTGGAAAAAAAACCACCCAAAAAACCAAACCCACCAATGATTCCCAAGTAAAATCTCTGACATCAGCTGAAAAAAGAACATGCCAGATAACAGCCCTCTGGGCCTAAGGCTTTTCATTCCTTTCCATATAGATATTGCTGGAGATGAGCTGACTCGGTTTTGGAATTGGCTGCTGAGCCCAAACCTCCCAAACTGCTGGACTCTCCAGGAATCTTCCAAACACCCAACACCTTTACAGAGAAGGCACCAAATTTTCTACTTTACAAGGGAGAGCTGGGCATAATCAGACTGATAATTATAAGCTTGGATCTACCATCCTACTATTGCTTATAATTTGGGCTTTCTTGTGAAAAACTCTTGTTTTATTTCCCAAAGCAGTACTGTCAGAGCCTAGCAGCTGGGTGAACCAAGCCTGGGTGCCGACCTGGGGAAGGGATGGTGAAAATCATAGCTCCACTCAGAAGTCAGGCAACAGAAAGAGGAGAGCAACAGGTCCAACATATCTGTTTAGGAGAGAATTTAGTTTCAAATTTTAAACAACAGAAATATTAGTAAGGACATTATTCTGACATTTCTAAAAGCTAGCCCAAAATCCTGCTGAATAACGAGGTCTGACATGGTGACCCCTGCAATGAGTCTTTCTTCTGTGGTCCGTATTGCAAATTCATGCATTTCTAGCCATTGTCACTCAGAAGAGCAGTACAGTTTCACAAGACAAGTTTACTAGGTGTCATGCTGACCATGAAAACTCCTTGAGCTATGTCAGCAAACCCCTTAGCATAATGCCAGCAGTACACAAACCTACACCTGAAAGACATACAGGTGTTTAGATCTCCTAATCTGAGCTCCACATCTCACTCAGAGCCATCTTTGGTTCCTCATGCATCTTTTGATCTAATCCTTGTCCTGACTTGTATTGGTGATATTGCCACTGGCAACAGGCAAAGTCAGGAATGTAAGAACAAAGAAACACAGAACAGAGAGAGACCATCCAGGCCATAAAGCCCAATTTCATGAAAAAAACTCATGAGCCTGGAAATTTACCTGTTTCTTCTATCCATTTCTTCTACTTTGTCAAATAAAAGTTTTTACATCACCCTGTAAACAGACTGGTACAGACATTTTTCAATTTGTTCAATGAAAGTCAGTTTGGCTGGTTTTTTTTCAGTCAAAAAAGCCCCCAATCATAATAACGAGACCAAAATTAATTGGAGTACTTTTATCTTTCAGATTAACAGAAATCTAAATTATTGCTAAAAAGTTACTTTAGTAGGTTGATGCTGATTTAAATCAGCGAGTGCCAGAGGAACTGACATCTCAAAGCCAAGCCTGAAACGCCCGTAAGAGCTCCACTGATTTCCCTGGCCTTGCACAACCACCCAGCTCCTGCGTATCAGTCCCGCACCGGGCATTACAAGTGGAGAGAGAGCACTTAACTATCCTGCACACGTCTGCTCGTCAAGGCAGCAAACAATGGAAATACTAACACTGACTGTCCAAAGGAAAGCGAAATAAGAAAGGAGACTCTGAGACTCAAGGTATTATAGAAATAGATGCCTGTAAAGCAGACAGAAAAAGCAACATCTATTACTGATTACTGGGAATCCTATTATTTCAGTAGCGTCACACACAAAATGCCTGCTCCTGTTCCCATCAAAGTTAAAAGCAGAATTCCCACTGGCTGGCCTAAGGATCAGGCCCACTATATATTTTAAAAAGTTAGATCAGCAGCTTTCAAAGTCTCTAGAGGGTTTTTATGATGCTGCCTAATTAATTCAGAAGCAAATAGATTATTTCTCAGGAGGTGAAAAGCAGGAATTATTTAAAAGCTGCCTTTAGGCAAACTACCAGGGAATAAGAAAAATGTAACTACTGGTTATGTCAGATTTCATTTTCCAGATCAAAATTCATTGTGTCAGCTCCTTTTCTTTGTTGCAATTCTTTAAAGATGTAAGGAGAACCCTGGGTGTGCAGGAAAAGAAGGTGCTGCTTCACAGAGCAATGCAGCTCCAGATACCAGAGATCTACGTTTTACTGTACATTTCCCCACCTAATAAATATCTTCCAAATGGGAGTATGTGGGGCTGGCCAAGGCAGTCAAGGAAACAGGAGACAGAGGTGCTTTCCCCTCATTTCCAGGTTGCCTCTGCATGGGAGAGGAAAGCTTTTCAAACATTGAATTGTGCAATGCAAGTGCTATTATGTGTCAATTATTTAAGTGGCACATGACTGTAACCGCTTAGATTAACTCCTGCATAAAAGAATAATAAAGGAATCCTTATCCAGAGGTCTTGTCTTCTAAGTAAGTAAAGACAGGGTTGAAAGAACAGCAGAGCTGCAGATGAAGTCCCACAGCAGGTCAGTGACAGGGCTAGAATTAGCCAAGGTCCTCCGCTTTTACCTGCCAACAGAGGCTGCCTCCAGATTTGCAAATGCTCTAGTTTGGCACAGATCTGCTGAAGCGACTGAAACTACACCTGTCCACACCGGTTCTGATTTTGGCTTAGGAAGGTGGGAAATGTTTTTAGAAATTATGGCTGGAACATCAGAAAACCAAAAAGGCATTAAACAGCCAAGTCCTAGTGGAAGTCAATAAACTCAGCTTCCATTATATCCCTTGAAACAGCCCTGCTGAGATGGAGAGTGATAGGAGAGCTCTCATCTTAATACATCATGCATTTGGTAATTTAGAAAAGCTTACTTAGTATTAGCTCTGTGTGTAAGAGGTTTGTGCTTAATCCCATCTAAGCCTTCTAAGACAATGCTTTTTAATTCAAGATTTTACAAGGGAGAGTGCTAAACCCTGTCCTAGACAAAGAAGCAAATGGTACAGGGCTGGAGAGCAAAGGACCCTGAGAAGAGCACAGCAAAGTCCAGCACGCTGCAAAACTCAGCTTTGTGGCAGCCCCCAGGGATGGGCAGAAGGAAGGATTGCTGGGCATAGCACAGCCTGGCCAAATCCTGCCAGAGTGAGTGGAGGTGCTGAGGCTGATGGAAAGGGAAGCTGCCAGGTCAGCAGGTCCAAGCAGGAGAAAGCCTGGAGTACTTGCCCCCGAAAGTGCTGCAGGTTAACTCCAACAGCTGCAAGAACATATACACAATTTCAAGCATAGAAATTGCCAGATGACCAAGCGGGAAAAGAAAGCATCTGGCCAGAAGTCTTTTATACTTTGCAATATTTTTTCTAATTTGCTGCAGTTACTGCTGCAGAGGCTCTTCAAAACCAATCCACTCTGATTTGCCTGAAGGACGTGGGAATCATTCCTATGCAACAGGACTAGCAAAGGCCTCTGCATTATTCAGTCCCACTACGCAGTCAGCCTTGTTGGTTCTCTCCACGCACAGTACGAATTTTACCCACAGCAATAAAAGCCCAGCTTCTGGAAACCACTAGGCTGGAATAACAGTGTGTCTTTGCAGCAGCTCTGGCTCCCAGCACCGCCGAGGTGATGGCTGACGCTCCCCGACCACGACTGGGTTTACCAGGGAGCGCTGCTGCTTAGCTGGTTTTTCTTCTGGGGTGGGGGGTGCTACATGGGAATTTTGAAGATCTTTAAATATTCAAACTTGGGTTTAGCCAGTCAGATTCAGAAAGCACTTAGAAAACACCAGCGTTTGAGAGGGCTGGCTCAACCTCCTGTTTTTCTGGGATGCCCTCCAGGTACCTGAGGACTGTAAAGCAGAGAAAAGAGGAGAGTCAATAATTCACGCTTTTACAGGACAAAATTCAGATAAGCCTGAGCAAACCAAGCCAGCCATGCACTCTCCTTAAAAAAGCTTAGCTGCTTCAGTCCTTAAATATTTTTGGCTGACGGCTCCTTTGAATTCTAAAGGAAAATTAAGAAGCTTGCTGTTTTAAGAAGTTTTGCAAATCTCTTTCCTCTAATTCTCCTCATCTACTCTGTCTGGGTGTGTTCTCATTACAACTAGGAAAGACCTGAAGATCTTGTTTCCAGGCTCTTCAGTGTGGGGCAGATTTGAATTCAAGTCATAAGAATGTGAGAACAAAAGAGCAAACGTTGAAGAATTTCCTTACTCACCAGCTTTCCCTAGTTTTGACTTAGATCTTGGTGACTCTACTGACTCTATCTTTTCACAACTACAAAGACAAAATTGTATTTGATGTGAATGTGCTGAAGACAAGAAGTTTACAACATTTCTTCACAGAGTTGTCTATATTTGAATATATTTGCTGCCTGGGCCTTAGATGGTCTTGAAGAAAATAAAGGGCTGACCCAACACCTGTGGAGTCAATAAGAATAATTTTTGACTGTGGTGGGTTTTAAATCTCAAGTCTATACCACAAAGCAGGTGCTGCGGCAGTAAAGTGAGAGTTGTGACTTCAGTCAGAGATGGTCAGGGATGAAGGACTAAACCCCTTTGTGCAATTCACTGATCCCTCAAGAATATCTGAGAGACGCAAAACTCCTTTGCAAATACTGTACAGGTGAAGTGCTGTGCAGGGGACAGAGCTGTGCACAGTCACTCTTCATGTGTCCTCCCAGGAAGTCTGGGGTGGGATGGGAAGATGGAGGGACAGGGAACATCACTTGGCCAGGCAGCTTGCAGTTCTCCTCTTTTCACAAAGGGCAAAGAAAAAATAAGGAAAAACAAAAAAAAAAAGAAAAAACTCTGCCTGCTGAGAGGAAACCCTCATTTAGCCGTTACTGTGGAAGCCTTGGAGTAGTCTAAAGGAGATTGAGACAAGGACATCTACCTATGACTATTTTATAGCCTTCGTAATGTTCACAGCGAACTAATGCAAGCAAGGACACATTTCTGTTACATTCAAGAAAGTGTTTACATTGGCAGAAAATGTATCTCTTCAAAGCCTAGTAACGCAGCATTACAAAAGACAGAACAGTAAGTTACTCAAACTGGAGATCAAACCTGTTTACTTTGATGAAAGAAATGGTTAAGGGCAACAAAGGGCGCAGCAACATCTGACAGGCCAATACACTGAGCCCAATCCTGCAAACCCTTCCTCTTCTGAGAGGCCAAAAACCTAAATAAAACAAACTATATGAATATGCGCAGCAACTCTGTTATTTCTAGCTGTAGTTAGGAAAAAAACCAATCAGGCCATTTGTCAAGGTGCAGCCGAGCAGAACACGATGGCGTTATCTCAAATGATATGTAAATAAATAACATTTCCATTAGTTTTTTTGGTTGCTTTAGCCACATATTCGCAGTCACACTTGCTAAGCAGAAAATGGTTGGGTTTTAATAGGCTCTCCTGCGAGTGCGGGACAGTAGGGACACTTCAAGACAGTTTAACCGTATTCTCTCACTCTCAGTCTCCCTTGGGTGGCTTCTGCATTAGCCATGCCAGGACAGAGACACTTGGGCTGCCTCCAGGCAGGACAGCTTGCTTCAGCAGAGCCTCTCCGTTTCTGTGAATGTGACTGTGCTGCTCTCAGCAGGCAGCCGGAGCGTCTCCGTCCCACATTCCTGACACCGGGACACCACTCCCATGCTGGGATGTGCACAGCACAGACATCCAGGCACGTTGCGTGGAGCCAGCCTGAATAGGAATTGCCGGCGCTGAGCCAGAGCTAATAAGGCTGGCGAGACCTGAGCTGACTCCTGCCGTCATGAGTGCAGGGAGCCAGGTCAGGGCCAGCACCGCACCGAGGCACCATCCTCGCCTGGAGCCAGGGGTGCTGGGAACCACGGCACAGAGCGTAGCCCAGACCCAGCAGAGTTCAGTAGCACCAGCTAGACTTCTGTCTACAGCCCTGCTGGGAATTTCATACTACTCTTCCCAGTATTCGCAGTATCTAGTTTCTTTCCTTACCTGAACTATCCTGGCCTCTAACATGTAATGGTGAGCTGGCAGTGTTTGAAATTAATTTATAACAGAATTAAAATACTCTGATGAGTTAGAGCCAATCTGCAGTGCAACAGTTTTCAGCCAGATGGTCAGGCTATCATGACCATCTAGTCTGATCTCCTAATTAACATGGGTCACGGAATTTCCCACAGCCGGTTGGTAGGATTAGCTCTGAGAGCTATTAGTCAGCAAAGCACTGAGCCGGCGTGGTTCTCCATCACTCACATGGTGGCTGGAGCAGTGCAGCCAAGCCGGATGGGTGCTTTTGCCTAGTGGGCAGCATCGCTGTCATGCAAGATTCAGAGAGGTGCAGAGGGCTCCAGCGCACTGGCAGTCTGCTGGCAGCTGCAGAAGGGCATGGGCGCCGCACGCCGGTGCTGAGGTCCTGCCGCCAGCTCCCATTGGCAGGGGGGCTACATCACAAAGTCCTGCCTCCATTTGTCATGAAATCAGTGCAGTTTTGCTTAAGTAAGGGCTGAGTCAGTCATGAGTCAGGATTCATGGACTTGGCCCAAAACACACATATATTTAAAAATAATTGCCTTGAGTGCTTGGATAAGTTTTCAGCAACACTGGGGAGATGTGAATAACTTTGGTCCAGTAGGAAGATCAAAGAATGTTGAAAACATCCATGTTACCCAGCCTCACGGCCACTGTCCAGCCCAACCACTGGAGCTGTTTGCTTCCCAGGGTGAGAAGCTCAGCCCATGGGTGTCAAAGAGTGAAATCATAGCTACTCTTTGATGTATTTATATGGGTGGAGATTCCAGGTCATGCGATGAAATGGAATTACTCACACCCTTTTGTTCCCAAGGATTAAAGCCTTTATCTTCATATTCTCAGCAGGAATATCATAATGTTTTGGGAAAGAAACCCTAAGATCTATACCAGTTATACACTGCTGTTCTTTTAAATATATATGATATGTGGTTAGCCTTCAGGATAGAATACAGCAGCATAAGAGCAAACGAATTAACAGTAAAGAATGGCATATGACTGTGAACAACTGAGTACGGCCTATCGGTATGGGCCCGATCTTCTTTTTTCCTCACTCCCACGGAGCACTCATCACTTGTAATCATATGGGAAAACTACACCAGCAAAATAATGTATTGTTAATATTCCTATGTTGATTCTTTTCTGCCTGTGATATCTTGCCCTAGCTTGCACAGCCCCAGGCACATCTATTACGCTCATCCAATGGAGACAGTTCCTTATGGTTTGAAGGTAATGAAGAGCTCCATGAAAGTGTGTGCCTGCTTGGTACCAAGTTTGTACCTTAGATGATGATGAGCATGACCCCAGCACATAAAGTAACTCTGGGAACAAGAATAGTAACTCCAGTTAACAGGTATCAGTTATTCTGTATTAACTATCCCTGTGCTTGCTCTGCCCCCTTGGCAAATACAAGTAAGCCAAAGCAGTTTTCCCCTTCCACGAAAAAGGGGATAGCTGCATTGCCTTTACCGGGGTAAAAGCATGAACAAGGCAATTGCGGTGAAGAACCTGACATGCAGGAGCTCGTTACACTGCAGTAACTCGCCTGTATATCCGAGCCCTTAGCACAAGCAAGGCTCAGAACCAGTGCAGGTCATAAGCTGGAAATGGAAATATATGATACTGGGCAGGCAAAGCTACAGAACCCTCAGCACTTCTGTCATGGATCGTGCACGCAAACCCTCGTGCTATGTACTGAAATCATTCAAAGCCATTTGGCACTATGGTAATTACTTGCTTTGGTGACACCTCCTTGTGATCTGTCTTGGCTAGCTAGAAGAGGTATGAAACAGAGCAGCTATTAGGACTAATTACCATTATTTGCCTTCAGCAGGTGCTGAGAACCACAACACAGAATGCTAGGTGCTGTACAGGACACGGCAAGGAACAGCCATGCCACAAAGAATACACAACTGAAGTGAGCAGTGTGTGTCAATTCACAGTTTCAAAACACATCTTACAGTATCTATGTGCTTCTCAGTCATATAGTAAATCAGACCTTAAACATAGTTTCTGTAGGACTTTACTACATAGCAGTAATAGAGTACATAATTCTATTTTCATTCCTCAAGTCAAGCCCTCAAGGTGAACATCCTGTATCCACTGCAAAAGAACATGATGTCTAGTGCTCATACTTTCAAGGCAAAGTGTAAGTATCTTGAGTACACTCCAAAGCAGAGACAGCAAATCCCAATTAAAGACTTAAATTTAAATACCTCTCTCATGATTTTACAAAGGTAGCTTTGGTTTTGCAGGGTTGTTTTTTTTTGTTCTTTTGTGTTTTTTTTAACATTTGAGCAAGATGGAAATTTGATAAGGCTCAAAACAAGTCAGAGAAAACAGCCGATGGGACAGGCAAGTAACTGCGAGTGATGAGGACAGCACAACACACAGCAGCCGTGCCACAGGCACTTTACTCGCTGCTCAGCATTTTGCAGACATATCTAAGAGCATCTTAATAGGGGATTTCATGCTCTATTCCTTCATTGGACAACCACAAATTCCACTCATCTGCCATCAGAGCAGACCACTGACGATAGGCTCAGAAAAATGCTTTCACAGAGATCCCAATGAGAGCCTCTTCCTCATCCTGACATTACTTGGGTAATCAGCGTGACCCAGTGGTGACTGAGAGGGCCGAGGACATGCGGAAGACTTAAGCCCATGCTTAAGACTGAGCACAGGAACAGCTTTAGTGAAGTTAAGCACATTTATGAGTGATTTTGTAGAGATGGGCTGAACTCTGCAACTGCTCGGCATTTTTGCTGATTGCATCTGCATCAATAAAAGGATTGTTTCAAGAACAAGTATCAGCTCTGTGTTACATGGAAGGGAAAGGTGAAGAGAAGAGAAATCAAGGAGGAAAGTTGGTTGCTAAGGGAAAATCAGGGTCTGAAGAAAGACTTTTTGGCTCTTCCAGCAATTACAAAACCTCCCCAGCTCCCAGAAGGGAGAGCTCAAGTGAGCTGCCTGTCATAGTTGTGACTCTAGTGTTCATAAAGGTCAGCCTGGCCACAGGAAAACGCAGGCACAGCCAAATGCCAGGCATTCGTTTGGCTTTAAGAGTCACTTACTGCTTTAAGAACTGCAAATGAAACACAGCAAGAAGCTAGGGCACACCAATACTTGAGCTTTCTCCAGCAGCATGGAGCACATGGCAAGCTGCCTCATGCCAGCAGTGCTTGTGGCTCACAGAGGTAAGGCCAGGCATGCATGTGGGCTCCTCACCTCCTCCCAGGCTGTTGCCCAGCCTGCATCACGCAGCGGCCTTAGGAACGCCGGTGAAGACTCAGTGACTTGACAGAGGTGCATCCATGGCAGAAGACAGAGGAGAGGACGAGTTATTGATCTGAGATGTGGCACTGGGACCTGATGAGCGGAGCCAGGGCTCACAGGACCTGGTTTTTGTTCCTGGCCTGCCAGGTGATCATGTATAAAAGCTTGATTCCTCAGTTTCCCCCTCTGTAAAACTGTGTTAATGGTATTGACCCTTGTAAAGCTCTATCAGACAGAGATATTCTCATATTTCAGATGAGAGGCAACCATGCTATGCCTGGCATTTATTTACATGCTTTAGGGCATGAATGGCTTTTTCTCTGTGTGTGTGTGGTGCACCATATGATGGGCTGCTGTCTCCACTGGGCTCCGCAGAGCACCACTGAAACAGAAATCACCAGTTAAATGAACAGACACTGTGTGTTAGGGTCTGAACTATTGCATTTGGTCAGTTATTGGATAGATGACCAGATTGCAACAGAAATTTCTTCTTCTTTGAGGGCAGGCAGCCAAAAGATCAGCATTTACCAAACAACGTGCAAACAGGGCATCCCAAGCATTCCTCACGGGAAGCGTAAGCCTCTGCTCCAGCCTGTGCGTGCTGGGGCGGGCACAGCACCATGCAGGGTGCAGGCAGGCCAGGATGGGCCCACACAGGTCACCCAGAGACATGGAGATCGCACTTGACTCGCTGGGCCCAAGACTTGGCCCCATTCCCCATGAGGGTATCCAGAGCATCTGCAAGCAGTTGAAGGCACCGAGCAGGTCCCCAGCTCTCTCTGGCTGGCAGCCCCCCCGGCAGCTCAGCCCCCCCATGCAGGCACTGTACCAATGAACTGAACGACTTCTTCTCTCTCAATATTTTTAAAAACTTGTTTTCTGAGTATTTATTTTTTAAAAATCTTCGCTAATTGCTGTGACCCTTCAGTCCTTTCATGTTCTCCTCTAATTTTGGAAGTCCCAGGGGTCAGGTCCTGCAGGCCCACGGAGCTGGACAGCATCCATCCTCTGGAAGCCAAGTGAGGAGAGTGCGGATGGCAGGGCTGGAGAACACCGGCGAAATGCCCCGCTCCGTGGGGACCCTGGCAGCGGGAAGGCGACAACTCCCCGGCTTCCTCCAGCACCGCAGCTATTCCCAAGCGCTCCAGCCTCGGCAGCGTGCGAGAACCCTGCCATAAAGCTCAAGACAACCGGCTACACGCAAAGCCGGCAGGCAGAAGCCCTGCCACGGCTGGCCCGGGCTCAGCACCGGGGCTCGGACCCACGGCCCTGGGCCGGGGCACCTGCGGGTGCGTGGGGCGGCCGCCAGCCGGTCCTGCCTCCTCCCTCGCCGCCACGGGCAATTCCCGGGTGGGATAAGCCACCCCCTGCTCCAGAACAGACCGAACTGGGGCTCCAGTTTGCCACAAGAGGGAGCAAAGCTGTCGGCAGGGCCTGGCGGGGAGAGCTCAGCCCCCCGGCTGGGGACCCCGGGCTGGGGACCCCCGAGCTGCGGAGCCCTGCCAGCCCCCCGCCTCTGGCCGCACCTCCCGGAGGGCAACACGCGGCACTTCCAGCAGGCGACACAATTTCTACCAAAAACCCAAGGCTGCACAAATACAGAACAGGCCCTGGAATGAGCCATGAAAACCAATCACGCAGGGAAAGCCGATCAGCGTCTCCAGATTTCACAAGTATGTATGCGTGTGTATGTATAAACGTATACATATATATAAACATATACATGTCTACATAAAATCTTCCATTATCCCTTAAGGCATTTGATTGTTTTGTTAATTCCCAGGATGTAATCTGTTTTGCATTAAGTGGGATGTTAAGCATCTAATTGTCAAGTGCTGATAAGCCATGGGAAATTTTATTACAAGATAGGCATCAGCTGAATGGAGATAAAACACATCAGATGTTACAGTGCGATTTCCAGGTGAGATCAGTCTAGGTACTTGTGAATACCACTACCCGGGGCATGCCAGGGATGAGCTGCAGAAGAGCTACAGGTGGAAATGGACAAATTGAGGAGTTACAGATCAGAATCTGCTATTACCAGCGGCTCCATGTTCCCAGCTGTGCACAGCACTAACAGTTTGCACCTGGGCTGATGTCATTTGGAAAAGGCCCCCGAACGTCATGCATTTCATGTAAAACCTGTCATTTACACCTACAAGTACCACAGCATCTAAAAATATCACCGAGCACCCATAAGTACCAGAGCAGAGACTGCAAACATGTTTTTCTGCTCCCTTTTATCTCTTCAAATGAGGCAGAATTCGCAGCTCAGCCCCAGCCTGCCATCTGGGAGCCAGTCCCTCACCAGCCAGCCCTGCCATGTGTAGTTCATGCCCTTGTAAGTTAAGTTCAGTCATATTTTTGCAATTCAAACTGAGCTTATTGTCAGCCCAAGTAATTGCTTGATCTTGCGATTGCCATTACCTTCTGCTTCCTCCTGCCTGCGTACATAGCACCATACCTTAGCACAGGCAGCAAGGTCTCTGAGCAGAGACTCTCTTCTCACGTCTGCCATAGGGGCCCCAAGGCTGCGTGACTCACAGCATGTGCCATCCATCTAGTATCAACAGCCAATATTAGGGTGTCACAGGCTACTCTGGGTCCTAGTCCATTGGTTTTACTATTAAAATTCTTTAATTATCAGTAGGCTGTTGAGCAACTTTGTCTGGAGCGGCACAAACCCAAGAGAAAGGAAAGTGTGTTCCCCTGGCACTGGCACTTGGGTAACAGCTCCTCTACCAGACAGAGTTGCGTCAGCTGGGTCCTACTTATCTCCATGACCTCCTGATACTTGCTGCTCTCTGCCATGATTTTGGAATGGCAGAAGCAGATGCAGAGATTGGGTTTTGTGATACTAATGCACTTTAAGCTTTTTAATGTCAAGTACTATTTGTTTTGCTTGGCACTTCCTCTATGGCCAACCACGCAGAGGTTGGTGCTCCGGAGCAGCCCTGCGGTTAGGAGCTTCCGACCAGAGACTGGAAGTGACTGTGAGCCTATCCCTCACCCGCCCCACCACGAGATCTCCGGCTCCTGTTTGATAAAAGCCCAACAGGTAAAGGCAAGGCCTTAGAAGTGCTGTGAACTTTGTGCATTTACTGGGAGGTAGAGAAGAAAAGCAGTATGCTCTGTCTGCCCCTGGCACCTGGCTGGGGCAGAGGCCACCTGCTTTAGCCACCATCCAGGCTCAGCAGGGACAAATCACCAGCTTGTACCCTGCAATGTTCGCACAGAAGTGGGAGATAAGGACCGTCAGGAAAACCTCACTAGCTCCCCCAGAGCTTCGAAGACCAGCCACAAGGGAAGCAGCACAGCTCTGGGGAAGAGGGAAGGAGGCTGTGAGAGCTCTCCTGGCACCCTCCACCTCTGGGAACACACCTTCACCCTCCTCACAGCACCTCAGCCAGCAACCGGTGGAAAGGTACCCCAGAAGCTTTGACAGGGGTAAGAAGGAAACACGTCAACTCTGACTTACGGAAGAGTCAGGAGCTTTAATCCATTGAAACAAAACTTGACACATCATTCTGCACTGCTGTTCACCCCATGTTATAACCTAAGCCCAGCCAAAATTATTCTGATTTCTTAATGTTTTACACCCCTTCACCCAGCTGGGAATGGCCACTGCAGGTCCCATGCTGGGCCATTTCAGGTCCCTGGCTATTTTGATGCCAACTGCATTAGCCCCTCCAGAAGCAGCAACTGCTGTTGATGAACTCACAAACAGCCCTTCCAGAGCATCCAGCTACTCCAGAACAAGTGCTTAGCACATCCCACCACTGCTTGAATCGCACCAGCGCAGTGGAGGGGTGCAAGCCCCAGTCTGGTGTGCTCCTGCGCTGCTGAAACCGAGGTCTCCTCAGCAGCCTCTGCCCTCTTGAGAAATTTCACACCAAGTGAGTCTCCATGTATTAAACCAAAATCATCTTCTCCTCCTCTCTCGACTGCCCTGACAATTTTATCATATTCTTTAGCGACTGGCTGGAATGTATTTCCTATGCACATCTTTTTATTTTATTATGTATAAAAGATGACCATGTTCAGGTTCCTGAAATTTCCTAATTATACACTGTTAAAAAGCAACTGGCAATAAGTTCACTTCTTGTTCTTAAGAAGCCGCTTTTTTTCTTCTACTTTCTTTTCCCGTTTTGCCACAGAAGGTGGGAGAGGAAACCAAGGAGGAAACATTGTAAAATTCCCCCATATTTTAGGAACAAAAAGCAGTTGTCATTTCAGAAGGTATTTTTAAGAAACATTCACTTCATCAGTTGTCAGGCGATTCTGTTAGGCACAGTGCCACTGCAGGCAAAGTAACGACACAAGCCAGCATTATATTGTGTGTAAAAATAAGCTTATATTCCCAGCTGAATCAGAGCTGCCTTCAAACTAGGGCTCTGACAGTCCTGACTGGTACTCAGGGCTGGTGACTCAGCAGCTGCTGGTGACTCAGCACCCACGGAAATCGATGGAAGTGCCTCCAGCATTTTTTATAAGAGCTGAATCAGGCCCTAATTGCATTTTAGCCTGATAAGTGAAATGTGCTTCTGACAACTTAGCTTTGTAGCTTCAAGTCATTTTTTGTATCTGCTCTAAACTAGCTTCAACTGTTTTTTGACAAAGACAGCATTTCCCCACTGGCTTCTTGACCTGAAATGGGTTGAATTTCAACACTTGGAGCTATTTGAGCTCAGATCTTCTATGTGTTGCTTGCAATTACTGTAGGGATCTGAAAGACTTTTGACATGAAATCCTCTGGCTCCAAACCAGCATTTACGGACACAAACCCTTTTTTTCCCCTTTCTCTTCTTCTTTTTTTTTTTTTTTTTTCTTTTTTCTCTTTCTTTTTTTTTTTTTGCCTCAAGGTGGAATGTGCATTCTTTGGGTCAGAAAAAGCTATCTACTGCTATTAGGACTTGTGGTACATTGTTACTAAACAATGCAGTGGAGGTGTATGTCTGCCTCTCAGACATTTGCCAATTTTCTCTAGGATGAAATTCTTAGTGGTAAAAGAAGCTTGTTAAAAAATGTGAGGGGGAGGGAGGAAAAATATTCAGTTGCTTTGTAAATAATTTTGCTCTGCTTTATTGCTCCTTATGTTTCTGGCTGCCTGTCTGCAGCCCAGCTCTGTTTCTCTTCCTGATGTACCACCCACAGGAACCCCACAAGCAATGGCTCAATACTGAGGTTACCCTGAGTCAGTTCTGGTAACCCCACAGTTCAAGGGCAAAGCACCACCACAGTGGTGGGCTCCTGAAAGCCATGTGTGATACCTGAGGCCATCCTGAAGAATCATCCTCCTGAGTTACTGACCACCTTTGGCTCCAGATGGAGATCACTGAGGACCTGGCATCAGTTTTTGCTCTGCCAGGGAGGAGCAGCAGCAGCCAGGAGGCAGGGATGCCGCCTCTTCTGCTATTTAAATCAGCAAGGCCCAGCCCGTGTGTTTTGGGCAGCCCCTTGTGCAGATACCAGCCCTGCCACTCCGTGCCAATGCTCACCACTCAGCATGCATGTGGGAAAAACACAGCACACCCACACTCAGAGTCACAGGCTCCAGTCCCAGCTGAGTCAACTCAGCCCCTTATTTTTGCAGAGGAGGTACACAGAATCTGATGGAGCTTATCATGTGTGTAAGGGGCAGGGAGTGGCTCCTTGGCTTCAAAGGGCAGATAAAGCCATCAAAGTGATTGCCATCTTTAAACGCTGCCTACTTGCTCACTAGACCTGATCACCTCTTGAATGAAGACTCAAAGCCTCTCACTCCAGTAACCACGTGGATGCATTTACTGCTTGCCACTCCTGTTCGCTTGCAGAGTCAGCGCAGCCCTGGGGAGAGGAGAGTCATTCCTGCTTTCTGCTTATGCATCAGCAGCACCTCGGTTAGAATGTTTGCCCTGAGATGCAACTGTTGTACCTACACAGTGTAGTACAAGGAGCCTGGGGAGCAGGAGCCCTGGGAGGACCGCCAGCAGTGGGCTTCCTGGCCTTCTGTTCCCCGAGAACATCACATGGATATGTTTGGGAAGTAAAGCAGTTATGTCAGGACACACTGCAGGTCTAGGCGGCAAAGACGGCCGCCTGGGAAGCAGAAGAGTCCTGTTTAATTCCAGGGACCCGTTCGGCAGTGCAAGTGGAAAGAACTAACCAGGCAAGATGACAAGTTCCCCGCCCTGGTGTGAACAGGAGATGGGAGGCACCACCCTTGGAGGCAGACAGGATGCCAGAGGGGAGGCAGAAGTAGATGAAACCAAAATGAACCTTCTTGGTTGACTCAGGGGCAGGAGTAGGGACAAGACAATCTCCTGCCAAGGGCTCCGTTTCACCCAGCACCACCTCGGGAGGACTCAGATGGAAAGAATTTCACTTGCGGGCAGGAGGGCAAGTCAGATACAGTATCTAAGCACACTACCCCACCCTTCCCTAGGCTTGTCCTAGGGTTTGAGATGCAGTGTGCAAATCTGGAATGCATTCACAAATAAATGTCAAATTCTCAGATGTATTACCAGCCTTAAAGAAAATGAACAGACTTAATTAAAAATCCCACTGTTTCTTTGACTCATGACCTGAGTCACATCTCCAGCCTTGCTGCTTTTTATATATTTAACACACATGCACAGAAATATAATCAATACTTATAAACTTAAAGAAGCCAGCAAGATGATACTACTGTGTTTAAGAAAGTCATCCGTAAGCTGTAGCAATGAGGGGATCATGATCTTTAAGGAATCCTTGTGCAATACGCTTATGTGATAATGATACGCAGATTGCCATTTACTGAAATCACAAGATGCCACGAATCCGCTCCCATGTTTGCTATCCAGGGATTATGTATTTTGCTCCATCAGGTGACAGCACAGACCCATTGGGATCCAGATGTCTATTACTAAAAATCTCCTCGTAGTGGGCTGACACATTCAATCCTTAAAAAATGAAGCCCATTTGTTCCAGATTTGTACCTCTATGTTTGACCCATGGGAACGCAACGCTCCCGCCTGGCACTCGGCATTAGAAGGAAGTCAGTTCTGACCACCGACAGCGCAAGCCATTCCCATGGCTGGTGATGTCCCATTTCTTTTTGGTTTCAAAGGAGTGGCCAAGGGCTGCAGACAAGATGCCGTTTGGCAGGGCAGGTTGGGCTGCACTCACCAGCGCTGCCCATTCCTCCTCCCGGGCAGCCAGGCAGGCTCTGTCCCAGCACAAAGCCCCAGCAAGCCGCTCCTCTGCCCCTGAGCAGTACCCGTATGCACCTTTCCAACTAGGATAAAAGGTGCTCCAGAATCCCACCCCTGACCACAACTGACAGAAAACAAAACCTGCAGAAGGCACCTAGCACCTTGCCAGTGTTACCCTGTGAGAAGACTTCATCCAAACCACAACAAAGTCCACAATTTCCACAGGCTTCAGCTGAGGACTGTTTTAAAACCCTTCCTTTTCCAGGACGACCTCACTCCAGACCCATTTTGGCTTGTCACAAAGCCAGTGGCAAACCTCCAATGGCTTCAGCAGTAGATGTGTTTTAGCAAAGCTTATCACAAACAGGGTTAACTGGAAGATCACAGACATCACCTAGCCATCAAACACAAAAAATAACCCTCTGGCTGGTGCATTCTGCTGCTGGTCAGTTGGCAGCAAACTCTGAGGAATTCAGCCCGCTGCAGGCAGCGCTGTGCCCGGCAGGCTGGGCAGACACACAGACTCAATGACCTGCCAGGCTCTATTTCAGCCATATTTTCTACTATTAGAGTTTCATCATTTTACTGCATTTTATCTGCTGCTAACAAGGTTTATCATTAAGGCTTGCCACTAGAGAATAGGCACTTATACCTGATAATACACATACAGAAAACAAAGACAACAGGCCAGCTGCTGCTGCGGTGATACCATTTTTCAAGAATGGCAGAGGACAAGTAAGAGCAAGCAGAATACACCTTAGTAATTTTGCAAACCAGGTTGTCAAGCTGCAGTGCCAGGAAATCTACCTGTTGCAAAATGCAACCTAAACACCACGTTGTTATAACATCTGCACTGCCTACTCATCATTATGTTTAATAAAAACTAGCCATCTCCTTTTTCAGTAAAGCAACGTGGTTTGTATTTAGGCCTGTGTGAGGAGTTTAGCACCTCTCTTACGCTGCCTTTCTCCAAGAGATTGGAGCTCGGTCATAAAAATGTTACGGTGGAGTTAGCAGAGACACTGTCTTGGCTCAAACACAAACACCTTTTGGTAACAAACAGAAAAAACCTCCATTCAAGCACCCAAGTGCCCGGGCTGTGGTATCAGTGTAACCATTTTCCCAGAGAGGTTATTTGCCTTCTCATCTGTTCTACAAGACGCAGGCCCATGCAGTAATTACAGCCTCCTTTAAGGTTCACTGAAGGGCAGTTGATATTCTCCCATCACCTTCCAAGACCCTATCAAAACATAATTCACTGCCCAATTTTCATTTGTTTGCTTTTTTGCTAAACATTATTTTACCTAAAGCAAGCCTAAGCTTAGCAGGGTAGCTCGCCTCAGTACAGCACATGAGCTTTAGTCCCAGGATTTAAGAACAGACTTAAAAGCTTGGTTGATACCAGAAATGAGCATCCATTTTGTTCATTATTCATGGCCCCGGCAGTGTTGGAGCTGCCTTCGGAGGTTGCCTGCTCCACAATACCGCTTCTGACACGCAGAATCGCCAGCCCTTGTTGGCAGCCGCAGTAATCCCCCTCCACTCTGGGAATGCATCATTAATTGTGGAATTTGGATACTAGTGGATGTCCTTACAGTTTCCAGACTCTCACTGTTGAGAAAGCAGAGCCCTTAAAAGGACTTGGTGGGGCTATTTCCTGCTCAGAAAACAGAGAAAATTAAGATTCAGCAATTTAGTCCACTTTGGACCTACTGAAGATTGAAGGTCAGGGTCTAACCTCAGCTACCCCACTGCTTGTCCAGAACACATGCCGAAAAGTTAATGGAATTACTTCAGATGTTCCCCAGCACGGCTGAGATCAGACACTGGTCCGCACTGTCTGGGGCTGAAGATATTCTGAGCCAAACTCTTCACCCTCAGCCTTGGGAACGTTTTCATAATGGAACACGATGTTTGCAAAAACTAGTCCAAAGGTGGCTTCTCTGTCTGTAAATATGTCAAGAGCGAATTGGCAAGGCGACTTCTCCATCCCTGGAATGCGCAGGAAATAGCTGTGACTATACTTATCCATAAAACAAATAGCTTAATTCCCACCACCAAAATGGTCTCTGACATGTCATGCTCACAGTAGCGTTGATAAAAGGTCATAATACACCGTATGCCCTGTAAATGGCTTTTAAATCTCAGCCCAAGCGTTTCATTACAAGCTCATTAAAAGATGACTGTTCCCTCAGACTGGCTGTGGTCACACAGCAGAACAGGAGGTAATTGGAACCACTTCCCCAGTCTTGTATAAATGTGTAACGTAGCAGTCAATGTAAACCTTCACTTTGGTTGCCAATGTTGCCATACAAATCAGCACACTAGACTTGGCAGGAGTTCAGGCAGATTTGGCACAAGCTCTAAGCCAGTTCGTTTCACAGTTGTTAAGAAAAACAAATCTGTATCATGAACGTGCTTCAGAGCACTCAAGTTTCTGGTTTGTTTTTGGAGAAAAAAAAAAATAAGGGCCAGGTTCTGCTCTGATTTACTTTGGTGCAAACCCAGAGTAACTCTATTTGCTTTGATTCTTCCAGGTTTATGCTGGTCTGCATTCAATCACAACGTGGCTCTCAATCTGACATAAGGGATGATTAAATTAGGCAAGGTAAGTTCTTTTTACCATGCCATTACCATCAAAATCTTATTCACACAAATTAACAGCATTTTTAGTAGGATTATTGATTTTACTAAATTCTGTGTTGGAACTTTTATTTTAAGAATCTTGTTTAAAAAGTTCATTAACTGCTGGCAACACTCCGCTCTGGATTAAGAAAAGACAAGCAAGAAAGAACATAATTTGTTTTTAACTTTGAAATAATTTTCTAATTTACATCCACTGAGGACAAGTGTTAGTTTTTGACTTGTGGTTTGGGGCTTTTTTCCCCAAAAATATTACTAACTCTCCGTGGAAAACTATCACTGTCTTGAATTTGTGTTATCTTCTGTAAGGAGACAGATACTGGAAATTCACTACTTATATTTTGTAACGTCAGATAGAAGAAAATAAGTTAAATAACTGAAAGTACAAAGTGATTTTGTAAGGGATTTTAAGAGAAATCAAAACTGGATCAAAGCTATGTTCAGTACTACAGCATGTTTACAGCGAGCAATTTATCATTCTTCAATTAAAGTGGGCTAATTTCAACAGTCAATAAAGTAGGTTTAATTTTATTTAGGCTCTGATTAACTTTAGTAGTGAGGACTGGATGTTATTTGAATTACATATATGTTATTTAATATAATGTTAATTAAAGGCCTAATGCTACACTTGGTATACTAGCCAGCCAGTGTCAGCACTACACAGCAGCAGGGAACTCTTGAGAACAGTTAGAGGCTCATGGTAACATCCAACAATACGCACCTCCTTAAAATATCTCATTATGTGTTTCCTACCAACTGTACTAACGTTTAGGAAATGGACTTTCTATACTTTAGATGCTTACAAATAATGCACTGGCTCTAAACTGTGCCCACTTCAGATGCCAGAGCTGAGCATCCTTCTTTGCAGGGAGGGAGGCTCAGGTTTGCCAATCCAGCATGCCATGTACTCCGCAGAACCCAGAGCCAACACTCGTCCAGTTCATGGCAGTACATAGACATACTCCTACTTTACAAAGCAAAGTAAAATACAGCAAAGAAGCAGAAACTCTGAGGAAGAAGATAATCTGAGAAAGCAGCGAGGATGCCAGCCCAAACACATCAAGCCAATCACAAGGCACAGTCACAAAATCTGAGCAACGCCAAACACTGAAGTTCAACCATTAGAAATCCATGTCACTGTGGCTTTCAGGAACTTGTAACAGCACGTGTTGGAGAGGGAATGAGAGCTCAGCTAAAATGCAAGGGGCTTAAGAAAAAGGTATTTTAAGCATGTGTTCTGTAACAAAAAGAGTAGCATGACTGGAAATCATATGTCATCAGTACAATAACAAGAGAGCTTGTTAGGTGAAATACCAGACATTGTGGTGCTTGTGTGAAACCTGTCAATAGCATTTGTCACAAAATATCCCCCAATACTCAATAACTTGGACATATATCATCTTGAAATGAAGCTATGCCGGAAGCGTAAAATAGCAGTTGCCTAAAATAGGGTTTTCTGCACAGCAGTTGCAGGAAAAGAAGGAATGTGACAGGCCAGTGCCCCGCTGCCTGGCTGGTGTGGGCCACTGGATGGGAAGGGACAGAGACTTCTCTGCTATCGCACCCCCACCGCATTACATGGACTCCTTTTTAGCTAAATCAAGCTCCGTCTTAATAATCATTAAGACATTTCTGCCACCTCCCCTTTCACTGAAGGTGGCTCCAGAACCTCTCTCTTCTGTACTTGGAGACCATCCTCTAGTTTCCAGCTTAAATTCACCCATGGCCAGCTTATAAATACTTGTCCTCTGGCCAGAACTGGGGTTCAAACTGATTCAAACCTATTGAAATTAATGAGGTTTTTTCCCCCATTGACTTCAACAGGCCCTGAATTAAGGCCCTGTGTGTGGACAAAAAGGTTTAGGGCAGTTTTTGTAAAAGGAGAGTTTTATCCTGTTGATCTTGGCCTCTCTCCTCAGCCTGCTGTGAACTGTCTGCCTTATTTTAATGCTGTGTTCTCATCCTGCTCTAGTGCAAAACTCCTATTGAAATCCAGGATGGTCTTGCCAAGTTGTTATTAATTACTGTGGTTCTCGAGGCTCAGTCCTGCAAACTGATCTGCATGAGCTCAGAGGTTTCTCTTCAAGGATCTCCTTTCAGGATCTGGGCTTAAGGGCTACAAAACCGAGCACCAAAGGGACTGATCCAATCTCCTTCGGCTCTGCCTGCCACCCTGGTGCCACTGCAGCCCAAAGGAGCACACAAGCCTGCGCTGCTGTTTTCGTTGGAAGGCTTGGGGCCAGCAGGGAAATGGTCCTGTACAGGCAGCCTTGCCTTGAAACAGAGCGTTGCAGGCCAAAATAACCAGCCTTTTTGCTTGTCAGAGTTTAAGCACAATTCAGCTGTGCTGGAGGAGGGCACAGCTGAGCTCTGCTGCCGAGGACGGAGGGAAGAAAGCTGTGTTTCACTGCGAGGGCTGAGGAAGGGAACAACTGCTGCTGAATTTGACTTCTGTGGCTGGAGCACAGAATATTTCTTATCCTAAGAAATGGCAAGATGTCGCACAGGGCGCACGTGAGGTCAGAAGTATATCGATATGTGGGCAATCTACTGTGTTTCCAGCACTGGGAAATCCTTCTTTTATTACAAAATGGGATGTGGATAAGTTTGCCCTGCCTTCATTACCAAACCTAGTACTTAGCAGTGCCAGGACCACATTAAAAGCAAGTTTTGGACACACTTGTGTTGTTCATTTTAGCTGAATGGTGAAAAAAGCTGGAAAAAGCTGCTTTGCAGTGGAAACAGAAAAATCTCAACTAGTTATTTAAAAAAGTTATGAGCTCTTCAATTAGACCACAGGCATTTTATAAGGCAAGCAGGTCAGAATGTACTTTACTTCCTGAACCTGAAATGTTAAAATAGTCATGGTTAGGTATTTGCATAGAGTTATTTAGGATGAGTTTAGATCTCACTAATCTAGCTAGTCAGATGCCTGTAAAAATAAATAAGAACCTAAAAAAGAATGACATCAGCCATAACTGCTTATTCTGCTCCAGATTTGGCAGGTAAAAATCAGCAAGAAACCAACTGCATTATGCTGCCTGGGCTCTGTGCCTATTTCCCATCATGTAGGGAGCCAGGCCAAATCCTTGACACAATAGCAATTTTTGCTCAATGCCAACTATTCCCAGCCTGGCAGTGTGAATGCAGAGCCATCTCCTGAGGTCATGGAACTGTAATGGCATCCAAGCTGCAACAAACTTCCCTGCTTTAGGAGGTGAAATGGCTGTTGCATGTAAGACCTCTTCCACCGAGTCACCGGATTCAAACACAAGCTGTCAGAAGACAAGTTACAGTGACAATAGACGAGGGCACCCTTAACGGAGTCACAGCTCACACCAAGCTGCATGTAACACATGGAGCGGTGGCCTCCAGAGAGCCTGCAAAACAACTGGGCCAGAAGAATTGCTAAACACCTCAGTATCAGCTATCTGTGTGAGCTACGACATAGCAACTGTCAGTCATGTTAAGTGACAACTGACTTCTACTTAGATGTGCTCCACTCAGTCGCTGCCATGATAACAAAAGCACTTTACTGCACTACATCCTTCCATGGGGACAGGGACACCTGACAATGGCACAGTAAAGAGTTTAGCTGCTACATTGCTATTCACTGCAGGCACAGATAGCTTTTCTTCACCTTTATGGTTGATCATCATGTCCTCTATATTGAACAGTGGGTGGAATGACACCGGCTTAATAATATACGCCTACTGAGATGGAAAAGCTAAAAAAATAAAATTATGTATTTATCTGCCACTAACCAGCACGCCCTTGCATGTGTTCTGTCTGTAAAAGGAGACCCTTGTCTTCATGCTAGAGTCACAGCAACAGAGAGGAACTTGCTCAGCTGGGAAGGTGCCAAGCCCTTTCTAAGTAATTCAAAGTCAAAGTGTCCTTAAAGCTCACTGTGGTATGGACTTACGGTGTCCTCAGAGGTATATGAATGCGCTGGAGCACTCAGAAAGGCAAAATATAACACCGCTGAGCACCTGCATCCACAACACACATGGGCAGCACACACTGGTAGTACTAACTACAGGTATTGTCACCACAAACCACAGGACATCCCTCGCTGTGCAAAGTCAGACCTGTGCTAAGTTGTGCTCAGGGCCACAGTGCCTCCACCCTCCCAACACCACCGACTGACACCAACAGTGCTTCTACCTGAAAAGCAGTTAAGAGGCTCCGTCCCACTGCGAGGCAGACAAGCCACAGCAGGACAGGACAGCTGCAATTTTTGGGAGCATTGCTATCTATTTTTTTATTCTAACATCACTGATGATCACTTATCATGCACATTTTAAGCAGCACAGACTCTGCAATGCTGCTTCAGACAATCCACTCTTCTCAACCACTGCTGCCAAGCTCTCCGGCTCTCTTCAGCCATCCTACTCGTAAGCCCTACTGCAAAAGCAACATTCCTTCCTGTCTTTGTCCCCAGTTGCCTCTCACTGTCCTTGTGCCCTCCACCGTAACACAACAAGGTAATGCCGGAGCAGCCTAGAGCATCACAATTAAATATAGTAACCAACAACAGGCTGTATAGCCGGTGGCACAAAGTATTTTGATTCACATCCCTGTGAATGGCAGTATCTGTACAGACTGGACAGAATGGAAATCAGGTTCTTCTCCATGTACCCTGGCCCTGACAGTAGCAGTTTGGAAGGTTTCTGAAATCCCACGGCCTAGCACCAAGCTGGTAAGAGAAGAAATATCCCCATCACTCTCTCTTAGCAAGGGATGCAATCTATATTCTTCCGCAGTCAGAAGAGAGATGAAAGAAGAGTTCTTGGAGCTTTGTGGAAAGTGGATTGAAAACTATCCAACTGTTTAAAAATTACTTTAAGAAAAATCCGCAATAGCAGCTCCAGCGATGAGCCTCTGCAGAAAGCTCCTGCTGCCTGGGCAAAGCACGTGTCCTGCCCAGCTGCAGGGACTCCTCAGTGGACAGCCCCATCTCACACGTGGGCAGTGTGACTGCTCCTCAGCTCCACGAGCAGGTTACCGGCAGCAAAACAAACACTGAACACATGAGGTGACCCCACAGCACCTGTAATGCAATTCAGGGTAGCCTGGCCAGCAGAGATAGCGGGGTAAGAATCTGCACACAGGGAAACAGCGAGGAGTAGCTGGGACCCACCGTAACATGTAATCTGAAAGAGCTGATTCACATGACTATAATCTACTTCCACTTACAGGACTCATGGCGGTTCTTTCCAAAGATTAAGCAAGAGTATTACACTTTATGGCAAAACTATCTCCCACTGGCAGCGTGGAGCACCCCAGCATGCAAACTAGTCAACTGATGGCATATGCTGGCCCCGGCAGGCGTGCATGAGGCTAGCCCATGCTGAGAGACCATAATCTGCCCACATGGCAGAAGGCAGCGGACAGGCTGCTCACATCTCTTGCTTCCAGGGCACAGCACCCACGAGGTGCTCCTCTGCCCCCAATTCTGAAGCTTCTGTCCTCCACTCTTCCTGCTCAGCTGAGTTAGGTGGGAAAGAATTCCCAACACCAAATAAGCCTTAGGCAGACAGCCAGGTTTCCAAGGCCGAAGGGGAGACCATGCTTCTGCTTTTTTAAGTGCTCTGTGATCTTGCACTTGCAAGGCTTCTAGAGGCTTTTTCCTCCCACTGCACATTAGCAATTCATTAAGTGGTTTCTACAGGTCTGAAAGGGAACAGATGGCCAAACTTTTAACGTATGGAGAGATGGAGCGGAAGAATTGCAGAAACTTCCCCAAGAGACCATCATTAAGCCCAAAGCAATAGGGTCGATAGCCTGCTGCACTCTCCCCAAAAGATGGCACACCCAGAGGGAGCTAAAATGGTCACAGGTAAAAAGCTGGTGTCTCCCAAGGAAGAGCTGTGCATCTTCCAAAGCTCCCCAGACGTCTTATGTGACCTCAGGTAAGTCACTTTTCTTTCCCATTTTCCTTCCCTGTAAAGCAGTGATAAAACTTCAGTTCAATTCATTAATCCTGAAGACATTCCAATACAACAGCAAAGATTCTCTATAAATATGCAAATCTACAAATAAATCAAGTATTCATAGGGCAGGAAAAATCCTGGGTGGGGGCGAGAACATCCAGAATTTGAAACTTCCCCTAGCAAGCTCCTCCCGCTGCAGTTTCCCAGAAAAAGGCTTTCTGATACACACACTGCTCTTGTAATGTGAATTTTGTTCAGAAGTCTATATTATTATTTCTAAATTTACTAACACTGGATACAAAACCATCTCTATTCATGAAAACTTGCATGTTTACAAGCTCTCACACATACAAACAGAAGCCATTCCGAACACCGTGCTGTATTTAGAAGGCTGCTTTGAAAATGTGGCTCTTAGTTATCACCTTTGGTTGGTAAACAAACCTGTCTGGAGATTAACCACAGCCCGCACAAAAATAGTTACAAACCATTTTATGACTCTGAGTAGAAATGGGTGTTGGTAAAGAAGCATGCTTGATTTTTTTTTTTTCACTGAAGTTGAAATGTAAAAAAAATACAATATAAGCTCTGTAAGCAGATTCTTCATGGTAAATAAATATGCAGAGATGCAGAGAATGCTAAGTGATCATTTTTAGAACATTTATTTTTGGCAGGATAAACACTTTCAGACCCCAAGCAACTTCTCTGTGTGTACAGAATCTCCAACTGTGAAAAGAAAACAAATAGCAGAGTTTCATTTGTTGTAATCAGGATTTTTTTCATGACTGTTTAGAATAAAGCTGGATCACATTTGGAGTGGCTTAGAAATTCATTGTTTAGACATTAGTCTCCAGTGGTAAACATCCTACAATATGCGTATAATACAGCAACTATTTTTGTACTTCAAAGTCTTTCCTCATAATTTGGGAAGGTGCAGGATACAAACAACCTCTTTTCCCTTCTAGGGAACGCTGGTTTCATTGCTTGTCTTTACTGAGCTGAGATCCCTCATCATTCTGCACTGGACTCCATCTACTTGTGTAGAAATTAAGACACACAAACACCAGACAGCAAATTGCACTTCAGAAATGTAACTCTCTTGAGACATAGTATAACTGGGGGGGCTGTACAGTCCAGGAGCCTTATTATTCCCCCACTCCTCTGGGCACAGGGTTTTTTTAATACAGGAACTCCCTGTTGACTCTTCAGGATTAAATATCCTGCAGATGAGGAAATCTGGAACAACAAGGACAGATGCTCAGCTGGTATGAAAGATCACAGCTCCATGGCCAGCGCCCAACTGCAGTCCCAGCTACCATCACACCCTTCTCAGAGGAGGTAACTTTCATCACTCTAGATAGAGGAATGGAAAGCTCAGGAGCAGACTGGAAAACGTATCTTCTCATTTTGAGCAACCTCATGGAAATCTGGCTGTTCAACGCTTCTGAAAACACCCGTCTGAACTGTCCCACACTTTAGTGTCCAAGGAACAAACAGCCAATATTAGTCAAGGATCTGGGAAATACTGGCTTGCCAAGGTCACGTAAGTCTGTGGCAGGAGAAGTAACAGGATCATCTGGCTCTTCTCCTGTTTCTCGGCCACAAAACTTTCTTCCTCCCCTAACAATTACATTTGTGGGTTTCCTTAACAGTTTCTTTTTACATTCCTGTTTAAACAGCACAGGGAAAAGGAAAAGGAGACTTGATGTGGAAAATTAGTTTTGGAAATGTCGAGCAGTGTGGATTTGCCAACTTCTGTTCCTCCAGTCAATTCATTGTAGACTCTCAGCTCTCACCGAAATGCTATTTTTAGGCTGTACGTCAGTTTTCACAACTGAGACTGACAGGATTTTTCTAAAGGCTTTTCCCTGAGCATTAAAAAAGAAAAACAACATGGAAATTCTGCTTCCCTCTTTGTGCTGCCGAGGCTCCACCACAGCTACTCCAGGACAAAGCTTCAAAGGGAGCCAGCCCCACAGGAGTGGCTTTTTCGGCAAGCATCAGGAGATTCCCAGCATGAGGAAGATGTGCAGGTCTTTTACATCTAGAGAGACACACGGAACCTGAAAATGTTCTGGGGAGACGCTCTGCAGCACAACAAAGCACAGACATGTGGGGCTTCAGAAAATGCAGCTTTCTAATAAAACCCTTCAGCTGTTGCCAGAGCTGCCAGGCAGGTCCTCAGGGGCAGAGGCAGCTGCAGAGCCGCAGTGCCAGGAGTTCCTGCTGTTGCCCCCAGCCCAGCTCAGCACGAGGCTCCCCAGACCTTCACCACCACCTTCTTCACGCTGCTCGCTGGTATCCACTGAGCTGTAGCCTTTAAATGAGAAAGCCAGAAATGCAGAGGTGGCACCTTTTGTTACAGTGAAATACCAGTAATGCCTCTGGCAGCAACAGCCGTCTCCATTGCATTATTTGTTGAGCACTTGTCATGCTGTTGGACATGCACATTAAGAAATTATAGTTTCTACACAGTTATTTCCTGAAGCTAACAGGTGTCTAAAGCCAGCTTCCAGCGACACTTGCCATCCAAATACAGGGAGCTTGACACAGGTTAACTACTGGGGCTTTTTTAGAGACAGACTCTGTGCTTAAGATCTTTGCTATGGCTATTTTATATTTTATATTTATATTTTTATATCAGGATATGTATTGACAACACATATTGACAGCCCTTGCTGATGGAACGGGGCTGCAGTGAGGACATCTCATCCACACATAAACCCCATGGCTCAACCAAAAAAAATACTGCTGTAAAAGATCTGCTATTGCAATGTTGCTAAGCGTTTTTATTCAATATCCACATGGATATTTGAGAATGCCTGATGATAATGCAGATTGTTTCAAATATTCCAGGGCCATTTATCCGTAAGAGGCTTTGGACAAGTAATCCAGCTAGATTTCAGTTTGCAGATCAATGTGTCGAGGTATTTGATCGCACAGTTCTACAGAGCAAATGCAATGTCACTCTGCTAGCTGAGGGTGGTGAGTTCACACAGGTGTAACTGAGTGCAGAATCTACCTCCCAAAGGTTTTCTGGTGCTTCCTGAAGCTGACAAGATTCATTTAGTGATTTGAAATCTGTTGCCAAGCCCAAGTCCCCAGAAGACTGCAGAGCAACAGGAAGATTAAAAGCAGATGGTTCAGCAACCAAGGTTTTATAGTTAAACTTTTAACAGACTTAAAATTCCTGTGCTTCATATCATCTTCATTCCTTCCTTCAATACAGTGTGTGTTAGTATCTCTTGAGCACTTCTGTAGGATGTGAAGCCAAGCACATCATGCTAACAATATGACCTCAAAAATATATATACCCTTACGACAGACTTAATAAGAGGTTAAGGAAACGTTGATTCTAGCTCAACCAAGGCTTTATGCAATTAGACCATCTCCACATCATTGTTCATTTCCACAAAAGGATGCTGGAATTTAAAATAGGAAAAGAGAACATTTACAGGAGGTGCTTTAGCAGCTAAACCTGTTAAACACAATTTAAATGCTATTGCAGTTGACAAAGAGGCTCCTTCATTAAAGTGAGGCATTTGAAAAGGGTTACGGGTTGCTCCTGTGAGCCGATGGCCACACACTGCTCCTGAGTTCCCATTCCCAGAACTGCTGGAGTCCTCTGTCAAAGGTGGGGGGAGCAGGGGTGATGTGGGTCAGGCTGTTGGCATCCCCAGGCCTCTGAAGATCTCCAATGAAGGGGAGCAAGGCAGGAGCAGCTAGAAGCAGTAACAGTTTGGAAGTTACTTAACAAACTCATAATTTTTCTGTCCAGCCCAGGCCAGGCTCTCATCTTCCACTGCCTTGATATAGCAACCATACAGCTTTGACCCACACGAGGCCAGCCACAGCTCCATCGCCATTGTGCCAAGGCCCCCACCTTGGGCTCCCCTTCAGGTAAGCAGGATTTAGATCCTGACCAGTCCAGCCCTAAGCCTCAGCACACTGGGGTGATCTCCTCTCTAGATTTTTCAGTCTCTGGTGCTAATCCTGAGCACTTGTGTGAGTGGGACAGAAAACGAGGCATGTCCAAGCAAGAACGTGCCTGGCTGAATCCTCAGCAACTTGCTCCGAACTCCCAATTAACATCACAAGTGAAGGGAGGACAAGTGTCTCCCATTTGCCTACTAGAAATCTTTCCTCTCTGCAGAAGCAGCGGCTAAAACAATCCCCCAGACTTTCTACATGAGGCCCAACAAATACCAAATACAAATCAAACACACTGAATCTGTATTGGGCATTTCTTCCTCTCCAGCACCTTAGAAAACATCTTTATAACATAAGCCCAGGATCTCAGATAACTTCATGGCCACCCCATCCAGAAGCTGAATGCTGCTGCAGAGATACCAAGGACACTTTCTTCACATCATCTGCACTGAACAGCTTCAGGATTTGCTTTCTAGAGGTCATTTCAGTTAGCTGGTACAAAGGCACTCGGGGGGACCAACAGCAACTCTCCACGAATGACAAAAATAACTTTGCATTAACAGCCTTTCTTGCCTAGAGTACCCTGTGATACCAAGGCAGCCTTTCACACTGCCAGCCTCAGGGTCCCTGGCTGCCAAGGCAATGCAGAGACTGTTTCCATCTTTCAGGTCAGGTGTGCTCCCCACTGAAGAATAAAGCAAGAGAAGTATCCACAACACCTGACACTGAAGCCTCCAGCCAGAGAACACAGCTGGCCTGATTCTTCCCATCCCTGAAAAGAGACTTGCAGGAGTGTTTCAAACCCATCCCACATTTCTGGGTGCCCACTGTGTTGTGCCGTTCTACATGCTGCAGTGAGTCCCACTTTACCCTCTCCAAATATCATTTGGAAGGCAAAGTTAGTTGCAAGGACAAAAAACGGCACCTGCAAAAGCTGAGGAGTCCTGCTTCAAAAAAATCCAACCCCAAAATACATTTGGACACATGAATATAGCAGCCAAATCTCAACTTAAATCTTCCATATGAGGTGTAAGGAATCAAATAATCATCCAGAAAAGATGTCTGCAAAATAACTTGGCTCATAATATTTTCATTTGGGTTAAATTAGAATCATTGTAAATCTTCAGTGCACAGCACGAGAGCTTCATTCTGTGTAACACCGTACGTATCCCATTAAGCTTTATACTCAGTTCAGTCCTACAAAAATGCTTTGAAAACCAGACCAAGGTGCCTTTCCTTTGGGCAACCAATTGCAAAAACTGCATGAAATAAGCTCTGTGAGTGAACTTTCTCCACTGCCGTTAACCAGAGCTAAAAGAGGCAGGGGAACAGGAGGGGCAGAAGAAACATTCCTTGGAACGAAGTGGAAAAGCATTATTATACACTGATCTCTTGAAGCTGCGTTAAGCCTCAGCTGTGCATGAATTAGAAGCCAGTGCCAAGTTGACTATCTCACACATAAACATGGTTTATCTAATGATCCATTCATAATGACTTCCAAGTTGTGACTTCCTGGGCATCCTGGAGATTTCAGGAAAGAAGGTATCTGGCCTTGAAGGCTCCTCACACACAAAGCACTGAGCCCTGCTGGCTGCAGCTCAGCTCTGTGGGGAGCAAGGAACTTTGGACATCATTTTCCAGGCTTTTTGCTAAATTCAAAAGACCAAGAAAAGCAAAGAGGTGAAAAATCACCTCCATTCATAACCCTATTAAATCATTGCTCATCACTACAGATCACGCTTTGATAATGTGATCAGAAAGCTCAATTCACACATTGGGATGGGAATTTACAGCACAACACATGCAGTTGCCTGTGAAAACCATGCTAATTCCTGCTGTTCCTCCCCTCATTATGGATCATTTTTCCTCCACCACTCTGTCTTAACAACCCAGACCCCTAAGGGTATCCACATAGCTGGTGTGAGCAAAGCATGGGAAGAAGGGTGTTTGCACACCCCGCCTTCACTACCCAGGCTCAAGGATGGCCCCAGCTGGGTGAAACACAGGCATGTGATGAGACTGCTTGGCCCCTTCCCATACACAGCACAGTTGCATCTGAACGCATGGGATGAATCCACAATGCAGCTGCAAAGGCATTGCCCATGTGGTACTTCTGGACCACCACCAAATCACCTGAGCTCTGGTCTCCACCCAGTACAGGAGCTGTCGCAGAGGCCAACATATACTCTGCCCTGCATAGCATGGGAACTCCTGCAGGCTCACCACAGTGTACTGTTCTCAGGTGCTTCCACTGCATGGAGACATGCATCTAGCTCTGGCAGTGAAACATGCTGGTCTTCACTCCCAAGCATCAGTCTGAGCGCTCCTGGAACCCCTCAACTCCTCCTTTCCACAGCACTGCATTTTGTAGGAACTCAGCCCTAGCCACGTGGGACAGCAGAGCTGTCACTCATGCTAGGGTCCTATTGAAGCTCTCACTTACTTGCGAGGCTTGGAATTAATCACTCAATTTCTCCAGTCCAGCTGTAAACAGAGTATTAAAATTCCCACCTCACAGTTGTATTGGCACCAAGTGCCAACCTTAAGGAGGGTTTAAGAATCTTTGCTAAAGGTGGCACAGAAAGGCAAAGGTTAATTATTAATTGGCACAGTTCTGCTCATTACTTCTTGTAGAGGAAGAGTTCAGAGTAAGTTAAACCCCAACACATGAATTTATTTCCAGAGCTCTTTCTGAAGTTGCTCCTTCATATTGGTGTTAATAAATCTTACATTCCAGCCATGCTTCTCTAACAGATACAGGCATAAATTCTTATTTCTATTTGGCCAGATTCACAACAAAGAAAAAGGGAAGAATAAAGCAAAAGCTGCAGCTAGCATTTATCTATCTCTATCCTGCAGCCTTCTCTCTCATTACTCCTGCAGCTCTCCTATTTAGAGGCAGCCAAGCTCTCTACATGCAGTTTTAATGGAACACCTATTCCCCAGCATCCAACTGCAGTGTTCAGCTGGGACCGCAGCTGCAAATAAAAAACATTGTACGTTTCCCGAACAAACACAGCAATGGTAGCACAGATAATACCTTGTACTGCTGAAACAAGAGCTATTCAAAGATTTCAAAGTGCTTTACAGACATTCATAATTTAAAGCAATCCACATCCTTCTAAAGGTGATACTGGATCCTCACTTTGCAGACGAAGAATGGAGGCATTAAAAGATTAAGGGATTGAGGGGCATGAAAAAGTAAGGCAGCACTGAACAAGGTCCTGCTCACAAGTGCATACATCACAGCAGCTGGGCTTTGTGATGGTTTTTGCAGGCACTGTAAGCATCGCTGTATGCTTCTGAAGTTTGCTTTACCAATTTCTGTTTTATTTCCTAAACTAAACTCCTGGATATTGCTGTCCCTATTACCCTCATCTTTTTCTCTGATCTGAACCCTATTGTTTCATACCAGTACCAATTCCACAGTCCGTATTACACTGTCTGGTACTCAGCAGTGCCACTGGAAACCAAGGGCATCTGCTATTTCCACATCATTCAGGCATGACCTGCTTTGGAGAAAGAGCTACAATGTTTTATCTCTTTTCTATACATTAAATATTACTAATAACTTATTAAATATACCCTACTTTCCTGCCCAGGCTGTATACTTTCTGACACTGTACAAGCTAGGGCTTTAATGAGATGAGCTATCCTTTCCAGAAGGAATCTGGGGTACCAATCTTGTTAACCAGGGTCTGTTCTAGCCTAGGGTTTTCATTCAGCAGAGGTTCTGTTTACTGAATAACCCTCAAACTTTCAGACTCCGGTTTAAAAGTTTTAATTGATGCACACAAAAAAAGTTAGATGAGGCACTGTCTCTCCTGATGGACCTCTCCCTGCAGATCATGAGACTGTGGAGTTTAAAAGCAAAGATTCTCCTCTTCCACTTCACTGCCATAAAACATCCATTCTCGCTCTATAATTAATCCCAGTGAAATGAAACAAAGCAGCCTAACAGATACACCTGTTGTGGTGCAAAGAGCAAAAAGGCTGACTGAATACACACCTTCAGAGGTGCAGTTCAACTTTTCTAATGTACCTCGTTAATGAGAATCTTGTACATGAACATCACAGAACACAGGACAGGCCAGAGAGATGATGACAACAAAAAGCTTCTACAACACTAGACAGAGGTGAAGCAGCGCTGCGGTATGCTGAATTATAAATGAGAAAAGCAAATGTAAAGATAGTCTGTCTCATGAAAAGCCAAAACCAAATACGAGGCTTACTCCAGCCAAAGTACAAACTGAAAATAGAGAATCCAGTTTGCTTCTGAGCTGGCCTGAAACAAAAAGCTAAACTCACACCTAAGGAAGAACGCTGGAAGAGAAACCAAACCTAGAAAATGCCAGGGAATACAGTGGTATTCTTGCTAAGTGCAATGGTTTTCCTTGCTCCAAGTTGTAGGTGTATCCAGCTGTAGTTGTGCTGAGAGGGGAGGGACACGATCCCTGCCGCAGTGCTTTCATTTGATGCGTGCATGGTTCCACCTTTGGGGAGAAGTCCTGGGTACAGTTAATACATCGTCTGCAGTCCTTTCCAGTTCTGTGATGCTGAAGCCGTCACTGGTAACTTTTAAAATTAGATACTTATAAAGGCTGCTGGAGGACTATCAAGGGCGCAGGCAGAACAGCTTCATGAAAGAATGATCATTACAGCTACTTACTTAAGCTTTCCACTGAGTGTAAATAGGTGTAAATCACAGCAGGCAGAGAACCACTGCACCTCTAAGCCAGCTGCTGGCCACCTTTCCCCCTTTCTGCCCTTCCATGGTCAACAGCTGAAGGCAGGCAGAATCAGGCTCTGCCTTTCCCCACCAGTTCACCATCGGAATAACCCCTGCACAGGGATTGTTCTAGTTAAAACGTCAGGCCCACGACTCTGGCTGAACAATGGAAGCGATGTAGTCCTGGTACAAGGCCATGAAGGCACAGCTTATCCGGTCTAGGAATGTCCAACTTCTAACTTGTAGGTCAAGACAAGGTCACAACCAAGCATACACACCAAGGACTAGAGGAACAAAGCAATGCATGGTGCTGAGACTAGGGACGTGTGCTTTTACCTGCACCTTCAGGTGCCTCTCTCGAGCAATTCCAAGCATGCCCTATGAACTAGCTGCTGGCGTCTCCTCTTATCCAAAATATATCCCTTCAGATTCCAGTTTCTTTAAGAGAGAACAGTACCTGAGACCAAACAGAAATCAGTTAGAAGTTCATGGAGCTTGAGAGCAGGGAGATCCTAAAAGACAGAAATTTCCCCGCCAGAAATCAAGAAAAACAACTTCCTCAAGGTTACGTAGCACTGTGCTCACCAGGTAAGCCACAGGCTGACAGCTCAAATTCAAGTGCAATACTTAAGACTTAGTTCTTGATAAATATACACACAGAAATGATAATACTGGTATTATCTGGTAATGATGCTGGTAAATAATCGTGCAGTATGATTGAGAAGAGACGAAAGATAAACAGTATTATGGAGATGTGGAGATGAAATAATATTTTATACTTCAAAAGAATAAGATACAAAGCTGAGATTTTACTGATGGACTTTGGTTAAGGAATTAGTCATCATTATACGACAGCAATTTTACTATTCTAGCACAGCACATGTCACAAGAAAAGTCATTCAAAATTTGGCTGCATTTTAGTTGTATCAATTAAAGTTGTACAACACAGTACGACATCAGATAGCAAAACTTACTCCAAGCAAGTATTTATATAGTGCTATTAAAAGACAAAGATTTGGTTTAATTGGTAAGTAAATGGAGCTGGAGCTTGCAAACTAGTCTCTAGCAACCAAGAGGATCACTGGGGCAGAACAAATTGTTTTACTCTGATTTGTGCCTGATTTTAAGCCTTCCAGACCTTATAGTAAATGTAATAATAGTATTGCATAATGAAGGTAAGTTGAAATAATGAGTTTGGGGTGAGAGGGTGAAACAGTGACTGGTATAACAGTATTTCAGCAGAAAAGTAGAGAGAAGTTGTCAGAGTTTCTGCCCGGAAAGGGGTAAGAAAAGTGGAGACACTGCAATAAACTAATGGAAATCCCCCAGAAACAAAGCTGGCACTTCAGGTATGTAGGACAGCTTTACCCAAATTCAGTACCAAGAAAGATTAGTGGTACTGTTGGCAAGACTCAAAGCTTTAGGAAATGGTGAAAGAGGTTTGGAAAGCACAGACAAACCCAGATTTTTTCATAAACTTTCATGCAACACTCACATGAATGGACAAGGCACTGCAGCACCACCCTTTCCAACAGAGCCTGACCCAGAGACCGCTCTGGCAACATAAACATGTCCTCACAAATACTGAACACTTCCCTCAGCATCTCTGTTAGCAAAGCTTCACTACTCCATGTCTCCAAAAGAACGTGCAAACACCGTCTGAACAGATCTATGGGCCAGAATAATTTACACCAGCTGGAAATCTGACCCACCTATTTAATGCAACGGAATCGGCATGACTTCTTTCCTGCTGCATTGACTAATACCTCCCCCATCCTACTCTGAGAACTCTAGGCATTGGGATATCAACCACAGAAAACTGAGTGGAAATCCCCAGCCAGGAATAAAACATATGTTTAATAAATGGTTCTTCAGAAAACACACACACAAAAAAAAAAAAAAAAGAAAGAGGGGGAGGCGGAAGAAAGGAAAAGGTTTGTAGTTGTGAGATCATGAGTCCAACCATGTAAGTGATGACTAAGTGTAATCTTGTGTTTCAACAAGATGAAGAAAAACACGTTTCTTGAACTGTTGAGTGTGGTGTTCCCAGCCAACAGATATTCTTCTATTGGCCTGTGAGTGACCCTTTCAGCTTGGGCTTTCCTCCAGCCTGTGGGTCCACAGCAATGATTAGAGTAGAAAATCCCTGCTACTGGCCAGCTGTGCTTCAAATTACCTTACTCAACCATGCCTATAAACGTAATTGCTTGTTTCCATAGAATTGCATCAGAATGACCTGCTCACCCCTCGCATAATTAATGTATCTGCGACCTCTGTCTCTGTGATAAAAATCTCTTTCTTCTGCACATGTATGAAAGCACTGTGAGGACAGAGACAATTCTTCATTAACCAGGGGAATGGAGGGAACAAACAACCAGACACAGCAAAACTGTGAAGAGTGCAAAACACAGGTAAAGTACATCCTAAAATGTTTAATAAGAACATGGAAGTAGGGAAGAGTTTAGTGCTGCTGCCGACTACAGACCATGTATCAACATAAACCAGCAGGTCTACAGCAGGCAGCACAGCCCTGCTGGCTGTGGCGTGTTGAGCACAGCTCAACATCTCCAGTAGTTGATTACCATGGGGACAATCTGTCTAGGGATAACTGCAGCTCATGCTGGTGGTGTACAAACAGTGTGGACAAACACTGAAAAACCCCAAGTCCCAGTTCAGGTGAGAGTGGGACCTGTGGACTCGCAAGAAGTGTCTTCCAAACCGAGTAACTGAGCACTCTCTCCTGCCTCAGCTCAGCCCCTCCTTCCCAGACTCGGCACTCCCTCCTTTCCATGCCTCTCTTCTCCTCCCTGGCTCTTCTGCCACAAGCTGAAGGAATTGGTACTTGTCATTTCTATTCTAAATAAGTGCTGTTCTGTCCCACAGCAGAGCAGGCTTTCCTGTGGCCCAAGCAAAGGGGAAAGTCACGTACAAGCAGAGGCATAGGAGGAGGTTTTGGTGACTCCAATGACGGAAGGGTGCCCTGGTGTGAACTGTAATTGGGGCCACAGCATGGTAGGGAAAGGAGAAAACTACATATCCTCAGATGGCTAGAGGACAGTTGGCAAGAGCCTAGGTGACCTAGGTGGAGAATTTTGGATCTAAGACAATGGAAACCCATGGTTTAGTTTCAAGATGAGTCAGGTCAGCCATGAAGAGAGATACAGACAGAGAGGAGGATAGGTGAAATTCACCTCCTTTCCTTTTGAAGAAAAGCCAGAGAAGAGGAAAATCAACTAGATCTAACAGCCAGCGAAATTTGTAAAACATCTGGGAGGCTAGTCTCTTAGTAGCAAGATAATGTAAGTAGACCTTTGTATTAGGACACAAATGCCACTTCCGCAAAGATGTAAGTGAACTCCCTTCGTTCAAAGGCTGCTGTAGGATGGACAGTCTCATGGCACTCCCTCCGTGCCCCACCGGACCCATCACCAGTTCCTGTCAGGCCCTTCACACGGCAGGACAGTCCCGCTCCTGACAATGACTGAGGCTCAGGACTATTGTAACCAAAAAATAAAATATGTTCCCATTAAAAAATGTGGATGATAGCAATTAATTCCACATTTTTGTGAATAAATATAATGTGTTTTGTGCCAGAACAATTTGGCTTGTTCACAGAAGCTAACAGTGACACATAAATCTAGTTTCCCTGTTGCTCAACAGACCAGCTCACTCTGCTGACCAGATTTTGCAGCAGAAGAGGTTTTTTCTTTCTGTCTTTTGGTCAGCACCTCAAACGATACTTGCTACCCATCTTCATGCCAACCTCTGGGTTACAAAACTTGCTCAAAGGTACTGGAGTCAAGGTCGTCCTGTGCCTGCCTGGGGTTTTCACCAGCCACTGACAGTGGTTATTTTGTTTCCAAGAGCTGCCCCACCGTGTCCCAGGAGTGATTCAACTGGAGTCAATGACCAGGATCCCTCCCCTCTCCTGTAGCCAAACGCAGCAGAATGGATGTGCCGTGAGCATCCCTGCCACCACAGCTATGCTGAACGACCCCATCCTGCTCTCGCTGTCACACAGCTAGGGAACAGCTCTCCCCAAGCACCCATGAGCCTGGGTTAGCAACAAGGACCGACCAACAACTGAGCAGAGAACGGTCAAACGATCCAGAAGAAAAGCTAATACACCCCTGTCTTTTCCCAGCTGTGTTTACTTTGCTTTACTCCACTTACTTCAGTGTATTGAATTGTAGAAGTGTAAAACCAAAGTAAAGCTGTATGGATTCTGGCTGTTTTGAAGCTTCACAGATGTTTGCCCGCCTGATGTGGGAGAAGCATCGCTGTTTTATTGACCAAAGTATTTTTTGTTTTAATATGGAAAATCTCAGTGGCACTTCACTCCATTTGTCTTTTTTTTCTTCTTTAGTCATATGATAATGTACACTTATAACCGGTGAATCATCCCCCCAAAAAGTCATAAAGAGAAAAATAGCTCGTATGTATGCCTCAGCGGTCAATGAATCATTGACGACAGGTATAATGGGAATAATTATATACTGCTGAGAAACTTTACCCAAAGCCCAGCTCAGAAGGCTAGTTTCAAAACTTCTGAGTTATGCAGTTGGATCCAAGGTTGCGAGTGCCAGGTTAGGAAACAGCCAGGAGAATTTCAGATTTGTGTTACTGCAAGAAAATATCCTCTCCAAGCGTCTGTTATGTGTTGACAAATTGTTTATACTTAACCAAGCAATAATAATGAACAGTCTAAATAGACATTGATTTTTATGTTTTTAATTCACTTTTAGTGGGAAAATATCCTGGCAACAGAAATATGGATGTCAAGCTTTGGATGCCAGCCACTGCTTTATAACTATGCTATTTTAAGCAGTAATATGCATTATTTGGTATAACAACATATATTTTTAGGGTCTAATCCTGGAAGTTCCTACTCCAATGAGCTCCAGACTTCCAATCAAAGTTTCTAGGATTACACATATGAATTTGTAGCAGACACTGTCCAGACAAAAAAAGGTTTCAGTCTCAATGCACTTTGCCTGCTGCCTCCTAGAAGTAGTCACAATACAAATGTGAGGCACTTGCTCCAGAACACAAGTTCAAAACTCCTCCCTAAGCCAGCTCAAAGAAATGTAGCAACTACGAGACAACGTGTCCATTGCATGAAGTCCAGCTATACAAGAAGGCTTTGATATCCCGGTGCAGTGACCATTCTGAAGATTGTGTATTATTACACAGAGCAGGCAGTCTGTGCAGGCTGCTGACTCCACTTTTCAGCTGGATTTGTAACCTGGCAGCCCCCAAGCTTTTGTGTATCAGTGTGGAGCCAGGTCCCACAATCACCCTTTGAGGGCTAAGATAGCAGCTATTTTGTTCTCAGATCTGCTGAAGCCTGTTAGAGAGAAAAGATGCACAAGTGTGCTCCCTCACAGTACTCTACCTCTGTCTCTGTGTCCACTCTCATCAGTGTATGATATTAATTCTTTTAAAGTGCAGAATTCCTCACACAAGGAAAACTAACAAAATGGATTATGGATGAAACTGATCTGCTGTGTGCAGCATGAGCCCTGCCATATGCCAATGGCAAACAGAAATCCCTAAGCACCAAATATCCCCATGGTGCAAAAACCCAGTGATCAGCACCATCCTGCTGATGCCACAGCAGTACAGAGCGGTGGTTACAGGAGTCCTTCCTTCACTGGATAGAAACAGGCACCTTCTGAGAGCAATTAATCTGATCCATTTTAGATGTCTGTCTTAGGATAAGCTGAACCACCCTCTGGAGGTTCCATTTCTCCTTGTCAACTGGAAAGGGAGCATGGCTCCAGCCACAACCAGCTCAAACATAAATGTCTGACTTCTGGATGCCTTGAGATAGAGCAGAAATATCTCACCCTTAGCTGGTAAAGTAGTTGAGAAGAGACGAGTGGCTGCTGTTGCATTTCTGGGAAATGTGAGATATTATATGACCTGTTAATTTATTCCAGAGTTTCCCTTTATGTTTTAACAATACTGTTCAGTATTCAATTCAAGCCATAACATTTAATGGTTTGTGGTCAGTTAAGCTTATCCTGCATTTCTGTGCCAGCTTAAAAAATAAACAAAGCTGTGTCTACTGAATGGCACAATTAGAGGGATTTATCCTGCTCCTACCCCAAAACCCATACCAGAACATACAAATACTATTTCAGTTCAATTCAGTGAAGATGGGAAAGTCCTTTACATCCTGCTGTAGGAGGCTGTGAGAGTTGAACAGTTTGTTGAGATAAGAACATCACTATTTAGAGGACCCAAACACTGGGGACAGCTTCAAATTAACACTACTTCCACTTCAAAAATGTCTACTGGCATCAGAAAAGATTGGAGAGTCCATGTGTTAGAGGCTGCACAGTTACTCAGGACTTGTTTCCACCACTGAGTTAACTCAGCTAATAACACGAGTCTTCTTCTCGCTTAAAATACCATTTTGAGTTTGGAGGGTGCTTTTAATAGAGGCTAGCTGTCCTATGTAGGAGCAATGTGGCATCATTATGTATGAGCCGCCCCTCTCCGTCAGTTCCCTGTACAGCGCACTGAGGAAGAGTTAACTCCACTGCAGAGTTAATTCCATGCTGCAAATAACCACTCTGGAAAGAGATAATCCCTGTCCTGAAGAATATACAGCCAAAACCCCCATACAAGGTGTGGCAGGAGGCACAGAGACAAAAAGAGGTACACCAGCTCTTACAAAAGCACATTGGTTGCACAGTCAGGAACAGTATTTAATACTTAGCTTGTTAAAAAAGTAAAACAACCAACCCTCAAAACCCCAACAACTTGCCAAAGATGCGCCATATCTTGGGCAATGGGATCAAAAAAGCCTCTTCAGCCTAGAGATATTTTTCTCTCTCAGTGTTGCCAGCTCTTAAGCAAAATTGAGATTACAAGATTGTTTGAAAGTAAGGCCTGAGGTTGACAAGGTTTACTCTGAGGTTTACTCCTAACTCCCTGGGTTTCTCTTGCAGGCCTCTTCTACTATGCCCAGTTTCAGGTGTCAGTGGAACAGACCCTTCCCATACTCAGCTGGGTCACTGAGTAGTCATCCTGTATTGAGACACTGCCTGAGCATTAGCTTGAGTGTCAGCGAGTAACACAGCCAAGCCTCAAACTCTACGGACGTCTGAAGATATAAGAGCGGACCAGCCACTGCAGGTGCCAACAACATATGGAGCTCTCCCAGATGCACAATGGTAAATCTTGACAAAGTATGGTCCATGCCAATCTTCTCTGGGTAAGCTCCCCAGTAAGCCTTCCTCCTTGGCATCTGCATCACCACACTTACAGGGTCTATGCACACTCAGCTGCTTCCATCACAATTGATGAAGGTAGACAGTAATTTCTTTGGCCCCAAAACAGTTCTCTAGACATACCCAGTCTATGAATTGGCAGCATGGACCTTCTCCATGTACTCAGCTTCCTGGTTTAAAAGCCATCAACCAACTTAGATGTCTCAATTTCTTTAAAATCCTATTTTAATTTAATTTCGGCAAATAGGACTGTAACTATTTAAAGCTGTTTTGTGGGTCATGTGCTTTGAAGAAGAAACCACTGCAAGAGACTTTAGAAAATCTCCATTTATCCTCTATTGTTTCTCTGCCCTTATGCACCTTTCCCACCAGCCACTGGAATGCCGCCTGCCATCCCACCTCCTCCCGCTCCCACATTCCACATTCAATGGGCTCCTCTGCAGTCAAAAGCTTTCCCCTACCTTGTGGTGCCTTTATGAAAGCCGAGTAATTTGTTTGTTACATTCAAAAGGGAATTGCTTGGCTCTGTCTTTTAAAATGTACAGCATATTTACAGAGCCTATCTATCTTTTTTACCCATTGCTTGGAAATCTGTACAATTATGATCTTAGAATGAAAGTGCATTTTTTAGTAGATCATGCAGTGAGACAGGCCATTTTATCATAACTGCCTATACAGAACCCTGAGTGGTTTCTTAAATCTATCATAATAAAAGCACAGAACAAAACTATGAGGCCATGTCCAAAAATTCAAACTTTTTCCCTATCTAAAAGAAACTCTGTTTCTGCTAAACAGAATGGAGTTGGCTGATTTGCAGGCAAGAGGGTGAGCAAGAAAGGGAATATCTTAAAATATATATTCTACATACCCTTCCATATACTAAGCTATATAGTTCAGGTTTCACCCAAATGGAGGCACTTCCCATTGCATGCTATCCTCTTTCCTTCCTGTTCCGTGAAAAGCAGTAGTTAACTACTGAGTCCTTTGCTTCCTCCTTTAATGTCTTCAGCACTACAGCTCCTGCAGTTACGTCCTTGTAATCTACAGATTCACATCTAATAATACCAGAGTTTTTCTGTAGCATCTTCTGAAGCAGGATTTCCAAGCTGTGCGGTGAATATACATTAATTTGCAAATGAAAACTGTCATTATTATTGCATTAAAAATCAGCTTGGTCAATATTACACAATGTAGATTCAGCACAACCTTAACATCCAGCCCTATGAAAGTCATCTGGTGAATAACTTCATTTCATAGAGGGGGCTCTGAAACTCCTCAGTGACTCCTGCTAACCCACCAGCATCGCTGCCTAGTTATGGGGACTGGATGACACACTGCAGTTCTGTCCCATGACCAGTATGTCCAAAGGGAAAAAAATAAATAAAAAAGAAAAAAAACCCCAGCCTGTGGAAGGGCTCTTGCTCAAATATTGGAAGAGCAATCTTTCTTCTCTTCTGGAGGAAAATGTGGTGCTCAGAGCCTGTGGCAAAAGTGTCACACAAGCAGAGGAGATAAGTGAGGGCATCTAGCAGCAGTGTCTGATATGACAACATAAACCCAGGTGCTGCTGGCACAGCCCCAGGACCACACCACTGCCAAGGCGGCAGCACCAACAGCAGCAAACACGGTTACCAGCCTTCTCTTACACCTCCGCAAAGGTTCAAATGTGATGAGTTTTGTCAGAAGACCCTCGGTGCAAGAGACCCTCTGTATCGGGGGGCAAAATCCCAACCAGCCTTTGCTCATGTTTCCTGATTGCTGCTAAAAGCATGTGCTAATCCTGTCAAAAGCTTTCTGCACGCACTGGCAATGGTGCACACACAAATCTGCTTCGCGCTAGCAACCACTACAAACACACATGCAGGAGAAAGTCTTTTTTAGCACGGCTCTGCTTTCAGGTTACCCTGCTGGGTTATGTTACATACCCAGTCACAACATGCTGAAATACAATATCACACCAGAACAGATACACAACAAATTCTCCTTCAACCACCCAACAAGTGCTTTATCCCCATTCTGGTCCAAAAGACAGTGCTGCAGTGCTCCCCCAGCCACCCCAGGGGCACAGCCACACAGGCACGACATGAGCTTGAGGGGCGGATGGCACTCCAGAAATTGGGTAGGAGGAAGAGATGAAAGATATATCCTCTCGTTTATCCAGGTTTCACCTGCAAGCTCTGTTTGGTTGTGAGGAATTCCATTTCCTTCATAAAAATGGACCAAGGACTAAGCACCTGCCAAGGAGGGTGGCTACGGTGTGCAGCAGGAAGAGGAAAGGATGGGAGCACCACCAGCATCCTACTGCACACTCCACAGCTGCTAGTAGATTAGAAGCTGTAACAAATCTGCTTCACAACACCTATTGCTTTAAAATAGAAGAAAGGCAAGGGGCTAAAGATGTAGGGAGGACATCGTTAAATACCAATGACATGCACAGAGGCAGAAAAGTGGAAAAAGTTTCATCACTGAGAGTCAAGGGGTTTACTCTGAAATCCTGGCCCCATGCACCAGGTTGCTGGAATTCCTCAGCTTGCCATTGACAGCTGTGTGGCTACAGGGCGGGCAAACCTCTGTGACTCAGTTTCCAAACCTGCAAAGGTAGGAATATGAGCATTTCCCCTGCTTCAGCAGGGCTTGTTGAGGCTTGGAGGTTTTCAGTGTGCTGCAAGATCAAAGGATCAGAGTAATAATACATATTCAGTACAGGTCCATGGACTATTTGCAACGTCTAGAGGTGTGGCAGGTTGCTTAGCTTGCAAAGGAAAGCAGGGAAACCGAGATTTCACAACCCCTTATATTGCAATTACTTGTGCTGGAATTGGTCCTCTATGAGATGGGCATGCAAGGCTGTTAGCTCCCAAAAAGCACTTACCTCAGAGGTACCAAAGTTTCCAGATTTGCCCTAATAGTACCCCTAGAAGGGAAGACACAGAGCTGATTCTTTCCTTTGTGAAAACACAGGGGTTTTCTGAAGCTTGTGAGTTCCCTCTAAACCATTTGCCCCTTGCAAATTTCTCTCTCTTTTGGTGGCCCTTCAGTTTGTTGGGAAACATAATATAAATCCTGGCATTCGCAACACTGCCATAGATTGTGGTACTCTTGAAAGGTCTCATATTTCTAGAGAAGTAACAACTCTTTTGCTTGTCACAGTAAGCCAAGGTCTTTCTTACAGCAGACACAAATGCAGAAGAAAATAAATGTATTCCAGGAAAGCACAGGGACGAGTTCACAATTACAAATGGGAATCAGTGTTTTTGTAAACAGACAAAAATATATGACACACATCTCTTGTTCCAGCTACCACAAAAGGTCACAAGTTAGAAGACTTGACTGGGGACCTGTGATAGCAGATGGACTCTGTTCTTCTTCCTCTTCTGCCTTCAGAAAGTCATGCTGCTGCCAGTACACCCACAGCGGGTGGGCTCTGTCCTCCCCGGGGCTCCTTCAACCTGCAGTCCCCCAGGCTCCTGCCTCCCAGTCAAACTAGGGGTTTGCTGTTCACAATAGTTTCAGGATTTTTATATTTCTTAACTTGTCTATCATAAGTGCTCACAGCGCACACATCTATCTTGCTAAAACCAATCTCCTGCTTGTTTTTAATTCTTCCTACTCACCACTCATGACGTACAACAAATGCAAAAGGCAGCACTGCCATTCCCACAGACACACACACGTATGTCCACAGATCTTTGGTCCATCTAAGGAGGTCCAGCAGCCACACCTCTCTTCTTTTAAGTATCTTAAAATGTTTGGCAGTAAAGTGTTTGCCAAAGAGTGAATGTTGATCCAGTGCTCAACAAAATCAATGAGAGCCATTCCATTGACATCAGCAAGCTTCAGAGGATTGGGCCTCGAATGCCTCACACAGCTCTGAACACACACAGGTCACGCGGACTCCAGCCGCAGCACTCAGCACTTGGCAGGCTCAAAACCTGGTCTTGCCAATGCAAGCAACTAGGACAAAATGGAAGCAAAAATCAGGACAGGTGTTCTTTTATAATTTACCTAGGCTCCTGATTTAGGGCCGAGACACACAGAGAAAAATTTGTAAAAGGTACAGAAAATGCAATGAAATAAAACTGCAAAATGCAGCTGCCAGGAAAAGTTGGGTTTGGTTCTTTAGAAAAAAGCACATTATCAGAAAATATGAGCAAATTGTGGAAACCTGTGGAGGGAACCTGAGATGGTGGAAATGACTAAAACTTTTACACGAGTAGTGCAAGAATACAAAGCCTTACATGAAGAAAAAAAAAGCAAGAAATGTCTTTCTTGCAAAACCTTGGAAAAGTAGTCAAATAAAAACACATATTAATGCCAGCATTACCTGAGACCCTCATTACTGAAACAATGCTCGTGAGCAGACAACAGCAATCCTGGATTACACTCAACAACAAGGACAGCCAAGATTTTATAAAAAAGTTTCTCAGCTGATGTAGATAGCAAATGAGCTTTTTGGGAATGATGCCAAATGCAAGAGTAAGGACAATGAAAACAGATCCGAGAACCAGGAAAAAAAGTTTACATGGATACTGCCTGCAAGCGTGACACAACACCCTGCACCCCATGCGCGCACAAAAACCCATAGGTAGTTCCACATACCACGACCTGAACTGGTCATCTCCCGGCTGGAATGACACTGGAAGTTTTCACCATCAAGGGGCCCAAAGTGGACCAAGCTACATGGCGTCTTAATCTGCTACCTTAGCTTAGTCAAGCAGAAACAGCTCAGTGACTGCAAACTGAATCAAAAACTACTGAGACATGAAATAATGCAGAAGCTCTTCACGCTAATTAACAATTGTATATGCAAGCTGTGGGACATGGTGGCTGGTCCCTCACCTGAAGTCTTTCAAGTTGAAGTACTCCAAGGCTCCTGTGCATATCTGGAATATTGGAAATTCATTTCCTTCTAACTCTATGAGGTCCTTTTTGATAAAAGAAGCTTAAATTGAGATTGGATTTTGTTCTCAGAGACATGTTCCAGTTCAGCCACATGTTAATGGCTGTAATACAGAAAACACTGGATGAAATGCCACAGGCTGTAATATGCAGGTGTTCAGGCAAAAGAATCACAGGGGTCCCTATGGGCCTTGAAATCATTGAACTGTGCAGAGAGCAATTAAACACTCTCACAACTGGAGATGACTTCGGTTTCCTTTGTTGAAAGCCTCAGAGTGCAGCTGGTCACCTCTTACTCTGAAGTTTTGCTCAGCACCCTGAGCATGAAAACAGAACAGAATCTGACGTATATATGCATATATATCTGCACACACATGTATAGATATGGCCCTTTTGCGTGACACCAAGTGAAAAGGGATCAGAGAGATAAAGGAGACTATCTCATGGAGCATTTGCAGCTGTGTACCACAGCACAGTGATTTACCAATGTCATGCTCCGTGGTGATGCTTAAGTCAGACCTTCAGCTTCACAGCCAAGTAACAGCTGAAGAGAAACTACTGGTCAAGTAAAGTAAGCCCTGAGACTCCAGGAGCTCTCTGCATCCCTTCTACCTGGCTGTTACTGGTAAGTAGTTCTACCAACTGAATCAGATGAGCCAGCAGTCCAACCAGAACATGTTCTTACTCCCAGTGACTAAAGAAATGAAGCTCTGCTAGGTAGCCTGTACGTAAGTATTATTCCAGTTTGGGAAAACATCTCTATTCACAAAAGCACCCAGAAACATGCTTAAAATTACACTGTGTTTACATGCCACCCTGAATAATGAAGGTCTTCAGCATACACTTAAGAGCTTTCTTATGCTGGGTATTTGGACATATACTGGGGAGCCAAGGAGAAAAGGAATATGCTTGTGCTCCTGGCAGGTCTTTTAAGGAAGACCAAAAAAACCCCAGACATCATTAAATAGTAATATCATGCTGTGAACATGAACTAAAAAAAAATGCGCCAATAGAAGACTGAAGCACCAAGATTTACAAAACTATATGCTCAAATGAGGGACAAAAAGAACACTGCATAGTCTAATGAGTACAAAGGAATGTTAACACTGCATCTGTACAGCATTTCTCACCCTAACATTGTGAGAAACTGGTATCCTCATCTTCCAGAGAGAGAAACTGAGGCAAAGAATGGTTATATGACTTGCAAAATGCCCTATCAGATCTGGAAAGGCATTCTGTGAGGCTGACTCATTGATCTCTACACCAACACACCACCAAGAGGAATTGTTTCTAAGCTAACACCCCAGGTCATTGAAGCTGATAAAGAGCCAGGCCAGGGACGCCACTGTTTGCCGTGATCGCAAGCATGTGTTCAACTCTTGCAGATACCTGTTTTAGTACAGAGGGTGACTATTTCTGATAAAAAGTTTAGAGTATAGTACAGCAAGCCCACACATCTTACAGATCCCAAAGTCTCATCTGGAACGAATCAGTATCAATTCAGACTTTATTTAAACATATTGTTTAAATACAGTTTATCCCTCTTGATGCTGGGTTGAGAAGTTCAGTCTTTCAAGTATACCCTTTCTTACACTGAAATTTTCTTCTATTTAAGAACAACTTGAAAACACGTGAACACAGAATTAAGTGCTCAGATACCTTAATCCTATTATCAATAATCTGCGATGCTTTTCACAGGACATTAGACTGACATGTCTGTAGGACTATACACACCATGCCACAGCAAGTACAGCAGTGTCTGGGAATAGCTACAACAGCGACTGTAGCAGCTAACAACATACTGTGCCACATGCATAATATACATAGCTTCGTATCTGGAAAGAAAGCTCCCAAACTTCCCAAGCCAAAAGAATTAAAAGCAAAAGGTATAGCTCAGCTATGTATTTTTATAACATTCTGTGACAAACTAGTGTCTTCCTAGAAATTCACAGTTCAACTTCATATAAGTTTATCCTCTGAACAATGTTATTTGCTGTTTCTCCTCAAAATCATCTCCCATTGTTCCCTACATTAATTCCTTCTTGGTAAAATACCTAGTATGGTCAAATGAATGACGAATGGCAAACTTTCTAAATTTGAGCACAAACTTGTCCAGGAGTAAACCTTTTAAGGACACTTTAAGGAGATAGAAGCTTAAATCCCGTTTTCAATAGTAATCTGGGGCCAGATTGTAAGGCTGCATTGGCATCTAAAGATTTACAGCAGTTCCTATTTTTATCCTAAATGGCTATATACCCTTCAAAAATGTCTGCTACAAACCAAAGACTGTGTTTGCCCTGACTGAGAGGGGAGGGCACAGAGATCTCAGAAATAGCTACAGAGCCCAATCTATCCACATGCTGAAGGAAAAAAACATACAGGACTAGAGGCTCAGGCCTTGCAAGCCACACAGCCGCACTAGAGGGGCTTTAAGAACCCAGGACAACTGCTCGGTGCCACAACTCTGCTTTCCTGAGTTGGGCTGGCTGGTGCTGCGCTTCACTGGCCCCAAACCCTTCTGAAATGGGCTGCCAAAATCTCACACCACATCCATCAACCTCCTTCTCTACTTAGTACAGCTGAGGGTCGTATCTTTTAATAAAAGATATCTAATAAACAGTTAATAGAGGGTTTATACATGTTTATCAGCTGTTATGAACATTTACAGGTGTGAGCTGTGTGCTGCTGAATCTCATCATCAGTAGATGATTTACTATAAACTTAATTTTTAAAGGGATGACAGAGGACTGTGGACACTACCAGTTTCAGTGGTGTGACAGGTCCCAGAGAGGAAATACTGTGTATGGGGCTCTGCTGAACAAGGGTTAGAGGTGTTCCTGTCCTTTGCAGAAGCCAGTATCAGACAACACAGGTGTTGCTGTGCCCATGGGCACTCGCTTCTCCTGCAGCTCCCCTGAGTGCCAGTGTAAAAATGCTGGTTGTACTGATGGTGCAAGATGCTCAGCCTGAGACAGAAAACCCTTTCATCGAATGCACTTACGCCTTATCCAGAGAATGAATGACCTGCTTGCCCAGCTCTAGGGTCAGCACATCATGCAATTCTGTTTGTCCCCACTCAGCAAAGCAAACACACAAATACTGAACAGCAATAAGACTAATAAGCCCATGCCTCAAATTAACCATGTGCTTAAGTATTTCCAGATTGAATCCGGACTGCAGCCTGAGGATCAACAGAGCGCCTTATGCCACCTCCCAGCACACAGAAGAGTGTACCTGGCTCTGAAAAGCAAGTGCCTCTACTGATTTTCACAGCACTTTTCCTCTTGGGTAAGCATGGGCAAAATCCAGCTCAAGAGTACCACCTAGCCTTCCTACAACATTTTACAAACACTATCCAGTGAGTTCAACATCACCAAATTAGGTAGTTACCAGCTCTTGCACCTGTCCTACAAAAGACAGATTTAAAAGACTGACTGATGACTAGGGCAGGTCTAACTCTACCACAGCATTCAGGAGTGCAAGAATTACAGATGTCCCACATAACCTTTGCTTACAAGGTGAACTCCCCCCTCTCCCCTCCTCCCATGCTCGCTGCAGGAGCTCTGCCACATGTACTCCTTCTGAAGAGCCATGCTGGAACTGAGCCGATGTGATTGACTAGGTCAGCAAGGGATGCTCAAGCCTTTGCTTGGTGTGAGACACACCAACACCGGTCCCATGGCAGTGGCACACCTTGGAAAGCAGACAGCTAGCTACAATGCTTTCCCCCCCACAACAATAGACTGGAGAAGGTTTGGATGTTTCAGGAATAATCACAGTATAGAGTAACAGCTTACACTTACTATTTTACAACCCCTGAACCCCTTTGATTCATACACACTCAGAGTGATACCCAGCCTCTGCAAAGGCTCACTATCTCCACCAGCAATTGCAGTCACTTCTGAGCTGAAGCAGAACAATGGATAACATCAAACAGCAGTCTCTTCTTATAGTTTAGCCTAGGAAATAGGGAATATGAGCCCACTCCAGGAAATACAGGGCATGTCCAACACTACCGGGTACCTACAGCCTAAATGCACAGTCTTCCCACGTAGCCTGGTAAGTGGGAACTACAATATAAAAGCACCTGCATGGTGTGCTGCAATTGCTGCATCATGCTGGCCAGAGGTGAGTCAAACTGCCTGGCAGCAGCACAGCTGCCCTTGTAACAGCATGGTCACAAAGCAGGAGCAGCCAGGTGACTCCTGGGCACAAGTTAGGAGGCCTGAGCAATGCTGGTTTTGTGCCCTCTGGACTTACTACTGGCTGTAATCTCTGATCTCTCAGGAAACCTTACTCCAATGCACAGCATAAACACCCGGAGTAATCCAATGCAGAATCATGCCAGACCTCTGGCATGAAATCTCTTACTTGGGGGGTGGGGGGTTAAAAAAATTAACATGATCTGAGTGAACAAGAAGGGACATGTTGCAAAGGCAACACAGGAGATTTGAGTTTTGCTCTTAGCTCCACCCAACCCTGCTGATGACAATCTTTTGTTTGCCTTTTTTCTCTACCTAGATTGTAAGTTCTTAAAGACAGAGACAGTCTCTTGGTATTTGTTTATACAGCATTTATGTATCAGTCCCAGGGATTACCGCAATGATTAGAATAATCTTAAATGACCACAAATCACTGTGATCCCTGCTTTATGAATCCTCTAAGGACATGCACATCAAATAGGTGTTCAAAAAGAGGCTCTGAACTAATTACAAAGTATAAGATACACACTACAATATTTCTCCATGCTAGTTGCTGACCAGTATATCCAGCTAGGAATCAAATCCCTGTATTATTTGCCGTAACCTACTTTTAGAGGAAACTGGCAAATGAGCCTTAGCCTGACTGGGAACTCTGTGCCTTTCCTCCAGCAGGCTCACACTTGACAGAATTAAGAAAAGTCACTTCTCTTTTTGCCCTATTAAAAAAACAAAACCAACAAAACAAAACACCCACGCCCACCCACCCCCCAAAAAACCCAACCCAAACCCCAAAACTAAACCAAAAAAAGCCGTACAACTAGAGACAGAGAGAGATTCAACAGCACTTCAGGGGAACTAAGATAGACAGAACCTTCTTGTAACTGGGAGCTTTAAATTAAAAGTAGGGAGTCCGAGGCAGGGCTGCTGACTTTAACTGTCTACCTGGGGCACAGACAGGAGGAAAAGCAGAAAGGTGCCAGGAGTGGGAGGGATTCATTGATTGGCATCTGTTAAACCCAGAGCTGCATTTTGAATTTGCTTTTCACTTCTGAGTCTCTGCATCAAGAGGAAGTGCCAAGGGATGGGGAGGAGAGGAAACGAGCAGCAAACTGTCTCTCAGACTGGCAAACCCTGACTCCAGAATGAGCCTTTTTGGCAGATTTGTTTCTCCAGGATAGTGTGCCTTTCTCCAATGGCTGACCACAGCTCCTCCAGCTTAACTCATCTGCTACAGATTACTTTAGCATAGTCCTAGAGCTAGAATATATTAATAACTGAATTCCCTAGTTACATGTTTTTTCTAACCAACAAAACCCTGGCTCGGAGAAGTTTCCACCCTGTATGTTCTCCAGGAGAAGTGCCATCATGAACACTGCAAGCCCTGTTCTTGAAGTCTGGTTCCTTGCAGCCACTAGCTGACCTCTCTTCAGTAACTATTGCCCGGTTATGGGTGGCAAGTCCTTCAGCATATCCAGCCTGTCGCTGCTTAGTCAAAGGCCGTTGGGAGTCACCAAAAAGGCTTTCATTCCCTTTTTGCAGGCTTTGGCTCAGGCCATGGAGAAGCAGCTTTTTGCTCTAATGACTTGTGACACCTATTTCAGCTGCTTCTTGTACGTCTGTGGTGCTACCCTTCCCCTCGCACAGCGCAGTCCTGCGGCTGCACCAGCTCCTGGGGAAGCAGAATCAAATCCAAACAGAGCTGTTCTGAGATTGCACAGATGAAATACAGATTGGCCTGTGTGCAGACTGCGGATCCAGGATTTGTTTAGAAAAAGGACTCTGGTTTACTTCATGTGTCCATCCCTACATGCTCTTCTTCCACTTGAGATAATTAATGTTCTTGAGGAAGCATTGATTGGTGCCTAATATTCATTCAGTCCTGTAGAATGAAGCTCATTTTGGTTCTGAAGTCAGTCCTGTTCAAGTAAAGTGTTTGTTTGCATTTAAGATCTTACTGGATGTTAAGATGAATCAAGGTGCTTGGGGCTGTCAAGTTGAAAGCTTAATATCTTCAAATTGCTGCCCAGGTTACTTTGAAATATTTATGTAATGTACCTTTCTTTTCTGGCAAATTACCATTAATGGGAAAGGAGCTTAGAATTACCTAATAGAAGCTCCAAAGTCCCTTTAATGGAAACAACTATTCATTCTAACCTTTTTTATATATTATTCTTCCTGTAGTATCTTAAAAATACCTGCAATTCCAAGCAAAATGTTTTATGTTAACCTAAACTGATTCCATCTTAGTAATTTTTCTCAAAGCTGCTGCCTTGAGGAACCAGACAAAGCAATAGATAAACACTGATTTCACTCTTCTGAGTACACGTTTGATTTGAAAAACCCTTTTACTAATGTAGGTTGTTTTTAAAAAGGCTGAAACCACTTCAGTTGGAAAGCATACTATCATGGTCTCAATCCAAGACCTATTGAAGCCAAATAGAAAAATTCCAAAAAGTACTCCTCAAAAGAGTTAATAAGTCAACAGCAGATATTTTCATGAGGAGTTACTCAATTCTAAACAATTATCATAGAAAGGTCAACAGGCTTTCTCTTAGCTACCTAAAATACTCAATAACATGTTTATTCAAAGATCAGTTTGTTTAAAAAAAGCATCAATTTGAACAAAATAATGAGTTTTCAGTGAAATAATGAAGAACAAGATATTTCCATGCTGAAATGCCTACACAATGCCTCATCTCCTCCTCAAGGGGCAAAGTCTCCTATTGAAACTCATTTAATAGAACTGCAGGAAACTGGGGAATCTAAATTATAACGAAGAGGAAAGGTGGTTTGGGACTGTGCCAACAGGCAGGACATTCATATGATCTGGGTTAATTTCCCAATATTGCTGCAGACTTCCCGCATGAGCTTGGCCGAGCTGCTTACCCCCTGCATGGTACCCACCCATAACACAGCCATATCATCACCTCTCCCCTGCTCCAGCCCTCTTCAGCCTTCCATTTCTTTGGAGCAAAGAAAGACTCCCTCAAAACGTATCAGCGCAATATTTTTTAGCACAAAAAGGTTTCATTTTGGAATGGGAAGCTGGCCGCCACTGTAATTGAAACAACAGCTGCTAAATGCAGTGCAAGTCACTGCCCTGGTGTGAGTGGTGCAACAAAGCCAGAGAATGGCAGAGTTCTGAATGGCAACAGTTCTGCCGTGTTATCAGCTCAAAGCAATTCATCTAGTATATATTTTTTTTTATGTCCCCTAGGCAATTTTTGCAAGGCCCACTAACTCAAATTGTGGTCACAGAGTAACTTTAGCAGAAGCAATGAGACAGACCCAGTTCTCCTGGGCCAACCAGCCCCATGCTAGACTGACACCATGGCATAGCATGGCTGATGCTCCCTGAGGGACTAGGACCAAGGTAGAGAAAACATCATCTCCTGTGGGAGTTCAGCAGGTAGCACGTGGGTGATGCTGCTTCAACCCACATGTGCAATACCAAACTGCTTTCAGTCGGTATGTCTGAGTCTCTGATCTATGGAGTTCTTCATCTGCCCTGATTTAAGGCCTCCCATGCTATGGAAAGTCTATAAAATTGCTAGGTCCTAATATGGAGGTTGATGAAGCTACCGGAGAGGTGTGGAAGCCAAAGGGACAAATCCCTATTTGTTGCCATGCGATGCACTGTTTACTGTTGTCTTGATATTCTGCCAAAGCATCAGGCTGGGGCTTTTTTGATTCAGTCCAAAACAACAGGGAAAAGCTGCCTGTAAGTTACTTGCCACTGCTGAGCTGGAGAGTATTATAGAGAAGATGGAGACCTAACAGGATAAACTCTCATCACTGAAGGGTTGCTTGAGAGAAACATGGGCAATTCAGGTGCACAAGTTCCAGGGACAAAACAAGCTCTTGCACACATGGATGTGAAAGCTAGTATTACTATCCTCTAGGACAGTAAAAGAAATGTGAAGATGGAAGAAAACAGAATAAAGTTTTGGGGGAAAACACTGAGCACTGCAACTGCTACAGGCACATTGTAAATAATCAGGCAAACAGCCAGCTCAATACATGCTCTACTTTCTTCCTTAAGCTGATAGCAATGAATAGTAGGATGCTAAGATATTTTCATATCAGAACAAAACAAAATAAAACCAACAAAAAATTGCACCCCTCCCAGGAACTGCTGCCTGTTTATAAAAAACAAATCCATTAAGGCTCTTAGAGAAATGGAATATTCTGGTCCCAGCAATAGTGAGCAGGTAAGTAGGAGGTGAGATCTAAAAGCTATGTAGGACTCTGCAGCAGAGCTGCAGCTCTTTCAGTCGAGCATAAGTACTTACCTTTCCCAGTTATTGGTTTCAAATCAATCTCACATGCCCTATATTTACCCATCTGTACTTGTGCTCTGGCCTCTCTCAGACTGCAGGAGAGACCGACCTTTTCTTTTTCTCTCTCTCTCTTTTTTTTTTTTTTTTTTTTTTAAATAGATGTCTAGACAGTTGTCTTCACATCAGACAAAAGTGGTCACACAGGAAATTCAAAGGAAAATTGATGCTGGCTGCTGCAAAATAGAGGTATTCAGGATGAAGATGGCAACTCTGTTCCCTGTCAAGGCTCCCAACGTGGAGTGGGTGGCCCACCTGCAAACTCCGACCACCTACCACCACCCCTGGCTTTGCCCCCACGATGAACAAAGTCAAAGGAATCATTCAATTCTCATCTGAGCTCCACAGAAACCAGTGAGAGATGCCCCATATAAAGCACCGCTATGACACTAAAGATCAAAATCACCCACATGGGTCTCAAGTCAGTACTAAAAGAGCGAATCAAATGGAAGTAAGCGTAATTCCCATCAATTGGTAGTGAGTTGAACACAGACACTAAATTGAGCTTCTGCTCCTTCCCTCTCTTAAACATAGTGTGTACTAACAAAATAGATCTTTGAATCATCTTATGATTCATCATAGCATAATATGAAGTGTTAAGTTACCTATCTGGTTACACGGACAGGTGACAGATGATTGGAGCAAAGTTTCAAGACCAAAGAATCTGGCTATGTAAATAAAGCAGGTGTGAGCTCGATTCATTTGTTTTCATAGTAACCATACCTCTATATGAGCTAATAAAAAATTAGAATTTTAAAGTATTTTAGATCTTTTTGGAGCTACACAAATAAAACAAGAGCAGCTCTGATACATATTTTATGTTCTGATTTTTTGTTTTCTGCCTCAGGATGTATTACAGTCAGGATGGGCAAAAATCTGAGACCATCTAATCAAAAATTGTCCAAGTTGTCCAGTGTATTAAATGGATGGATTTTTTCAGGTTTTCATTGCTCTTCTTTAAATTTATATATTATTTCAAAATGTTAATGGTATTTCTCTGTAATGGAAGCTATCTATAGACTTCGGTGACATTTTAAATGAAAACTTAAACTACAGTCAATATAAAACACCCAGTTCCGAAGAAAAATGCATTTTAGTGATTTTTTTTGTTTGTTTTAGATGAAAGATTGTTTCTTAATGAAAATCTTTCCCAAAGAAAAACTCTGTTTGTGTTATGCTTTCAAAATTCTAAAAACCACTTAGGAAACATGAGTGGAAGGAATCAAGGAGAAAGAGGTTCCACCAGGAAGTGGGCCCCCTCCTCTTTAAAGACTCTATCAATTTCTCTCAAGTTCTCAAGCCAATCTAATTTACAGTGGTGGTCTTAAAGACATAAAATTCATCTTCAAACATAACCATAGTTAACTATGGAGCATTTGCAAATAATAATAAAGTGCTTAAATCCCGCAAGAAAGCCCTATTGTACTAACAGGAGCACCAAATTAATATGACCATTTTAAGGCAAAAATGATTACTGAATTACTGCTGTCACCCATATGACAGTATTTTAAGAGACTCTAGGAATAACTCTTCCAGAAGCAATTGCTTCATCTTCTGTAAAAAGTCGTGCAAGGCATTCAGTAGGGCAGTATTCGTATCAGAACAGCTGAAAGTCCCAAAGCAAACATGAAATGAGGATTCCTCACGATCCTTTTAATGGTACCATAACATTTTTTTCTTGCCTTTTTTGGTTTTCAAATAATATACATCATTTCTTACTGCCAATAAAGTTTACTGGTATTTTCAGGGCTAACGGTAACTCGTAGTGGAAATCAGAGCCAGGGATTAAAGAGGATGCTATTTTTATAGTTCTTCTGGCAGAAATTGCTTCTCCTCCATCCAAGGAAGTGAGCCGTGGCTGGCATGCTCTCCTACAACAGGTAAAGCCTGGCTACAGGGGACAAAACCAGAAAGCTTGGAGGGAGGACTTAGACTTGGGGGTTGGTTTTTATTAACCATGGTGTGCCACACAGGGTGAAATCCATCCTTTTAACAAGAAACAAGCAAAAAAATTAGATAGTATCACATACACCTTGTTTGGAGAGCTTAAAGGGGAGATGAGTGGCAGGCCAGCTTTGATTTCATCTGACTTGAGTCAAGCTCAATTAATAAAAGAACTGCAATATCAGAGTAGCGGGCAGAAAATCCTCATTTCCTTGCAATAACTCCAACAGGGGCAGGCAGGGCAGCAGCGCGGCAGTCCTGCTTCCAGTCACGTGGGTGCTCCACATTGGGGGTGCCAATTATTTGTTCATTCAAAAAGTAAAGTAAAAAAGACTTCTGTTGGAAACGATCATGCTTGGAAGTCTCTAACTAAGCAGTGACGTGATCACACCTGTGCTCCCATGTAGCTTTGTCATTTTCCTTTCCTTTTCTTTGTCATACATTTGCTAAACTTTCTCAGTCTTTTGCAGCTGTGGCTGTTTCCAGTTCCTCAGCCAGCAGAGTCCTGCCTAGGTCACTGTCTTAGCAGCAGCAACAAAGACAAAACCCATCCAGTTATCTCAGGAGAAGTATTAACTGCTCTGGTGTTGAACGAATGTGAAAAACAAAGATCTGAAATACAAAACATATGGTACTAACAGTGCATAAACCAAGGAATCACGATCAGCCTGCCAGCACCTTGCAGTGGGACAGAGCCCACGCGGGTGTCCCTCAGTGCTTTGCCAGGCCCTTTAGCCTCTGGTGCCTCAGTTTCCTTGGCAGGAGCGAATGCTTGCCTTGCCTTGCGTCTGGCCACGTGGGGAGTCTTGGTCAACACTGGGAGGCAGAAAGGAGCTGGGGTAGGAAATAGGTGGAATTCCTGAGCCTGTTGGAAAGGCTGGTGGCAACAATCCCACAGACTGCGTGGAAACAGGCATGTTGCTTTGTTTACCTCAAGCTTTATTTTTTAAAGCACCATGACAGCTCTGAGACTCGTTCTGTCTCAGACTAATCTATTTTCCCCTCAACACCTTGCAACAAGCCGTCTGCCAGCTTCCTGTCCAGACCAGGGGTCAGAATCTCCCGCAGGGATGTACCCGGCTGCTGAGCACTGGATGAGCCATACGGGAGCAGCAGGAGCAGCACAATCTGACCCTCTGGTGTCACCTCTCAGTATTCAGCAGCTCCCCAGATCTCAGGCTCAGTACTCGGCAGATTCCAAAACTCAACGTACAGAAGTCCCACCTCCTCTGCAAGCAAGGTTTTGAGGAAACGAAAGCAGCTGAAATTAAATTCTGCCTCGTTTGCTGGCACTTCACTTTTGTGCAGGTTTGAAACAGGAATCTCCTATTTCTGCATTACACTGAACAAAATAAACTGTGAGGCAGAACAACGAAAATCCTATTAGGCAACAAGGATTCATAAGCCTCGTGTTACGCTGGATTTATCTCATGAGCATTTTACCAACATTTCTAACACTAGACAGTAAAAAAGTCGTGAGTCAGGCTTCTTAAAATCACGAATCGGGAGTTTTTCAACATCTCAGTCATGTTTTCAAGCTCCTTCAAAAACCACAAAGACAAGAAACTTGCTTTTTTTTTTATGTGAAAGCTGAGTCTCAAGCAACATCTTAACTCTAGGTGCTGGGACTTTCCAAATAATACTAATTAACACAGCACTCATGATAAGATCCTGAGAACTGATCCTATAACTTCTGTAGGATAAACAATAATAATATTAATCATTACTATAATTATAACTAGATGTGGGGCTTCAGATATTAAAAAAAAAATAAATCACTCATAAATGGGAATCCTTTTCCCAAGTTTTGCTTAATCCCAGTTTGTTTTCTGTTTATATGGTAAACTTGCTTGGGCTGAATCTTTCCCTGCTGTTTATACAGCATCTGGCATACAGGGATAGCGAACCTGTTGGGAACTTCTGAACATTGACATAAACCAAAAAAATATCAGCGTGCAGGGAATTTTATTCTGGATCTCAAAATATGGGTGGAAGTTCCCTGTTGAGAACTATCAAGGAGTTATTGTGCACATTCAGGTTTTTTTATTAAAGCAACTTTTTTTTTCTGGAGGTTTTGGATTTATCAGAACACAGCCAAGAAAAGATTCTTTCACTGCAAACAAACAGATCAAACAAAACAAATCTCTGCCACTTGGGATTTTACAGCCAACAAGCCAGAAAAATGTGCTTGAAGCAAAATAATTTTCTAGGTGTTTACAGCTCTTCTTGCACAGCTGCCCCCCATTTCATGCAAAAAAGTTTAAAAAATACAATCTAACTTGTGACAGGGACCTGTAAATATTAGCACACCACCAATTAATACCCATAATGTGATAACTGAGCTTTGCTGGCATAGTGCTGGCATAGGTGGAACGCTAATTATGTCATTAGAGGAGGAATGGGTAAGTAGATTTGAGCTGCAGGACGCTGGCAAAGGCTGGGAGGAGGCGCAGCGCCTGACATGGCCATGGCAAGCAGGCGCCGGAGGTCGAGTCTGTGCTCAGAAGAGTGCCAGAGCTGCCCTGCTTTTGCCAAGGCACGTGTTGGCCCTCCTAGACGCACCTCCCTGCCAGACAGAAACGACACGACAAACACAGCTTCTTTCCCCTTCCCGTTTGGCTGGGCAGAACTGATCCTTTACCGTTTCTATGATGTGGCACCATGAACTGTCCATGGAGCACACACAGTTAACCGCTCAAGTTAATAGTTTAACCTGAAAAATCCTAACATTTCTCAGCAATGGATGCAATGCAGACACAGCAGGGTTTGCTAATTAGGTCATTCTTTACTGGACTTAAATTTGAGTGGTGTTTTGGGTTCTCTTAAAACTGCAGCTTAATGAAGCAATTAATAATTAGTATACTTTCATCACTTAGAAAGATCATTATTTCATTTACAGGATTAACAAAATCTAAATTTATGTCCAATATTTTTCTTTAACAGCCACATAATCTCAAAGCAGTGAAGCTCACAGACCAGCTTCCTGCTCAAATTCAAATTTATATACCAGTATAAAAGGTAAAAAAATCGAGCTGGCAGCTCACGCCATCAACATCCTCTCTGCTACCACAGCCCAAAAGGAATCAAGCCCAAGAGAGATCAGAGTAGGAAGGAAAAGAATTCAGTACCATTTAGGGGACAGAAAAGCCTATAAATGAAGTAAGGAGCATGCCAGGTCCTCAGCAGGACTGGTACCAGGGCCGCTACCGATGACATCCAGCGAGAGTCCCTGCTCTGGCTCCTCTCAAAGCCTGGATTTCATCTGGGAGAATTCAGAGCATTTCCATCCCTCTCCAATATACATCTGTGTTTATTATTTTTTTGCCTGCATGACTGACAATGAGCAACCCTGTTCACATATTTTCTAAAAGGGAGCACAGTTTGTTTATCTGTCAGCTATAGGTGCCAGTACTTAATATGTCTGGGACGACAAGAAAATAAATGGACTTACTATGCCATATTTAGATCCCCTTCCCATCCCTCACCAGTCCCCCAATGTGTTTGTCTCCTTTTTGCTCTCACGGGGGACTTGCAGCACACACTGTGCCCTCTCCTGTATTCACTTTGATGGTCAGAGGGCATTTTTTAAAGTATGGGATATTTTTTCAAGGACTTGACTATTTATCATCCCAAAGGAAAAAGTTCTCTGTGATTTCTTGAGGATTGGCCCTTCGTCAACGACTGAAACAGCTTTCACAGACAGACCAGATTCTGCCACTTCAACCACTTCCTCACACAGAAGCAACGGAAGAATTTCATCAGATTTAAGGCCTGAAGCGATTTTTCTTCCTGGCATAGGAACCAGCCTGAAGGGAGGTGAAGGTCCCTGAGGTGTACTTACGGAACAGCTCAGACTTTTTTCTGAGCATTCAATTCTTAGACCTGTAGCCTAAAGCCTGACAGGAGTGCATTTTTCCTCAAATGATTTTTTTTTTACACATAAAATACGAAGAACTCTAAAAATTAAAATTCCAAGTCAGAAAGCGTCATGTCAAAAAACTGGCCCTGGCTGCAGGTTTGCACTGCATGCTCCCCACGCATTGGGGCTCCTCTGCTTTGGTGTTTTATAGGGACTGGCCTGAGCCGAGGAGTGCAGGACCTGCCCCAGTCCTCCCAACAGCCTGTGGCAGCGAGGGATGCCTGGAGCACAGTCAGAAATGCCTGCTGCATAGATATTCAGCTAAAGGAGAATTAAATGTGTCAAATACTCTATTTTCCCATCCTTAAGGAAGTGTTCTAAAGGTCTGTCAGTCACATCCCTCTAGATTAAACTCATGTTTAGATGTCCACTCTTCCTTTGTACTAACATAAGCAGTAAGTCTAGTGTCAACCTACAGGCTAACACCAATGTGAACATGATAAAGGAAAAATGCTCTGAATCAGTTTTTGAAAGTTACTTACAAGACCCAGGGTCCAGGGGGGAAGGAAATTCAGCAAGCAAAGTTAATGAAAACATTCCCAAACTACCAGCTTAATTAGCTTCAGCACAATATTTAATGTGGTTGAACAGCATGGGACAGTTTGGGAAACTCAGCATCAGCTGCAGCAGGCATGCAGTGCCTCAGTGAGAAATGGATGAAATCTCTTTCTGGTACACAGCAAACTTGCTGGGAAATGTTTTGTTTGCTGGGAAACAGTATCTGGCTGCAGGATGAATCTGCTGCCCAGTTTTGGGCAGTGGAGAGGACGGAGGACAGCATACATCCTTAGCTGGCCATCACACAGGGCTGCAGAGTCCTTTCTTTTAATGTCCCAGCATGACAAGCAAAGTGGGGCACTGGAGAGAGCCTAAGCAAGTCCCCCACCTTGAAAGGGCTTGCAGCCTAGTAGGAGGAGATTAGGACATCTTTTAAACAGAAGGCGATCAAACCTGGGACTCCCAAATTAGATCTGAGCCTCTTACCCAGTTAGTCAGAGCACAGAGCAAGAGCCAGCATTTCATCTGCCTCAGGCACCTTTGCAAATCTTGCTTCCCTTGCCCTAAGTGCAGCAGCCCAAAAGTGAAACATCTTGTTTGGTGTGGAGCAGTAAATGGAATGTCTTGCTGGACACAAAAGGAATTACGGGTGGGGTTTTTTTCCTTTCACTTTTTGGTTGTCGAGGCAGAAAGTCATGCATGTATACAGAGCATTAGTGAAATATGCAAATTATTAAAAAAACCTGTAGCATTGAGACCAATAAACTGGCACTATTTTCTACAAACCCCCCCCCCCCCCTTGCAAACAGTATCAAGAGATCTTTAAATGATAAAAACCCTGGCTTTGTAAAGGTAAGAATGTAATGCCAACCAAGAGTCCAGCCCCAAATTGCCCCCATCTATGCAGTTTCCTAAGGAGACTTAAGAGGATCAGATTAAAAAGATCTCTGCAAGACCAAAACTTTTATCTTATAAACTGGCGCCATTTCCTGAAGACATCCAGAAATGCTAAGCTCAAGCAATTTGTCTTCTCTACAGTCATTTGAAAAATATGTAAAAAGAGCCATTATATTAAAATCAAGATTAAAATGGCTGAAAACTTATGCAGCAAGCATCTTCTGGTGGGGGGAGGGAAGCTATTGAGCAGAAACAGTAAATCCCTGCTAAAGTAAATCCACAGCGACATTTATGCTTTTGCACCATCTGAGGATTCTGGCCACATAGTTGTTTCAAAGGAGGTCAAGGAACAAGTCTGAGAAGCTATGTACCAGTTTCCTAATAAGACTGCCTTGTCTCACATTTCTGCTGATTTCTTTCATACCTTCAAAGTTGTTACAGCAGCTCATAAAGAGAAAATAAAGATTAGACACAAGCCTTTGCCCTTGAGACCATCCCTGACCTCTGGTTTGCCATTTACATTTATTACAAAAGAGCCTGAAATGTTTTCAAGTCACAGAAAAGCATCTGATGGTTACAGAGGGTTTTGCACCAATAATGCTCTGTTCACCGGGTTTCCTCAGACAGAACTTTGCAAGGATATTGAAACTCCCTCAGTCACAGGCAATAAACACAACTATGCCAAAGTTGGGAGGAGGGGAAGGAGGGGGATGATTCCTTGCACACCACTGTTTTCTTATCCATCTGGAATTAGGAAAGCATGCCTGGAAAGAAAGAGCCAACAGCTTTGGATAAGTCAGCCCAATTCCTCGGCTATGACATACTCATTGTATGCACGCGGAAGAGAGAATGCAAGTAACTAATTCGTCTGTATTCAACCATTATTTAAAATAGAATAAATTAAAAGAGTCACCATGGCAGTAGCAAAAGCCTTCTTTAAAGGATCTGCTAGCCCGCCTGATCTGGGCTGCGTTCCCCTCCTGCAAGAAGTGAAGCAGTCCTGAGTTCAAAATCAGATTTAGGAGAACTTCAGAGTGTTCACATCTGGTAAAATCTGACCCCAGATCAACACTTCCCTGCAGGCTTGTGCCGTTGAAATCAATAGGAATTACGCTGGAGACATGAGTGTGGTTAGCTGGGAGTCACAGCAATGACAGGGCAAGAGTGAGCTGCCATGACGGGTGGGCTCCTGAAAAGGAGCATCCTTCCCTGCTTCCCGCCTTTCTAGCTTCAGTTTTCTTCATTAAACTAGCTATATTTTGTCCTTGCAGAGAGCTATAGCTTTCTTTCTGTCTGCCACTCACAAACTGCCCATTGCTACCACATGCTGCACTACAGCCTAGAGGAGAAAGCCAAACTGTTTCTCAAGAGCGTTCATATATTCGTTTCAATTCAATTTAAATGTGAGCTTCATTATGACCTTGTTAGCACCCCCTCTCCTGTTTACTTTCCATTAACATTCAGTCTGTCAAACTTTATTAGCACAAATGACCATAGAAATTGTGAGCTGCTTGAATTCTCGCAGTTTGAAACATATTTAGTGGGTGAAATTCAATCTGTCCAGTAGGCCAGGGGAGCTCTCTGCCATGCCCCAGCCTTCTGCTGACTTGCAAATTTTAGAAGTGTTCACAAGCAAAATGTGATGACAAGAATAAGTCTCTCTGAGTTAGGGAAAACAGAAATGACACACGTGACTCCCAGGCAGCCAGCCACAGGTACGCTCATTCGGGATTGTCACAGGCTGGAGAAAACGTAAAAGGGAAGGAGCTGAATTTTTCTCCCCACAGATTAAAAAAAAATAATAAAAAACTTAAAAATTAGGACAAAAAAAGACCTCAAACATAAAGATATTCTACAAAGAGATAAGGGGGGGGGAGTCAAAAAAACTATATGATTCGTAGAGCTCTGCAAACCACACAAGTATTTTGTATGCAGCCCACACTGTCACCGCTGTCTCAAGAGAAGATGACTTCTTTACTGAACTCACCCTTCCCTTTAGTCTCAGCTAGATTTCTTGTCCCCAGAAGAATATTATAACATATGGTTGGCTTTTTCACATAATACCTAGTTCACAATCTCACACAAAAACTTCCACAATATATGTCATTTTGACATGGATTTAAACATGATAAACAGTGTAATACAATCTCCAGCTGTTTGAACAATTCTGGTCATAAACTGCCTCACTGCACTGTCATCATGCTCGTTTCTGCATCGAGCCTTTGTTCTCTTTTATTCCCTACATTGTTTCCCTTCCACTCTGAGATGTTTTGAAATAAAAACGTATAAATGCAACACTAAAACCAACATTCCCTTGGGTCTTTTTATCTCTATGCAAATAAGAACCTTGATTTTAATTTTTATTAAAGTCAGAGATAGAAAAAAGTGGCTTTTTTTTTTTTTTAATCTGGTCAGGACATTCTGCAACGTTATGCGTAACTTTTCAACAAATGCTCGTACAAAGCATTTTGAGAGTGAGAGAAAGTATATGAAAAAAAATGCAGGAAAGTAAACCACTCCAAATTTTTAGTTCAAAATATCCAGGTCAATATTTAGTTAACTTTTATTAAAAAAAAAATATGTATCAAAAAGCTTGCAAACAAAACATTTTGTCTGTTTATTATTTGTATTGTCACAGAAAAAATACTTAGCTTTCAATCAATTGCAGTGATTTATTTTTTCATTTTTTGTAGCGTAGCCTATAAGATCAGAGAAAAACCTTCAATTTTTCTGTGTCGTTCTAGTAAAATAAATTTAACATCTAACAGTGAAGCAGATGTCGATTAGAAGAGGTTAATACGCACTGGCATGTTATTTTCTAAGCCCCATTTCTGGAGGTTCCCTGCGCTTGTCAGTTATGAAATACTATCTGCCTCTGCTCTAACGACAGACAGTCCTGGCAGAAAATGCCTCTGCTCTGAATGCTCTTGTGATACTTGAAAATTCTGGACAATATGTGTTTTCTTACTATTCTTCTATGATAGCCCAGGATACGCTGAAACACTGAAAGATGAAAGGAAACAAAACAGCAGATGATTCCCATAAAGGCAAGCCCGTATCTCAGTCTACAACCGCCTGCAGTTGCAGGGGGTTTATTACAAACCCTTTCCCATAGAGTTACCAGTTTCTTCAGTGCTCCAGCCTGGCTGCAGAATTAATTTAAATCCCTCCCTGCCAATCCAGGTGTGGAAGAATATATTTTAATATCATAAGAAACACAGAGAAAAGGGAAAGGAGTATTTCACTTCATTAGTGTGCTTGAAAAAGGAAAGATCTAAGATAAAAGATGAAGGGAAATTTAGGGGTAGGCTAAGGAAAGAGTTCCCGAGGGAAACCATAGAAGCCCCATCAACTGCGATGTTTAATTTTAAACTCAATAAAGCACGAGAAAATACATGGCACAAAACAACCCTGCATCAGCAGAAGTATCAGCCACACAAAGTGTCTTTTTTCACTCCTGGTTCCTGTTGTCTCCTCTCACTCATGCCCGAGTGTCCTGGGAGCATCTGCTCCCACCCAGCACCCCTGTCACTCCTCAAGAAGCTGGGGCGCAGCTCCAGTTAATTTAATTGGTTTTGCTTCATGTTAAATTCCTATCTATAAATGCATATGGACACATTATTACGGGCTTATTTGAGCTGAGTAACAACTTAACTCTGGCTTAGCTTGTAACTTTACACTTTGCTCTGAATAAGGACTTCTCAGGGAAGAAGGAACTGAGGCGTCCTGCTAGTTCTTGCCCTTTTCATCTCCCTCTGGCCATAAGACATCATCTCGGGGACCGCCAGCAGGTGCCAGGGACGAGGCTTTCAGACTTCACGCTGCTGTAAGTCACCAGAGACTCAGTGGCAGCCCCTGACAGCAGGCCAGCAGTGAAGAAACAACGGACAGGTGCCCGTGCAGAGAACTCCCTTTCACTGTGCAAACCTGGGATAGTTCTGGTTTGCAAATACAATGGGGTTATTCCTAGTGTAAGAGAAAGAATTACCAAAATCAAATAGATTAAAAACCATGTTGGCTCATGCCAGGAAAGCCATTTATAACTAAATACTGTTGACAGGGAAAAAGATAAAAATCACATGTCAAAGCTGGGGAGAGGAGGATTTGATTAAAGATGGCCTAACTGATTCAGCAGCAATTAAGGTTGCTCTTCAAGTGGTGCATTTCATTCCTGCCAGGAAGGAGGCAGCGGGTCTGACTCTCTCCTCACTTGCACCGGCCTTATGCTGGTGAAAGCCACCACCTCTGCTCAGGCAGCTGCTGCCTAAACTCAGCGCAGAGCAGAGCAGAATCCAGCCCCCAAAGGCCTGTGGCAATTGTACAGGATCAGATAAGATACCTCAGGAATGCGGCACTGAGTGGAGCACTTCGGTAATGCTTTAATTTCCATCCTTGGCTTACTCAGTCCCAGCTTTCATTAAGAGACTACACAGTGGTTAGAGAAAAAGTTTTTACATGAATTAGTTTAAAGGGCAGGAATTACGTTCGCATTTTAATGGTGTGGAAATGAATAATCCGAACAGGGAGCAACAAATGTGGGAAGGGCTGCTCCATGCTTTCTGTTTACCTAATTAAATTAACACTCGATTTGCTTTCTCAACTACCTCTTCAGTTAGCTGGCAGCAATCAGGTAGACACTGAGACTCCAGGCCTGCAGAGCGCAGAGATGCCCTCTGATGCAGTCCTGGGGTAGCAGCTGGGAGCCCCAGTTGAACTCAGACCTGGCTGTGCTGGATTTTGCCCCACCACACAATGTCATAAGTGACTGAAGGGTCTGGTCCAACACAGTGGGTGATGCAGCTGCAGGAGAAGCAGGTAGCACCCTCTCATGTGGGAGGCAAAGCAGAGTCATCTGCCCACCTTCACACTGTAGCTCCATCGACAGCCCCCTCCCTAGTACAGCATCCAGACCAGATTTTAGTGAAATGCATCAGAGGACCAGAACGAATCACACCACTTTCCAGGATAACCTGTATCATACTGATTAGTCTAGAAGTGCTTTACAACTAGTTATCAATTCCAAATGCACCCGTTAGGGAGTTAATATTTTTATTTCCCTTTTATCAAAATACAAGTTGAGGTCCAATGCATTAAGATGTTGCAGTGATCAATGGCAGTCTCAGAAACAGAAGCTGGGGTCCTGCTCCAGCAGGTGTTTGTTCATCAGATAAGTATGTGTTTGCATGTTTGGTTTATACATGCATAAACTAAGGGAGACAACACACTTGCCTGAAGTTTCACAAGTCACTGCAAAAGCCTGGAAAGGACCCCAAGAATTCTCTTTAAAAACAAGAAAGCTTTGCTTCATTGTACACATAAGTCATGTGCAGCACCCATCCAAAAGCTGCGTCCAAGACGGAGGCTCATTATGGTTCAGTCAAGAAGAATCCCACAAAGAGGCCATGATTACATGTCGCTCTGGCAAAACAACATGCTGCTGCTAACAGAGACCAGGCACATACGGATGACGGGTTTCCTGAAGTAGCTGGCAAGAATGAGCAACCAAAGGGAGGGAAAGATCTCGGACATGGGGCAGTGGAAGCTCCATCCTTGTGCTAACAGAGGCAGCCACATTCTCCTTGTAGTTTGCCCTCCATGGCCAGCAGTGCATCAAGCCCTCCAGTAGCCCCAGGAAGCCAACTGGGCTCCAGGGTCAGTGGCAGGGCTCTTCCAGTCACTGCACAGAGTTAGATTGCAGTTGCTATCTTCTCATCTACTTCTGACATGCAGCAATGAGCCCGTTTGAAACATCCAACCCTTGTGTTTCTATAGTGGAAGGTCCTGGGTGGAGCTGGTCTATTACTTCCTTCTTTTTGTTGCTGTTAAAGCTCTCTGGACTTCTGAAATCACACCACATACACTCAGGACACAAGGCCATAGACAGCTGTTGTATCTTATTTGTGCCTTATTTCCAGTCAGGCTCCTGACTGAAACCTCAAAACCACAATATCTGCCACTTGGAAATACACAACAGTGACCAACACGGCAGAGTTCCTTGTTTAAGACCAATAAAATATGAAATTGGATGTATGCCTCCCCCCCAGAGTTGATTTTCTCCAACATTTCCTAGACAAAAGCCTACCTACTGACTTCAGCTGGAATTGTATACATGTATGGTTGCAAAGTCTGAATTATAGTTCCTGGAAATGAGAAATAAAAACGTGTCTCCAGCATCAGAAATACAATTTTGTGGTTGTGCAGGTAACCAACCTGCATGTGCACATGCCTGGTCTATATGAGAAAGTGGACAAACCAGCCTCCCCTCACACCCACATAGCAGTTTCTCTTTAGAAAGGAAAATGGTGCCATCACATCTGGAGAAGGGGGTTGGTTGGTTGTTTTTTTAGTATAACTTGATTTTGGTTGCACTACAACTCTTAGCCTTTGAGGAGAAACGATCACAAAGAGCCTGCAAAAAAACTCAAGCATGACTGCCTGTTCCCCAGGGAGCTCTCTATCACATGAACTGAATCTACTCAGACAAATTAAGGGAACAGCAACTCTTGCGCTTGGCTAGCTCTCCCAAAAGAGCATCCCACCCTACAGCAACACCACAAAGGATGGAAGTGTGGGTGCACATGTAACAGTGCCATCTGGTGATGGCTGCCCAAGCCAGGCATGTGGTTTGCATATGTGTACTTACATGACATATTCAGCACACATGTACTGTAATAGCTTGTATTCAACCAGCATTTCAACTTTTTCCTAGCTGTGCAATGGTCTTAAGGTTGGCCACTGGCAAAGACATCATGTAATTCTACCACCAATTTTTTGTTGTTGACAGATGCTTCACACTAAAATAAAAGTGCCAGATTGACTTGTCTCAGGGGTGCTGATTCCCTTTATACATCAGTATTCCTTTGGGGATGAGGCCTCACTGGCTGAACGTCAGCCTCATGATTAGAAGAAGCAATTTTCAACCAGCACAGAGACACACCCACTACCTGAGAAAGACCCAGGGACACAAGAGGAAAGAAGCAGGTACAGCTTCACTTACTTACTAAAGTTGCTCTCTGTAAAGTGATGAACATGAGCTCTAAAACTACAGGCTATAACGGAAACAAAGAGACTTGAGAACAGCAGAGTGATCTGGAATAGATAAAGGGAATTTTGTGTTTACAAAGGGCAAGGACAGGAACAGCAACTACGTGAGCTGGGAAGATGTTCTAGGATGGCACAGAATATGTAACTGATGGTCATTAATCTCTGCAAGAGAAGGAGCTCTTTTTTTGTACCATCCGTTTCTAATTACTGCCCCACTCAGCTCTAGGCCTACATTGTGCAATTCAAACTCAGCTCCAAACCACCCAAAGTGCTAAAGGTTTTGGAAGGCACAGGAATGGGAGTACCGGGCATAAATTGCAGGGTTTATGGTATTTACACAAGAGCACCCAATTAGTTCATGCATGACTGCCAAAACAATACACACAAGCACCCCATCAGGTCACGCATGAGTGCCAAATTACTTCACCCATGCGCACCAAATTAGCTTATGCAGGAATACTCTACTAGTTCACGTATGAGCACCCAGTAAATTAATGCATGAGTGCCCAGTTAGTATACACGAGTACCTAATCAGTCTGTGCACGAGCAGCCAATTAATTTATTCAGAAGTGCACAATTAATTCATGCATGAGCATACAATTAGTTTATGCATGGGTGCCCAGACTGGTACATGCATGAGCACCCAATTAATTTGTACGTGAGTGCCTAATTGGTATATGCTTGAATGCCCTATTAGGTCATGCTTGAGCACTCCAATGCTTCATGCATGAGCACCCAAATAACTTACACTTGAGGGATGTATTTTATGCATGAGGACCCAATCAGTACACGCATGAATGCCCAAGGAATTTATGCTCAAGGACCCAAATAGTCCACGCATGAGCCCCAGTTAGTTTGTACATAAGCACCCTGTTAATTTACCCCCGAGGGCTGTGTTGGCCATGCATACAGGTTTTCAGTAGCTGAAGCTGCACTGCTGCCTCTGCCAGGTGCTGGTCACAGCCAGTGCACAGCCAGCTGTGAAATGGGTGGAAACAACCAAAATGCTCCAAAGCATCAGCCCATCAGAAGAGGCCCCAGTACCCCAGCTCAAACATATTTGAGAAAGAACAGCAGCTGCAAGCAGTGGAGACACTCAGAGGGAGAGATGGCTGAAGAGATGTGGGGCTGGAGATGCGCTCTTGGAAGGAGATACTCCATGTGCAAGGTGCTTCTTACTCCAAGGGACTGGCTTCAGAAAATTCATCAGTATTTTTAACTACTGTACTTCTGCATGTCTCTTGCAGAAGTCTCAGAAACATCACATCTGGAACCAGGAATAGAGCTGTCTAGAAGCACCGATAGAGCTCAGCTGCTTGTGATTCTGCAGCATGCCCACAAGAACTCAAAACCAGAGAGTAATGGGTCGTAGTCTTCTCGAGAGAAAAGTCTCACTAACAAAATGTATTGGCTTAAGGAGGATAAAGGATGAAGCTTTACAGCCTGTGCTACACAGGAGCTCAGATAAGATGATATAATGACACAGTGGCCATAAAGTCTATGATCTTATCATTCTGACTTATCATTCATACTTCGGTCTTTTAATCACTGGTAAGTCCAACTTGCACAACTTGCCTTGTTCAGGCACAGAGAAAACAAGGTGGTATGTATTATGCCTCACTCATGCCAATAAAAATGTACTACAGGAATGAACATATTTATTAACTCTCAGCAGCGATGCCAATGGTTTTGGCTCAAATACAGTTTCCTGGCTTTGGACACAGGGTCACAAATTTCTAAGACTGTTGAATCTTGCCCTGGAGTAAGGAAAGTTCTAAAATCTGAGCTGGAGCTGGCTGCCACAGGGGACAGAAAGCAAAGTCTAGGTGCCCTTGAAAGAGTATGATCATTTTTTCAGCATTCAAACAGAAGAATTTAAACATTTGCAAGAACAGGGGAAAGGCTGGCTTCAAGATGTTTTGGATCATCTCTTTATGCTTACATGCAGTTAGATGCAAAGAAAGGGCCCAGCGAGAGCACTCTGCCTGGGAGACCCTGCTGCTCCTGAAAGGGGAGGCTATTCCTGAAAGCACGCAGCAGTGTGTCAGGACAAGGCAAGTGCAGGACTGGCTGTAAAGCAAGAGGAAATGTGTGTCTACTTGGCTGGGAACCAAACTCACAAATGCAAAATTATTTATTATTTATCAGAAACAAATTATCTCTTGATGTAACTGACAAAACCTACAAATTCAGTCCTTTTAGCATTTTATTAAATATTCAGAAAATTACCACAGAAGAATGGCAAGAAGACATCCTTACTACCTAGAAAACAGCAGATGTGGGCATAAACAAGTATCACTATTATGTATCACTTGGCCATGATCATCTCGTAACTGTAAGAGTGTTGTCATTAGCTTCAAACACCACCCCACCCCTTTGTTGCACACCCGAGCTCTCCTGTCCTTTGGACCAGGACAGGACATTATTTGTTCATTTGATTGCATATTCAGTATCAAGTGCAATGACAGGCAGATAACTCTGAGACTACTCATGCTCTAAACTAACAACAATACATTTAGCATTTGTCCATGGCCAATCAACCAGGGTCACTGTCAACCTCAGCATTTTGAATGTGTTCCAACAGGCGTACCATACACAATCGTAATGCTGCCGCATCACTGAAAATAACTCACTTTGGAGTCCTATTTCTAAAGGTGACCAAGTTATAGAAGCACACATCTCTGTGAAAGACAATCAAAATTATCTTCCTAAGGCTCAGACAATCAAAATTTTACATTAAAAAACCCGATGCCCAGTGATTCCTCTCTGTAAGGCATCTCTTTAGGTCACACCCAAACAACAACAAATAGCAGGCACAGGGAGTACATACTGGCTGAATCTGGTCTGAGGAATCTCTTCTGAAAATGGGTCTTGGCCTCTTAAATCCCTAAGCTGTTACTGAGAAAGTAAATACAATATTAGATTCAGAGGTAAAAAGACTATATATGGCTGCAGAAGGGAATTAGTCAATGGGTTTATGCAGGAGCATTTGGAAAGATTCAGCACATGCTCCAAGCAGAATTTGCCAAACAAGGTTTACTGAGGCTCCTGCTCCGCTCTGAAACCAATCCTCTTTCCTAACTGAAACCTAGGAGAACTAGAGATAAGTTTCTTCTAATCCAAGCAGGAGCTGCACTTGGGAAGCCATTAACCTCACCAGATGGACTATTCAATGCATTTTACTGGAAATTTTTTCAATTGAGGTTTCATTTACACCTCTGTCAGCTCAACATAAGGGAGCCTTTGCCCAGTCTGTACAAACTCTGGCCACAGAAGCAACAAGTTTTACCTTTCTCCAAGAAGCATAGAAGCTTTTTTCATGTCTAAAGCAAAATCCATAGATATTGAACATTTCTTCACGTGTCGGAATCCCTGCTGTTAGTGCTGAAATTTAACCTATCAGAATTTGCATTTAAGACGACCATCAACAGTCTGTATTTAAATCCTCAGGGGGAGATAAGGTACCTGAACACCTGTGAATGCCTGGATTTATAGACTTTCAGCAGAATCTCTTTCTGCCCATATTGAATGTAAACATGAGCTGTATGGAGTGCCACTGAACACCTCACCTTTTTCAAAAAACAGCTTTCTTCTCTTGGCCTCCTTACCTGCATGGGAAGCTTTCAGGGGAACCTTGCCAATCATACTGTAAGCTAATAACATATTTTGGACAAAGAGCAACGCTAGCTAGGGGAAAGTAAAATGCAAAATAAAAAAAATACACATAATTAGTCTAGGATGTGATGTCATCAGTGATATGAAGCATTATTAAATATATTTGGCCCAGCTAATGAATTGCAGGCTAGTTTTGCAGACATAGATAATCTTTATATAACTAAATGGTTCACAAATCACTGGCATTAAATCTTAGATTTGACTGTCAATGAGTTTCCAGATGAAACAGATGGAAAGGATGTTGCAAGAAAATCAGCAGGATGACGTAACAGCCTGCTGTCTTGATTGTTTTTTAAGCAGAGTTTTGCAATTAGGCAAGAGGATGCCCTGTTACATGTAAACTTAGCGGGCAGAGTCAGTGGTTGAGAAATAGTATGTCCTATAAATGGAGGTTCAACCTACTGCATACAGATGGGCGAGAGCCCACACTCCCGCTCCCTCTCAAGATGAAATAGCAAAATTCAGACCACGCACATGGGGAGCTTCTCTGTGTGCCTGCAGTCTTAAGTACTTGCTTGACCCCGACTACCACATCTAATCACTGCTTCGCTGTGCAATACATTCTAGATGCATTGGTCCTCACAATAATGCCGTAAGGTGGAAAACGCTTTCATAGCAATTTCACAGATATTAAAGGGAGGCATCAAGAGATTAATCTACTTGCTGAAAGTCACAGACAAAACCTGTGGAATAGCAGGGAACTGAACACAGGTTTTTCACACTTCGGATCAAAGTCATAAGTTTGTACTTCTCTTCAGAGCTATGCGAAAGACATCTTGGCTGTAGCTGTTAAATTCTCTCCTTATCATAACAACTGATTTGTTTGTAGAAAGATGATGCATGTGTGCAAATGTGCCCATAAACTATGATGAGGTTATTTCATTTTCAATCAAAAATTCCAAACATTCCAGAGTTAAAAATAAAAGTTGCATTTAGCTCTACAGCGCATGTTTTTTGTTCCAGAAAAGGTTAGTACTGCTCTTGTTTCAAGAAACTAATAATTTTGGTTTTATCATTTGTATACAAGGTGTTTCTGAGGGTGTGTTTGGCCCCCGAACAGCCCTGGATCCAGCAGCAGTGCAACACATCCTTGCTGGCAAATGAATCTCTGCACATTTGGGAGCTACAGGCTTGAACGAAACATAAATCTCTTTCTGTGTGAGTGCCTGGACTCTTCTCCAGGTCTGTTACCATGCAGATAACAAGAGTGGTCACTGAATAGTACAGAAGAAAAGTTCGCATGGGGCTGGAATATGTCAAGCTTTACAATAAGACATAAGCTTTAAGAGATTTGTACTTCCAGTGCACTTGGACTCTTCTAGAAGCATCAGCCAAGGGACAAAGACAGCAAGGAAAAGATTCAGCAACTGCCTCCATGCTGCAGAAAGCCGCAAGGCTGGGTCGGCAGAAGTACACACATTATTCTGTATTAGAGCTACACAGGCTAACGATTTCCCAGAGCTTCAGCAGTTGGACACTACCAGTCCCGTGGCTGGAATGGCTGCTGTGTACCCGCTTCCTCCTCACTATGTCTTTTGTTCTTCTCAAGGAAGGATCCACACAAGCATGAAAGAGTGCAAATAACAGCTCGAAAGGAAACGCAGGAGTGAACCTCTGGTGATTCGCAGCTCTACCTTCCCGCTGTTACAGAGCATTCCTGAACAAGGATCCCAAGAAGAAAATACAACCATCTCTAACACAGGCAGTATTTTAAAACCTCACCACAATCCATGCACATTTCCAAAAAACCACAAATCTGCTTCACACTGACATACTTTTTTATTAAACCTAGCTGAAGCAAACTGGATGTGTTTCCTAGTATATACTATCTGACCAATGTCCCAGTACTACTTATTGCTTTTCAAGGCGCATTGTGGCTATTACGTCAAATGACTGCATTAGGCATTCTGAAGAGCTCTTTTCTTTCCACATCTGAAATTCCCTGTACAGGGCAGATCTTTGGAAAAGAGAACACCAGCAAGAAGTGAAATACTTGTCAGAGGGAAAAGAATCACACACTCACACTTTACTAAACCTGCTCTTATCAAGCAAACCTTCTTCTACAAAGAAATATTCACCGCTCTGTAAAAGGAAACACACTTATCAGACCAGTTCTGTTTGCAAAGGAAATGAAAAATGGTGAATGTTTATAACTTAGAGTGTTTCTAATGAGCTTAACTGCTGTGTTTTAGTCTTGGAGGAAGAGTAAAAATACTTAGAAAAGTAAGCAGTACAACAGAGATTATGAGATCTGCTAATACCCCTTGAACCACTTTGTACAAGTATGTATTCTTTCACCATCTTTGCCAGTCCTGTTTTATGGCATGTGGGATAACTGCAGTCTGGCACGGAAGGAACATGCCTTTTGCCAAATGCAAAAGTGAGCTACTAGTACCTGTCACCTCCCTGTGGGATTCAGTAAAACTCATGACTGAATCACCAGCCACTTGCTGCCAGCCTGCTCGCTACATTTAACTTTCCAGTGGGATTCTTGCATGACAATCTCTTGAAGGCAGCAAAGCATGTTCCTATTTTCTTGCTTCTGTGGCTAAAACACATGGGCTGTGTTGCAGGTAACAGCGCAGATGAATCAAAGTTTGAAACCAGTTAGAGACAGCAAGTTAGAACAAGAATCTGGGAGTGTAGCAATTTCATTAATCATCTTCATTATCTTGGCATACATCAGGAACTTATTAGCAAAAGTTAGGAGCTAAGCAAAGGGGTATGAAGACTAAAAAAACTGCAATTAAAAGAGGACAACACACACCCAAGGGAAGATCAAATAAACACTAATCTGTTAAAAAGGAAAGGAGAATACAGAATATTGGAAAATAGGTCCTTATCACTAGTATATACCACAGCCGGATCCTTCTGCCTCCACTGCACCCAAACAACTTTCACTGCTCCCCCATAAATGCAGAACTGGACTTGAGTACTTAGAGAATCGTGTACACCACAAATAGGCAGAGACTGACCATAAAGTAGGGTTGACCCTAAGCAAATAGTAAAAGACAAAGAGAGCAGCTGGGTCAACCTATAGAGGGCTCAGCATGAAGCCTGGGACCTCAGCACGTTTCCAGGTTGCCAACACATCCTTAAACACTTACTGGCCTCTACAATAAATGCACTTACAGACTGAAGGGAAAGTCCAGCCCATGCTGTCGGTCAGTATGAATGACAGCCGGAGATAGAGAGAAATCTCCAACAGGATTTTCTGGAAGAGAGGTTCCCTGACAAGCATTAGGAAAAAAAACCCAACTCTCATACAGTATGTAGAATTGTGCAAATTTGGACACACACAGAAAGCCAACTGGTTGGGGATTTTTGTTTTGTTTTTGTTTTTTTTTTTCAAGATGTAGCTTAAAACACTATTCTTGCTTAAATTTTACTAACTGAGAGAAAGTCACAGTACCAACCTGGTTTTAACACAGTGAAACCAAGGCCTGTCTGTTTACATGAAAACACAGAGACATGAAGGAACACCAAGCCATCGGGAGTCCCAAGGTACTACGATGGCAGACGCTGAACTCTGGGCAGGCCAGTTTGTTGTAGAAACACCAGATGCCAATTTTAGCTGAGCTACATTGGCACATGCTACAGTCTGACATCCCTAAATATTGCAAAAATTTCCTTTGAATGCCAAGTGACTGGTGTTGCAAGGACTTTTGAAAGCCCATAGCAAAAGAACCCTTATTTCCTTCAACATAACAGTACAACTGGAAAAGAGAGAGATGCCTCCCCTTGTGACATACTGAAGTAAAGATGGAAGGGGGATATTCCCAGCAACACAAGCTGAGACACAAGGCAATCTCATGTACTGGGATTTCAAGTGTAGGACATCTTGTCTTTCAGGAAATAACAGGCAGGGTTCCCGTTAACTTCAAAATGAGGAGAGCAGGCATCCCTCAGAACATGTTCCTTAACCATGACTAATGAAAATTTCACTTTCTAGAAAAAGCTTGAGAGAAGCAGTTGGGCTGTTTCTGATTAAGATGAAGTCAGACGTCCAAAGAGAAAATAAAATAGCAGAGGACATCTAAATTGGCTTATACATAAAGACAATTAAAAGGAAAGACAACTCCCATTCTGCTTCCTCCTCCAAGTACCCAACAAGTGAGTGAAATGCTTAAACATTTCAGATCTAACCTCATATTTAAACTCATACCAGTTTACACCACCTTGGGGGTACATAAAATGGCCTAAATATAAGTATAAATAATTATGTGTAATCAAGAATTCAGGCTCCCTTTGCCTGAGGTGGAAAAAAACCCATCTTCATTCCAAATCCAAATTCATTTTGGAAATGAATTTTCATGACTGATCAGCATATCTGCTAATCAACATATCTACAGTCTAGCCCCACAGCATGAATGCCAAGAACAGACAGTACCGATGACAAAAGATGATACAATCTGCATGTTCATTGAATTTATCAGAGTTTGACAGATACCCTGTGCCCTGGGCAGATAATTAAATGTGATTGATTGGGGTTGAATGGACCAAGTGGAAATCCATTTCAAAAATCTGTTTTTTTTTCTCAAAAGCAATAGCTGACAGCAGCGACCAAGTCCCCAGCACATAATCCTTTCATCCACGGCAGAATTTCAAGGTCGTTCTGCTCAGTCGGAGAGCCACAGGAAGACCTGCTGTGCCTGTGTAACAGCAGGTCGTGACTGCAGACGTGAACGCTAAAGATGCAGTCTCAGAGCATCTTGCAGTGATGACAACAGTGCTCTCACCACCAACTTTGACCTCTGACAGATGTTGCCAAGACAAGGCCACCTGAGATACTCAGGACTTGGCTCCTGGAATCTCTTTACCTTACGTGTTGGAATAAAACCGAGGTAAGCTTCAGAACACAATAGGTAAGCAGTACAGACCTTCCCTGCTATCCAGCCCTGATCTCCTGCAAACACTGGTCTCAACTCTGTGCCAATAAGGTTCAGTTACTGCATTTTAAACTCCTGCCACACATCCTCCAGAGACTTTTAGCCTAAATCGTTGGCAGAGAAGCATTTATAATGAGATGATGGCTGTGAAGCAGGGCCTGGACATGCCTTAGTTTCCCCAACGTCATTAGGAGAGTGATACCCTGCAGCGGGTAGGCAGCCCTCATCTGTCAGAGCCCTGCACAAGCGATTCCTCCATCCATTAACTCACCTGAATTGAGAGCCCCCAAAATCACACAAGTGCTTTGTACAATTAGAAAGACAGCAAGGAAGCAGGCAGACAGATATTCGTAACATATTTCTGAATATAGTTAGAGCTTACAACCAAGGAACCATAAGAGAAGGTATCTCTAGCATAAACCTTAGCAATTTTGCATAAGCTTTTTGAAGCGTTAGCAGCTGAAACCTAGAAACTCTTAACTACAAAACGCAAGCCAAAAGCATCTGACTAGTTCTCACATGGACACCATCGATGATTAATTAGGATTTAGAATCTGGCCTTTCTCACTCCTTCCCAGTTTAACTACCTGCTCATTACAAAGGACTAGTTCACAACTAGAAGGTTCTTGTTAGCTTGTCCTTGACAAATCTCCCTTTGGGGTCTACCATTTTCTACACATTACTAAGGATGAAGAAAAGCTGGAGAGAGAATATATAGATGAACTTTTGTTTTGCTGCCTCTTGCTCCCCTTACTTTCTACAGCCTCATCAAAGGGGGTTTGGAAGGCAAAAGCCCAAACACGTGACAACATTTCAAGAGTAATCTAGTTAGTTACTGTAGGTCTGGATCCTTTGCATTCTTGGCATCCAGCATGTGCAACTGCATATACATGAAAACCAGCACAGAGAAACAGGGATTATTTTTCCCATGGCACTTCAAAAGAAGGTAAAGGTTGAATACTGCCTGGAAATTCACACTGGATGAACCCATCTGTCTGCAGTGTTCAGGCTGTAAACATCAGTGCTGCTGAGAAACAGGAAAATTATTATTTAAAGGAAGAAATAGCCCAAGTGTGGTGATTTGCTGCACTGTGCCTGGGTTTTCTTCCAGTACTAGCAGACTGCAGCAGTAAATGAACACTTACTAATTATTTAAATCTAGAAATGGGAAGGCAACATCTACTGGCCTAATTCCCATGTCTATCTACTCTGTGGAAATATTTTACTCTGAACTTCGACACCAGTAACTCTCACAACAAACTGAGTGCTAAGGTGCATGATCTTATGGGTGCTCAAATTTGGCTCTTACTACTTTACTTGTTATAGCAAGCATAGAGATGTGACAAACCTCCTTTCTGGCTCTTCATTCCCATCCACTGACCTCGGATCTTGTAACGCACTTGCTATGTAAAGTCATCCATTATTCAGTAACAAGGATTAGCTGCTACAGCTAAAACCTGTGGGCCCTGACATCAGACCCAAGTGCGAAGCCATTGAACTGGGAAACTAAAACTTTGTACTATAGTTTACAGTAGAGATAATTTAAGCAATCACTCTGTATTTGAAAAATCCTAAATAAACAGGAGGAACGGGTTCAGCATACCCACCTCGCTCCATATTGCTGGCCACTGTCACAGCTCTATCGGCACATCAAGGCAGCTGCACACACAGCCTTTAAACAGGTACTTCTGAGAAAGAAAAGCTCTCCCTCAGACAATCCTGGCCCTGGCACAGAATCTGCCGTTAGCTCTGCTAGCTGAGCACACTGCTGCTTATCCACTTGGCACAGCCAAAGGAAAGTGCACTTTATCCTGCATCCGTCAGCATCAGTGACAAGCAGATTCCACATAAGGGCATGAAACAGCACATATCAGAGACTAGGTATTCATAAGAAATGTGCAAGATTTAAACAAGAATTTCCATCTTTGCACTTCTGCCCTGGGAGAATGGACTTGAGATGCAGCTCAGGAAAAGGAGAGATTTTTCCAGAACTGCCAAAGAAGCTTCTACAGAGTGACAGCAAAGTTTCCTCTCTCTGCACAGTTCCTAACATACTTACAAGTGCTGTGAACAGTGCTGAGCCTTCTGCAGCTCACCTGTGCTCTCTTATTCATATCAGAAATCTCTGCGAAAAAAATGCAAGCTCCCGTCTTCCCAAAGGAAGAAGCCCAAATAGACTAGCAACACCTCAAGCTGAAGTGGAAGTTTTCAGAGACCAAGGTCACAGACAGACCGACCAGACTGCACAGCAAGTGCCTGGGCTCTGAAATGGTGCTTGGGTTCTGCTCCTGAGCTCTGCCACCAAACAAATGCCATGTCTGGAGCAACCCATTCAGCTGGGCTGTGCCTCAACCTGTCTTAACAGGTCTGACAGCACTGCTCTGAGAAGCAAATCCATGTTTGCTCTGAAGCCCTTAATACTGTCATACAGAAACCTGTTCTTTTTTAAACAGCAGATAATTACTAAGATACTACAAAAGCCAACAGTTACTTTTTTGGTGGCTCACGTCACCCTTTATACACACGCTAGGAAAAAAATAAAATACTGATTAAATTAATGTATTTGCAAAGGCATGCATGTTTGTAAATGCACACATATATATATGGACACTGCTGCCTGCCTTTCCTCTCAATTCCCAGGCAATTCCACAAGTTCTTAAACCCCTTTTGCTGAATCAGTTCAGACTATATATGGGCAGCCCATTTCTGGAGTAACAGATGCTCCTCATTTATCTCAACATCACGCCTAGAAATTGTCACAATTGGAGGCCAGAGTCCCTAATTTGGAGCATTGCCTGTCGGAATAGGGATGGCCATGGAAGAAGCTTCAGAGCCACTCTGCCATTCAAAACAATGTAAACTATTAAAAAGGAAAAACAAAAAGAATCAAGCCAGAAATCACTGCTCACTAACACACACTGCAGGGAGAGGGCAAAGCTGCAATGACTTAGCAAGAGCTGAAATTCATGCAGAGGAAAAGAAGAACCAAAAATAATTTATTAGTGAATCAGAGACAAAGAAGGAAAGACAGTGAGCAATGGAAAGCACGTGGAGGAGCCCTATTGGAAAATAAATGCACACATTATCATGTATAGAAAATAGAAAAAGTGAGACTGAAATAGAGCCACTCCAAATATTTCTGTGAATAGAACCATTTTAGAATAATTTTCGTCATACTGAATCCACATGGTTCTTTTGGTATTTACTCTGTGTGACTCTTCTAGCACATAAGGTTATAAGTAGGAATGTTGTAAACAAGTGCATTTTAATCCTGTGTTAGCATATACTCAAATAATTCACATGCAAAAGCATTTTCATTGAAATCCTAAGAGTTTAATTCATTCAATCCAAGAAGAGAAACAAAATCACACGTGTAAAGCAAAACAGCATATTATCAGAGTTCAAAATACAGTATTGCCAACTCCAGCCATTCAAATGCCAGCAATGAAAACCTCTGCTTTCCATTTTTCTCATGGAAGCTGATATTAATGAATTAAAAGGACAAACTCATCAAACAGTGAGGCACAGCCAAATTTGGCAGTGGCCAAAAAATTGCTTATCTTTTTCCAGCAATTGTAACAGCTGGTCTAATAAAAGGTATTACTTCTCCCAGCAAAATCGTCTATCACCCCACCTAGGTAGGTGGAGAAAGGAAGAACGAATTAGCCTGAAAGACGTGCTAGGAAGATCATCATTTGAAAAGGCAGACAAGTTTAGCAAAAGCTGGAACCCAGTTACTGAAAAACAAATGAAGATCTTAGATGAAACACTCCTTGAGACTGTCTGAGTCACTTCCCAGTAGCTGACCCCAGTGGTCTTCAGAGTATGTGGCAATATGAGGAACTGATGGCACATCATCTTTAAAATATGTCAATGGCACCTAGGCAGTAGAAACTGGAGACATTTTTGCAGCCATATGTCACATGTAATGAATGTAAAGAAAACCTTTTTTAAAAAAAGTTGCAGGTTCTCTTATGTGGGAATTGAAATGAAAACATTGATTTGCTTTGCAAGGAATCACTGAATTATGCACTACTCTCAAGATATCAAGGTGCAGCAATTAAAGGTTTCTAGACCTGCAGCAATTCCATCTTGGAAAGGTTTACATTAACTGAGAGCAGGTGCATTTCTCAGCCTATTCTAAAACGAAGAGCTGATACAAAGGTATGTAAAACACAGGCCCTTTTTGTGGGATAAAGTCTGATTAACAAAGACATGGAAAACAGCAAAGTTCAGTCTAAGATGCCTGCCAGGTCTGGCTCCTTTTGGAGTGCCTCCATCAGTCATGGCCAGCCCACACCCCAGCTGAGTCTCTCTGGGGAGTCGCTCTCACCTCTTTGGGGCACATAAACCAACAGGAGCTGAATACAGCCAAAGCCCTCCTGTGCTCGTTGCCTGTGGAATCCCTTGAAAAAAAGCTGAATTTGTTTTAATTTTCTCAGATGATTTGGTTCCACATTTAACAGAAGTAGTGGAGACTTTAAAAAATGAAGTGAGTCATATACTGCGGGTTTTGTTTACTTCTGCATTTTTATATATAAATAGTAAAAAAAGCAATTTTTAGTATTTATTTCTCAACACCGATAAGGGAGTTACCATGGCTACCAGTCTCCAGTACCATGGTTTAAAAGGACAAAAAAAAGGAAACCTGGCTGAAGCTTGTAATAAACAGGTTGCTCTGCCCAATACTCACACCATGCATGTTATGATAGAAACAAGGGACTGAAATCAGTCAGGCTGGAAAAATACGACACCGAAAACAAAAACAAGGAAAAGGAGTTAAAAAGCTATGAGTGCCATGCACACAACTTCAGATTCAATATATTTTCAAGTACACAGAACATCTCAGTGGAACCTAGGCAGACCTACACTTAAAGCAAACCCTGTAGTAAAGTCCCTGAAACAAATTCAGACAGCTGCTTCACAAGGAGATTAATTCAGCTCCATGGGCAGTGCATGCAGGGTAGCCCAGTCCATGGGATGAATGTCCATTTTAAGGCTCAAGTACAAAGATTAAACACTGGCCCAGCTCCAGAGCATACCACAGACCAGCTGTGAATGACCCAGAAAATTGCTCATCATGTCCATCCCCTACTTTGTCCCCAAGTAAAAACACAGTTAAAAAAAATTTCCCAGCACTACAGGCATATGCTGGAAGTTCCTGCTTTTGATGTGCTCACATGCCCTGGCAATGAAGACAACAAGGGAGTGCACAGTAACACTGCTCATCCAGGCTGTGCCAGTTAGGATGCTGAATCGCAATGCAGCGCATTAATTAAAGGGCAGAGAATAATGTTACGTTTGTATTATGGGAACAAACTCCAACGAGAGAATGCTACTACTTTACTACTGGGTGAAGAAAAAAAAAAAAAAAAAAATCAGTTTAACACTTTCATGCCAACACATGCACACATCACAGATGGTTTAGAAGAAGTATACAGCCATCTTCCCCCTCCAAACGCCTGAGGAGCCGAACTCAGGCCTTTCCACTTCAAAATCACAGCAGCTCCTCCAGTCTGCAGACCTATCCCATACACATCTCCACCTTGCCATGAGGTCCTGACAGCTCCTCCCACTGTGAGGCATCACACCAAGGCCAAGGGGCACCCAACACTTTCCAGTCCCCAAAGCCTTTGGTGGCAGCTCCAGTTGGTCCCTCTGGGTGCACATCAGCTGCTGTATTCATACATTAATATTTGTTAACAGGTCATTCACCTGCACAATGGGAGCAATGGCACTTTGGTGTACCTCCACTCAGAAGCTGAGCCAGCATCACTTGTGTCTACCAGAGTTTTTTCATCCTTCTGTTTTTATTACAGAAGGAAGTTCAATTGTCTCGGAGTCAAAAAAAATCTGATGCTTGATACACTTGATTTTCTGATATACCGAAGGCCTTTAAACAGATGTTTGAACTATTTTATTGATATGATACAAAGGACTCTTTGTATACCACACTTCCCATTAAGAATAGGCAAAGATGTATTCTTGTATTTCAAAAGCTGAGCAAAGGAGGTGTTAAGTAAAGGCCTGAGAAGAATGTGTGAGCGTGATTCATTTTCTATCAATACACACACTGTTCACAAAAATATAGTCTCATTTAAACAGTGTAATATATTTGCAGGAGGAAAAAATTACCTGGCTGCACAGGATGATGCACTTTCCAATTTGTTGTCATATGAGTGAGCTGAGTGTAGTGATAATTTATTAAGAAAAAGATAATTTGTGTTTATATGATTGGGACTTTAATATTTAAATCATAAATAACTGTAAGCCTCAGTTTTTTTCAAAAGTATCTTTTTTCTTCCCCCTCCCTCAGGTCCTTTAATATCATCCTTACCACTACTGGTATCAACTATTTAGAATGCATTCGCCCATCCGGCGACAGGCCCCATTGTGTACATGTCTGAATGCTGCTCAGCAGCAGTGAGGAAGGCTCAGTCCTTTCATAGGATTTGCCTCCTAATTTGTCCAATTCTGAATTTTCTTGTTACTTTAAATCATATGAGCAAAGAACAAAAAGATGCTCCCTTGGCAATGCCAGCAGCATCAGCAAATTTTAACAATAGTTCGTTTGTGTGCTTTTCAACCTCATGATGGCCTCTGCGTGTTTGACTCAAGAGCTTGATATTTGTTGGAAATTCTGCACTGCCAGAAGTGTAATCTTTTTCAGAAAGAGTTAGGAGTATGAATTGTTTCCAAAAGCATCACAAATACATCTCTCTGAAAGACAAGGGGACAGGGTTTTTTATATGTTTAACATTTAAACAGTCCTAATCATACAAGCAAAAATTATCTTTCTGTCCCTCACTAATTTATTCCCACATGCCACTCAGCCACAGACCAATGAACTGCAGAAGTATTGCGTCCTATGCAATGAAGCAATTTTCCCTCCAGCTACTAAAGTAGCACCTTGCACAGGGACGTGACAGTTCAACGTGTGCATGTTATTTTAATGAAATATCATGATAGCTCGTTAAAGAAAGATGGCAATGAAACTGGATTCTCTCCTGTTCCCATGTATACAAATGAACGCTCACTTTCTTCCAGAAGGTACAAGCAGAGTTCAGCCGAGACAGATGTCTGCTGCATCAATTGTCCTAACAACCACCTCTGACAGCCAGCCTCCAGTATGAGGCTCTGATTACCACAGCTAGACCCAGCCTATGGGTCACCTGGGAATTATGATTAGACCATATACATTTTTCTTAGAAGGCAGAAAAACAGGATAGGATGAGTAAGTTTTGGCTCACTAGAAGCTTTTTTTTTTTTTCTTTCTTTCCTCAGGATGGAGATGCTCAAGTTTCTAATGAATAACACTTTGTAAATGGCTGAACATGGATGGAATAAGGCAAAGAGGGACAAAACCCAGCAAACAAGAAAAGTAATGCATGCTTGTAGACTACAATCTGCAATGCTTTCTGGAAAACGACATGGGGACTGACTTTAGCAGAATGGAACACACAGGAGAAGCACCTGAACAGCCCATAATTCAAGCAGAAAGGATGCAGAGGAGATGCGCAAACAGTCCACCTACAAGTTTTGAGAATACCAGTTCTGGTAGTCAGCAACCTTGTTCTTCCAGTTACCTGTGCTGCTGTGGAGAGCTTCTTCAGGAAGGGCGCTAGCAGGAACAAGATCTTGCATTGTCAAGGCTGAAGACTGTGAGCTTACAGGGAACCACCCTCCTACGCTGCTCTCCCCCTGCAGATTTGCAGTCAGGCCAATGAGAAATCCGTGGTGAGGATACACTGCTCCTTTGTACCATGCCAGTGAGTCCCTCGGTTCTGCTTTTGGCCTTACCATTCAGCAGCCACCTCAGCTTAGGAATAAAATCGGAAGCGAGAAAGGACAGATCAAGCCCTTCACTTCTTGAGCCTGCATAAAACAGGGAAACCAATCTCTGCTGAAGCCCTGTGAGGCAAATCTCTGTAGGTCTTTGAGATTTTCCTTAGCTGAAGAAACTGCAGAGTTCAATTATCATCCTGTAAGCATCACAGGAGCTGAAGAGGACAAACATATATATCAGGTTTATTCCTTGCTATACTACCAACTTCATGTGTGACCTTAGCAACTCATCAGCCTCTCCTGAGCCTCATTTCCCAATTCACTTTTAAAAAGCCTGTGGTTTCTACACAGACAGGTAAGATCAAATGATCCAGATCTTTGCCATTATAAAGTTCCCCAACTCTGTTTTATATCAGCAAGGAATTTGGCTCAGCATTTCTGCTGGAATAGTTCATTGCTGTTGCAAACGAAATAGTGGAAAATAGAGAGGCTGAGAGATTAAGATGACCCTTAATTTAAAACCTACATGTTTAAATGCTAAAGGCCTGGAATGAGTGACACAATTAAACACTCTGGCCAAGGAGATGCCTAGGAAAAGTCTCCAGAACAGTAAGAAAATGGTTTGACAGGAAAAAATACCAGCAAAAGTGCCTGAGGCAAGTTGTGCCTTTTAGCAGTCCCTTGGTCATCTGTTTCCATACTGAACAGAACAAAGGAAAAGGTTAAAGGCAAAATAAGATCATAGTTATTCACAAGATTTACTGTAAAATATATAACTGAACAGAAGATAAATCATCATTATCATTATCACACAGATCAAGAAAAGCATTGAACAGCCTGCAGCAGGTTCACTCTGGAATACCTCACTCTGCCATGCCAAGGAGAATCACAAACCTCCTCCAGGTTCCTACCAAGGTGCAGCACATGCAGCTTCACAAAGAGAGGTTGGAGCAATTGGGTGAGGTGATCTTAAGCCAGATTGGCACTGCCCCATGGCTCCCCAAGGAAGCTGAGCAGAGAAAAACTCAACTGGCACCATGCATCTCTGCACTGCTATACTGGGAGAGATGGGTTTTGTCAGAGATTAAGTCCTCTTCAACAGGGTCAATTTTAAGTGTTGCCTCTTGCCTCCTGCCAGCCTTCTGGGTTTCTAGGGTCCTGTGAGCACCTGCCAGGTGAGGAGCAAATGTTCCTGTAGGCTCGTTTGTTCCTTAGGAATGGATGCTTCTAGCCCTTTCCCATATATTATTCTGGTCTAGCTCATCCAGAAATTGTAGGTTTGTATGAACCATTGCACTGATACTGTAGGACTTTACACACTGATTTAATGCAGCATCATCATTTAAAAAAAAAAAATAGTAGACTAGTATTTCATATCCATCCAGTTTTTCCCAAAATCAACCTAATGGTTCAATTACATTAATAATAAAAAAGAAAGAAGAGCTTGATATGTCACAGTACTCTGAAGGTTACATTTAGCTGCAAACAAAAAAGAAACCACTGTAGAAAATAATGCAGAGACCATGCAGGAAGGGGGAGAGCAAAGAAGACAACAAGAGGAGTAAATTTGCAGGGGTTTGGGTTTTTGTAACCTGTCATTTTCCAGTTAGACCAGACTGGGATGTAGAGCACACCAACCACCCACTTCAGGTGCAATCCAAACATTTGTGAAAGGATCTCTTTCTGGCTTTGTTTTGGACTGAACTTTCCCAATGTGTATACTCAATATGCCCTCCACTTTCCTGCTAAGAGGAGTCTGTTCCCTCCACTGAGGCAGATGTGACAGCTGGCTCCTAGAGTCTAGATCAGAAAGTAGAAAAAACCCAAATGATTGCACAATCTTGATGAACACACACACAAAAAAAGAGTTGCTTCACTGAATTCTTAAAAGTTGTCAACATTTTGCTTAGAAATTACATGCTTAAAAATGTAGCTAATTATTTTTCTATGAATAAATTAAAAAAAAAAACAACCAAAAAACCACTACTTTGGTAAAATGAAGCACTTCAGGGATTTGTTCGTTTCAGTATAAAAAATATGGAGGGGAGTTGAATCCCAGCACATTTCTTTGCTTGCTTGTTTGAGCATTGAATTGACAAAAAACACCCAAACCAAAACAAACAAAAAAACCTCCACCAAACCAAAAAAGGGTCAAACCCCCAAACCTCTCCACATGGCTTAGGATGCAGAGTCAGGATATATATTAACCTCCACCAGCACATAACTGCACTGATTGAATAAAAGTGGCCTTCAGGATGAGTCTCAAGAAAAACTCTAGCTCACCACTCTGCCAAAATATTTTAAATTACTCATCATGGCACCTATGGCTCTCCGGTTTTCTTAGCTTTTTCTCACCACACAGCTATAAAAATGAAATGTCTACCCCATGGTTACAGATGTGAGGCACAGAAAGATTAAGCAACTTGCCTACAGTCACACAAGAGTTGTGCCACAGGATAAGAAATGTTCCCCAGGCCAAAGGGGTACTTGGCATAAGGCTCATATTTAGGAAGGAGCTGAGTTCCAGTTTCACACAGGCACTTAATAAAATAGAGAAAGTGTTCTTGAGAGGAGTGCCTTGGAAATAAAAAGTACTGTTGTTACTACCCAAGTCTTACATACATTTTTATTTATACTCAAGTGATCAAATTAACTGTGCTGTCTAATTGTATGGCATGTCTAATACATCTCACCTTATGAGTTCAATTCAAGATTGAAAATAAATGGATTTTTTAGAATATCCTGAATAAAGTTTTGGCAGTTGCTTCTGCAATAGGATCTTTCTAAATTAAATATGAATATCAATATGAATACCCAATTCAAAAAAGAAAGAAAACACTAAAAAAGTTATTATTAGGATTTGACTCTCTCAGTTTCTATCCTAATTACTGTGGAATCTCTAATTCATATTCTTTATTACAAAATGTTATCAAATTAAAAATGTATCTTCACTGTTAAAATCTGTACTTTGATGCAGCCCCACAAAAAGCAACCAGCATAATAAGAAGGGACATTGTGAATATTAACAGCCGCCTCCTCCTCCAAGTCATTAATTTTCACTGCCTTGAGGAAGAATTCCTGAGAGCATCATTCTGGGTTAAGGCATATAGTTCATTGATTTATGTATAAACTCATTTAAAAGAAACTGAATCTACCTACATAAATAAAGGTTATAAAAAGTCAGTTCCAAAAGACTTTTTATTCTGTTAATCCAATAATGCATTTCCATTTTTTTTTGCCTTACTTGATACTTTTTACATCCATATTTTAAGGCTATTTTGTGACAAGTAAATCCAGGCAATAAATATTTTTGTTGAGTCTGATCTGTGAATTATCAAATCTAATGACACACTGACACAGCGTGTTCTTCCTGCCATGCAAAATTTATCATATGCAACTCTAGCACCTCTGAGCAGGACGAGTCCACCAATTTTGATTTACATGGCTTGAAAGGAAATGGACACATATTAAAGTTGCAAAGCTGCAATTCCGTTTTGTCTTCTGCTGGGCGTGTTTGATCAAATCAGAGCTTGCAAACCAAGCTCTCTACTGCGGTCCACGTTTCAGAGGGGAGAGAGTTGTTTTTGTGGGAATGATCTAGCTCGGGAAAAATGCCGAGGTTAGCACACCCTTGTGTAAAACACATTGTCGGCATTACTTGGCACTGCTGCCTGCAGGTCAAGCTTCTGCTCATGTCAGCAATCTTGGCAGGATGACGGAAAAAAAATGTACATCCCTCCCCTATGAAACCTCTCCTCCTCTCCTCGCCCTCTAGATATCAGCAGCAACACCACTATAGCTGGAGGTGCTGCTCACCTGGGCTAGAACATCATCTAACACTATTTTTAAGCATGGTTTTCCCACTAGGGAAATAGAAAGATTTATTCAGAGTTTCCTTGGCACCTTTCAAAAAGTGTAAGGGATGGAAGAGGAGAAGTAAAGAAATAAAGAGAAAGTACTACGAATCACAGGAAAAGCAAGGGCAGATGGAGACACGTTAAAATTGCGTGGTTAAGTGGATGATTAGAATTGAAAATAAATCATATTAGTATGCTGTGACCACAAGCAAATATGCTTTGATACACTAGCAGACATCACTTCAAATTCAGTGCATCTAAACGGTGACACACATTCACATGTTGCAACATCACCTCTTTCAAAGAGCATTAAGTATCCCCAGTGAGTGTGGCACCAGCTCCGAGAGAAACTGCTTTACAGAAGGTGAGGCTGACTTGGTGAGAGCAGGCACAGTGTCCCTGCCTCAGAGGGGATGGGAAAGACCAAAAAAAACCCTAAAAATAAAGGAAACTAAATAGGACTATGATTCAAGAAAGAAAACTGCTCTAGCAAACCACAAGGCTGTCTTGATGCTTTATGCTACAGTGAAGAAGTGTTAACACCAGAGAAAAACAGGATTCAGGTTCTCCTGCCCTGTAAACCCGACTCTCAAGCGAAAACAACATCTCTGATCATCAGCGGCACTGGGACCAGGCACACAGCTGAGTTCTCCTTCTATCCACGGGAGGGCAGAGCCGCTCACATGTTAGACATATGACACAACCACATTTTTACATAATTTTAAGCAAGTCTGTAACTCAGTACCAAATATCCTTTACACAGCTTCAAACAGCTTTGGTTAGAGAAAGCAAAACTCCTCTCTTTTTAAATAGATGTCAGACAGCTGGAGGAGCAAACACACAACTCTGTTCTTAGGAGAGATCTGCAAGAGAGAATTTAATTGAACTCTATAGCAGCTGCAGTCCCATAGCCAAGATTAGGAAATTCCAAGAACAGATGAGTGAGGTGGCAATGAGATGGCAGAAAGAGTATTTACCCAGGAGAAGAAAAGACTATTTACACAATGGTATTAGGGTTCTTCTTAAGCATAATCATAAAGGCTTTAGTAAAAAGAAAGGGCAAGTAAAGAACTTCCTAATCAAGATGACACACGATGACTAGGATTGCAGAAAATGTAACTTTGTTGTATTAGGAATTAAGTTACTGAGACTTCTTTGCATAGAGGTTGAACAATCAGTCCTCGCATACACAAATCTCCAAAATAATGATCTAATATAGCTAAAGCATTTTTATTTTAATTCTTCACTAAGTGCGCGTGTTGCTGTTTGAAAGAAATCATAGGCTAAACACAGATCTCAGCAAGCATCATGATTTCAGTTCATGTTATTCCTTACACTGATGGAATGGAGAGGACTGACTAAAAACCATGTGTACACTTCTGCTTCTCATACTTAAAAATAACACCTTGTACCTATTTTGACTTACAAGGATTTTGTGCTTTTTATTCCATATGGAGTAAAAAGGTTAAATTATTCATTCAAATTATCAGGTCCATCAGTTCCAACTCGGACAAGAAAATAAAGCAAAAGACACCATGCAGACCAGTGCACAAACACAGAGCATGAATCTTCCTCTAGGAAGAAAAAAAAAAAAGAGAGGGGGAAAAAAAAAAAAGAGAAGAATGTCCTTTTTATAGGGCAGTTACATTTGTTTATATTATTTTCATAAAGCAGATCCAAGTTCTGCATTTGGCACACATTATTCAGCAGGCAACAGAAGAATTAAATCAATATAGTTGGCAGCGTGGAGGCCCAAACAGCTGGCCAAAGTAGTTATGTGTGCAAACATGCAGCTGCGTGCATTGCTAATCCGTGCAAGCATGCAAATATGCATATATAGCAGAAAGGTTTAAAATAAGTCACGTCAGTTTATAATACCTCAGGTATCTGAACTGAACCGAATGCTCCACTGTGGAGTGTTTCAAGGAAGCCAAAGATTTACTTGGCAGCTCCATTTTCTCTTTGGGGCTCCCCACCTGCCAGGCCGCAAGGTTCTTTGTGCATTTTATCTGAACACAGATTTCTCTTTTACTCAAAAGTCAAAGGAAGCCGCCCAGGAGTTAGCACCTCCTGGAGCCAGGGCTGTTAAATGAGGTAACACCTCCCAGGTTTTGCTACATAGCAAGCAGAAGTAAAATAGAGCACAGGAAAGAATCTCCAGACTTCCTGACGGTCTCTCTCCTATGTTATGCAAGGACAGGTGGAGGAAGGAACCTCCTTGCTCAGATGTTCGCCTTGAAGGGCCAATCCCCACAATATATCTGAAGGCTCTTTGCCTTTCCTTCAACACATCTACTGAAATGGTTATTTCACTGGTCCCTTCCCTGTTGTGCCTTCAACCTTTAGTTTTGGGAACAATTGAGAAGGCAGTGTGCCGAATGTCTACATCTGTGACCCTGCATGCTCCAGTGAAGACAGCACAGAAAGGCTGTTTCCAGGCTGAGCCCACTCTTGCTCAGCAGCTTCAAGAATGGAGCACTGAGGAGAGGGCAAAAGAGTGCACAAAATTCAACTGACCCCAGGCAGGCTTTGCTCCACCACCTCCTGAAATAAGAAACTCTATAACAGGAAAGCACCTGTAGCACTGAACACCACAGAGAAACCACCTAAATTATGCTCAGTGGGAATGAATGGGAAGTTGCTCACATCACGTTTCTGCCACTGTATTGGAAAAGCAGATCAGAGCTACGGACTACTATGCTGGGAGTTAAATAGAAATAGGAAAGGGTGGAGGGAATCAAGAGCCAGTTTGCACTGACACTGAGATGCCGTGCTCTGGGACCTGTTTGGTAAGCCTAGCCCTGAAATGCACACCAGCCAGGTTCTCCTCAGGTCCCTGACACTGCTCAGATGGTCATTGCCAACTTCAGGCAAAAAGGGAGGGATGGCATCTTGTCTCTCCCGTACCAACTATTTGATATAACTCTCTGCCCTGTCAGCATAATAGTTCAGGACATCATTAAAAAAAAAAAAATTACTAACGTTTAAGCAAGCCCCTCTCCCCTCCAAGCCTCAAGCCAACGGACAAGACAATGCATGGAGCCAGATGAAGTTAGCAATAGGCAATGCTAAACCACTCCTGAAGAAATCTGAGCTTGAGCCAATATCCACAGAAGTCACTGTGAAACGTTGTTCTTCAGTAGGTGTTGGATGGGAGCTATACAGTTCATCACTCATTACTACATTATATAGAGGGGGATAATAATTCCAAAACTAGGACCCTTGGGGATATGATGCTTTACATGGAGACAGAAGATTTAATGTTACAGGCATGATTTAACACTACTTTTACAGACAGGTGTTAACCAGGAGCAAACCTATTGAAGTCAGTGGACTTATGCCAGTGTAAAACCTGCACAACCAAGAGAAGAGACAGGATCAACATTAAATGGAGATAGCAGACGCAGGGATTTTGAGAACCGCCTGTGGAAAAATGTTCACACATACTTTGCACACATCATTGCTATGATTAATTTCTTGTGCATGCATGAAGTACTCAAAACGTGGGCTTGAACTTGCTAACTCCAGCAGTATGAGAATAGACTCACACAGCAGATCCTCAGCTGGAGTAAATCAACATAACTCTATTGAAACCAAAGGAGCTACATCAATTTATAGCACCAAAAGATCTGGTCTGGAGGCATTCAAAAACCGCATGAGGAAAACAAACCCACCAAAAAACAAAAACAAGAGGAAACACATTGTTGGGAATGTGCTTTTCTATCCTAAAAGGCAACTTTGGTTTTCTTTCCCTAAAGATGTACTTATTCATCCTACTCCTCCGGGAGCTGCTCACAAAGCTTTCTTACATTGCTGTCCATTTAGCATCAGGTTTCACTCCCACCAGCCATCCAGTTCAGGGGCTCCCTTGCTGATTAAGAGACTTACAGTAATTCAGTAACAGTCCAGATGCTAGACACTGCCTCTCTAGGTAGCTATTTGAGGCCTGGTAATTTGAAACCTTTTATTTAAACTCCCATCATCTTCCAAAATACAACTTTTGAGATCTAACTCACTATGCCTTCAAATTACTGAAAGCAGCAGGTGGGCTATAAGGAAGCAATTTGTTATAAACATGATGCTGCCTACATAATGGTAGCTGTTTAATCCCTGCAGTGGTTAATGGCCAGCATGCTGGAGAAGAGCACAGAACAATTTATGAATTCCAAATAAGTTTTTTGTAACAGAATTCTGGCATCCAAGAAGAGTAATGTGATATATGGAGCCGACTACTCTGATTATGCCTCAACCCTTCTTGTAGGGCCTGAAGGAAAGATTTTAGGCTGTTCATAACCTACAGTTGTTTAGCAGCCTAATCTGCAGATTGGAAACACCTTGAATCCCTGGGGTCAATTTAGCTTTTCATCCTTTCAGTGTACAATAGGGGTATTGAGATTGGGAGGCATTTCTGAGCATAAAAGCTCTGCAGACAGTACAGGAAGCACGTCTTGGATTAGATGATACAAATCAAGAGACTATGTTGCTTACAGATAGATACCCACAGCTTGGTGGCACACATGGGTGCTGCCCAAAACCCTGACACACACCCCCTGCTCTCCAAACAACTCTGAAAACTGTTTTCTCTTAATGTATTTGAATCTTCAGCATCTTTCCTGCAGTCTCTATATGTGGTGCTGGGCAGTGAAACGTGCTCCTCTCCTCTTTGAGGAAAGGACATTTTTCAGATTTCACTAGTGATTCCAGGAGTCCCTCTGAATGCTCTCATCCCAGCAAACACACTGGTGACTGACCATGGCTCACTAAAAGGAAGAATTGTGAGGCAATTGAGACATGTCAGACCACAATGAACATTTCTAACTGCTGCCTTAAATTATTATAACAATGATAAATGCGTGCCGTGGCCAAAAACTCACAAATGCTTCCATTCCTAATACTTCAGACAGGTGTGAAAAGCAAACTGATTGCATCTTTGAGTCTGTGTGCTGCAACTGAAGATGGAAACAAAACAAACAGCCATCGATGTTATTTCATACAGCAAATCCAGTAGAAAAATAGCATTAATAGCCGACACCAGAAGTTTTGTTCTGTTTTGGGGGGTTTCAAGTAAACATCCCGAGCAATGAGTCTGAACTATACTGATAATGCATCACTGAAGATCGACACTGCGCAGAGGACAGCAGAGGCTCTATTTATGAATCCTGGATTCAGGACTGAACCAGTAATTTCCAGTGTGTACAGCAAAAAATCCAAATGCACAGAAGAGGAAACAACCCCACAAAGAGAACAAGGGAAAGCTTGAAAGTGATGTCCCTTCTAAACGAACTGGAAAGAAAATGCACTTACCGCTTTGACAGCAAATCACAAGGTAATTGTTTCTTCCTACAGACATTATTGTAACCTAGACGAAAATTGGTCATCATTAAACAAAGTTTACTCAGTGGCATTTTTACTGTTCTGCTGATGGGCCAGTTAAGAAAACACTGAATAAATTATGAAACAATAGAAGGAAGATGTCTCTTTATAAGCAGCGTTCGATATAACAATTTTAAAAGGCTATAACACAAGATTATTGAATTTGGCAGGGCTTATAAATCCTAACTCCCATTACTGTGCTGCAACTTAAAAAGTATTCTTCAATTTGTCACTGGAAATTTCAAGTTTAAGTGGTCCCAGTGCAAAACAATAACTTATTCCATGTTCAAATGTTTCCATGTACAGACCACAGGTCAAACATCTGGCTAAATGCAGGACTCCATACTGCAGCCTATCCTCTGCATGCAAGCACATGTGAGACATTGGTCTTTACATATCCAGCTGACCAAATACTCATCTCACTTGAGATCCCACTGGCAGTGGTGTTTTGTTGTTGGTTGATTGGTTTTGGTTTGGTTTGTGGTTTTGGTTTTTTTGTTAAGAATTCTGACCCTCTTGAACAGCTTTTAGCATGATTTGGTGTTGCACAAAACTCAAAAGGAGTGCCAGAGCATTTCAGTTCAGATGCCCCTGAGTACACCCAGCTGGTTTCATGGCAATTGAGTAACCAAAGGGCATTTTGGGAACCTTTAACTCTGGTGCAGAAACTGAAGCGCTTGCCTGCAGACTGTTTCTGGCATGCAACGATCTCATTTTGTGGAGTAATGCTCCCCAGTAGTTAACCTGGGCTCACAAGACCTTCCTCCTCCTCCAAAGATCTTGAGATCTTTAAAGCCCTGATTTGCAGCAGGGAACAGGTGAGACACAAAACGCATCTGGCCACAGGCAGAACTGTAGAACCAAGTCTGAAGGATTTCAAAGGCAGCTAGGTTCTTTCCCCCTTTCGCTACATAACAAGCATGCCAATATGAAGGTGCTCTAACCAGACAACTCTTTTCTAGACTACTGTCTTACAGGCATGTCCAGTTTATTAACAGCAGAACAGGACTGGATAATTTAACATTTATTTGGAAAGTAGTAAAAATTAAAAAAAAAAAGTCTTAACTAGTGGGAGCTGCTAGAAATGTAGCTGCTCCAAGCCTGAAATACCAAACTGTGACTAAGTAAATTATTCCAAAAAAGTAAATTATGCCAAAAAAGCCTGAAGCTTTCTACTTTGCTTTCATTCTATGGAGGATATATGGCTGTGCACAGACTTCAAATGAAAAAATACAAATATTTTGTAGTAACAAATTCATGTCACCCTTTTGTAGTTTTTTATTAATTTCTGCTTTGAATTTGCAGCTGAAAAGCTGAAATAATCTATGTTGCAATGAACACGCATAAGATCTTCCTATAGGACAAGATCACCTTGAAAAATACTTAACCAGGGAACGGCTTGAACAAAAGGCCAACAGGAGCTGATGAAAAAAGTCTGTACGCCTTCAACAGTTTCTGAATCAAGTCAATGAAAGTTGCAATTGTTTCCAGGTTTTCATATATATATATATATACACACACACCCCCACACACACACCCCCCTCTGCAGGAAAGACAAACTGCATTTTCACTGTGACAGCATGACTGATAAATAGCGACTTTTACAGGGACTAGGCTGCAACATCTATTTTTTAAATCTAAAAAATGCTTTCCAGATTTATACACTCTAGACCTACCTCGAATGAAATGCAGCACCATTTAAAAAGAGGGATGAGAATATCCATAGCACAGAGACAAATCTCTTCCTCCAGAGACACAAATAGTTAAATTAGAAGCCTGATGTTCATCACGTGTTTGTGTGAAAGCACACCAAGTGAAGTGACAAGCTCCAGGTTTCTAGCAGAAATCAGTGATGTTGTGATAGTTCTTTGGCTGTACTGGCTTCTGAACACTAGCCTGCATTTAAGAGCTTTCTTTCAATATAAGCAATAATATTTGGACAGCTCCAATAGAGCAGGATTTACCACTCTACTTCTACAGTCCCCCTCTCTAGAATGAGTGCTTTCAAACTACTAATGATTTTTTAAGCCTCCTTTTCTTGGTGAGGCACAGAGAGTAACAGCGTTGCCCAAAGTGAAGTGAAGGGAGAGGAAGGTGATACTCCTCCAGGTCACGCTGAAAACCCAAGACATACTAAGAGCTCCTTTCAGATCATGATTCTGAGCTCCAGAAGCCAGGAGCTGCTGAAGCCAATGCAATTCTCTCTTCTGACTTTTAAGGGGCAATAGACCAGGACCTTTGGCCTTAACCCATGGGTTAATCCTTGGAACAAACCTGAAGATAAGTAACTGCAGAGCAACTATGCTTCTTACAAACCAGCATATCACGACAACAGCCAAATTTGCTTCATGTGGACTGGGAACATGCAGTCTACTAAAAAGCACAATTCTCATTGTTATCACATCATTGAAACCCTTAGATATTTGAAAGTGTGGTCTGCTGCTTTGAAAAACCATCTCCCCATGCACATTTCATGTCACGTTCCTTTGTTATTATAGGGCCATGTGCTGCCCGGGATCCATAGGCTCTGTTGCTGTTTCAGTTTGCTAGACAAGACCTAAAAAAAAAAGGACACTGCGTCTCTGCTGTTTTCTCACCTAAAAGTGCCAATACTTTTTCTAATTCACGTAGACTGACAAGGATTGCAAGTTTTTGTATGAAAACAGATGAAATTATGGTACAGATTATAAAGAGGGAGATTTTGCTCTGAATTTTTATTTTGTTTATTTCAGAACAAATATTCTCTATAAAAAGCATTGAACTCCTACACATCTGAGAGTCCAGCTGTATTTTGGATTAAAGGTAATCACATTAGCACAGACACTGGCTGTATGCTAACAAAATCTTTTTATGAAATGTGCTCTAAATAACACATTCTGAGATGTCATTAGACTAAATGCAAACAGAACATGAGCCTTGACGTGCTCTACACATAAAAAAAAAGGATTCCTAGAAGTTGCACTTTATGGGACATATCACACACTGCTGACGCCGTTGGATGCTTTGCCACAGCCAAGATTAATAGCCCATTTTAAAGCCTGAAAATGTTTAAGAACTGCTAGTGCTGATGGCTGAGCTCCCTCATGCTCCACTGAGATCAATGAAATTGAAAGCATCTGGCATCTTACATGATGGGTGAGCTTTGCTCTAGCTACCAAATCTTGATTAGTCCAAAATAGAAGAACTTTGAACACAGTCTTGGAAGAACACAGAGGAAAATGTGAGCTGTCATGGAAGAGGAGTAAATCTTGTCCCTGCCAGCCACAGTAAATCCTTCTCTCATCAGCTTCCCATTCCCTCCATGACCCCAAATGAAAAAAAAGAAGGTGATCTTAATAGACAAGAGTGGACCACCTGATAGGGTATTTCTGACCAGCTACCTACAGTCTCCTGGGAATTTCAACAAACATCATAAACAAAACCAGGTGGGAAACTGGTTTCATTTACTTTCATTTTACAGAGAAGTTCAGGCTGAAACTGAGTTGTTTACAAAACTACAGGACCTTGAGGGGCCAGGAGAGAAACTTATGTCAATCTGAAATCCACAGTCCACAGCTCACTAAAAGCAACAGTATATTTATGTTATGTGCCCAGAATTAGAAATAAATAAAGAAACTCTGTTAAGATGCAGAGGCAAAAATCCTAGTTTACACAGCTGCACCAATTCAAAGCATTTTATAAAACTATGCAGTGCCTGAAAAAGGTTGAATTGCAGCCTCCTATGAAAGGAAGTTTCACAGCAGTTTATAACAGGATGTGAGGGTCATCAATAGAGTTATAACTGCAAAATAATTTAAAAGTAGGTAGAAGTAAGAAGCTGGAGTTTAGCCTGAATAGAGGGATGCAACATGAGGTCTTTCAAGCTGACATGTCATTTAAAATTAATGTTTCATCTCAGTGAGAAGATGGAGAGTACCCATTTGCACTATGTGAAAAAGGGCTCAGATTGCAAACAGGAACATCAGCTACTAGTCATCCCAAGTACTCCTCCGAAATTTCTCACCAAGGCATCTCCTGAGGTACTGACACTGTGGGTAGGAAATACAAAAGGAAAGCTTTCATCTCCAGGGTTGTGCTTAAGATCCATCTGTGGCCATACTTACATTTGAGAACACCATCATCCCAGCTGGCCGTAGCTAAGATTACCAGCTACATGGTATTACAGGCCTCGTGGTACCCAAGGACAAGTTAAGGCTGTGACATGAACTCTTTCAACTGACTTACCCCTTTGCTTAAAGGTCAGTAGCTCTACAGCAAATACGCACCAACAGCTGAGTCAGGTGCATACTCATGCACAAGCAAAATTTCAGAAAGGAACATGTGAGGCTCTGTGGCTTCCCCGTGTTTCTTGCTTATGAATGGGTGAATCTTAACTGCAGAGCATGACAATGAGCCTTAACTGCAGGGCAGAGACATCAGCATTTTCCCATTCTTCTGGGCATGACAGTAAGTGTGTGTCAAAGAGAAAATGGCAACACTTCCTTAATCAAAGCAAGGAGCAAGTTTTCACCAGCTGAAAACGCAGGTTAACACTTAACTCTGATGAAGCTGCTGTCAGACCAGTATGATTGAAAAAAGATTCACACCCTTGCAGAAGTAGACTAGAGAATGTCACTTAAGAGAAAAAATAGTTTGCCAGCACAAGCTGACCTGTGTGCAGCTCCTCTGACATTTTTCATGCAGATTTAGAAAATGCAATTTCATGAGAAAAATAAAAATTGCAATTTTGTAAGAGCTGAAAATTCAAAAGACCAGATCCCTTTTTATATAAAACAGCCCCTTTTCATCATTTAACTGAGCAAAGCAGCTTACAAATACATTAAACATAAATTTACTTTAATACCCTGTTAAGACTACTGGGGTGGTACAGCGCTCCACATAAAATTAGGCATTTGGGACTCTGCAACTTGCAGCGTGATTTGGTTCTGAATTACTAGCACAGAAAAGCAACACTCAATACCAAATAGCCTTCCACTGAGCTCTTCGCAAAGAGGCATAGTAATGCAGATCTCACCTATGCAGCTGCATATATTCGCCAATGTCTTTTGTGATATTTCAAGGAGAGGAGAAAACAGCCCAAGTGGGCAGGAAATGATCAGATTTCCACAGTCAAGAAGCGAGCCACTGTGTCCAAAACTACTGCTGTTAATGGACTAAGGTAATGTTGGGCTCAGTGTTGCCCCGTATCAGGCAACACAGGGATGAATGTGGCAGTGTTTGCCCAAACAGCACTGCCACCCCCCCCCCCCCCATTGCACTACTCTTTACACAACTCCATTGCTATTTCTCCTTTCATGGCAACGAATAAATCTCCAAGTTTCAGTCACAGGAAAGGTTCTCCCAAAAGATCGTATGAGTGTATCAATTCCAAATGTTTGCAGGTCACATAACAGAAAAGAATAGAAAAAAATAGAAAGATTAACATAAGAGTCAAGAAAAAAGTACAGAGAACTGATCAATATGTAACCGGCATGCCCCAGTGCTTGAGGCCTTCCCCCAGCACCACTAAGTTCCAGCTAGTTACTTCAGTGTCAACTTGATAGTCATGCAGCTGTCTAGTATGGAGGAATTTACTGTGACCTTGGCCACCCTCCACAGCCCCAGCTTTGCCAAAAGCTACCTTCCTCAATCACGTAGCACCTCCCAGACAGATTACCTACAGATGTCTATGATGTCTCTCACTTCCCTAAAGCTGAAAACAGATGTAAGTCACAGGAAGCTGACAGAAAATAATAATATAAAAAACCTAACCAATTTGCACCAATATTCAAGAGGAACACATGGAGCTGAAAGCACCAGGTAAATTCTTGCACTTTGTAGATTTTTCAAGATTAGGACAGGGCCAAGAGCAATAGATTGAGGGCTGTGTTGGAAGAAATGCAGATGGACTCTCTTGTACTAATATGCTGATGTTGATCTCTGCTTTGGTGTGAGTGTTCTGAAATGAGATATAAAATAAACTTCAGGAAGATTGTGTGGCTTCCCTGTGCCTCAGTTCTCTGTCTACAGTTCCCTAACCAGCAGGGTATGATGAACATGCTAAAAGTCACAAAGCATTTCTATCCTACAGCAGGATCCATGCAGGGGTTCCACAACTCTTGTACAAACTACACTTAGCAGCTCCCTTCTCAGATATTTTTAATAGATATGCAAAAGGCTCATGCAGTTCCCAGGGAGTACTGTGATAATTTTCAGCTATGAAGAATAACCAATTATTTCCTGAAAAGTACTCAGGGTGCGTGCTTAGATCTTAACTTGAAAAATAACAGATTTTTCAGCTAAAATATGACAGTACCACAATAATTTTGACAATTTATGCCAGCTGAAGTTGTAACCTTGGACAGTGTCTTTTTATTTGTCCTGGTATTTGGATTATGCATCTACTGCTATTAAAAAAAAGGACACTTTGGAAATCTTACTTAAAAAAAGGCAATTATCTCAGAACAAGTTTAGTTTAGAGAAGAAAAATTAATTTACTAACAGCTGAAACCAAAGCCAGATTTGTGAAGTAATATTAGCATCAGACACAGCACTTAAATGACCTACACTGATTGACACAGCAGAACTAATACCAGTGGGCATTACAAGAGGAGCAATCATAAATTTGCAGAGGCATCTTCAACTCAGGCAGATGAGTTGTCCCTGTTACATTCTGAACATTAACCATTTTACCTTCATAATGAAGGGCAGTAGTTCAGCACTCAAGGTAAGAAGAAAACACCCACACATTCACTAACAGCATAGTTTGTATCTTCTTAGCACATCTCACATCTATTTGTCAACTCATTCCTTTTTGCTTGGAGACCTCCAAAGATCTTAATGCAGGCATTCGAAGGAAATTTTGATCTGTTCCCCTGTGTCTCTCCCTTTCTTTGTGTTCACAAAGAGGACAGATCAACTATTTGTATAGGGAGATATTTGTGGCCCATGATTCAAGCCACACCTCAAGTAAGGCTTCAATCCATTAGATCTGGAAATAACCACAGTTCTCATGCTCTGGCTAGAAAGTAATTTTTCAGCAGAGTCCAACGTGCATTTTTGAGAACAAAGCATTTCATTTGCAACATGCCTGCTTTTTTCATGTTTCATTTGCAATATGCACACAGAGAAAAACTAGTAAACCAAGACTGAACATAACAAACCTATAAAATTTACAAGTTTATAAGGTATACGAGGCAGGTTTAACCTTTCTGCAGTCAGTATCTATACATGCATGCAACGGACACTTTGCAGTCCACATTCTCATGATGGTCCAGTTATTAGGTTAATTTACTGATACAGTTTTGCATCATTATAAAAATACATCACATTATTCACAAGATGTAAAAATAAAAAGAACAAAAGCCAATCGCACCCCCTCTGTCATGGGTAACATGCTTTTGTTGGAATCCACTGAGTACTAACCACAAAACAAAACTGCAACAAGGATGACACTTGTGGGAAACTGAAAAAGGCCAGTACACAGAATAACACACAGAGGTATGGGTCTCACTGCTGCGAACTCATTGCCATTATCAGGTGACAATAAGGTGCTTAGTTATGTGTTTTCTAGTTTGTCATTCCTAGTTTTCCAGAAGTTTCTTGCCTTGGGACTCCAAGCACCGGTTTTTCTAATATGCATTCTCAGTTTTGTTCATTCAATGAAAAACCGTTGTGTTTGTGGTAGGCCACAGTCACACAAGGACAGTTATGTTTCACAGAATCTCCTGACCATCGGAAACAAATTCAGTACAATCCCCCCTGAAGTGGTAATGGATAGAAACACTGCAGGTCTGAAACACAGTGGCTTGCCCCAAACTTGGAATTTTTATTCCAAACAGGATCTCCAACAACTCAATTAAAACACTCCAAATATATTGAAAATTTTAGTTACAGGATAAGACATCTTCTTGTTAAAGTCAGAAGAAAGTGAAAGCTCTTTCAGACAGTTTTTCCTAAGGGTTTCTCCCTCCCTCCAAGTGACCCTTCTGTATTTCCTGGAGAATCAATTTTTACTGTTATAACATCTACAGTCCTCCAGTTCCCACTTCCACTTGAGTCAGCTGCTGATACATTCCCAAAGATTTGCAAGTGCAGGCATTTTTGTCCGATTAAAAAAAAAAATCAGGGAGTTTTGTTGTCTGGAGGCAATCCTGTAGGCTGCAGCACACAAAGAACAGACTAAGATCACTATCTAAAAAAGGCAAGTAGCCAAGTAACATACATTGGTCCCACAAATCAGCCCAAAAGGCTGCAAACTTTGGTTGTTTTTTTTTTTTAACTATTCACTAGGCCTGCACATATGGTAATTTGGTGAAGTTGTCAGAGGGATCTCAAACCAGACATTTATTCACAACGTGGAGCCACATAGATCAGAGGTAGAGTATGCAGTGAAGACTCACACTTACTACAATGATAAACATCTCTGAAAAATCTTCATGAGTCACTCAGACACTCCTTATTCTTAATCCAGAAGTTGCATTCTTAAAAGTCAATATAACCTTAAAAACCCTGACATGATCATTCTTCACAGTGTCTCTGAAAGGATTTATCTATCTTTCTGCACATACTGTCCTGAAACTTCAGTCTGATGCTGAATGTACATGAACTTGAAAAAGTTATGAGATACGTAATTTTATATGAAAAGCAACCCTTCCTAGTCAGTCTCATAAGATGTTACTTGTAATGCTTTGCATCTAATGAAAAATTAACAATACAGAGGAAAAAAAAACCAGCTAGCTCCAAGCCAGGTTCTCTGCTGAGTTTAGCTTGCATTGATCCCCCAGAGAGAGTTCTTTACATTACAGGTTCCTCAAAATGCATGATCTGTAGCTAGGGTCTACTATGCTGTATTCTGACAACCTCTGACACAAACGAATCTTACAGCTGAAACACAGAACAGATTGAGAAGGGAAAGCATCATAGAGAGAGATTTTTGCAGTGCTCAGAGCAACCCAGTAGCACTGCGGGAACAAGATAAAGAGATCAGAGTGCAGCTCCATTCATTACTCAGGGAAGCCCAGACAGAAAGTTGTGCTGCTTGGACCTTCCCTCCATCCCAGGACAGAAGACGACCTCAACAGTACTGCCAGCTTCCCCCTGAAACTCAAATTGGTTAGAAAAAAAACCCGTAATGTTTAAATTTTGCCAAAAATGCCATATAAATGGCCTTTGACAAAGAGCTAAGTGGGTCGATTTTGGTATTATAAGAACAGCATTTAGTTCTCTGCCCGTTGTGGATTGGCCACAGTAGATTATCCTCCTGACACTTGTTCCCTTTGACTGCCTTTTTGTCTTGCCCACAGTGCTGGAGCTGCACTCATCCTTCCCTCCTCTGCTCCACTTTGCTGCTCTCTACCCAAGATAACACACGGTTATAAAACAAAATAGTGCCACTAAATCACATTTCCAACACTTGCATCATTCACTGTACTTGCATGTAACATCTTTTTCTCCCAGACTAAATCAGTTGTGTCTGTTTTGGAGAGGTCTGCTCCTTAATATTTACACTTCTACAGCACTGACAAGAGCTTTATCCTTGTCAGTTCCTAGGCTCTAGCATAACAGAGGTAACAAATCTATTGAGGAGACCAACTCACCATGGTCAAAATTTCAAAAAGTTCGCATCACATGATGACCCAAAGGGCTATTAAGGCACCACATGGCAATACCCATGTGCTCAGCACCTTTCTAGACCAGACTCAAATCCATTCAGCTTAGCAAAACTCTTTTCATTCAACTGGAAATAAAGACGACTCACTGTCACCAAAGTAGTAGCAGAGAACAACCAAGAAGATTTAGTGCTTTGACTGGTGTATCTCCTAGAGATGGTGCAAGGCTAACCAGACAATCCAAAACTCACATGCAACACCCCAGCTACGTGTTTAAGGCCTCTGTGAGTCTTCAATAAATCTGTCCTGAAGTTCTGGCAGGAAGTTATCTCACACCAGAGGTGTTAGGAGGGAACAAGCATAGCTTCAGAAAATAAATCATTACTGAGCTGGTGTGTATTGTTATGCAACTCAAGAGCATGTAGTGTACCTGGCATCCAGTGACACCTTGGAACGAGATGAAAGACATTTGCTAGCACACCAAACAACCACCACTCATTAAAGTGAGCTTCCTTCCTTCTACTATCCCCTTCCCTTACGGGATGAACAATTTCTACTTTTCTTGACATGACACAAAGTACTAAAAGTGAAAAGTTCTCTCCCATTCTCTTTGCTGCCGATGCACAGCAATGGTTTATGTCAACAGCCATTAGCTGACAAGTTGCCTAAAGGTTTAAACCCACAGATACAGTATGCAAACTGAAAAGACATATCCTTGCATCTTCAGTCATGCACACATCAGAAGGGGCAGTGGCACACTGTTAAGATCAGCCCGATCCTGGGATTTTCCACAAGGATTGGTTTACTCACTCAGACTCTGCTTTCATAAAGCCCCCTGCGGACGTGATACAGTAACTGCTCAAACACATAAAAATACTTAATTCCTCCAGCCAAGTTTCTCTATGAGATGATCTGATGCAGAACAGAACAGCTCAGGAGTTCATCCCTACAGAGTAAACTGTAGCCAATACAAATTCTAACACACTTCTCTCTCCCCACTTAACCCTCTGGGGGGGGGGGGGGGGGGGGGGGGGGCGGGGCAGGGAAGGTTTAAAGGTAAGGTTTGTTTTAGTCAAGGTTAGAGAGGAAAGACACTACTGTGCTGGGACGAACGACTGAAAACTGAACTCAGTTATCCCCACTCCATGTATCACTGAGAAAGTTATTCCTGGTCTCTGTGCCTTAGCTGCCAATCTGTAAAACAGAGTAAGACTTACTGTTTTTCCCACCTCTTGTCCACCTTGTCTTTTAGACTGTAGTTCTGCAGAGTGAACTTTCATTTATGTGAGCTAAGAAACAAAACAAAAATAACAAAAAACCCCAAACAACTCTCCCTCACCCACTTTTTCCATTTCTGGCCTTTTTTATTTTTAAAGTATGTTTTGAATGTGGCATTTCCATGGAGATACTGTCCAGATGTCACCCACACAGAGCACTGGCAAGATCCCAGGAAGATGCAGCGCTGATTAACAGCTGAGCAATACATTTCTTAAGAAGGAATAATGCTGCACTGCTGCTTTACTGCAGCTACTGCCTGTTCCCCCCAGCCTGTCCTGCTCCTTTGACTTCTGTTGGGGCAAAGAAAGGAAAAGATCACTTCTCCATGATGAACATCAGTCACAGAGACTGCAGCAGGCAGGCTGAAGGTGACAGTTTTCTACGATCGCTACTTCACAGAACACTAGCAATTCAGAACCAGAAGCTATGGCAAATGCCATGCTACTGTGTTTCCAGCACACCAATGCTCTTCTTTGATCTCAGTATTTATTTTCATTGTATATGCAGAGCACTCATCTTTAGAAAACAAGAAGTTAATTCATAAGCAGTTTCAAAGCTACAAACATCTCCAATATGCTGCTTTCCCTTTGTCTGCAACTTTGCCAGCGATCTGAAGGCCAAGCTGGATAATACCATTAACAGGAATAATCAGTGGTTTAAAAGCCAAGGATCTCAAGGTACTTTCACAGAAAATAAATTAATAACATCTATAGGAGATAAGTGTAATTATTAGAGCATATTTTACAGTGGGGTAAAAATTAGTATAGGTTAAACTGAATTACCAAGAACATTACTAGGGCAAGCCAGAAATATAATGAAAATATGATTCTCAGTTCCCAGCACTGTCTGGGCTGTGCTGCTTCCCCTTTTGTACAATTACTACAGAATTTTGCTCATCTTCACTGCTGCAGAAACTGAGGAGAGCTGCTCAGAAGCAGAGTTCATCACAGATAAACAGAAAGGCATTTCTAGTGAAAATACAAACAAAAAAATGCCCTTTGGCAGAAGAGATATTTTCATTTGGAGACGATGCCAGTGTATCTTACGGCAGTTGTAGCCAGGGCCCATGAGAGCTGACAATCTGCTACTGAATGGCTGCGTTCTTACCCTGACACAGTTTTAACTTCTTAGGCAGGCAGGACCAGAGCCTTCAGAAATGGGAGACAGTATGCAAACAGGCATACTAGGGAGCCCAGTCCCAGAGAATATAACATGAAGTGCCTTGGAAGCAACTTGACATTTCCTAAAGGAAGCACACTCCATTTCTGAAAGAAATTTCAGATCTCAGAAATGAGGATTTTTTTTAAAAAAAACAGATAAAACTTTTGGCAGAAAGACATTATTTTCACTCCCCCAAAAAGACAATGATTGTAACAACATATAACTTTATTTCCCTGAGAGTTTTGTTTTGACCAACAGTACTTCTGAGCATTTAAACTGATGCTTGGGAACACAAATGGAAGCTCTACACCTTAAAAAAAGCCATCATTTTTATGCAACGCATGAGGATAACACAGCCACTATGATGAACTATTTTTCTCCTTCAGCCCTTCCAGTACTCTAGATCTTTTTGCCTGTTGTGTCCACGTCCTGCATTCTGTTTCACATCTAAACTAAACCCTAGGCACAACAACAGCACAATGAAGCCTTGATCGTGTGCTCTACTGTAAATATATCAGATAGGATGAGATCTTCCCATTTGCCCTCTATAAGCTCTGGATCAAGTCCAGGATGGAGAGAAGTTTATTAATGCACACACATTCTTAGTGGCCTTTGAGCTCTTTGGCAAAAATTGTTTTACATAGGCCCCTGCAGAGACTGAATGAGCAGTATTCAAATATTTACATCGAACAGAGTTAATTACACTTCAAGACATTAGTAAGATTTACTTTGCTGCAACCTCAGCAACATACTACGGCAAACCAGCAACATAAACTATTTTCCGCAATCGAGGCGGGCAGCTTTCCATCTGGGTTTCAGCTAAGGCAGGAATGTTTCTGTCGACAATAGAACCTCACTAATCAGCACTTCACTAATCCACACATTTTATTAACTTCGCCAAAAAACTCACAGCCTCTCCCTGCCCCTCAGCAAAGATTTAATAGCAGAGACCTCAAGCAAGGTCTTTCATTACCAAAACACATTTTTTAGTCAAATGGTACGTGCATTTGAGTCAGTCATTACAAAGCAGTTTGATAAATAATTTGAGCAAAACTAGCATTGTCAAAGACAGAGCCAATTCTCTTGCATATCTGGAGAAGAAAACCCAAGGCAACTTGAAGTTGAATCTACAAAAGAACATTTTATCAAAAAACACTTAATCCTTAGTATCTCTCAAGATTTGGACTTTTATGAACAAAATAACATTCACAAATGAAATTTACTTCTTTCAAAGTTAACACTACATTTGTCCACTTACTTGCTGGCTTACAAATTCAGTAACTTCCAAAGAAGTCTCCCTCCAGCCACTTTTGACACTTCATTCTTCCTTTCATATAGTCGTCTGCATCTTTTAAATGTAAGCCAATGAAAAAGCAAAGCCAACAACAACATTTAACTATACACTGGAATGAAAAGCTCTGTCGATCCCAGTGTCTTAGCTCTGTGTTTAGCAACTCTTCATATCTCTCTGCCCCAACAATTAGCACTTACAAGTTTGTGGCTATGGCAGCTTTATTTTTCAAGCCCATCAGGTATGCACGTGCCATTCTTAAAAATGAAACTAAATGACAGGACACCATTCATTAGTCTTCCACTTCCACGGGCATCTTTTTAAAAGTGAGAAGACTTGCTGGGGTTTTTTCTTCCCCATCAATTATGCTTGCTATTGATATAGAATACGAATACTACAATGTACAAATTACATACATGCACTTATAGAGAAACATAAGGGAAATTCCCATACAGAAAACCAGTAAATTGGATGGCATTTATATTGATCCATTTCTACATTTTTGTATGAAATATTTAAGACCACACAGAAAAGAATGCCATTTAAATTCTAGAAATGTTATTATAACTACTGTTGACTATTTAGTTGCAATTTTTGTTAAGACTCAAGCAATTCATTTTAGAAGCACGGATAAGTGCATGCAAAGATCATAGTTTCCATTGTTTTCTTCATTCCAGAAAACTTATTATAAAAACTACCTTCAGCTGTAAGGAAACAGACAGGAAAAAAAACCCCAACAACAAATCAACCTACAAAACACACAACCAGCAATACAGAACTTCTTATTTAGTATTACTGTGTTCGGTAGTGGAGGGAGAAATTAATTTGTTTTAATGTATATATTTTAAAACAGTGTAGTGCTAAATATTTCTTCACTGGGTTTAGTTAAGAACCTTATGAACAGTGATGTACTAGGGCTCCTCCATGTGCAATGACCAGCACAAAATAAAGTGAATGGATCCAGCTATCAATGATTTCCGAGACCGTCTTTTCAGATCATCAGCTTCAATTGGAAAGCTATACATACCGAAATCTGTACATTCAGCCCAATAACTCGTGAATGTCTGTTTTTCAGCGCAAAGGCATTCAAAGCCCCACAATTTATACCTTTGCATGGGGTCTCAACAAACTGGCCAAGCACTGAATTTGCACAAAGATGACAGGCAGAACGAAGGAATACACGAAAAGCAGCTTATTCTCTCACATGAATTAAACCAATGGATCACAGGCCAGGTTTGTCCAAAATACAGTTGGGCACCTCTTTAAAAATTCACCTGCTCAAGAGATTTTGTTCCCCATGCAATGCTCCAACTGCCCTGCCAGTCACTCAGAGGGACTGTGAATGCCTGAACCCACAGGAATTCTGCCAAGTCCACTTAGGCTATGATCAGATTTGCATCTTACCAAAGCCACCTCTCCCCCAGCTCCCCTGGTGTATAAGTGTAAGCATTCACAGATTCTCCTTAGAGTGCCAGATCCCAGTTCTAGGCAAAGATACAATATAGAGCCCATATACTCTCCTTGTGAGCCAAGGAAAAACAGAAGGGAAATCCCAGGAAGGGGAGGAGGGGAGGAAGCTGTGGTCTCACATGTTCAGTCCAAAAGCTACAAACATCCCTGCTTCACATAACATCCCCTGCATTGCCAAAGCCCAGAAGAGCACAGAATGAGGGCGCTTTAACACAAGCTCATTTAGAGAGCACATCTTTCAATTAGCATCCAGTGGTCAGAGTAGATGTGCATAGATACTGCCAGAGAACGAGACATCAGTTTGACCATCCCCATTCAGGTCTGAGCTCTTCACAATCTTACTTCCTCAATCTAGCAAAGTTCAGATAGATACATCAAAAGCATGGTTACTCCAGAGCTCTGAGCCCTGACAGCATTCCTAGTTGCAGATGCGTTGTGCTGGATTTACAGCAAGTAGAGCCACAAGCCTCAGGAATAAAATGGTTTATGTCTGTTAATGATCTAATTCAGTTTATTACACAGATCTTGACACTTAAAATTAAATTCAGCTCTTAAAGTAAAGAAGCATACAAGAAACCCTGATGAACCATAACTTTAAGTGAGACCAATAAAAGTAATCCTTGTACCAAGCAGTAACACTGTTGTTTGACTGCATGTTCACCCACTATCATCATTTATTCTCCAAGTCAGGATTTCGGTTCAATCCTTGCAATTAGCTCAGTAGGTCAAAATTGGAAAATACCATGTTGCATTTGAAGAGCCAAACACTGCTTCTGTCCTTGAGAGTTAAAGCAACGTTGAGATGTTCAGGCTTTCTAATCCAATAGTCCCCTTCGCTTCTACTTGAAAACATTGGAAAGACAGGTTCTGTGCATCACTAGTGGAAAGATCCAGACACCCACTTACTTATATGTCATTCTCAGCTTCCCACTAATGTTTATTGGAGGATATTTTGATTTATTCAAATAAATGCCCTGCAAAACACCCACCTCACCAGAACAGACCAAGATACTGCGGCAGGCTTTGACTTTGCACATCACCAGTTACCCCCAAAGCCTGTGTTGTCTTAATTTTGGAAAACTACACTGCTCATTGCCTCTTTATTTGAGCTGTATTTAATAATAACATACATTTTGAGCTTCCATAGCACATACTGCTGACGGGTAAAAAATTAGCTCACACACAACTCTACTGCATGAGATGGAGATTTTGTCAGGATCCCAGTGAAAGGAGTCCAGAGAAATTAAAAGATGTGTCCCATATGCACAAAGCTACATGGCATAATTAGGAACTGAACAAGAGAATAACTCATCCTCCTGCTTTAAACTTAAGCCTACCTATCTCTTTTAAAAAGGCAGATGTACTCCCCTCACAGGCCCATGAGGAGCAGAGCACACTTGGTAGCAATCCTTCTCAAGCTTTGAACCTGCAAGAAATCCCTTCTTGAAGAGTTGGTTAAATGGCTTCTGAGTTCAGGTCATCTGATCTACCCTGACATGTGGGCTTCTCTCCACTTCCTCCCTGCTGGGTTAAACTCCACTTTGCATTCTTGCATCTACCTTGTCACAAACACCCACCGCCAACTAAACTCTGTCTTTTAAGCAGCATAGAAACTTTCAACAGACCACTCTGACGTCAATGAATGAGGGAAGCCTTCCATGATCTGTGAAATCACAGGGGTTAATATCAAATTGGAACCTTAGCTGAGCATAAGGGACAGATGCGACAAAGCCTCCTCTCCTAAGGCAACCTGCTTTGCATCCAATAGAACAGGAGAAATATACCCTGCACTGTTTTATATCTGGAAATGCATCTCTGGCAAGACTATTTCAATCAACCTCGGTACACATGACATGATGCATATGGCAGAGACCTCCTCTACCAAAGAAGCATATAGCAGCCCAGTGTAAATGATATTACGGAGAAGATTAAAACAAAAATATATCTACAGATTATTTCTTACTTGAAACAGCCAACCAGTGGATCTGAGAAACTTGCAAGCTCCATTTTCCTTCTGAAAAAGCTCATAAAACCATCTTTCCCACTTTATGGATTATACCCCATTTGTTTTCACTACTCCAAATTACACTGTAAGATTTCAGTTAAATTTAGGCAGAGGCAGGATGCCAATGCCATATTCTGTGTTCCGGCAAGCATGCTGTAAGCATGCAAACACCCACCTGTAAACATGCACAGGATTTACATAAACATACATACATATACAAATTCACTTCATAAACAGAGGCAGACCACACCTCAATCTTCCAGTCTGCGCAGAGATCCAACTCCTACACCACTGGCAATTTCTAGATATGTTCAAACTTGAAGTCAATCCTGGGCGTGCTTTGACCTCTAAATTTCTGGGCCTAAGACAGATCTGAACTTGCACAGAAAGGTTTCACAGATACCTCCTCAATATCCAAATCAGACCTTATATTTGAAGGAACAGATTTGTCGATAATAGCCAGCAAAAGAATTACAGCATTTAACGTAAACATAAATTAACAGCCTTTGGAACAAAATTGTTTGATATTTGTTATTTTTCTAAAGGAATTTAATAATACCAGAAGTCAGGAAGGACCTAGCATAGCTAATAAAGTCAGTTTGAGGAGACATTATAAAACTCATTATATTTTCATTAGGTCTTTGTCTCCACCTACTGTATGGAGGAATAATATTCATAACTCCTTGAAGGATAAAAAGATATTGAATACCTTTCTCATTATAAAAACCCAACATCTATTCCACATAGAACACAGTACTTCAACCTTTACTAATCGTTACAACAGCTGCTGTTAAAAACTTAATATTGAGAGACAATCACAATGGCTTCTTTTACTTGGAACAGAAGAGATCATTAGCCCATAATTATTGCAAAGTAGCAACTGTTACCATTTTACAATACACTGTTCCTTTCTAATAATAAGGTTTTGAAATACAAGAAACAGTTGAAAATAACTTATGTAAGTGGCAGAGGTGATCTGGAAACTTCCTGAACAGGAATGAAAATTAAAAGTCTTCATAGTATTTACTTCAATTTTTTTTAATGACCAACAATTATATTAAAAAAAAAAACTGCAGGATTGCAGTGTAAACCTCCATAGGCCTGTGAACGCTCTCGGGTGTAAAGGCAAAAGGAATTAAACAAAACACTCTTAATCAAAACTGTCAATCTGTCAAAATCTGGAAAAGATTACTGGTAAGTCTGATCTATGGTTGCTCTATACTTTGCACTTCCTAATTTGACAAAACAAAATGCAGGTTATGAACTTTTTCTAAAGATAGTGCTTTCCTGCTATTTTAGCACTCAACCAACCAGTTTATTTCTTTCCTACCTGTCACTAAATTTCTGTACAATCAGAAGCTAAAATAAAGCTTTTCATTGCTATGGACTTGGAAAGACTGGTGCCAGGCTCTGCTTGAAGAGAAACTGGGGAAGCCCCAGGAGTCCATTAAATACTTGATTGAAATTGTCAGGCTGATGGCAGAGAAACAGGCAAACTGCACAGCAAGGGGGCACAGATGCACCCCAGGCAATTTGGTGTTTTTATTTATTCAAGCCACATGATGTTTCCAATCCTCACAATGTGTTCAGGCAGCGGATTCAAAAGTGCCAGGAAATTGAACTTTGAGACACACTGGTATTGGCGAACAGGTCTTTCCGAAATACGTCTTAGATGTACCCAATTACACACTTGTAAAGGTGCATATAGAAATCACTTTGCTTTCATAAATAACTATCTTGACTGCATGCTGCCAATCTGCGAGGGCTTTCAGCTATTTTCAAAACTGTTTGTAGGATTTAAATAACCAGTACCCTGTTTATTTAATATGAAAAAAAGGATAGATATGGCAATTTCAAATTTTAATCCCTTTCTTCTCTGTGTACAAAATTATACAGATTTTACTTACTTCAACTAAAGAGCATGCAAAGCGGATAAAGGCTCTTACAGAAAGATGGACCTAAGGCTATCAAATGCTTAAAGAAACATCTTTCATTCAACTCCTTATAAACCTCAGGAAGATTGGTATAGCAACCACCCATATATTTCACCTGAAATAAACAAGTAGTTTTGCATAAGGGGTAGGAGATTTTATAAACATTTCCAAGCTACAACAAAACTCATAGCCAATATTAATCTTCATCACTTGCTTCTCATCTTCACTCAAGGAAGCCTTCAAGGCACTTCCAGAACCCAGACCGATCCACTATGAATCTGGCCGTGAGTGGTACATTAGAGACCCACACCCTCCTCTTCTGTGGATGCAGCAGGCTGAAAGACACCATTGCACGCCCCTCCACCTGAACCAGCCCAGCCCACATCAGACAGGACAGCATGGAAGGGAATAGGGAATTGTGTCACCAGGAATGCCATGGCTTGGCCAAATGTGCACACTCACAACTAACAACTGAATGCTTTCATGTGCCTTGTCAATTGTTTTACTGAAGGACACAAAGCTTTGCAGCTCTAAAGCAGATTAATTCAGCAAACACTTTCCCTCCATTAGTTATTTACACAGGCAGGTATGTACATGTCAAAAATAGTTTCAAACCATAAGCAAAAGCTCCACATCGGAGAAAAAACGTTTGATAACTTGCAGAAAATATATGGCCACAACAAGAGTCATCTTTGCATAACGACCCTAGAGGACACAATGGGAAATGCCTAAACAGACACTCTTTTGTGCTCAGTACAAAGGGAACAATCCCTGACAAAAGTAAGCAGTGTCAGAAGCACTTGATCTTTGACCTTTGCTGGGCAGATGTGCTGTCATTGCAGGCCAGATCCCAAGATGACAGAGCAAAACCCTCTGGTTTTATTTCCTCTGCTTCATTCTGTATTGGTTTTATAACCTTGCTAGTATTATAATTTATTGAGCTCAGTGAGGAAAGCTGCATAGGAAGCGTCTAACAGGATCTCACCATGGAGCTTATGTCCATCCCTTCACATTAAAGTAACAGGTTTTACTTTCCAACAGACCCACAAACAGTCTGCAGCAATCAGCCATGATGACAATGGGGGCAGCACCTGCAGCTTCAGGGGAAATGAGCCCTAATGAAACAATAATGGCATATCTTGACCACAGAATTCATTTGTCCTTAACCTTGTCATTTACTAGTCAAGGCATAATTTACAGTAGAAATATTCAGTGGTGCAAGACCTGCTTTAAGAACAAGTGGGCATAAACCTAAGCCACTCAAACGCAAACGTGCGACTAAGCATTCTCTTAATAACGCACACAGAAGACCCACAGCAGTATCTGCTAGAGCTCTACCCATATTCAATGGGTCACTGTGAGTCATACTTGTCCTCCCAGACACAGGATGGTTACCTTTGTCCTACAGTACAAACTGAAGAATATGACTTAATGAGATTCAATTCAAGATGTTGTGAAATAAAAGCATACATTTTGTATTTCCATTTTTTTGATTCCTCATGGCACCAAGTTTCATCAACTAATGCATGCAAATTAGAAGCACTTTTGCAAGTTCTATTTGATTATACTGAAAGAATGGGGGAAAAGGGATTCTCCTTTGAAGTGAAATGCACTGCAGTCCTGGAACTAAGGAAGCTTTTGTAGCCATAGCAGCAATGTAATTTTCATTATAAATTTTAATAGATATTTAATTTGGCAAATCACATTCAAATGGCATTCAAGCCATTTTTTTTCCATCAGACCCATGATTTTCAATATATGAAGCTATTCATGTTTACTAGCAGTGGCCTCTGAAGCACTTTACAACATAGCTACTTTCTAAATATAATTTTCATATCAGTCTTGACATGGAAAATTTTCTAAGTGCTTTCTACTTCTGCTGTTACTGTCCTTGAAAACACTTTTTTTTTTAAGCCAAATGAAGTGTTTGCAAATGTTCATTTTTTTGGAAGACAGAACAAGCAGTGTGCTGTGGTGACTAACTCATAAGTTGTTAAGAGTAGCTGAAATACTTTGTCTTCCAAATCCTGTTCAATATCAAATTTATTTTAAAATAAGTACGTAGCTGAATGGATAGAAGAATGAATAAAGCTGACACTGAGCTATGTTGGAATGTTCTGTCAGAATGAAATCCACCTGCAAAAGGCTTTCTGAAATTCACTGCTGAAGACTGCTAAGCAAGAAAAAACATGCTATTTATTACTAGTGAATTTGATTAAGCACTTCAGTAGCAGAATAAGTTTCCATGCCCAAGAATACACTGCATTCTTCTGTTGTATACTGCAGACTGTAAAAAGCGTGAAAACAAGCAACTATTTCAGAAATCCAGAATTTTCTCTAGATAATTATGACAACTCTTAAACATGACGAACTCTCCACTGAAACACACATCTCTACCAGATCTTAGGTGTGTAATGGTTTAAAAATCCACAATAAAAAACACCAGCAATGAAAATATGAAGTCAGAAGGAATTTGGGATCTGTCACATTATCACAGTTCTGGTCTATCAAGGTATGCCAACGCTGTTATGATCAATAGGACTTTGCCCTAGAGTACTAGTTTTCTGGTAGAGTACTAGTTCATACTACCCTGCTTCTGGGTGTGACCACGGCAATGAGAGGTATGGTACACACGTCTGTCATGTCCTGTCATTCAGCATGGGACTCCTATGGACCACCTGAAGGACCAGTTAAATCACATGCAGTCTCGTCCAACAGAAAAAAAAAAAAGGATACCATTTAACAGTGGTGCAGACACCATATTTTGCCAGATAATTATCAGAGACACCTCCTGTAAAATTAGACAAATCACTACAGTATCAGTTTCGCGATAGTAAACAGGCAACAAAAAGGATAAATGGAAATACACAGGGGAAGAAAGGAATCACAAAACAAGAATCTGTGAAGAGTAGCATAGTCAATGGAAGCGTTAACAAAAACAGAAATTACTCTAAATCATCCCTACAGCATCTGATGGCAAAACACACTGGTATACTCATTTTACCAAAGCAAGAAGATAGTTAAAACTACCGAGCTGTCAAAAAAAACAGCTCTAAATGTCAATCTAGATATAATGATAGAATCAAGATAAAACTAATGCTAAATCCTCAATCATACTTAAATTTTTAAAGCAAAGAATCTATCTGTCTATTTAGCCACAAGTATCTATTCCTAGATTGCAGTCCTTGTAAAGAGGTGCAATGAGATCCCTCGCGTAGAAATTCGGAATAGCCAAGAATACAGAAACTTCTTTGTTATTATTAGAACATGGAGGATATTTGATAAGACATGGAGAAAACAGCTGTTGCCTACATCATTAAAATAGCATTGAACAGTCAAACAGAACCTGCAAGGGAAGAAGTGCTAAAAATAAATATCCCTTTCACATCAGTGTCATGTCTGAGGTAACAGCAAATACAGCAAAAAAGGATACAAGGCGCTCTACAGAAGGGAAAGCTCTCCACTCAGTTAGGCGAGGTTTCAGATAGAGGAAATAATCAAGTCAAACTTGAAGCATGCTCCAGCTGTAAAAATGAGCACAGTCACTGCACACTCTTTCTCTCTCTGTTCTCCCATGTTTACCTCATTTCAGCTTCCTCCCACACTCACTGTTGATACAATTCTCAGGTTATTACACAAGGTGGGCATTGCTATAATAAAGAATGCATTTCTTCTTAGTACTACAGGTAGAAACAAAACCTAAATTTAACCACAGGCAGAAGCAGCCACTAGCTACAAAGAAAAAAAAAAAAAAAAAAAAGGACAGAAAAGGAAAAGAATTCTTCCAAAATGGAAAATCCAAGCAGAAAGTGAAACACAAACCATAGGGATAAGCCCCCAAACCAGGAAAGTCCTACTGCCAAGCCTAGAGGACTGAACTGTGGTGGAATCTAGCATTAAAGCCTTAGCAATGTCCTGAACAGGAAACTGAACAGGACTAAGCCAAACTTGAAAGGATATGTAGTGAAAAAGGTTGTTTCCCAAGTACCCGGAGTCTCAATTAGGAAACAGTTAAGTCCATTAGCAGTACACTGAACTTAGCCCTTTTGTGTACAGGCCACCAAGATCACAGAGGCTGAGTGTTACTAGTTTCCCCAGTCCTATAACACTGAACAGCCACGCTGCCATGTGCTGGCAAAAAATCCACATCTACCCCATTTTCAGATGGAATCAAATTAAATGACAGTAATGTAACCTCTAAGTGACAAAGATGCGGCTGATTTAAGAAGTCAGTAAATACATCCTTTAATGAGTTACAGATTGTGGAGCGATGGCAGGTGCCTTGTGCAGCCAGTGTACCTGAGAGGAGCTTCCCCTCACTGTTAATATTAAGAGCAGGTTCTAGGCAGTCGCCCCTTTGAACAACAGAAACCCTGCTGCAGTTAATGGGACAGATGATGAAACTCCCTGTTCTTTCATCTGAGAATTTCCCTCTGTACATAATTAGAAGCACAATCATTAAAGTTAGCGTTCAAAATGGCAGGCAGGAACCAGACACACAGAGCATTCCTATAGGGCTACAATGCACTCTACAGACCACATAAGAAAGCCTGTCCTTAAACCAAATCCCAGATCTGTCTGAAGAACAGTTCACCTGCTTCCCTCCAAAAGACCAAATTAAATCTAATCCACCTACTAACACAAGTGCAGATAACAGAACTAAATGTAGTTCTGAACTAGTAGACAGGCAGTCTCTGTCTGAGAAACATTTATCTAAGTGGCTTTATCTATAATATCTGCTCAATCCCAACCAGACTTCTGGCAAACTACAAGCTGCAGAGCTACAGGCCCAATCAAATCAAGAATGAATGATGCAGAAAAGCTAGAACAAAACAGAAGGTAAAAGGTGTTTCAAACCAGGAAAATAATAGCCTGTTCGAAAAGTATGGAACTGAAGGTACCGATAAACATAACACTGAGAACAAGGCGGGGTCTAGTATTCTAACAAATCCAGTAGCACCAGAAGACAAGAAAATGACGACGACTTCTGAATTAGCACTGTGGCTATTTACAGGCTCCACCTTTGTGCATTCATTTCAGATTACCACTTGTCCCGCTTCAGTTTGTGATACGAGCTAACCACAGCTGAAATAAAATTTGCAAACTCCCCTTATAGATTCTTCTGCTGCACAAGGAGAACACAGCCACAGCTTGCTGTACCAGACCTGTTCCCCCGACATGGTGTTCCTCAGGCATACACACAGGGACAAGGGCTTGTTCCAGCAGATCAACACTCCAGGTACTATTGTGTGCATCATCTCACGTGTTTATACTAAATCATTAAATCTGTATTTATAGCTTTACTTTTTTCTGTGAAGTAAAAGCTTACAATATGGAAGAAGCATTTCTTCTGCCACAAGAATTCCTTGGCTGTACCCTGGAGGATGGAGGGCTAGGCTACATGACCGAAGTGATGCCTATCTATGTCAAGTTTAAAATAGCAGCTGTATTAATTTCCCCGCTACACCCTTCCCCTTTTCCCTAGGGGAGTTTTAAGAACGGTTCTGAATTGCAATGCAATATCAGCTGTTTTTTCATATGACATCCAGTATATTTTGGCAAAATGCAGTAAATACAGCCACTAGGGCCCCAGAAATCTCTCTGGCTTCAAGCAGAAGAATCTAGCAGCCCTGCAGAACTTAAAATCTAGATGTTCCTAGTTATCCTCCTCTACAGATATTTCATTTTCACAAGGGATGCTATTTTGGTTGCGGTTCCTAAGTTTTCTAATACTGTCCACTTCACGGTATATCAAATCCAGACCAAACAGGTTAACATGCTTCTCTCCTGACAGAAAGGGTATTTTTGGAGCTACTTACAGTCCCCATCCACCTAAGACACTACCATCTCAGTATTCATTGGTGCCAAATAACTCAATATGAATTGGCTTCAAATAGCATCGCTTTCAGTGGCTCCTACCTGGGCTAGAAATTCAGATCTAGTGCTGAACAAGGTTCCAGTTTATCACCACTTTCCCTAAAAGTTACTAAGATGACCACTAATATAACCACTAATATATTATTTTGATTTGTTGCTCATGCTTATGTTGCAATATCAGCCACTCCTCTGACTTTGCTATTCCAATTCTACAACAGTACTGTCACCAAGAGTGACAAGACCTGCCCAGCTAAAATACTTTTCATTACTATCTGGAACTCCAGTTACATAAAAGGAGGTTGTATTCCCTGTTGAGGAGTGTAGGTCCTGTTTATCAGTCACACCTATTTACTTCCCCAGAAGCCTTGGAGCATGTAACACCGGAGATGGAGTTACACAATTTCCAGCCAACTGTAGCCAGCCAGTACTATATTTAATGTTGCACATTTATTCATAAACCCATAAGGTGTCTGGACAAAGATTACAGATGAAATTATATTAGTCTATCGGTGATCAAATCATCAAAACCCATCAAAATATTTTCTAGTATGCATTAAGTAACTGAAAGAACTTCTTAGTGAAAAAGTTCTGGAGTAGTTCCCAAGCTAGAGGTAGAAATACTAAATGACTTGTTTAATGTCAGAACAAACATCTGCAATACTATACCAATTAAAACTGCAAAGCAAAGCAGCATGATATGAACTTGGCATTCTCTGGCACTCTAGATCTCACAGAAAATGTGTTGACCAATGTAAATTTTACTAAGGACTGCTCAAAAAGGGCTGAGCAGAATTAACTTGCATTTTACTTTGAGGGAAATAAACTGAGACCTCAGGCTCATAAACAAATACATACAACTTACACAACTCAGTCTTACGTTCCTGCATCATACAATGAAAAGATGTTCCAGGTCTAAATTCAGAAGTTGCAGGCAGATCAGAAAAGGTTTGATTAAAACAATTCAGGCCACAGAATCAAGACTTACTAAGAAGTTAATTTTCCTAGGCTGATTTCATCTACGTGTCCTGAAATTTGTTATCATTGAGGGGCAGGACAAACCACACAGACTCCACAACAAGCTGAAAAGAAGCAAATACAGACATTGAGCTACAATCACGGTTCTTGCTCTGAGAAGGTCAAGTTACAAGGAATTATATCAAAAACTAAAATCCACAGCAATAATGAAACACTGAACGTGAACTTTAGCTCAGAGGTGACACAGGCATTGCATAGGGGGCTATACAGGGTCAGAGCTTCTACCCGCATAATGAGCTGCAACAGTTCATACCAACTGAGGACCTATAACAAATGGTTAAATGAAGCTGTTTCTACCACTAAAACCAATTATTAGGGTTGTGTACTTTGCAGCATTTTTTTAGTAGGTTACGGTTTCTTCTGCCCATCTAGGAAGCTAGGCTATGAGCAGCTGGTACTCCCAGAACTAACAACCCCACCACAACTTTATCTACTCAAGCCTCCCATGTCTACGTTTGTGATACAGAACCACAGAGGGTAAGTATCACAAGTTCCTTCCCTGTGCCCACAGAGACTTACTCACTAGATTCACAAAACAACCCCTGTTACAATGGGATTTACACTGGTGTCCTTGGAAGCAGCAGACGGTGAGGATGAGCTGCTGTGATCAGCACTTTTCCTTTAGCCTGTGAAATTATTCACATAGTCCCCTCAACAGTGGAAGCATTTTCTCAGCTTAAGAGTGAAAGCACACTAGTTAAAAGATGGGACAAAACAACAAATCAAGCAGTAATGTCTTTAAAAGACACTAAAATGGCCTGGATTTTGTGGTTATATAAGAGCAAGAAACCACTATCTCAATCTGATGTATGAATTAAATGCTGTACCTTATCAACAGGAAATATGAACACATTTCCTTCAATTATTTCCTCCTGCAAATCATTCCCTTTAGGTCTCAAAGGAAATAACAGATGCACCCAAAGCAAGTTTTCATTTCTTTGCTGGCCTGTTCAAAGAAAATGCAAAGTTCTGTTTTGTTTTTCCAAACACCTCACTAGTTAGAAAAAATTTCTTGCTCGGAGTATCTGAAGTACTTTACAAACAGGCTGGTATCATTATCTCTACCTGTAAAACGGGAAGAAAAGCAATGGCACTTCAGTGCTGTACCCAAGTCTCCTTCTGAGTCACCATTATTATGTCACACTACCAAGCCTCCCTCACAATATAAACCCAGTAATCATACTAACCTGTAGTAAAGCCTTCCATCCTTTGAATGGCATCTTACACCATAGGTATAGAAGGGGGAAATCTTGTTAGATATATATGCACATTTATTTTATACATATATTAACTGAGAAATCTTTGACACTTCTGATAAATTAGTTGGAAAATTTATGTACTGCCAATGCGTTTCTTGTGTGCATAAAATATTTATGATCTTGATTCTGTAACGGGACTCTTTTCCCTCCAATAATTTGAGCAGGCTGAAGGGTTGACACTCTTGGCTTGAATTGTTGGCTTATGTGTTAGCTTATGTTTTTAATTGCAACATATTCTTGCCTAGAATGACATGCTTGTGTCAACACAAAACAGGTTCAGTGCAAGATTCACTATGGAATTTGAAACACTCTGTAGTGCAGAAACATTGGAATCTGTGAGCTTGGTTTCAAATCCGTCCAGGGAGATGCTTTCTGAGAAGTCTGCATCTGGTTTTCTAATCCCACTGAAGTTTGTGAGTATTCAGATCAAGCTTCACATTAAGCCCCTTCCCTAACAAGCAGGGCCAAGACAAATGAAGTTACATTTGCCAACATATCCCTAGAGAGGGCAATCCATCTCTGCTCTAAAATCTTCAGGTTTTTTCCAAAGCTGTTGGGGGTGCTGTCAGTTTTAACCTTAAAAGGTACTGAAAACAGATCTTTTATGTTTACAATCATTAAAAACACAAACAGATTGGCAAGGGAGCCATTCAAGACAATTTCTCCTCAAATAACAACAGTCAAGCTAGACAATGCTGATAGCAATTAAAGGTACAAGCTAAAAAATATTTATAGAGTGCATAGAAAATGGCTTGAAGACTGTGGTACTGATGGAATTTAGGAACCACGCAGAAGATCATCCTGTTCAATGTTATAAAGGCCTTTTGGTTATCCTTTTAAAACAATTCTAAAAACGGCAGGTTTGCCTCCACAGAATTCTGTTAGTTTTATCTTTATTAAATACAGTGCGACATCTCCCACAAGCACACTAAAAAAATATATTAAGCCTGAAGTCAAGTGATGTTCTTTTCTCAGCCATGGGAGAAATTTTTCAGTCCGGTAAGTATAACTTCAGAATGAAATAAAAAAATAAAAAAAAAAAAAAAAAAAAAAAAGAGAGAAACTAATCAGGGCCATGAATCAGTCTCACTGGGGAACAACAGGACTATGCAGAACACAGATCTGAACTCCTATCAATGCTAGAAATCAGCTCGGGGATCTGACACTGGCTGATGAAACTTGGCGCCAGTCGAAAATCCGCTGAGCAGGGTAGACAATTTTTTGCTGCCCTCTGCAGTGTGGTGTTGAGCATTGACATCTACAGCTGAAGACTGGGAAATGATAAATAGGCTCACAAAATCATCTGTGCTTTTTCAGAGGAACTTCCACAATATCCTAGTGTATTGTTACTGCAGCAGTACTCTACTCAATTTTTATTTATTAATAATGCAGTTATAAACACAAATCAACGATTTTTCTCTAGCTGATGAGTCAGTTACAGTCATGCTCATAGTTCCATTCCAGTCTTCTCAGTCAGAGAAAGAAGCTACTATGTATCCAAACCTGATAAGCTGAGCATAATCAATTCTCATTTCTGTTCCACAGGGTGGAGTGCGTGTTCTAACTAATGCAGGACTCAAAAGAGCTGCACTCCTCTCTGACACACAGCAGGCCACAAAATAAAAAAGCATGTCCAGTGCCTTAGAGAGCACAGCTAGGGCTTTCTAGCTGTGCAGCGAAAGAACAGTCTGTTAGACTGTGCTTTCTGCTGTATGTCCTGGAGGCATGCCAAGGTACGTTTGGATGGAGATACTAATCCCTATATCGCTCCAATATATAAGAATAAAAGAACAGGCCCTCTTTCTTGCAACCTCAACACCAGGCTTCCACTCTGCTTTGATTGCTGGGTACTTAGACATAACCAGGAATTGCAAGGTACCAGAAGAAAAGACTCATCCAATCTCTTGTCCTCTGCTCTTTAGGAAAAGATTACGCAAATATCACTGTCATTCACTTCCTCCTTCCAAACTAATGCATGAATTACTTCAGTCTCAAGCAACAGATTATTTAAAAAAAAAGTCTTCCAGTGATAAAGATTCTCAGGCAAGAAGTTAACAAACAAGCATGAGTACTGTGCTCCAGTGTGTCAGTGTCAAAACAAAGCCTTCAAAAAACTCTTGGGAGAGAAGTGATTAACGAAACGTGAGCATTAGTTGAAGATTACTGCTATTCAAGTGACCAGCCATTCACTCCACTTAGGTACTTCATTTGAGAATGTTTCCTTTAACTCCAAGGCAAAGGCAAGAAGGATATGGTTCTAGTTCCAGCTATTCTCTTAAGAGACTTTATGGAGGTGTTTTGCATTCTCATCTCCTCATTTGCTACAACACAGCACCACCAGAAACATACCAGCAGTACCAGGAACCTTAATCCACTACTGTCTGCAGGACACAGAGATTATATAGTGCAAGACATTATACAAGCATAGATACTTTCTTCATCACTACATGTCCGATGTTGCATGAGACTGTTATAAAGACAACTGTGAGACCTAAGGATAATATGCCCATATACAAGGTCTGATGTAGAGAAATATTTGTCAGGAGGCAGTCTTAAGCACTCAGCATTCCTACTGGAAGCAGCAGGCCCAACTTACTACGTGCCCATGTGTATTTGCAAGATGCGTACCATGGATTTGTAATTCCTTTATACTGAAATACATAAAAATAAAACCAAAACAACTCATTCTGTATTTGTCATGGCTAATTTTGTTAAACACCAGTATTAGACAGGAATCACAAATGGCAACACAGAAATACAACAGAGATGCTGGAAGGAGTTTTCAAAGCTACCTGAACCAATTTGACAGCATCAAATGAAGAGGAAAGAAAACTTCAAGTTACATGAACACACAGGGATCAACATGTCAAATCTGGCAAAGCTGAAGTTTAGAAATTAAATACTTCCTCTCAAGCAATTAATTAGCAACAACATAAATCTATGTAATACAAACAAAAAGTCCAGAAATGCAATGACTCCTTACAGCTAGCACCTGCACTCTTGTTTCCAGAGGTCAAGCACAGTCAACTTATAACCAGCTCAGAAGCAATCTAAGCAAAACTTCAGAGAAGGTGTAGCATTTCTGGCCTTACGCAGAACTCTGCAAGCAAGCCAAAGGACTCGACATGACTCAAACGGTGAAGAACATAATCCAACTCAGAAGCCAAACTTGTTTCTGACCAGGGTCAACCTCATTCATCAGCATCATCAAACTGGCCAGTCTCAGTCATTCTAACTGGTGGCGTAAAAACAAGGCAAGCTGCATGGTGACAGCCTGGGTTGTAAAACGAATCCTCTCGCCATGAGTATGAGGCCAAAAGATTACTTTCCTGAAAGCTTCCACAGTGGAGATCACCAGCATCTAAAGAAGATCAAAGAAAAGATTTAAACCATGGGAGATACTTGGAAAAGTTGGTATAGTGTAGCAGGTAATTTTGCAGGTTTACAGCATCTTCCAATTAACTATTTCAATTTGATCCACCAGCACTCATGAATTAGGCCTACAAAGCAAAAAAGAAAGCTGAATTTGGCAACATCTTCATTTTAAGGAAGTTTTTTGCCAAGGAAGAAAAAGCAGTTTTCTACAAAGCTCAACAATAAACCTGGATTCAGAACACCAATCACCAGCTCTTACGATGCGTGCAGTTCTTCTACGTTTTCTCCAGGCATAAAAGGCTCATGAAACCATTACTTTTATTTCCCCCTACACCTTCCTGCTGCCTCCGTAGGCACATCCCAACCCTTTAAGAACAACATAGGCAATCCCAATCCAATTAGGAACCCTCCAACCCTTTAAGAACTGGGTCACTGGACAGAATGGAAGGGTGGGGTCCTGCAAAAACTAGTTCTGAACATTTCCACTAGGCTAAAATTAAGCCAAATAAGCCTGTTATTTAACCAACTTAGCACAAAAACAGGGCAGAGTCCTTTAATATAAGCAGATTTCTAGCCAGCAGACACTGGAAGGACTGAGCAAATGAAAAGCCTAGAGTATGGGGCAGCAGAAGATCGACCACAGTATATCCATGTCTCAGCCTTCCAATAGCACTGCCAAACACACCATCAAAGCAAGCATTTTTAAAAAGCTTTTTAAAAGCCATAAAATGGCTGATCAAGTACATCTTTTATTTGTGCTAGTTCACCACTCAGACACTTATACTCTGTATCCTTCACAAGCACCTGAATCCTATAATCACAACTTCCTCACCTGTAGCTTATGCTCTCCAAATCCTCACAAAGGAAGGATGTGTTAGTTAAATAAAGGAAAAGAGAACCTGTGGCAGTTCAAGTGAAAAAAAAATAATCAAGATGTTCCATAAATTTGAGCAGATGGGAGATTAAAAGGAAAGCCCAGAATGGAGGAGAAGGAAATATCCAAAAAGGATTCACTCAGATTACCCAGTGTGAAAAACCACTACTGTATCTCCATTTTAAAATCAGAATGATTTTATAGGAAAGGCTACAAAAACTTTCCCACTTCCTTCCATTATCAAATGATGGAACTTGAATACAAACAGCCATTTACGGAATTAAAATAAACAAAGACTTGACAATTCCTAAGCAAAGAAAAAAGCGTTTGTATTAGTTACAAAAGATACGTATTAATGAGAAGAAAATGGAAATGGTACTACTCTGCATCAACAAAGTCACAGCAGGTTATCAGCTACTGCTGGCTAAACTCCATCCACTTGTTTGATGCCGACATACAGCCTAGCAAACGAAGACTGAGATTCAGTTCAACACACAAGTCACTGTAAAACAGTTTACAAACTGGAGGATTAATACAACCCTAAAGACATGGATAAAACTGCTTCTATCCATTGCCATCTTTGTCCATGGGACTGACCCCAAAACAGCTACCACAAAAAAAACCAAACCCACAAACCAAACAAAAAACCACCAACCAGCCTACAGCAACAAACCATACACTGAGACCGAGCACTTGCACTGCTCCCCTCCAAAGGACTTCAAGCTCTAAGAGGGCCGTTACAGCGTACAAACTGAATGAGTCTTCATGGAGGAAAAGAAAAATTCCTTTTACACAAAAAAAGTTACATTCCTGCACTCCATATAGGTTTCTCTTCTGCTTCAGAATAACAGATACACCTCTGAGACCTAGCTTCCCCAGAGAAACTCAATCAGCACATACAATTCTTCTCCTTACTATTCCACTCCTTAAGAATTCAATTCCTCAAGCAAGTTTCGTGTGAATTTTACAACACTGCCTTGAAATCCTGTATTTGACAACAAAATTACGCATTGAAAATCCATGCAGCCAACAGCAACACTCGCTCTCCTGCAAAGCACCTACCTCCAAATCACATACTAAGCAAAACTCAAATGAAGCACAAGTAAATCTGTACTCACCATAAGGATTACTTTCAGACTCCTCCAATTCTTTATCCCAGTCCTCCACCTCATACACAGTAGCAGTTTGCAGCTCTGGAAAAGTTACCGCCTCAGGCATACCAGAGACTTCACCATCCAAATCTTCCAGGTCAGGATGTATATGAGCACAGTCAACAGGAGAACCACTGACATTTTCATTGTGAGAGGTATCAGAAAATTCACTTTCTTCAGATTCACTATCAAGAACACTTGGAATATTCTTCAGTGGACATTCTAAAATGAGTAAAAAAAGAGTCAACAGATACTTAGAAATTAAACTGGAACAATTAAATGCTTCACATGCGTTAATTCAGACAGCTATACAAATGCACTTTGGGACTACAAATCTAATTATAATATATGTAGTTTCTTACATATGTAATGTCACTACAGTGCTCCTTCGGGTTTCAGATGCTTGGGAACACTGGACATAGGCTTGTATCACAACACTAGCCCAAGTCAGGATTTTGATGGAAAATGATGAAGGACTGTTGATGGAAAATAACTTTTTAAACTAAGGCAAAGGACCCAGCAGTCTTGTTTCACCTCATTCACCTGTTGGTATTTCAAAAAAAGTATGTTGAAAGACCACAGCTCTGTTTAAAAAATATATAAATTTAAAAAATAAATTTTGTAGTATTAGTAACTCTTGCACCAAGGCATACACAAATTATATACGTGAAAATAACTTAGTGCAGTAACTGAGGAGACATTTCCTATGCATCACCAAAAGTTTTAAGCGTATTTCCTCAAGAGAGCACAAGTTTCATTACTCACCATCTGCTTTGCTTTGTCCTGGTATTTTAGGCTTACCTTTTCTGGGCTTCCAGGTCATAGTTTCTCTCTTATTAGACAGCTGTTCCTCATCAAAGCTTGCAGACTCAATGACAGCAGCCATCACCTATGAGACAGTTTTAAAGAATCCAGTAGCACCCTTCGTTGATTCCTCCAGCAAAGCTCATGCAACTTGTACTGCATTTGAGTATTTCTGAGCCCTTGAGCCTGACCCATTTGTTTGTTCCTTTGATGAATCTGAGGTTCTAAACCTGACAGGCTTTCACTTCAGAAAACAAACCTGCCGAGGGGTGGCTCATCCTGCTGCCACCCCAGGCGGCAGCCAGCACAGAGCTGCCAGTCTCCTCACTCACAGACCTAATCCTGCTGCCGCCATTTTGGGAACACATCCCAAACCTGACCCAAAACGTGCCCGTTAGGGACAGCGGCAGGATGTGAAAGCTGCAGAGGTAATGAAGACACACAGATGGAACGAGTACAAGCACTAAAGCCTGTGAATCAACTACCTTGTGGGAGCCAACGTGCCAAGGAGGCAGGAGAGGGCCAGAACCTCCTGCAGACCTGAGGAGCTGGGCCAAGATGGCGGCCACGCCCCTGGAGAGCAGAGGGGAGCAGCCCAGCAGGTTTGATAGCCCCCAGAGGGAGAGGGCAGGAGAGGCGACTTATGCCTGCCACTGCCACTACAACACAGGTGAATTCGCCGCCGGACAGCCCCCGCCCAGGGCGGCGGGTGCGGGCTCCAGGTGCCTGCCGCCGGGAGGGGCCTGACTGGGGTCGCGGCCGGCGAACGAGGGCAGAACGCCGCGGGCAAGCCCGCACCGGGGCCCCGCCGCCTCGCCCTGCCGGGCCGTGCGAGGATGCGAGCCCGCCCGACCCCCGCTCCCCGCCCCGCAGGAGCCCACCACACCTGCCGCGGCGGCGGTGCCAGCAGCCGCGCCATGCCGGCCAGCCTTGAGGGAGGCTGCGGGCGCGCAGCCGCGGGGCCGGGCGAGGCGCCGCCGTGAGGAGACGTCCGGCGTCCGCGCCCGCCTTCCCGCGCTGGCGGAGCCGCTCGTCCACTCGCGGCGGCAGCAGCGCCTGCGCCCGCGGGCACCGTCAGGCGGGCGGGCTCGGGGGGGGGCGCTGCTGCCGGGCCCGGGGGGCGTAATGGCCGTGCCTCGGCACCCGCGGTGGGGGAAGCTGGGCCGGGGCAAGCGGCGGCTTCTCCCGCTCCGGCCTCGGTGCCCGCCCGCACCCCTCAGCCCCCGCGGCCCCCGCCTCATAACCTCTCCCCCGCCGGTGGAAATGGCGCCCATCGAGGGGAAGCAGGCCGGCCGCAGGGCAGGAACAGGCCATTAAAACAAGTGGAGAAAAAAGGAGAAGTATAGACAGAACAGCTATAAGAAAACACTTTTACGCTTATACAGTTGCAAATAAAATATCAGTGCCTCTCTAGGCTGTGTGGCTTTTTAATCTTGCCAGATGCAAAGCACCTGCATTGGGCCTCCTGCCTGAAGGGTGCGGAGTGCTGGTGCTGAACACAGCTGCAGGTGCTCCAGGAGCAAACCTGCTTGTAGGAAGTGCTTATGGCTCAAAGGTGCTGCAGGTAGGCAGGTGAGTGGCAGCGTTCTGCAAGGAACACACAGCAGGTAAAGAAAAAGGGCAGACTTTCAGAAACAGCAGTTAGCAGTTACCGGTTTTGCTGGACATCGCCTTCCCCCCCCCCAGTCCCCAAACTGCACTTCAAAGCTTTCGGTTGTGCAACTGAAGAAGCAAGGCAAGGGGTTCAGGTGAAGGGAGCAATGTAATAAAGGGCAGACAGAGTAGGAGAGGAGTGATTGCTGGAGTGATGCCAGACACAAGACAGCTGGACTGGTGGGGAGGTTGAAAAGGGCCTGGCTAAAAGCTTAGGAAAGATGGAGCTTCAGATGTCACCGGAGCAGTCGTAAGAGGCTGTTGCTCCAAACCTTGCTTCCAGCTACTCAAAAGTTACTGGAATTCATTGCTTGAGAGAAGCTGCAGTTTCTACTTGTGTGAAAAAATGTTAAATATTTCTCTGTATTGTCATTATGCCACCAGTCACTGGGAAATGAGATAAAGGAATTACTGATGCACGTTCCTGTACTCTCCCCTGGGTATCTTCTACTGGTCTAAGGATAGCATTTATGCTGATTTAATGGGTCTGAAACAGGAAAACACAGCTCTGCAAACAGCCAAAGACAGTACTGTCTCAAAAACCTGTTACCCATTTCTCAAGCATTGTGGACATGAAGTGTAGATCAGAACTTTATACTGTCACATGAGGGACATTTGTAACCAATTTCAGCTCCCCTCTACATTTCAGTCACTCAGAATTACAGGTTAGGATGCAAACACCAAGGTGGTTGCAGAGGTTGCTTCTGTTTTTGAAAAAAGGATTACAGATGTCTTCAAGGCGAGGAAGCAATAAATGCCATAATTTTAGAGATTGTTTCTCCAGTGTTCCACTTTGCATTATTCAACTTAGTAAGATAAAAAGATCTCCCACAGGTGTAGTTTCCATAGGGTTGGAGGTTTTTTTGCATTTATGTGCTGTAATATTAGCTCTCCAGAGTGTTAAAGCTGATGCATGATGACTATTCCATCTGAATGATTAGGCAGGTGGAAGAGTTTGCTCTCAGAAGTCTCAAGGAAGAACACCCTCAGAGAAGCCTCTGCTTTCTCTTGTAACTGTGCACTTGAACTTGCTCCTGGCAGAAGCAATACTAGAAACAACTGCAATAGGGTAGATTATTCTTTTTTTCCACATATACATGAATGTAAAGGCGGCAGACTTTAATAAGACCCAGAAACTTATTTACCTTTGCACAGAGGAATGAAAAAAAAAAAGCACAGTCATGTTGTAACTATAGTTTTTCATAAATGTCCTGTTTGCAATAAAGTGTATTTGGAAACAAAGTCTTCCACCAAGTCTCCCTGTAACATCTTCATAGCTCTCCAGTGAATGTTCCCACAGTTTTCTGGTTTGCCTTGGGGATGACTTAGCTCCTCTTTGATATAATCCAGCCAGAGATCTTAAAAAGAAACACAGAAATTCTGGCGTTAGATTTTGATTGGATATTACTTAACAAATATTCCAAAGCTAACCTAGTAACTCTCTTTTTGTAAGTGTCCTTGATGTTAATGCACTAAGGCTTACTTTGTGAAATTACAACCATCTGCCCCTTGAGGACCAAAAGCCTGGGTTCTATTCCCAGTTGGAACAGTGATGTCTTAAGAAATAATGCAGCAATATTGACCTGTTTACTTTCTTAAAAGGAATACTGCAGTAATCTTGATTATAAAAACATAGCTCCATACTGTTGACAAACCCAAATAAAAGGTGATACACATTTCTTACGCCAATGTCAAAACCTTATTTGCTAGTAGTTCAGCTGAAGCCACCCCACTGTGAACAACAACCCTGGACTGAAAGTGAAGGGTCGCTCCAAAGTGTCATGCACTTAACAGCACAGAAGAAATAAGCTCCACGCTGCATGACAGCAATCACAAGGACAGAACAAACAGCTACCTTTTGAAATGGATGGAAATAAAAGAGGCAGGAATGAATGAATGAATAAATAAGTAAATAAATCCTCTTACCAGAATCTGTTGAACCAAACTCTCTCAAGGCACGTTCATAGTATTCTCTCAAATGAAGCATTTTGCAGGATTCCTAACAAAGGAAGGTATTAAAAGGCCATTTATTTTGTACAGAAGCGAATCTGCAGCTTGATTAGTTTCTTACAAAGAGAGAGAGTCATGGTAATTACACGCGCACACGCACACTGCCAAAGATTAGTTACCATGGAACTTGGTTTTGTGTTACATGCTAGACATAGAAGACAAATATGAACTCATCACAAACTAAGGACGCTACTCATAAGCCCTCTGTTTCCTATTTAAATCCAAAGTTTGCGGTGTATTTTACTAATACAAGGCAGTAATTGGATATTCAACAACTTACTTGCTCCTTTTCTATTTGGATCATCTTCCTGAAGAAGTCAAGTGAAAATGGACGATTTTCACACAGCCTGTAATAAAAACCTAATTAACTTTAGACTTCAAGCCTTTTAACATACACCCTAGAACAACCTGGTTTGAAGGTTTTATTTGTCACCTGGTAAAGGCTCTCTTAACTTTCTTATAACCGCCATTTCTGTAAGTCCAGTCAAGATACATTTCTTTCATAGTCACAGATTCAGCAGGAGTTGTGGCATGTAAGGATCTCTGCAAGTTTAAAAGGGAAAAACCAAAAAACAAACCAACCACATAAGCTACAATTAAAAGGCAACAAGGGAGAAGAAATCAAATACTACCTTCTCCCTAATTAGGCATCTGACATAAAGTAGATCTCATAAGTGAGACACAGTACTGGAAAAAAGCATCCCAAAGGGTGTCTGAAAGACAGCATTAGGTAACACATCCAGTATTTTTCAAATTAAAATATTAGTTGTAACCTAAAATACGTGTCTCTTCCACTACTTCATACAGCTGGTAAATGGCATTTCCCTAACATCCTTCAGGTGGAGGGTTTCACAATGCTCTACAAACAACTGAATTCAAGCTTCCACCTGAAATAGATGGTTTATGTTGTAAACAGGGAGGAAAAAAACCCACAACCCAACATGCCAGGCAAAGAGGAAACATTTTTCCCTAAGCTATTTCAAGAATTTACAGAGATTAAAGTCCCAGTTTGTCCTTGAGTTTTCTGTAACGAGGCTGATGTTTATACAGATAGAAAAAACACTTTTCTATGTTCAGACAGGCATCTGAAAACGGAGCAAAAGTTCTAGACCACAAAGTAAAAGAACAGCAAGAGTCCAACACTGGTTGCGCTTACAAACATCTACATGTCTTAGAAGCATGGGGACAACGTTTGTGCTGATGAGCCCATATCCAACTGAATTTTGGTATCGTACAGAGTTCTACTTGAAATTCTTTGATATCAATGCATCCATGAAAGAACTGCAGTATAAACCATTTGTTACATGTTCCATCCACACACATTGTTCCTGTTTATTTAAATGCTGTCATAAAAAGTAGATTTCTATTAGCTAAGTACCTGGTAGAGAGCTTCTGTGTCTTCCTTGCTGTTTGTGCCTTCACTCCATTCCACCCAGAGGATCCACAATGGCAAACTGCCCTGTAAGGTGAGCAGATAAATCCAATGACTGAAATACAGGGATTCTGATTTACAGGAACAGCACACATCCACCGGGTTCTGTATTACAGCTGCTGTAAAAAAAGTCCTTTAGACATAGCTCTTAGAAAGACAACTTCAGATTGAACATTAAAATCACTTCTTGTTTCCTTCCTCACAGGACAAATACTGCTTAGCTGGATAACTGCAAGACACGTTGCAAGGGATGACAGAGAAGTAGTTCTGCGTCACCAAACACTCCAATGCAAAGGGAACTTCCAAGAACAAGGAGGAAAGAAACAATCACCTCCTTGTTTCCTCTCCTCACTCCTCATGCCCACAGTTTGAAATGGAACAGGAAGAAAGCACATAGCTAACTCAAGGCTTGAAATACCACACAGACAAACTGTATCAGGACAGTGAAGAACAGGAGACACCTGACTGCTAGAAGAGTACACAAAATGTCACCTGTGAGCCATTCAGACTTTAAAACTGTTAATTTGAAGTGAATTTACAATTCCCAAATGCTCCTGAATGCAACATGCATGTGAAATGTCAAGTTATTATTTTTTACTTTTAAAATGGTTAGGGACTTTGAATGCCTTGTAAAGGAAAAAAAAACACCTCAAATAAATACACTGGAAAATAAAAAAAATAAAACAAATAAAAACACCGGAACAAGTTTCCCAGAGAAGCTGTGGAAGGCCCCATCCCTGGCAGTGTTCAAGCCCAGGTTGGATGTGGCTTTGAGCAACCTGGTCTACTGGAAAGTGCCGCTGCCCAAGGCAGGGGGACTGGACTAGAAGATCACCTTTAAGGTCCCTCCCTATCCAAACCATTCTATGATTCTATGAAATATCAGAGGTTTCCAGCCCAAAACTAATGCATGCAAGTCCAGCACAGACCTTAGATTTGACGTGCTTAAGCGCTTCTTCAAAACACTGGGTCACATCATCACTCTTCAGTTGGATCAGCACCTGCAGCCTCATCTGCCATGTTTCCACTGACAGGCGGAAGCGCTCAGTTGCAGCTTCTGCCAGCTCCGTAGCCTCCTCAGGGAGATTGGACTCCAGTAACAGTTGAAGCTAAAACCCAGCAGACACAGCTAATCACCACAAGAGATTTGTAGTAGATTTGTTAAAAAGCAAGGTGTTGAAGACAGTATTACCTGCTTTTCTATCTACTCAAAATGTGAAGATAGGCATGCAAGCAATGCAGGACAGTCTCACAATCTGTATTTCTGTCAACTCTTACCCACTGTTTATAGAGAGCTTCTGGCAGCAAACTGGATTCATGGGTTTTGTTGAACACACTAAGTGTCCTCTCCAGCCTCTAGAACCAACAGAGAAGAAAAAGTAAAGAAAACAAGCATTATTCCTGCACATATCAGATCCCAGCATTACAAGAAGCCCGGCGGATTAGTGTATCAACATGTCACTGAAATTCAGTACAAGTAACTTAAATACTTTAGGTACCTGCATACATTCCAAGATAAAGGGGAAATTTGAACATTTGAATTACATCTGTTCCTTAAGGAACAAAAAACAACATCACAATGCTCTTTTACTGTATTAAAAGGGAACCAAACTGCACAGGATAATTAGTTAAGTCAGTCATACCAAGCACAGATGCAGATGCCCACGTGCCAGCACCACACGGCTCAGACTTATTTGCAAAAGTCATTTTAATTCATCGCTTTCTTTAAACAAGCACAGGTTTGCAGGACTGACAAGGCTGGTTTATGCCCAAGTTATTCATGTTCCAGCAGGCCACATGTGAACTTGACAGTCAAAGTGATCCCCTTAGATGAAGGCTAATGACGCCCACAGGTACTTCTGATAAAATGTCAAAACATATTTGGTTCTTGTCTGATGCATTACAGAAGTGAGTTAAGATACAGATGACTTGTTACTATGATTTCCAAATCAGCTTTTACCTTTTGCTTTAATTCTTCACTGTTGGTTTTCCTGTTGTATCTCTCTAAGCAAAAGGTGATGTAGCATTTCCACATGTCCTCTGTAGAATCAAAGGCATAATATCACACTTCATAGAATTACAAGAGTAAGCACAAATATTAATCTTTAAGGAATAAGAGAATCCAAGCACTAACGGTTAATGCCTATTTTGTTTTAAAATGCTGTATTATAAAATAGGCCCTACATTTATAACATTTAAAAATTACTTCCTGATACAAACTGCAGACAGCTACTCTAGTAACGAGCATCAAGCTTAGTTCAGCTGAAGTTTCAGTGCATGCTGTCACTAATGCTCAGTGCACCCTGTGCCTGCACTTCTCAAAGGGCCTGCAAGAGTAAGGACACTCACAGGCAACTGAGAAAATCCTTCTTTGCCTGACTTTAGGGCCACAAAATCAGACTGATGGAATAGCTCTTCTATGAGGACAGGCTGAGACTTGAGGTTGTTCAGCCTGGAGAAGAGAAGGCTCCGGGGAGACCTTATCGTGGCTTCTCAATACTTAAAGGGGGCTTATAAGAAAGATGGGGACAGACTTTTTAGTAGGGCCTGTAGAGACAGGACAAGGAATAGTGGTTTCAAACTAAGGGAGGGCAGATTCAGACCACGTATAAGGATGAATTTTTTTAGGAGGGTGATGGGACACTGGAACATTTCACCCAGAGAGGTGGTAGATGCTTCAGCCCTGGGAACATTCAAGGTTGTATGGGATTCTGAGCAACCTGATCTAGCTAAAGATGTCCCTGCTCATTGCAGGGGGGTGGACTAAATGACCTTTTAAAGGTCAGTTCCGACCCAAACCATTCTATGATTCTATGACTTCAAAGGCTATATAAGCAGCAAGTTTGAGTCTGCTTCACCAACAGCCCCTTGATAGCTTCCTTTGAGAATAAGGACAATGCCAGATGTTGGGTATCCACTCCACTGGCAACTCAAAACATTGCTTACTCACAGCTAACTAGCAATATACTTGAGCTCTACAGGTTTCCTTTATTTCGGAAATTTTCTCTATTTACAACTCCCAAACTTTTGTTCATCTGTGGGCTTCTAATTCTCCTCATTGGTTAAGTCACATTAATAAAAGCAAACAAAAAGCACTTTCGGTTGAGCAGCTCGTTCAAAAGCAAGAATGCACTGGAAAATAACCCCATTAACACATAAAATAGATCCCCAAAAGGTAGCATCTAAAAATGGCTTGCTTTCTTTTACGTACAGTAGAGCCTGCCAACACCTACTTCAAACCTTTCACAGTATACAGTATGCTAAAGTACCAGGAAAAAAATGCTACAACGCAGGCAGAACTTGTCACCTGTTGGGACTGCTCTCACAGCCTCTTCAAAGACTGCACAGCACCGTTCCTCTCTCTGGGCCATTTCAGATACTTTCATCTGTTTTGTGGTGTGTTTTGTGGACTTCAGGGACCCCAGCTCCAGCTCACGACGGGCCATGTAATCCCATGTAAGAGGATCATCAGCATACTTGGTCTGCAAACTAAACACACTATGTCTGTAACAGTCCTCAACTACCATTCTTCCCTTGTAGACATGTTTAGAAGGGTTATATTGGTATAGAAATGTACTTAATTTCAGAGTACTCAAATGCCAGAGAAAAAACATCTTACCTTTCCACAAATGAAAAAGTATTAGCTTATTTTGGTTTTTTATTTAATATGGATATTCTCCAGTAATAGCATGAACTAGATAGGAAGCTTTCAAGAGACCTTTCTTATGAGAGAGGAACAACTGAAGAAGCTAAAGATCTATGTCCTGGTTTCAGCTGGGGTAGAGTTAATTTTCTTCTTAGTAACTGATTGCAAATCTGTGTTTTGGATTTAGTATGAAAATAATGTTGATACCACACTGATGTGGTTGCTAATTAACGCTTACTCTAAATCAAGGACTTTTCAAGTTTCCCATGCTCTGCCAGCAAGCAGGTGCACAAGCAGCAGGGAGGGAGGGCAAGCTGTCCAGCAAGACAGCTGACCCACAGCCAAAGGGATATTTCACATCATAGAACATCATGATGGGTATATAAACTGGGGGGAGTTGGCCAGGGGCCACTGACCACTGCTCAGGGACAGGTTGGACATCAGTCAGTGGGTGGTAAGCAACTGTATTGTGCATCACTTGTTTGGTTTTTTTTCCCCTTTGGGTTTAATTCCTCTCTCTCCTTTTAATGAAAGGTATTATTATTATATTTTCTTTACTTCAATTATTAAATTGTTCTTTCCTCAACCCACACGTTTTTACCTTTTTCCTATTAAATTGTTCTTTTCTCAACCCACAAGTTTTTACCTTTTTCCCCCCAATCCTCCTCCCCATCCCACCAGGGGGGGACAAGGGGGAGTGAGTGAGCAGCTGCATGATCCTTAATTACTGCCTGAAGTTACACCACAACGATGCAAAAGAACCACAAAATACACTAGCAAAATACATGGTTCCTGCAGTAAATTTATGGAAACTAAGTGTAGCAATTATTCAGCAACAACTATATTTTATCTAAATTTTTCTTAGCAGTTTCTCAAAGCTTTTTCTGAAGTTACAAGTATCTTTCTAAAAGAGCATGCTTGCCTCATGTTCTGTTTTTCAGGGATTTCCCATACACCTTAACATTCTTTTTCCCTAGAGGAACAGCCTTTGGTTGTTAACCTGTCAACCCACTATAAATTAGAGAAGTTATGAGAACATGTTTTTTACAAAACAAAATAATTTTAAAAAAACCCACCAAAACAAAAAACAACCTCACCTTTCAAGAATTTCTTTTTGCAAATCTTCAGTAAAATCAAAGAGCTTTGCAATAGAAAGTACAGCCAGATGGAATTCAACACCTACATTTCAGGAGAAGAAGAATAACCCTATCAAGTGGAGTATTATATCCATTACACACCAAATTTCTGTATCTTTGCAAGCTTTTGTCAAGACACAGATAACATTTAACTGTCTAGATAGATAGCCTTTTCTTTCCTGACTTGTTGCTTGCCTGACTATATTCTTTACGACTTCCATGTTAGGCAGTTACAAAAGAAGGCCATGAGAGACAGGACATTCCAGACTCCAAAGTGATGAACTAGGCCTGTCCTGACACGCTTACAGATCCTTCCAGCACGGTTCCACTCGCAAATGTAATCACCGCCTCCTCTACTCCTTCATTTGACTCTGCCATGAAAATACAGAAGGGTCCGCACCCAAGACAGACCTCTCCAAAGCCGCACATGGTATACATCAAGTAGTTATGTCCCTCCATCTTGTATCTCCACAACTTATCTTTGAAAATGCTAAGTGACATGACTTGACATAATTAGTTCATTGTGAATCCCTATCAGACATTACTCACCTCTTTATTTTTAGGTGCTTACAAATCATTTGTATGCCTATTTATTCAGGATATTTCTCCAGGTATTTAAATACCTGTAATTTCCTCTTATGTCCTTTTCCACCCACTACTTTTCAATGCTGCTGTTGTATTTTGACGATTGTCTTCCAAAATATCCTCATCGATCATGGTTTACCAAAGATACCTGCTACTACTTTATTATTTTACCCAATTCACTCAATAAAATGGGTGAATTTACCAAGCCTGGTTAATATAATCTGCTTTATTATTAGTCTGAATTCTTACTTCTTTGTCAGTAGTACTAGCTAATTAGTTGTGATCTAATGTTCAGTAGACAAAGCAAAAAAGGTGTGTAATTCTGAACTGTCCTCCCACTGTGGTTTTTTAAACAAAAAAGTCTTGAAACTGTAAGCCCAGCACCTGTGCCACTTCAGCCCAAAAGCTGCTGTACTGGAAGAGGTGTCAGCCAGCAGAAAAGTTATGAAAAACAGAACTATCAGCACTATTTATACTTCAGCATTATCTAGGTTCTACTGAAGAAATGTTATATTCGAAAACGTATCTTAGTATGTACGCTGGAGTTAAGTCTATCTGTATTACCTACTGGAGAGCGGAGTTAAAGGTGACAGCTTTCCTAGTAAGTAAGTACAAAAAATGTTAAATCACCTTTAATTTTCTGAGCAGCATCTCTGTAGATTATGCGAGCCATTTCCCCATTAAGAATCTCTTCAGAATAATTGAATTCCCCCTGCAATTATCAAGCAGAGTATCGTTAAAATGTCTTCCTTTCTCAGCTACCATTTTTGGAAACATTGACAAGACATCAGAAGATGGTATTAATGTTTTGCTTCACCCAAATCTATCTAATTTGTACAAGTCAACTATAAAGAAATAAGAAGCAGTATTACTAACTTTCAAACTGGGGGATGTAACAAAAGACTTTACAATTGTAAAGAAAAATCAATGTATGAAGTATTTGAGCTGAGCATCTCTTGACGCAAACACTTGAAAAAATTGACACAGGACATATACAAAAACTTTCTCTAACCTGCTGTCAAACAAACCATTGCTACAGATCCCTTGAAACTGTGCATTCAGATGTGTGATACACAAGCAGACAATAACTCTTCAGTAAGTTTAGCTGACCTACCAAGTCCATCTTTGCTCGTTCAAATTCTTTCTTTTCCTTCCTCTGTTTTTCAGCATGCATCAGCTCCATTCTGAAATACTGCAGAAGAGAGAATAAAATGAAATGATTGTGGGGGTAGGAATAATCTAAGTCCACAAACGTGGTAAAACAAACTACCTGAAGAGCTACAAATCAGGACCTGGCCAACATCCTATGTATGTCTGAGTGCCTTGGTTTTTAAAAGTGTGTCCGTAACAGCTATCTGCCCTACATATTTACTCAGGAGTTTCCCACATGTAGAAATTACCACTCCCTAGTCATTCTTTAAACCTTAACTTGTCCTCAAAGAAAACCATGTTTCCTAGCAAAGGCTTGGAATGCCAGATCTAATCCATAGAACGATGTCCTAACAGAGCTTACAGTACTTTAAAAGGGAATTCTGACACATTTCTCTTTGAACAGTGTAAAAACCTCATTTCACATAAACACACACAGTGTTTGCTAAACAACTGAAAAATGCTACCAGTACTAAGTTTTTTTGTTTCCAGGGGTTTTTTAAATCCTTCTGACATTTCCCCACTAATGAGAAAACAAGTTTTTTCCAGTTTTCACAGACTGATACGAGAAATATCCCGGACTCATTTGCTCTCATTGATAAAGTAACTGGTTGTAGAAGAAAACCAGGAACTCACTTCTTGATAAAGTTTTGGGCACTCTGGATGGAAGCGCAAAGCGCGAAGAAACAAGTGCCTAGCACTTTCTGATGAGAGTTGTGTCTCCATTTCCCATTTCGCTGCCATAATCCACAGTGCTGCAACAGGTGATACAAATAAATTCATTTTAAGGCAAAGCAAGTGGTTGGTCATGAGAACCCATTCTGAAGCTACTCTCCAGAACGCACAGGTTGTTTTTGTTTGATGTACCCACCCCAACATAATCCATGATCTCAGCAATGGAATAAGACTGATTATCTCCCACATAAAACTGAGTTAAAGGACAGATGTAACCAGCTAGGCAGATCCAGGAAGTTTAATCTGGTATAGCTACAGATCCAATGATGTACAATGTCATCTTCAAAAGCCAAAAAGCTGCCATGAGTATTCAAGATCTACCTCTGAAACATCTACCTAGTCCCCAGTCCACCTGGGAAATGGTCACTCAAACCCCGAGGACTCCTATTTCACACCACCTTTTGATTGCTCAGCACAATCCCTGTCAGAGCCCTTTTCTCCGAAGTAGCAGCAAAGCAAAGCAAAGCGAGTAGCAACTTTTACCCTAATAGCTTGAAACAGAGATCTGCAAGAACTTAAACCAACACTATACAATATATAGAGTCATTTATGCAGCATTCACCATTGTTTTATTTACCTGGTTTATTGGGATGAATGGCCAACATGGAAGAAAACACCTTACTAAGCTGATGTTTTGCATTCTGTAAAAGAAGTTTTGTTTTTAGTACCAAATTGAGCCACCAGCAAAGTTTCATTATGAACGGTTACAATTTGTAATGCAATTCTACTGGAAAAGACACTTCTCTGCTACTTTATTTTCAGTAGAAAGTTTCTCAGATTCAATGCTGACCAGCTTTTAAATGTGACCAGACTAGATTAGCATAGTTAACTCAAACCATTCTGAACTACACAGCTAACACAAATGTCACCTAACTCACAAATCCATAGTCTCACAGACACTTTTTTGAGTTAAAGACTGCATTTTAATTTGGCCACCTGCATTACTATGACAAGGTCACCTTCTTCAGTACAGGAAAGGCAATGACCACATGGTAATAATAATAATGTGAAGACTTGCACAGGTAAGTTTACAAAGCACACAACTGCCAAAACTACACTTTTCAGCATTGCCACTATAAGACATGTTTGTAACAAAATCACAATTCACAAACAGGTGATCCATTCATTCCAGAGAAGGTATAACCAATATTATCATTCCTCCAAACCAAACATTACTCCAGATTCTGTGCAATTAGCCTCACCTTTACCACCTGCAAGCATCAAACTTCATACTAATTCATTCTGACTCATACTCTACATTTATATGTATCAGTGAAAATCCCAGGCAGCTCCAATAATGCTATCAAAATCGTTTCAGTATGACAACATGGGGCAATAAAGTTTGTAACCCTGTCTTGTAATTCAAGTTCCAGATGCCTGATTATAAACACCAATCCAGTATCACAGCTCTGGTTAAGATTAGCATCTTGAAAACTCACCCACTGCTTGCAAAATGCAACATGTGAAAGCCAAAGCTGGACATCTTCCTGTCGGAAATGCAAGAGGGAAAGAATCAACCATACAGTAAGACAAGCACAAAATCACTTGCACATTGACAAGCAAATATGCCCTTGGTACAACAACTTGGCATGCAGAGAGAAGGAATTCTGAATCTCAAGTTGCCTTCTTTTTTTCCCAGATCTTCAAATTCCTGCAAAACACCCAAAGAAAACCAACCCTTCCATCTCATCATACACTCTGAGCCTCTCCAATCAGATCTACGTTACACTGAACTCAATAGAGAACTCACTGTCATGGTTCCTGAGGCACCTCATTTAGATCTTACCATGAAATGTATATCAAGACAATCTTTTCCCAAAGCCACTGAAAGTTCTTTTCATTCCGTTTCTAGACCTTGTAAGGAGTCAGACCAAACTCACATTGCAATATGTGGTTCCAGACAGTTGAGGACTAACAATTTTGAAAGCACAAAATATCATTTGTATACAAAATACATCTATCCGTTATGAATGATCCACTTCTAGGCTACTGCTAATTGTAAGAGCAAACATACACTTAATTTTTCTACTACATTATTCTGTATTACTGCAAGTATTTGGTGGCAACGGTATCCAGGTAATTTTACATACCAAAAGGGCATTTTTCAACCTACCTGTACAAATAAGCAAACTTACTTTCCATTTTCCTGTAGCACGGTTGAAGAGGCAATGGACTCTATGCAGAATAGAGTTCTCAATTTCATCCTTCTTGAATGAATATCCAATGCGCTAGGAGAGAAAAAAGCATTGATTTTATTGCAATAAAAATTTTAGCCTAAGTATTCTGCACTCTAAAGAACTGATAAACTTACTGCTCTTCTCTTCTTGATCAGTTCCAGCAGATTAATTTCATACTAGAACGGGGAGAAAAAAAAAATTAAAAGCAAATGAGAAGACAAGTAAGGAAAAAAAAATACAGATCAAGGCTTTTTTTATAGCTAATCAGGTGGACAATACAAATTACATCCAGGAAAACACAAGCAATAATTTTTTGGCCAGACCACTACATTTCTAAGGCTGACTAAAATTAAGCTTGAGTATTTGTATTGAACATATTTCAGACTTGAGCTGTTAGCAACCCCTATCTCTAGAATCATAATACACAAGGCAAACTTCTAACAGCACAAAAAAATTAATTACGCTTAACTACAATCTCCACATCACATCAAGGAACTGGGGTCTCTGCATCCCTAGAGAAACTACAGGAAAAAGTCACGAGAGACCCTCTCATCCCAAACTAAGGCTCCAACTCCTGGCTACACCTCATGCTCTGGTGTGTACTGATTGTAAGCCAACAACCGCTTCATGCGCTGGTGTGTATCGATACAGAGCCTCAGCCCGTAACCGCCCCATGCTCTGGTCGGTCCTGACACACAGCCTGAGCCCGTAACCGCTTACAAGAGCCCAGGCGAGGAGAGGCCTTCGGGAAGCCGCCCGGTTTCCACGTGTGTAACTACAAAATAACTCCTGAGCTGGCCCTACCACGTGAGTTAGGCTCGCTCTGCTCGTCAGTAGAGCCTACCTGAATATAGTTGATGAAATCCTCCTTCCGAAGCGCTCTCCGCTGTATTTTGTACTCCAGAGCCGAGGCTTTCCTCAGGACGGCCCTGCGGGACGGGGGAATCAGCCAGCGGAGAGATCGCGCCCCCGCTGCGTGTGCCGCCACCCCTCGCCGGGCGCCCGCCTCCGCGGCGGCCGCCCACCTCACCTGATCTCCCGACGCGTGAACAGCCCTACCCGCTCCAGCTGCTCCAGCTCCGGGATGCGGTCCTCCAGCCGCTGCTCGATGCGCTCCGCCATGGCGGCGGCACGGACCCCTCACGCCGGTGTAGCCCGCCGCCACTTCCGGCCGCCGCGCTGCCCCGCCCCCAGCCTTCCGGGACCGCGCCGCTCTACCGCCCCCTGCCGGCAAACGGCAACGGCGCAGCGAGGCGACCCCGGGGCGGGCAGGCAGCGCCACGGTGGCTGCTCACACCAGAAACCGGTACCAAACGGAACGGCCCCGGGGCAGCAGAGCCGTTATGGGTACGGACGTCGCGGGGCTGTCGTGACCCGAGCGCAGGGCCTGTCGCCCAGCCTCGCTGAACCTCTTTCACGGTTTAACCCCAGCCAGTAGCTAAGCATCCCAGAGGGATGGGGAGAAGAATTGGAAAGGGATGTGAAACTCGAGGGTTGAGAAATGAAATAAAACAAAACCAATAATAACGATAACAACAAAAACAATTATAATGAAAAGGAGGGAGAAGAGGAGAGGAATGGAATCCAAAGGGAAGGGAGAAAAGAAAACAAGTGATGCACAATACAATTGCTCAACACCTGGTGACCCGATGACCAGCCCCTCCCCAAGCAATGCCTGGCCGGCCCCATCCAACCCCACCAGTTTATCACCGAGCATGATGTCCACGTGTCCCACGGCACGGGATACCTCTTCAGCCAGTTCAGGTCAGCTGTCCTAGCTGTATCCCCTCCCAAGTTCTTGTGCCACTCCAGCCTTCCCACTAGCAAGGTCTGAGAAACTAAAAATTCCTTGACTTACATAAACTTTACTTGGCAACAACTAAAAATATCAGTGTTATCAATGTTGTTCTCACACCAAATCCAAACCGCAGCAATAAGAAAGAAATTAACTCTTATCTCAGCCGAAATCAGGACAGCCTCACACAGTTGGCCTCGGCCCATTGGTCCAGCCTGTCCAGATCACTCTATAGAACATTCCTACCCTCAGATTGATGCTCCCACCCAGTTTGGTGTCATCTGCAAACTTACAAATAGCGACGCTATTTTCCAAGAAGTGATCAAAACAGGAAAGTCACCAGGAAACTGAGAGGCACCTTCCAGTCACAAGACCAAGAACTACAGACTACTGCGTTCAGAGCTCAGTGACTGAGGCAGCTCTGAATCGCAGCTGTGTCATGTGAAGGGATCGGTTACCCACCTGGAAAGGACAATAGCCGTTCCTGATGTAGGCTGTCCACCCTAGAGGCTCCCATGTCCTACACTGAACTGCCACAGTCTATGGTTTTGTATATTACAGTGCTATCAAGTGCTATTACACCTTGATATGCTCGCATATTCACAATAGAATTGGCAAAATCCAGCAGCTGCCTCAGAGTACTTGAGCCACCCCTGCAGTGGAAAGAGGAGCTTCCCACAGCAAGGACAGCTGGAGAGTCAGAGGGGGGATCAGCACAGCCATCCCAGCGCAAGCCATCCCAGCACAAGCCATCCTTGCTTCTGAGCCAAAGCCTTAAATCTCTTGGGACCTAAATTTCAGTGAGTTCACCTCCCATTGAGTTCAGCTTTCAGTAAAGCAGACAACAGATAATCCTTCTCAAAGTGGTGGTGTAAGAGTATTATTCATAATCATCAGCAACACTTATTAATTATATCACATGTGACTTTTTTTTGAGGTGCATCAGCTCAAACAGATTCCCATGTAAGCCCAGACTTTATTTATTTTCATATTTCTGCATCTCATTGCGTGATTTTATATTACAAAAGCATTCTGTATTTAGAGCTTATCTATCATGGTGCACTTAGATCACAACATGTAAATGAGAACACCACATGCAGTGTAGGAGTGCAAAGCTTAAAAGGTAGATAGATGTCAGTCATTACCTGGAAACCTCTGGGATATTCTATTTCTATCTTCTTGCTCTCCTCATTCTTTAAACACTAAGCTCTCCTTTGGTTGAAAAACAGAAGCAGCTGCAAAAGAGAGATACAAACATAAACAGCAGTCTTCTCAAACTTTAAGGTTGATCGTTCTATCAGTCTGAAAACACTGTTTTGTGATCAGCCTACAGTGTTGTGCCACCTGCAGTCAGTTAGGAACTTTGAAACTCAAAGCCCACCACCAAACAATCTATGACTGTTTTAATCTAGATGATAGAGAAGTGTGTGTACCCTAAGGGGCAACAGCAACCTCCACCTTGAATTGTGACTCCAGGAGAATTCAGCCATATACACGTATCTGCCAACAGGTCTTTGATACATGCAAGTTATTCACATACTATCTGCATACCGGTAACAATGTGTGTCCAACAATGCATCTTAGAGTATTAAATCCCTTGTTAGCACTTGTCAAAGCCCCACAATATCATCCGATAGAGGCACACAGTCATAGCACAAACCACTCTGCAGGACCCATCACTGCGGGACTCAAAGAAAGAAAGAATGGTGTGCACCAAAACAATAGACTCCCCAGGTTTCTAGTTTAGAGGACTAGTATTTCCCACTGAAAACACACACACAGAGTGAGTAAGTTTAAAATACTGAACTTGTTGATGACCTCACAGGATTATTTACAAATAAAATAGATCACAAACTGATTGAAAACATTTTCTGTTCCCTCAGATATCCCCCCTTTCCTGTAAATGGAAAAAGTACAAAAATACAAATGCCTTTCCTCTTCTTCCCCCAGCAAAACAACCCTTAGAACAATTAACATAACGGACTGTCAGAAGTGTTCAAACCAAAGTGACAAATGCAGTGAATGGCAGGCAAGCCCAGCCCGACCCACCAGAACACTGCATGCTGGATTTGTCATGCAAATCAAAATGGAACCTGACATGTTCTTTGTTCATTTTCCTTTCAAAAAATCTACTTTAAATGCCTCCCATGTGCCTTGTTTTGGAAGCTGACATTCCAAATGCATCAGTGCAAATTAAGAGAGGGATCCATTTCCAATAAAGACGTTGTGATACAGAGTTTCAACAAACCTTGTTGGGAAGACTGGAGAGACAACTGATGCAGATTGCACCTGTAGGGTCACTCAATTTGCTGCTGCTGCTTCATTTATGAAGCCTCTTCAGAAAAACTCCATCAGTAGGTCCTTGCAGGAGAAGTTCTGGCAAGCTATTGCAGCTTAATATTTATAGAGTCTGCAAGCAATGGATATATTGTGAATTAGGAATAGTAAGTGTTTTTTCTGTAAGTCTTGCCTACATTAAAATGCATGATAGTGAATGTGTGTAAGGCAAATATTTAAATTATAAATAGATATCTATATCTTATTTATTTCTGCTATTTTACTGCCTGAATGCACAAACAATTACAGCTTTTTAGAAGATGCCACCAGATACACAGTATTTTATATATTAACTTATACTATATATGGAGATGCCTTTTAAACAATGAGAGTGATGTTCTGACCTCATGAAAATAATTGGGAAACTTGCACTGACTTCAGCTGAGCCAGTGGTTCATCATTTTTAACAAAACCCTCAAAACATATTACTGAGCATGTGGAGCTTTGGTTTAAAAATACATGAATATATCTGTTAATAAAGCAGCTTGGAATTTACTCTCAAAAAGAAACTAATCCAAACTTCAGACTATATTAACTTCTCTAGTTTTGTAATTAAAGCAATTTACATGACAATTTGGTTTTGCTTCTGCCAAACTTAGCAGTCAATCTGCATAAAAAGTGGTTTCACATTTCCACTCTGAACCTCCAATAATTTATATTTAAGACTATGCAATTGGTCAGTTGGACTGCTCCATACCTACATTAATACTGGTACATGTACCCATCCTACACAAATATTATTTTTTCCATTCTGATAGACAAATGCTTGTCTTTGCCAATGCATTGCTTTACTCTTACTGCTTGGCAGCCCTTACCCTGCAGCATTAGATCTGAATGCTTTCCAGAATTTCATTGACTCACTTATCTCTTCTGCATATCAATCATTGCTAAAAAGAAACCCCCAAAATAGTATTTTCATTCAATGCCTTAACAGAACTATTATGTGACAATTTACTCTTACATATAGTCTCTTAAAAAAGGCAAGACCTTTACTTTCTTCTCTGCATTAGCTCTGAACTTCAATTTTTATGAATCAGATTTTTCCTCCTACTCATTTTGAGGCTTTCTGTTTCATCTCAGTTGCCCCCAGATCTGAACATCCATATACAGGGAATTTTCAGTGAAGGGGAATGACGCTTCTGGAATTGTTTCCTTGCCAGTTCACATCTGGTACTCAATACAAGATCCATCTGTTTATTCAGAGTCTCCAGGGGCTTGTACAGTAGTGGCTACAAGTGTGCCTTTTAATTTGGTTTTGTCATTCGGCTGTAGAGTAGTTGACAGTCTGTCTAAATGCAGCAGGGCAGTTATAACTAGTCAGTCATCATATTCTAGTTGCCAATTCATAATCCAATGGAATGCCAGTCACATTTCAACAATTTAAAACTACATCAGTCATCTCCTCCTACATACTCCCAAACTGTCAACACCATGAAATGTATTGCTTAATTACCTTTAATTTAATTATTCCTTACACATACATTTGCACTCACGATTGTTGCCAGAGCTCTGGAGAGCAGTCTCATGCTAATCTTGATGCACCTCACTAACCTGCCTGGGTTTAAAGAGTAGATGAAATTGTGGCATGTCCTTAGGTGACCTAGATTGGGTGACCTTAGGTTACTAGCATAAGTAACAAGGAAGGTAAAGATAAAACTTGCTCAGAGCAAAGCCTTATATCTTTTAAACACAAAGATGTCAGTACCAGCATCAATTAAGCTGGAAAGACCACAAATTATGCCACATATACATTTATTTCTCCTTCCAAAAAGTGGGATTAGTATTGGTCACAATTTGCCTCCCGCTATGTTTCTCACGTCCTTCTGTGGAGATGCGTTTAGCATGGTAATAGCACTTCGACCACAGTCACGGCAACAACCAGTAAAACTACTTCAAGAGTATGGATAATTCAGATTGTAGCATGCAGAATTATGTATCCCAAGCAGCATTCTGAAAACAAGATAAACCCTTGTAAAAGCCTTCTGAAGCAACATCTAGCACATAAAACCACAGACAACATGTTAACTTTCATTTGAAACACTTAGGTAAACTCTCTTGTGTGTGAATTCTGTATACCTGTGTTAAGTGGAAAACATTGGGGAAATAGTTTCTGCCCTGATCTTATCATTTAAGTAGTTGCTGATGACAAAATTCAAAATTCTCATCTTATTAAGCTGTACTTGGTTTAGCCACAAAAAAAAAAAAGAATTGGTCCTGTTAAAACTTACCTCTTACTTAAAGCTGAAATTAATTTGTTAACTAATTAATCTGAGGTTTCATTTTACTATCTATTGGCATATTCTTTGATCCTCCTATTTTTCCTTTTGATTGACTGAAGCTTTCATTCTTGCCCTGTCATCAGACTTTTTGGTGAGAAACTTCTACTTTCACCTGTAACTGACTTAATTCTCCCATCTTCCATCAGTTTCTCCTCTGTATTTCTCAGTTTAATAATTAAGTTTCCATCAAAAGTTTTTCAGTTGCTGTATCTTTCACAGTTTCCATGACTCCAGAGAACACAATTCCTGAAAGTTCATTTAGAATTATTTTTTGATAGTTCTGCAGCAAGTACTACACATGCTGGATCTCTGAAATTACAGTATGAACTAGCATGAGTCCTGTTCCATTTCCAAGTATTAAGCATTCAAACTTCAAAATCTGGCATTTTTTTATTTTTTCTGTGTATTTTGTTTGGAATCATACATTAAACATAATCCAGTGTAGGTGTTTTTTGTGACCTGGAACTATAGAATCATTTAGGTTGGAAAAGACCTTTAAGATCAAGTTCAACCGTTAACCCAGGACTGCCAAGTCCACCACTAAACCATGCCTTTAAGACTTTATCATATACAGGAGATCTACAGATTTTCTGTCAAAAAGGCAAACAATTCTGGATTAAAATATTAAAAGTCTACAATTCTCTTTTCTGAAGCTCAAGTTTAAAAAGGGGGTTCACAACAAAGATCCACAGTTTCTGAGGTCAAAAGGGACGTGAACTTTTATATACCTCACCTCAAGCACCTTCCATTTTTTGAACACTTATAAATTTGATGAAGACATTCAAAATGAAGGGCACAGACCGACAAGTAAGCCAGATAAAGGTCTATTCCGAGTGTTGCGTGAGCAAAACTGAGCAACAACAGTCCTTCTACACAGAGACTCCATGAGTCCTTTTCCTACGTATGGAGTCTTCAGTGACACATGGAATTTATTCAGGTTTTAACACAGGTGAATAACATTACCTTGTTTTCTTTCAGCAGACACTTCCTTCTGATTTTGATCCAAACTTATATGAATACAGATCTTATTTTAGACTGTCTTTAAAACTAAGTGGATGTTATCCTGTATTTACTGCTTTTACCCTATAAACATTTTTGGTTTATTTCATTGTAGGAGATTTATTTTTCTGTAATTAATGTTTTTACTGTTGGTACATTTCTGGGCTTACACTTAAATTGATGTCCTGCCTTTCTAGAGCAAATTAATATGTTGGGCCTAGGCTTTTCATAATACTTTTGAAACAATTCTGGTATTTTTAGTCTACTATCTGAACAGTAAAGACAAACACTACTGCTATAAAGCTACCAATCAAAAATAAAACATTAACTGAAAATCAGGAAATAATTTTCACTGTAAAGAGTCATGAAAGAGACATTAAAACATCACTAAGAGAACTCCAACAAACAACTCCTGAGCACACACTTCTAGTAAGCAATAATGACAAATAGTTATCACACCATGTGAATGCAGAAGATAGGTTACTCAATGGTGCAAAACATACTGTGCATTCACTTTTCACTCTCTACAATAACTCAAGACACATAAGCAACCTGCTCACTGAAAGCTGTGCATTATGGGTGCATTAAGATTCCCTGAGGGCCAAGTTCCTGGAGTACTGTGCTCCTGGAATACATTTGAACAGCTCTGTACAAAAGCAGTCCTCAGCCAAAAACACATGAATGAGAATCACAAGTGGCTGCTCTGTCAATCTTCCGCACATACCACATTCATAGCTATACGTCAGAACACTTAGACTGCTGTGTAAGATCTTAGCTCATCCCTTTGCCTCGCTTCACTACAGCTGTTCCCTTACAAGTAAAGTTTATTTTCCCTTTTCTTAGTTCCCTGCTTATAAAAACAGGACAGCACTAGACATTAACGTGCAGAAAACCGAAGCGAAACAGAGCTGCCACCCAAACAGCAAATATGATCCTGCCATCCTAAATATACCCAGTACTCCACCTACGCACTCTCACGCTGTTATCCAGACAGCTGTAGCTGCTCCCTTTCTCCGGTTGCAATACTGCGTAGCCTCTGTTGACTACAGACTGGGAAAACACCAAGTGGGAGTTGACTTTTGCTTTCCAAGCAGGTAGGGAAGAGTAGCTTATCTAATTATTTCCATGGCCTGTTACTGCTGATCAACATTAAATTAATGTTGAAATAAAGAAGATGTCTTTATTCTGAAAAATGGTTTAGTAAATACTGCAGTTGGAATTAATTCAGCATCTAGTGAGGTTTGTTCATGTAAGTGAAAGAAAGGGATGCCACTGAAATGGATCTGTATTTGGAGTACAGTGATGCAGCTGTGGGACCCATATCTTCCATCTATGCATGAAGTCTCAGTTCTACTGCATTTATGCATTCTCCTTCTCTGGGTGAGAAACTGTGGAACACCTGGGTTTGGTGGGCTGGACAGAGTGGGAAGGAGAACCTGGAAGCATGAAAACAGAAAGTAGTAAAGTTCGGATGTAACCACAGAAGTGGAGTGTGTAAGGTCTCCTCCATCCTGGATGCCCTTGGATTCCACTGAATGTGGTCACTGGCTCGAGGCCAAAATAACAAAACGGAGCTACCCGGAGACACTTAATGTGGATTTGTTCTCCTCAGCAACACCCTCAATAGCAAACTTGAGTTCCTTACCAATGTGATGTAAGAGTGCTCCCTAATAAATACTGACGCTGGCTTTCATGATGGCCTGAATCTGTAAGCAATTTTTAAAAAAGATTGACCAAAAGTTTATCCCCACCTACTAAGCACTACTCTTTTGTTCCAGTTATATTTAAAAATAAGTTCTCAGAAGATAAGCTAGATCTGTAGTAGTATTTAGGTAGTTATTGACAATATAGACAGACCCATGTTTAAAGATGTGAGCAAAAGAGTATAATTATACTGACAGAACTTTCATTTAGACTGAGCTCCCAAGTACAGAGGTATTTATTTCCCCTTTAGAAAAGGATTTACTTTGTAAATATTCCTGTGCTGAGATACAGTAAGGATTTATTTTGTAAATATTCCTGTGCTGAGGTATAGTAATCTGGAGAACTGGAAGCTGGAAAGTTAAGTAGGATAGCTATAGGGGTACTACAGACAACGAAGAAAAGCATGTTACTATGAAATGAAGAAAAAAGTCATAAAGTACTATAAAACATGTGTGCACTTACTCATACATATCTGAAAAGGTAAAAATTGCTGCAGTTTAGCCTTTCAAGATGACAGGAATGCTGGGTAGGTACAGGCAGCAAAAAGCCTTAGGAAAAAGGGATTTAGAAGTAGCATATGCTGTCAATCTGCAGAAGACAAACCTGATCTTTGGGATATAAAATGCAAATCCCATTAACAGTACATGAAAACAAGAATGGATTGGCCATCTCAAGACATAAAATCTGATATATCATAAAAGCACCTCTGCCAGCTACTTCTGCTTTTACTACCATGGGTTTGTTCCAATAGCAACCCTGGTTTGCAAATGATTGTTTCTGCCATTTATCATATTAAACTAATTAAACTGCCCTTTTTTGCATTATTGTAGGATATTTTCTATACCTATAGCAAAAAAATACACTAGTTGTCATAATCCTTTACTTTTTTTAATTTTATGAGTTAATATCAATTTCAGTAAGGTACAATATATTTCACTGCTTTTTTTTTACTACTTTATTAGAAAACATATTTTTACTGGCTTGTAGCTATCCTGTCATTTGCTAAATACAGTCAACTTCTTTGTGTTACCTGATGTATACATAAACAAGAAAAAAATTTAAAATTATGTTTTTTTAACAAGTGCATTGTAAAATCTATAGGGGTCTATATTATCAGGCAGGTCAAGGACATAACAGTCTTATGCCACAGCTCATTTCTGAAGAAACCATAATGATTTCCACTTTCTAAAAAGGAATATGTATTTTCTTGCTTCTAACTCTGCAAGGTAAGTTACTTGCTATTTTATGCCCTGCACTCTTTCTAGCCATCCATACTATGAAGCCCCAAATATGACATTTCAGAGCTGTTGAGGCTCTTTCAGTTGAACGTATCAACCATACTCTATGCTCTTTAAGTACATATGAACAGCCCAGAGCAGCAGCAGATCTAAACAACTTTAAAAATGAAGGGTCTGTCTATTAACTAAGGAAAATGGGCTCAAGCTATCGAAGCTCTACTGTTTAACAGTTTCCAGAGGGCTCTCTGTATGTACTCATTTTGCGCTGTGATGTCCTGTCCCATTCAAGGCTAGAGTCTCATCCTTAGTTCTTCTGTTCACAAGCATATCCGACTCCAATGCCAGAGATTAATTGCCTAATTATCTTTCTTACTCCTGCTTGGAAAGTTGCCCTCTGGCTCCTCCTCCTGGTTTTGAAATTTAGAAGGATGAGCCACCAGAAGCAGCAGAGGCTTGTAAACAGTGGGGAAGAAACAGGAATAGCTTTTAGGCAATAAACAACTTCCAAGGACAAAATAGGAGCCTTTCTCACACATACTGCAATATTTGTTACCTTTTGTCACTTGGCACTGGGTGTCGCTGGCCCGAAGATCAACCCTGGATTTTTTTTAATTTGGTGTACTGCTGATATCAAGCCTATGAGTTCAGAAGACTGGCAAATACCCAATGCATCAGAAGGCTCACCAGAAGTCCCCTGGCATTAAGAGCAAAGAAGCTACACATAGGGTCTGCAAAAATGTACAGTGCATTAAACACTGCTGCTGCTAGTAAGTAAAAGTATATTCAGCAACAAGAAGTGGCTGTAGAGAAATTTAGTAGGAAATAGAAGATCAAGAAACTGGAATACTAAGCAGAGACAATTAGGAGAAGCAGGCTCTAAAATGTATAACAGTATTTTAGAAATAGCACTTTTTGTTAAAAGGGAAGAAAAACAGAATGTAGGTTAAATGGTACAAAGATTAATTTCTAAAAATGTAATAAAATTAAGGTTTAAGCAAATCACAGAAAAGACTGCGTGTAAAACATTAATGCCTGACAAAAATGTAAGGAAAACGAGTAACAAAAAAAAAAAAAAGCACAAGGGAGGAAAAGATCTTCCCAAAACAAACATGAAAGACAGAAAAGAGAAAAAGAGGGGAGGACACTGAAAAATAAAAAGAAAGTTTCAGATATTAAATAAGTATTGAGGAACTGTAAAAAAAAAATCAGATGGGGGAGGAAATAGTAGCCGATGAAGACTTGTGTATATACGTACATTTTCTTAAAACATAGTAAGGTTAATAACAGACAATTGAGACATCACATTAGAATCCCTCTCTGTTGATAATGTAAGGCACATTTACAGCACACCTGACTTTTAACATATGGTTTTCCTCTTAACTATTATCATTCAGTTCATTTTCCTTAACACTAGAATTAGAAAATAAACCAAGATAGTATAGTGCCAGCATCGCAGTTGTATCTGGTTTGAAAATTCAAGGCTGTGTTTTCACACACAAACCATTTTTCCCCTACCTTGTACTCTCGAAAAGTTTCGCAAAAGAAAGCAAATAGAACGCGATGGCTGTCAAAGCCTTTTACATATCAAGCTTGCCGCACCACTGATAAGGACTTAACTAAACAAAGCCATTGCTGAATTTTCTCATTGCACAGTTGGACTCTATCACATTTTCTCACACAGGTGAGGCAGCCAGGCTTCTGCCCTGCAGGCCCGACCCGAACGCGTGGCTCAGCGTCCAGGGCCAGTGGTCAGGGCTCCGAAGATAGCCACAGCAGCACAACTTTTATTACCCCATGGACTCCGCGGGTTCTCACTAAGCAATGAAAGGTGGGAATAAAACCAGAAACGTTTTATTGCACCTATGGGCCATTTCTTGTGCTGTCCTCTGAGGAAACCTCACGGTTAACTAAAGTTAAAACTACGGGATACCAGCAGCACCTCACGTCTGACCCAGCGTTAACCATTTTTACCAAAAACGGATACCGACTTACACCCAAGCCTCTATTTCGAATAACTTGGCTCTTTCAACGACGGTGCCGCAGCTCCTGCGGGCAGCTGAGCGCTCCCTCGGGGACGCCGTCCGCAAGGGGCAACTCCGCTCAGGCGAGAGGGGCACCTGTACGGCCGCGGAAGCAGCGGGACATGGCGCTCGGAAAGGGGCGCAGCCACGGGCAGGGGCACGGACAGTCCAGCTGGGGCACGAACGGAAAGCCCGGCGGGGGCGGGCAGAGCCGCGGGGCCAGGGCAGGAGCCGGGAGCGGGGAGGCGAGGGACAACTCCGGGCGGCAGGCGTAGACGGCCCGCTCTACCCAGCATGCCCCGCGCCGGAGGGCGAGCGGCGTTTCCCGCGAATTCAGTTCAAAGGAGGGGGAGGGGAGAAGCGCCAAGCGGCGAAGCGCACCGACCAACCAAACTCTTCCAGAACCATCCGTGCGTCACGCGGGGGCGGGCCCCGCGCCGGCCAATGCGGCGGTGCGGCGCCATCTTCGGAGCCAATGGGCGAGTGGGGGAGGCGGGCGCGTCGTGGTCGTCGGGTTCGGCTGGTCGTAGCGCCGAGGAGAGCGGAGCGGAGGAGACTTAGAGGAGTTGGAGCTCGGCGCTTCCCCTCCCCCCTCCTCACCCCACCCGCCCCAGCCGCCCCCTCCCTCCCCGCTCGGTCTCCGTCCTGCCGGGGCCCTCTCGGGGGCCAGGCCCATGGCTCCTCAGAAGCACGGTGGAGGTGCGGGGCCCAGCTCGGGCTCCGCTGGCGGCGCCGCCGGAGGAGGAGGCGGCGGCGGAGGCGGCGGAGGCGGCGGCGGCGGGGGGTTCGGGGGCTCCGCTGCGGCGGCGGCTCCCGGCGGTAAATCCGGTGGTGCCGCGGGCGGCGGCGGCGGCGGCGGCGGAGGAAGCGGTTACTCGGGCGGCTCCTCGGCCTCCTCGGCGGCGGCGGCGGCGGCGGCGGCGCTGCCCCCCGTGAAGAAGCCGAAGATGGAGCAGATCCAGGCCGACCACGAGCTCTTTCTTCAGGCCTTCGAGAGTGAGTACCGGGCCGGGGGAGGAAGTAGGGGCCCGAGCCGGCGGGACCGGCCGGGGCCGCCGCAGAAAGGGCGGGAGGAGGAGGAGGGGAGGGCTGTGGAGAGTAGGGGCTTCCGGGGGTAAACACGGTCGGGGGAGGGAGGGAGCTGGGACCGGAGCGGGGGCGCGGGGCCGGCAGGGGGCTCGGCCGGGGAGGCGGGGGCCCGGCGGGCCTGGGGCGGAAGCGAGGTCCGGGGGCCGGTGTGCGGGCAGGGCGGCGAGCGGCTGCCGGGGCCGGGGCCCGCTGCCTGCGGGGCGGGGGCGTGCGGCTGCGCCCAGCCCGTGAACTTGGTGTCTCAGTCGCAGTTCCCGTCGGGCTTTCGGGGCGGCCGGTTCCCTGCCCTCCTCTAGCAGCCCGCGGGGGAGCCGGGAGCCAGGAGGCGCTTCCCTCCCTGGCGGCTGCCATTCGAGCCCCTTTCGGGGGCAGGATGTGATGAAGACTTCACTGTACTTGGCTCTTTGTCTGGCAATAATTGTCCCTTAGTTGAGATTTTGTATTGGAAATTGACCTTTGCGACCTACTGATCACCCTGTGGCGGCTCCAGATAGGAGGAAAAGCCCCTTGGATGCACCAGAAAGTTGTTTTTGGAGGTCTGATTCAGAAGCACAGTGTAACAGTAAACTTACAGTAAAAGATTTCTGTTCAATTGCTAGGATCTGAAGGAAATTTTTAATGCCCTACTGAATGTACGATCCTGTTCTGGTGTTGGTGCTGTCACAGCTCACACTCCCTTGCTATAGACAGTGACGGTGAGAAAGCGTTGGAGCTTTTGATGGTGACTCAGACCCTTAATAATGTGGGGTCCTTTGAACCTTAGCCTTGTTAACAAAGCTCAGTGTTCAATACATACTGTATTGCAGATAGGTGAAGTGCCGAACGAGTTTTAAGAGGCTTGCACCGTGTCGGTGTCCGAAAAGGGGGGAAAAATTCTCTTGCCCACGCCTCTGTCAGACAAGGGAAGCACAGAGCAGGGCAGGTAGTGATCAGGAGTAACTTACAGTATAAATGTGTCGTAGTGTGTCAACTCTATATCGTGGGAAGACTGCAGTAAGTAAATAGTGGATTAGAAAATCTGAATACATGTAGTATGTATTGAATCACGTTCTTCCCGAATGTTTTTGTCCTTTTTCAAGGTCATATGCTAGAAAAAGATAAAATATTTATTTTAAGCTTTTGCTAGGTAATACGAACTTGTGAAACGTATGTCTGTCTGCAGGTTGAAATGCGTGTTTCAGAATTTTGCTGCTTGGGAAAACTAAAGTCGGTGCAGCAGTGCACTGTCTTTGAATTAAATTGCATCCTTCTGAATCTAATTTAACGTTTTCAAACCTCTCTAGATTATAATTGTGTCATGCTCTTTTGACCACTAAAAAAACCTGGGGTATTTCTTTAAAAGTGGTGACTATTCTGTATTTTCGGTCTCTAGCAAACTGCATGTTTCTTAGTTCCTTTCTTTCCTGTCTTTTATCTTGATTTGAAAAGTAGAGATTTTATTATGATAATTTGCACTAAGAGAATTTTACTGGTTTTCATCAGACTTCTAAAAGGAAATACTGGGATAATTTTAAGATTTTCTTCTCTAATAATAGTATGTCTCTAATAATAGTATGTCTCTAATAATAGATTCTTTGGGGTCTTGTAATTGTAAGTGTAGAAATAAGGCTGCATCCTATCTTTAAAAAGGGATAAAGGACATAAAATGCTGTCGTCTTTCACTTTAATCATGGAATTCCATAAATCACAATAAGGTTTCCAGCTATTTGCAATAAATGTTTTGCAGTCATATGAAAATAAAGTTTTATATTTCTTTAAAATATAGTTGTTTGTTTTCTTTATGTGGGAAGTGGAGGCAGTGTTAGCAGCCTTAGCATAGGCATCAAGGCATTGTCCATTCTCTTTTTCTCCACTAATGTGTTGTATGCAGTCATTTCTAAGTTTCTTGTTGACATTACCTAATGAGGCTGGCTTTTATTTCAGTTAAAAAGGGTGTATTTCAGTTTAGGTTGGAGGTCTTGTTAGATACAGCCTGATCCAGACAAAAACCTTTTTTTGTCTTGATTTCACTGAATTGGTTAAAACCGAACTTAAGGTCCTCTTTTCTGTAGGCAAGTCTTGATCTTTTCAACTTCAGTTATTGCACCTATTTCAAATGATGCTGCTACCCTTTCGTGTTGGCATGGCTGTATTATCCTCCCTTGTTTGTGCTTTGAAACTGTAGTTGCTTTACCAGGTTCAACAATTTCCTGATCCTATGAGTGTGAAAGGTTTGGGGAATTGATTTCCTAGCGTGGTCTGTAATGTGTCATAGTCAACTGACAGTCCCTGTTCTTGTTTTGATACCTTGTAGAAGTGACCTTGGTATTTTCCAGAAGGATGAAACTGAATCAGAGACAAAATTGTCTGACTATGTAAACTTAATATATACAGTTTTGGTATTATATTGGTTATGTTTGTTAACTTCGTGAAGGAAACTTTACCAATTCAACAGTAGGTTATAATGTGTTGAGGTACCTTTTTCTGCCCTTTTATGATATAAAGCCAGTAAGAAATGTATTTTGTGGAAAGCAGGAGCAGTCATAGTTGAGTTGTGACTACTGATTTATGGTAGCTTAAACAAGAAGTTGCTTTGTGTTATACAGTAGGTGGAGTAACCTTTGACTTGTTTACTTGGAGTTCTTTGGACACAGTGATGCTTCACTTAAATGATGTGTAAACTTGTTTAACGAAATAAAATCAACATGCTATATTAGATGTCTTTTATCATTATAAGGCTGTATTTAGGGGGTATAACAAGTTGGATAACATGTGTTTCTTTTTCTTAGAACCAACACAGATATACAGATTTCTACGTACCCGGAATCTAATAGCGGTGAGTAATTGGTCTTTATCACTCCTTTACTTCAGTCTTGTAGGAAATTTTAATTTGAGCATAACCTTTTTTTTTTTTCTTGCAGCCAATATTTTTGCACAGAACTCTCACTTACATGTCCCACAGAAACTCCCGAACAAATATCAAAAGGTAAAATTGGTTTTGAAAGGTATTCCTAAAATGTTAAGCAAGTAGCAGAAATCCAGAAAATAGTGAAGGGTGACTTCTTTTCATGTGGTGTGTAAAACATTACCTTTTCTTTTTTAATAACTTAAAAAATGTATACATCGCTTTACAGTTGATTTCTGAAACCAAAGAACTCAGCAATGTTAAGGGTGTGTGTGGCTTCATGCTTGTGACTTCTGTTGATACTGGGAGTGCTTGAATGTGGATAGTCTGCAAAATGCTAACTAACTTCCTTGTTAGTTTTCTGTTTTGGGGGAGAACTTCTTAAAAAAAAAAACGGTCAAGGTCTGAGCTCTGGTAATCAATGATGCTTGATCATAATTATATCAAATATTTTATTTTAAACTGTAACCTAACCACTTCTTTTTAAAAAAAAAAAAAAACCAAAACAAACACAAAACTGTTGGCTTTCTTAATTAGTCTTGGAAGTATCCAGTGATTATTTCTGTAATTATTTTAAAAGTGAATAATGAAGGAGGTCAGTTCATAGCACTTTACAAAAAATCCAGCAACATGTTTAAAAGGTTGCTTTGAACTGGATACATCTGAGAAATGGGCTTCGGTTTTGACATTGCAAAGTAGACATTCCTATCATGTGAGGTGCTACAGCTGCATCTCAATAGACGTTAAAATATATATATACTGCGGCGTGAAAAGTGCTGTGTACATTATTAGCAGAATTGCTAAGTCCTTTCAGTTATTTCCCCCTCACTGAAAACTGGTTGTAACACTTGGGATTTTTTAGTAGCCTGAACACTTATTTTAAAACATTTTAACACTAAAGTTCTTATAGCTTGGAAACAGTTGCTGTGGGACTGGAATATTTAATTGTGAACGTTTAAGGAATAGCAATAAAATCTGATTATGCAGACGATTCTAATTTAAACTGTTTGCATCTAAGGAAGGTCATATTTCAATGATCTGTTGAGCAGTAGAATTTGTATGTTTTTATTTAAATTAAAGAAGCTGTATTTGGCATTCTTGGATGTTGTTTAATGTTCTTGCTGTTAGTTTTAGTGCTACAATATAACTTGTTTTGAAAATTGAACCTGTAACATACAACTTCAGGTACTTGGGTAATGATCAGATTTTATTTCTTTTTTAAAAAAAAACTTGAAGTTGCGGCTTGCTTTTTCTTACGAAAGTTACCGAAGAGAATTGTTTGCTTATTACAAAATAAGGCAGGCCCAAATTTTAAGAATAATGTTCAGGGTGTTTTGTGTTGGTTTTTTTTCTTTGCTTGTTTTTAAACTAGAAGTGTGCAGCAGGAAGTTCTTGCTTACATTAACTTATAGCTGATTGAATTGCGTATGTTCTTTTACCTGAATCTGTTTCTTTGGATATCTGCTGTAGTTGCTGGGAAACAAGAAATGGTACTTTGCATGTACATTGTGCTGTCCACTGTTCCAAATTGCAGTTCAGATTCAGCTGCGCAAGTAATGCTTATTTTCTTTTTGAAACCTACCTACTGATTTTTACTAGTTCCCTTAACACTTTGTTTTAGAACTGTGGTTTTAGTGAGGTGGTGTTCTAATAACAGACAGATTAATAACCGTTTCACTCGCTAGTACTGACTTCCTGAAATCATTCTGGCAAAATACGTTTAGGAAGATTAAGTAAAACATTTCATATGTTTTCTTTGTAAAAACACAACAATGCAACAGAAGTGAGCTACCATAGTTGAGGGGGAGGAAAAACAGAAAATAATTTCGAAGGTGTTCTCTTCTGGGTTACACCCTCCCACCTTTCCATGCTCTGTCAGTGCAGTGGTCCTTCTCTTGCAGCCTAGTTAAAACCACAAAAGCTGGAATTTAAAGGTAGTTTGGACTATTCAGATGTAGTGGCAAAACAGTCAACTGAATTTACAGGGTAGATTAGCAGGACAGTTGTTTGCTCATCTGGGCTTGTAAACACTTTCAAATACGAACAAGACCTTAATTGCCATTCTTCATTCAATAGAATAAGGTGTGTGAGCCTGTTATTCTAGTGAAAAAGGGGGTTTGAAAGAGGAAAAATACCCAAACTAGAGTAGAACGTCATCGTGAGGCTTATATTAGGGAAAAAAAATATGTAACTGGCTTCAGTATAGTGCAAGTGTTAGTAGAGTTCTCTTTGCAAAGAAGTGTCTTTTGGAACTGCATCATGATTAGCTTGCTTATGTGGACCATAACTATACATGTATATTTATTTATTCCCCTAAAACGTCTTAATTCTGCCATTTTAAAATTGCTAATTGTTGTTTTGATTGCCATTTCAGTAAACGGTATCATATGTGAAATATAAAGAACTTATCTCCAAACTTTATAGAACTCACCTATCAAAACTGTAATTATAGCTCCACATCTTTTATCTCTAGCTCTACGGTAGTCTGAGAAAAATGCCAGACAAATTTGTCACTTGGAGGTAGGGAAGTAAAACTGCATTTTTACAAGAAATTATCTGTTGATATTGATCCATGTGTTTAATGCTGTGAAGGTGTTTATAAAAGACGAGAATGCTTAGAGTGCAGAGACATGTTGATAGGAAATAAGTTAATGGGCGTGTGTCAGCTTGGGCTAAAAAAGTACTGAAGTTGCTTATCATTAGAGAGGCAATGTGCTTTGGTTAAGTGTTAACTGATAGAGAATTAAAATGGGCTTTCCACCTGTGGGTCTGTTTTCAGGTGTTACACTACATTATTAGACCAAATGATGGCATTGGAAATGAATTTTTAACTGTTAATAGAAGTTGCTTCCCATACAGTATGTGGATAAAGGAATAATTTTTTTATTTATTGGCATGTTGTGATGTGACTTTTAATGCTTTGTTAATTATTACTGTGCTTCACTGGAGGAAGAGTGGGTGGAGAAAGGAATGCGCAAGATGCGCATACTTGCAGCACAAGTAAATGCTGTCTTGAAAATCCTGGGTGATAGGGATGGTCATTACCAAAAATTTTGTCTGTTATGCATGGGAACATGGTAACATAAAAATAGTAATTCAGTTGAAAGGCATTTCTCTGTTTTTTATGTTTCTTACAAGTTAACTTCAAAGGGAACAGTAGTGATTTAATGAGGGGTTTGGTTACTTTTTTTTAAAAGTTTTTCTCAAACATTTTTTTTTTTTAGGGGGACTCTTGTTTTGACTAATGTGAATTTCAGATTAGGAAAGGTTGTGTCGTTTTTCTTTCTTAGGTCAATAATGCTAAGAAACATTAAATGCAGGCTGTGTCAGTTACTAGTATATTTTATGAAAGATTGTTAAACTTTCCTCCATTCCTGAAACATGTTTGTCTCCTAGCTGCCTTCTGGCTTATATTCCAAGGATGACATAACTTTGCTCTAGAGCTGTTTTAAGCAATTCTTTAGTCTGAAGAAAGCCTACTAAAGAGAAGCGTGCTGCTTTGTGATACTGATGAGCTTGGGCAGAGTGCGGGCAGAGATTTTTTTACCTTCGAGTCTGAAACTTGCCACAAAGTTCATGTTAATCCATGTTTTGGTCTAGGTGAATCAGTTCTTGAATCTGTCATCTGTGTGAACTTTAGGCTGAGTAGAGCTTTGAATCGGTGATCACCACATAGACCATAATTATTTTTCTCCTTGTTATCTGACTGCAGCCCTGCTTAGTGTTTCTTGTCCAGTGTTACTATTCGGTGACAGTGTGATTTGTAACTATATCAATCAGTTGCATTACATGCTGAATGTGAACAATGTTATGACATCAGTGTTTCTTCAGTCAGAATATTTCTGTAGGCGACGCTTCCCACTTCCCCAGAGCACATCATCATCGTGTGTTCCCCCCTGGCCCCAAGAAATCCAGTATTTGGCAACAGCTTATTTTATTATTACTTCATTTCTCTACGGCATAAATGTAAAGGAAGGATGCCTCCACAGCTCTTGCGTTGTCACTCTCGTCTAGTGCAATTTTGTTGGCACCTAGGTCCAGGCATTAACTTTTCCTTTAAAGAAAAACTGAAAGACTATTCTGGGAACTCAAATAACGTCTGTTCATGAGTGAACTTTATTTAGCAATGAACATTAAATTGCACGTATGGTAGAACAGGCTGAACATATGAGCATGAACAGACTGATGTCAGAAGTACGGAGAAAAATGATTTGAAGTGATTATTCTCTGTGACACTCTTGTCATTGGTTGTTGCCCCCCCCATTTCCTGTGAGTGTGCTCCAGAAGTAGCTTCAGAATTTGCTGTTCCTTGTGTTATGTCCATTTAATATAAATTTGTGGAGAAAGAAGGTGGGGTTTTTTTATAATTGAGGTTTTAACTGTTCTGTCAGCTAAGGTTTAAAGTGTTTTTCATTATTATGTTCAAGATTAAAATAGTAACAACTGAAGAGCTGACATGTAAATTCCTAGTAGGTATAAGTGTTACTAAAGTGGGAAGATTTTCATTGACCAAAGCTGAAATGTGGTTAGACGTGTTCATTGCAAGGTTGGAGTATGGTGCTGTTACATGACACTTACGAGCAGTAGGATTACTTCTGAAAGATGTTTTTACTTCTTTGTATTATTTTGATACTGCTTGAGAAGCTGTATTGCAGTTGTATATACCTACAACGTGGATGTGCTACTAAGCCTAAAAAGGTATGAAAAGGGTGCTTTTTGAACAGAAGGCTAAAATCATATAGAGAGACCGTTTTAGATTGAAACTCAAGTCAAAGTTCAGGCTGAATAAATTTTCTTGTTATATGTTATGGGAGTAGGGGCTCTGTGAAACTGTTCTGTCTGCTTTTTCTTCACAGGAAAACATTCAAAGTAGATGATATGTTATCAAAAGTAGAGAAAATGAAGGGAGAACAAGAATCTCACAGGTATTGTCCTGCATACGTATTTGTGTGTGTCTGTACAAATGAGCACGTGCATGTGCTAAATCAGAAGTCATAGAATCATTTAAGTTGGAAAGGGCCTTTGAGATCATGGAGTCCAACCGTTAACCCAGGATGCCAATTCCACCAGGAAACCATGTCATTAAGCACTGCATCTATGCATTTTTTTAATACCTCCAGGGGTGGTGATTCCACCACCTCCCTGGGCAGCCTGTGAGTCTTTTTGACTGATAAAATGAAAGTGATAAAGAGTAATTATTAGAAAGAAGGTATTTGCTGTTTGAAATGTTGCTTCCAAAATCTTAAAATGTGTGTTTGTGTGCTGGTCACTTAAAAACATGAAGAAAGCAATATAAGATAAACTTCCAATATTTGTTTTGCTGTTTCTTAAAATGTGTATAGAAGTGTCAAATAGATATTTGTCTTAACGTTTTTTTTAAGATTGTCAGTTGTGTCAGTAACAAATCTGTGTGTGTTGGAATTAGAGGAAAAAAAAAAAGGGAGGGGGGCAATTTGGGAAAACTACCATGAAGTTAGAGTATTTGGGGTTTATATGGTTGTATACTTGTTATGTTTAACCTTATGTTCATAGTTAGGTTTAAAAAAACCCTACAACAACAAAACAAAACCCCCTGAAACATAACAATATTTAAAAGATCTTGCCTATCTCAAGCCATAATAGGATAATTAGTTATAAAATGTTTCTATTAAAGGCAGTAAAACTTTCAATTTTCCCTTCAGATTTTCTTGTGAGAAATATTGCTTAGTCTGAAATTTTTCTTGTGGTTAGACTTCACATATATCTCATGTTGAACCTTCGCATAGTTCTATTTGAATAATAGTGTTCCCTCTTTAACAAACAGATAATTTCAAGTCTTAATTCCATATGGAATTGTCATTAGAGGGACAGCTTGTTCTGTGAATTCTAATTGTGAAATAGTAATTACCTTTATACTGGTGTACCTATTGGTTTTGTCATGTTAATTTTTTTCTGTACAAGAGTTTATATAACACACTTAAATGTTGGATAAAACTCAGTATTGCATTTTGTGGTCTTTCAAATGTACATATCTAAGGAGATTTTTTTTCTCCCAGAACTTGTATTTAAATATTGGTGATAAGTTAGGCTTCAATCACATACAAATCAAGGTACCAGAGAAGTTGCCATTCATGTACATTTTCAATGGTATAATATTCGTTGGACTCAATCTTGACGGTCTTTTCCAACCTTAATGATTTTATGTTTCTGTATTTTATCAGGTCTTACTTCTGTGCTTCAGAAAAAAATACTGAACTCTTGCTGAATTTGCCATATTGTATTTGGCAAAAGTCAAAGTTCAGCAGAGATGTGAAACTTGGGAGTGATGCATTTCAGTTCATTTGCATCTTAGCCTACCTTTGTAATGATGGCAAAAGAAGGCATAGCAAATGTGCCTGCTGTGTTGTTTCTCGATGTGTTTCCTAGTGATGAAATAAAATGGTATGAAAAGCTTAATCACCAGGAAGTGATGTGGCATACAATGTGTTTGTGATAGATGATGACCATAATCTATTTTTCCCATATTAGTTTCTTTCTGTACAAATTAAACACCTAAGCTTTTTGTGAAAGTATGTATGATGGAAATTAACCAATGCGTTGTAAGACTTTCTGAATATTTTATTTTTCTAATCCATACAGTTCTGTCGGGGATCTAGTTTAGTCCTGCAGTTTGGCTTTGTGTTCTTTTCCGGTAGAAAAACTATAGATTATTTGCTAAAACTCTTCTATTTAATATACCGAATAGATCATGAAATACAAAGCATTCTGGAAATTCTAAAACAAACTCAGATCTTTTAAAGATTAATCTAAGTTGCTGAATGTGTGAAGACCTGTTGAGATGGGTTTTTTGTGGTCTTCACTTGGTTTTTAACCAGCTGTTCTTTTTCCATAGTGTTTGCAAATAATTATAGATTACTCCAGAGGCAGACATGCTAGATGCAGTGTAGTCTGCTGAAACAAATGTATAAATTTTGTGTTCTAAGAGGTTTTATAGATTTACTGGATACTATTTTTCTTAATTATCATTTGCTCTGTATATTGTGGCTACTTGCTAGGTAAATATTCTCTTTTCAAGGATAAAGATAATCTTGAAACAAAACAGTCATAATACTGATTTGTGTGTTGGTTTTGTGCTTTCAAAACTGTCAAAAAATGTTAGTCTGGAATTGGTCTGGAAAAGTAAAGTGGTTGAATGATGAGAGGTGGTATAGATGCAGTGTTTTGAATGCTCAAGATGTTGGGCACTTTCACTAATCATCTCAGTGCTCCTGGGAATGTTTGAGTTGAAAATCAGGCATTGAATGTCAGGTTGTGTCTTGTGGAGAAGTCAGTGAAGGTGCTCAGTACTGTGGTGTTCTAGTGTAACATATTTTGTTCAATATTATATACTTCAGAAATACTAAGTGTTTTTGAGGCTCATTTTGATGTTAGGTTTATGAAAGCTTGCTTTAAGCTGAAATGTATTCTGAAATTAACAATTTGAAATAAAATGCATCTACAGTCAGCAGAATAGTCTAGGCTGTGAGCAGCAGTGCTGTGAAACAAAACATGCAATTGTTATTTTGATTGCATGTGTTGTGGATGACACAGACTTGATGTGACTGCTGATCTTTATTTCTAAGGCTATAGCTTCCTCATGGTAAAGATTCTCCTTGCTAAACTTAATACTAGTTAAAAAAAAAAAAAAAAAAGAAAAATTCAATACCAGGTGCATGGTTGAAGGTGAAGTTCTAGAAAATTTCCACCAAAACTCCTCTCTGTTGCTGATGAATGTCTAGGAAATACGTTTGTTTGTGAAGGCAAGATCTCAGGTCTTCAGACGATGCTTTCCTACTGTAGTGTTTAAACCCCTACTCTTTTTTTCAGTTCATTATCAAGTCATAGAATACACAGAGAGAATCAGTCTGTAAAGAGAAAACTGGTCTACATCTCTGCATCAATTGCAATTGCTGTATCCAGGCAGTTTCCAAGTTAGAAAGATGGATGACTTAATTATAGTATTGCCTCCTGTGTAGGCCTGTCCTAAACAGCGGTGAATGGAGTGGCTGCTGTGAGAAGAAAATATTTATTTGATCTAACATTTCCTTTCTTTTTTTCTGTTTAGCTTGTCTGCTCATTTGCAACTTACATTTACTGGGTTCTTCCACAAAAATGGTATGTTTGCTAATTCATTCATTATACTGTTAATTTGTAGAGCACCTTTGAAATTAATATAGATCTGTGAGGGGAATATTTGAGTATTTTTAATCTCTGCTGTTTGGATGCAGATTTTAACTCATTTAAACTCAGACTGTCCCATTAGTTAACAATACTTTCAGTAGCGCTTTAAATATGTTGTAGTGTAATTGTAATGTTATGCAGATAAGCCTTCTGGGGTTTTAGTCGAAACAGTGTTTTTGCGAAATACTTAAGGTCATCGTCTATTCAAACTGAAACAGACCTTGAGAAGTTCCTGAAGAAAAGTCTTTTTCTAGGAGTGTGTCTTTTGGGATATTTGAAGTAGCTTTAAGATACTCTCAGCCTTCAAATACTTAAAAGGATCAATGTGTTTTATTTTTGAGAATAATTTTTGTCCAGTAGAGCCTAGAAAGGAGGCAAAGGCTGTGTCAGCGATTGTAAAAGCAACAGAAGTCCGTGTTTTAGTGACTTCCAGTCATTCTGTTATGTCTTCTATGCACATAAGTCAAAATAGGCATACTGGAGTTCACGGACCAGCATGAAGGGTTCTGTTCCTTTAATGAAAGCAGAAGTGACGTGTGTTGTGCTGTATAGGCATGGTAAATTCACTGTCTTTTTACTTCCCTGAAAAAAATCAGCTGTTTATCTATCAAAACAAAGTGATGTTTCTAATTTTTTAGTTAAAAATATTCTGAATGGCATATTAGTCTTTGAATGTAAAAGATGATAAGAATCATGTAACAGGTTTTGTACTTTTTTCTGGAAGTTGCTGTGTTCCCTCAAAGTATCTTATGCTTAACTGGATCTATTCAGTAAGATATTTGAAAGTTTTATTTATTTTTATTTGAAAGTATTAAAGTTGCAGATGTCTAGATTTCAGAATCCCCTCTTTATCAAACTGTAGTATTCTGAGAAAGTTCTTAAAATCTGTAGATAGTGAACATTTTGCTTCTGGAACTTCAGGATACTGCTGGTCTCAATGGATAGTATTCATCTTGTTCCTGCTCTCGGGAATGTCATGTTACATGTTGTTGCCTTGAGTATTTAAGCTGGGAAACCACAGGAGACTTTGGGGGCAGCCAGTGATAAGAATAGAGAAGTATAGAATAAAGGTAGAGGAAAAGGTGTGCTGATGTGTCTTAAATTCAGATATATAACTTCAAAATCTGATTCTTCCAGGACAGTATGTAGTAGTAAACCTTGCATATGGAATTTAAAGTACCTAGTGGATAGGGTAGTTGTTCAACAGATTTTTTCTGACAGGCTTTACTGCTTTTTTTATTAGTGTCATACACAGACATGGGCAGAAGTAGGTTTTTCAGGTGTTGATGTAGTTGATGACTTTCTATTTGTTTTTGAACGTTTAGAGTACGTGACACTACTGTTAATTATAAAAACCTCTCGCTTTGGGAGTACTACGTACAGTGAAACCCTGGTGATAACTTGTTCCAAAGAAAAAGATATCACCACCAGAACTGATGTTGTAGTGGATATTAAATATAGGAAATATTTAAATTAATGAAGCTGGTGTAATTAATATACTTATTTGTCTGGATAGAAATTATGTTAGAAACTCTTGAGAGTGTAGTAGACTTTTGGCTGGGTTCCCCCCTGCCCCAGCCTGAATTTCTATGTGTCTTGTGTTTAGAATAAAAAAAAAATCCATTTGTTTCCTAAAACTGCTGGTCTCTCTAGATGAGTTACCAGAACTTTCTCTTAACTGAAACACATCAAGTTTGTTCAATGTGGATGTAGTGTAGGGAGAAAACCTACTGAAGAGATGTGGGTTATGTTGTCTTTACTATGCTAAAGCTTTGCTCTTTATATTCTGATCAGCATAACAAAGTATTTCATTGAATGTTAGATTCTTTGTGACATGGACTAAGTTGAAGCCATTGAGTTTTTTAACTTGAGCCCTTAATGCTGTTTGTAAGATTTTAAAAGAGCAGAAATAACTTCTTATAGATTCATTCAGTTCTGACTGATCCTTGTTTTTCAGGATTTTCTACAAAATGTTTTTTAACTAGATAAAAAGATAAAACTTGGTTATGTATTATTTTTCCGTATGAGAGCATGTTTTTGGGTAAATATAAATTCACATGATTAAAAGTTCTCTTACTATACAGTTAAATTCATTTTGTAAGGCAGTTCTTAATTCGTATTGCTGATCGTACTGCTGGTAGTAGCTGTCTTGAAGATTCCAGGCTCTAGGAAATTTATACTGCAGAGACTGTGAAGGCAAGTCTTTTAATACTTTTTTCAATTTTTCCAGGAGTCCTTTAACAGCTATTGTGCATACACTTAACCTTGCACAGCCTTTAATTTTTTTTTTTCTTTTGCTTGTCTAATGGCATCTGGGTCTTGAAGTTCTGATGCAAACCAAATTCTAGCTTTACAAGCTGTAAAGAAAAAAAAAATACAGGAAATGTTTTGACTCCTCTGAAATTCTGATTTTCCTTAAATCTACCTGTGTCTTTTTTTCTCTCCTATGAAAGTTTGGCAATGCCAAAGGTAAAAAGCATATTCTTTTAAACATTGGAGATCAACTATGCTTTTTTGATCTGCTAGTATTTGAATAGTTAGGTGGGATATGTTCTCAGCTGGGAGTTTGCAGTAACTTTGGGAAGAATTGAAACTTGGAATATGGCTAAAGGTCTTTGTTTAACTCGGGAGGTACCTGTAGTTAAAAAATTAGAGGTGGATTTACACCATTGAATAGATCTTGGCTTTCTCAGAACTTAAAATATTTTTCTGTTTAGATAAGCCATCGCAAAACTCAGAGAACGAACAAAATTCTGTAACCCTGGAAGTACTGCTTGTGAAAGTTTGCCACAAGAAACGAAAGGTAAAAATTATTTGACAAACTGTTAATTTATATTAAATCAAAATATTTATCTGATTCTGGAACATCTAATTAACATTACCATACAAAAAGATGGTGGAATGATGCTTTGTTGCGATTAATTTTGTCTTTAAATTTAAGAACCAATCTATTCAAGTTTTCTACTGACTAGGTAAGGGATTCTTAAGAAGTGTGTACATATATATATGGATTTTGCTCTGCTTTGTGAGAAATAACTGGAAGTTTTTCAAAAAATTCTACTTTATTCACAAAATTCAGCATGCTTGTAAGTCAGATTCACTCTGAACTTCAGCCACCTCTATTTTTTACTTCAGGGTTTTTGTATCACATCATGAAACTAATTCTGTTGTGATATCCAGTGGCTTAAGTTAACCAGGCAATCACAAAATCATAGTCTATGCCTTTTGGACTTGTTCCTTTTTATTTATGAACTCTTAATTGTTTTGAATTCCCCAGTCATGTGCCAAGTCTTGTCTCTTCCCTTGTTTTTTCTGTACGTATGTTTTTTACATTGATAATCTCAATTATTGCAGATTTTAGCTACTATGAATCATAAACAATTTTCATCTTTCTTTTAAAGCATCTTTGAAATTGCTTGCTGTTTTAGCTATGTTTTTCACACCAGTTGGCAAATTATCTTCACAGCTATGGGAATATGGGAGGCTCAGTAATGCAGGCTGTAATTTTTAACCAAAAAGGCAAAGATTTGCAGTCAGAACGCTGTGTATTTTCTCTAAGAATGTTAAGCTGTTTTGACATGTTTTTAAGAGTTAATATTGTTTCTAGCCATTTTGTTACTTGCTATAGTATGGATGAATATGGTAAAAGCAGGAGGTGCTGATGGTTATTTGAAATGTTTTGCTGCAAGTTTCATGCTTAGGCCATCTTGCCTTGTTTTTCCAATGCTTCACAGTATTCAATGATCTATTTGAGAGATACTGAATATAATAAATCCTAGGTAAGTGGTTCTTTATCTCCCAGATAGCGCAAAGTGCACTTTATAATATTGGAGGGAGAAGATAGGAAGCCCTTGAAATATATATGTATAACCAAAACATTTAATTTCTTTAGGTAAACAGAATTAAATTAGTATTAATGACTGTTCTACAGTCTTTCTGAGTGACTCATGTTAGTGTTGTTAATTCAATCACTTAGAGAAAGATGGCTATTGCCAGAAGTGGTTATAAAATGCCAGTTTTATTTACACTTTCAAATATCTGTTTTTGTATTTAAAACCTGGGATTGTTATTCCAGATTTTTTTATTTACATCTGTTACAAGGCTTATTTTCAAAAAGATGGCAGGACAAGTACAGTTCATAAACGATACAAATTTTAACACTAAATGTCTTTACTCTGTATTCTAAAAACCTAAACCTTAGCTTTCTTGTTTTCCTACAGGATGTCAGTTGTCCGATAAGACAGGTTCCTACAGGTAAAAAGCAGGTGCCTTTAAACCCAGACCTCAGCCAAATAAAACCAGGCAACTTCCCATCACTTGCTGTTTCCAGCAATGAGTTTGAACCAAGCAACAGCCATATGGTGAAGTCTTACTCATTGTTATTCAGAGTAACTCGCCCAGGAAGAAGAGATTTTAATGGACTGATCAATGGTGAAACTAATGAAAACATTGGTAACTTCAGTCTTTAAATACGCTTTTACAGGGTTAATCTTGTAGGCACATATACGGTTGTCTTGATGTGCAGCATAGGTCATGCTTTTGAGACGGGCCAGTAATAGATGAGTGACTGAACTGGCTTTCACGTGGTTTTGGTCAAGATGGGGCTAAAATACAGCTGGTAGCTGGAAACTGTGCTTCTATCTTAGTGTAAATTTAACACCAATTTTTACTAGCGTGTGATAGTGAAGGAGTGAGGCAACCCTGTCGGAGGGCGGATAATGTAAGAGAGCCCTGTGGTTGCTGTGAGTATCATTAAACCTGCAGCAACACTGGTCACTACTGACTCGGCTACAGGTGCACTTGTGGTCTCTCATCAAAACTAAATGACTAGCCGATGAAGAAAATACTTCAGTAACAGTTATTTAAAAGCTATTTTTGTAATCTTAGGATATGTTACAGCCTTGGAGAGTTCATGCAGAATGAAAAACTTCCTCACTATTTTATAGCTAGAAGGGGAGGAAGATCAAATCCCAAACTCTTTATGGTGATAGAGTAAAAGGACTAAACTATAAATATATGTGAATTTACATAGAATATGATTACTCAGAAGCTAAGTGCTCTTCCTGTTGCCATCGAGGTGTTCATTAAATACTGTCCTTTGCTATTGTATGACACAGCAGATGTAATCAACAGCCAGTTATATTCTACAGTTGCATAGAAGCTGTTTGATCCTTTGGATTTGTGCTTCTATAATAGTTGAATACTGTATCTCTTATGTATAGATGTCAATGAGGAGCTTCCAGCTAGAAGAAAAAGAAACTCCTCAAATCGTGAAGATGGGGAAAAGACATTTGTAGCACAAATGACTGTATTTGATAAAAACAGGTAATATTATCCAAAATAAATAGTTTGTTATTCATTAGGGATTTCTTTAGTATTAAACTTAAATCTGTTCTTTATTTTCAGTTTTGGCTGTCTTTGGCTGCATTTTCTTAGTTTGCACTTACCATAACAGCTTAGGCTTGTTTTTTGTTGTGTGTTTTTTTGGTTTTTTTAAGCCTGCATGGTTTCATAATGCATACTTTATACTGAGACCTGTTCAGTGATAATAGTAAATAATTCCCTTTTATGAATTTCAGTATTGTCTTGTTAATATGCATCAGTTTGTTTCTTGTCAGTTTTTTGAGAGTTCCAATTTCTGTGGTTCTGTTAAAGATCAGTGACAGCATAATTAGAAGTAAAACAAACAAAAAAATCTCTGAAATATGCTTACTGCTCACATGCTGTTTGGTGGCATAATTTTCTCTGTGCCCAAACTCTTGATGATGCAGTCACAGATCTTACTCTACTAACACCTAAAGAAGACATTAGTTCTTCAGTACTACAGTGAAATCAAAGCAGTAATTAAAATCATAATAGGCTTACTCTGTCATGTACTTTAAGTGTGATGAAACATTTTAATATATGTTATCTTGATGCTACTTAATATATTTTAAAGAAGGTGGAGTGGACTCACATGTAGCTATAGCTTAGAGCAATCCATATAGTTCAGAAAGTCGGTAGCATACCATTTACTAGATAACTTCTTTGTTAGTAAAAATACAAATATAGCTTCAAGAAAAAGTTGCTTAAAATGGCTCCAAGTGATTCAGACAAAATGGTCATTTATCTGAATACGATTTTAGAAGTCTTACATTTCAAGTAGAGTTTTTTTTAATAAATGTCTTACCTTTTTAGAAGTCTTGACAATATTTTTGTTCTTTTCTCTTACTTAAATACACTGGGGAACTTTTGTATGCTAAACATGATACGAACCGTTAGGTGGTTTTGTAGCAGTAATACATAAGCTAGGACACTTTCACCCATTCTGCTGTACATATATATAATACATAATACTATTATGTATATAAAAAAATAAAATTGCATAAACTATTAATTTATGTTAACCTCTTGAAGTTACAGTCTTCTGTTTGATGGAGTAATTGAGAAGATATTTTACCCCAGCTCCAGGCCTGGAAAACTATTATATATAATCATGAAGATCTAGGACAAGTATTGTTTTAAGGCCATTACCTTCTCTATCTGTATGTTTTTTTTTTATCTTTTGAAGCTCTTACTATTCTAACTAGAGTAAGTGGTGGAGTTAGTGGTTAGCAAGATCCTGTCAAGAAACAGAATAAAAGATCTCTGGTGGCTTACTTGGGTTGTTTATAACTTTATTCTGCTGGGGTACTTCTGCTGTAGTATAGTTTATATGTAAAAGAAAAAGATAGGCTGTAGTTTACCTGTTCCAGTATCTCACTGTAGAATACTGAAACTAGAAACAGCATTTTTCTGCAAGACGTAATTCCCAAGTACAAACTGCATTAACAGTTTGCATGAGTTCACACGGAATTTATCTATTTAGAAACTTGTTTGTTTTGAATGATGCTTCTGTAGCTTATGATCTGTTGTCAGGAATTCAGGGCCATTGCTTCAGAAGGTAATGTCTTAAAAAATAAGAAATATTGGGGAAGTGGGCTTGTATTGTAAATGGATATTATTTGCTCATTTTTGTTGATATCTTTAAAACACATGTATCCATGAAACATGTTCCTGAGACTACCTTTGATTCACTGCTTTTTCTTTTCTGCTTCTCCTCTGCTGTTCAGCAAGTGGCAACAAAATACAACTATTTAAGTAACAATCAGAATTTCACAAGCCTCACTGAACAGACTGCTACATAGGAGGAGGCAGGGTGAGATAGAAAGGAAGATGAAAATGTAGCATGCCAGTTAACATGTTTGACTTATTCTAGTTTATGTAAAACAATTTTGTTGGCTTTTTGAGAATGTCATAGTTTATATTTATTATGTTGAAGTCCTCTTCAGGTGACATGTGACATGGCTCTGATACTCAGATAGGATTCTTACGTTTTGGAGGTCTGATCAGAGGTCATACTGGTTTTCTAGAGTAGACTAGTTATTAATAAAGCAAGAATAAATAAGAGGTGATTAGAAGGGGGTGTCATTCAGTTTGAGGTTTATTTCTTCACAGGAAGATTGCAGTCATGGTATTGATTTTGTATTAACAATAGCTTTCCCACATCTCTTGGAATCGCTTGGATGGAGGCTTTTACATTAATGTTTGGTATTGGGCAGCTTTTTTGTGATGGATAGTGTTTACCTAAGATCCATACCTAGTTGCCAAATAAATCTGCCAGAAAATCTGCCTTTAGGTTCATGGAAACCTAGTTACTGTGAAATGTACTCTATATTTTAATAGGCGAGCAATAAAAATGAGCTACTTTTGTCCTGACAGGCGCTTGCAGCTTCTGGATGGGGAGTATGAAGTGGCCATGCAGGAAATGGAAGAGTGTCCCATTAGCAAGAAAAGAGCAACATGGGAAACAATACTTGATGGGAAGGTATGGATTGCTTTAGTGGTTGAAAGACTTGTCTTCACTTAAAATGGTCTGGATTAATGCGGAAGACTATTTGAAATGCTGTCAGTGGCTGTTCCTCTGAAAATGGATTAAATTTAACAGAGAATATACTTCTCTTTCAGGATGTATGGACATAAGTTTCAATTTAGCTCTTGGTTTAGGAAGGCTTTGGCTACGCTAGGTCATTAATACGAACATGTTCACTACTGTAGGTAGGGAAGCTGTCTCTTCCAATGACTTCTGAATTTCTGTCTTGCAAAAATCAGACAATTTAAATGTTTGTTACTGTAATAAATTCAAATGGACAAATCCAAAGGAAGAAACTGCAGAAGCAGAATATTCTGGGGAAAGAAATAAGAACCCAGAGCTTTCATAGGTGTGATTTTATACACATACCTTCAGAAAATGCTGATGAAATTTAGTGATGAAAGGAAGAGGGTGTGTCAGTGTAGGAGTAATTGATGTGCAGGGAGAAATTGTTGACTGAGCTGAATCAACATTTGGTGATACAGTGAATGTAGGTGGTTGTATGCACTTACGTAGTCACATGTTGTTGTGTCCTGGGAGAGTATCAGTTGTGAGGCAAAGAATATGAAAAGACTAAATGTTTGCGAAATAGTGGTGTATCAGCATGATTATACAATTACGAGAAAAGCAGAGATGATCGAAAATATACAGTAAAAACATAGTTGTAAGCTCTATTAGCCAGTTCAGCCTTTACCTGGAATACTGATTCTGTTAAACATTGTTCAAGAAATTAAAATTAAAAATCTAGAAACAGCTTTTATGAAGATCAGAGGAAGTGATCCTTCACATGTAAATGTGCTTAAAAAGATACATACAAATTGCTGTAACTTTGTTAGACACGGTTGCTTTCTGTTGGGACAATATGAGACAGTTTTTACAAGCTGGAGGTGCTACCATAAAGAGAACAGAAAACAGTCATGGCCAGTGTGTTTGTCACCCAGATAAAAGTACATTGTCACTGGTTTTCTGGTTTCGCAATAGCATTTCTGTAAACTAATGAGACCTAAATAAAATAAAGAGCTTTTAGGATGGAATTCTGTAATCTCATTGATAAATTTAGGGTATTATACTTGATAATAGGAGTTTGGATTTAACTCAGGTCTCTTATATTTCTTTATTACGACTGACTTGGTAAGTGAGTGGAATAGAAGAACATATCCACAGGAGAATATTACAATAGCATTTCTACAGCAGACAGTGGTACGTTTCTTAAAGCTCATGTATTAATATACAATACTGCTCTGCAGAATTAGGAGTAGGTGTGAGCAGAAAGAGAAGTGGCAGCAGGGTGGTAGGCAAGTGCTGTTTTCTTTCTAGTTAGAGTCCATGCTGTTTAGTGTTTCACAAAGATCAATGTGTGCCACAGTATGTACATGAAGTTGTTGCTTAATTGCATAGTCATCTTTTTAATCTTTTTTTTTATTTTAGTATATCTAAATGTGTATGTTTATGCTGAAAACACAAGGACTTCAGGTGATTAAAAAATTACATCTGTGCCCATTCTGTCAATATTTTCTCGTGATTGTTTTTGTACAGGGGAAGACACTAAATCTGCTGTTCTATTTTTGATTCCCCCCCCCCACCCCTGCCCCCCAGAGATTGCCTCCATTTGAAACATTTTCTCAGGGACCTACGCTTCAGTTTACTCTTCGTTGGACAGGAGACACAAACGATAAGTCTACAGCTCCTATAGCTAAGCCTCTTGCAACACGAAATTCTGAAAGCCTCCCTCAAGAAAACAAGCCCAATTCTGTTAAACCTACTCAGACTATAGGTAAGCAAAGTTTGGTTTTGCTACTGAATAGTCATCTGCTCGGCACTTCTGTGCTTCAGGGTTCCTGTCTTGCTGGTGCAACTGCTTCAGGTTATCTTAAAAATGAAGAGCAAAAATGAATGGGCTTTGTCGTGTCCCATATTTTGTACATTCTTCAGGTAAGTTTAAAAGCTAAAAATAGTGGAGTCTTTGAAGTCGTGACAACATTGAAGCGATTGTATATAACGCTCACAAATCCTGATGTGAAATAAATTGAGGAGGAAATCTGTGAATAGGACTTCTGGGATTCTGTTTTACTCTACTAATTTTAATTACTGTATTCAGTAGTACTAATCCAAGTATATGGATTTATAGTATTAAGGGGGGTTTTATGCTTTTTAGTGAATATAGTTTTACAATTTGTCTATTGTATGATATATGTTAAGCTCTTGGAAAACATAGCTGCTAGTGTGAAATGTGACAGAAACTGCCTAAACCACCATACGCTGTGTTGCGTGTCTGTGGTATAAAGGCAACTCAGGTTCTTCCAGAATGCTTGTGAGCTGGCACTAATCCCCTGGATGCATAGTTTGATGTCTAGGCGTGATCCCGTGATGGAAGCACTATATATATTATCTAGCTGCATTTTCTGCGTATTCACACCAGTTAACAAAGATTTCTGTTGAGCCTAAAGGTTCTTTCTGCTTTTATTAATTTTGGGCAGTCTGAGGTTGTCTAGATAGAATACAGCTTACAGTTAGTACTGTCTAAATATAATTCTATGTGGGTAAGAGAAAAATGTAGCAAGTCTGCAAACTATTACTAAAATGTAAGGTAAGTCTGTATTTGTTATATGTAAATTAATCTGTAAGTATTATTGAACTTGTTTCTTCCTAGTCATTAGTTAATGTTTAGAGCATTGTCATTTTAAAATAAATGTTTTTTTAATTTTGGACTTTTTCAGTGATCTGAAACATAACTGGTTTTGTTTCCTTCTGCAAGTTAGTTCCTATATATTCTTTCCAGAAGAGTTTACATATTATCAGACTTCATAATCAGCTTTTGAACTGTTTTATCATAACATTAAATATATATCACGTTAAAAGCAGTAGTGGGTAGACTGTTTAAAATTGGGTTGCTTAACCTTGCTTCATGGAAACATTTTTAAATAGTGGACAATTGGTTTTACTATTTCGCTTGGTTTGTATTTAATGTAGCACTGGTACTTCTGTGGCGGCTACAGTGTCATTGAAAATTTAATGTAATTACCATTGTAATCTGATCCACTACGTGGAAGATTACATAATGTTAAATACATTAACCCAGTCTGCTAATATTCACTGCAAATCTAAAATTATAGGTTTTGTTACCTTAATATATCCCATTATAAGTTCAAACACATCATTTCAAGAGCTATTGAAGTGTCTAGAAACTACTTGTTCTGTTGTTGTTACTCAAAAGCTTGTCTTGGGAAGCTGCTGAAAATAAAATTCTATTTATCCTGAATTTACAGAGGTGATTTGAAGCGCTATTTTAGAAAAACTGTAGAATGTCCTTTGGTATTTCTGTAGGTCTATGTTAAAAAAACAGATAAGAGTTCAAGATCAGTTTCTCTATGGAAAGTCTTCTGGGAATATTTCTCTTTTCGTAAGGTTAGCTAACTACCTTGAAAACCTTAATGGGCTTAGGAGGTTTGACCTTAATAATTTTCAAAGAATGTATGATAGCACATTTTTAATTCATGCATGATATAAAAACATTAACTGACACGTACTTGCTGTGTTTTACAGAAGGTTGTAGTATTACAATACGCATTTAGATAAAAAACACAGTCCCGTGACTTTTTCTCCTTCAAGAGTTGTTAGATCTACTTGCAAAATACTGCTGGGGTGGGGGTAGCTGATTGTATACTGAGTCTAGTTACTGAAAACTGCACAAAGTGATGTAGCTGTGCAGCAGGTAGCATGCTGTTTGGTTATAATTAAACCCAAAAGTTAAACTTAATGTAGCTTTTACATTTTTAAATACAAATTTGTGTTTTGGTTGCTTAATTGTGGATTTGTTAATATGTTTCTAAAAACATGTTTCTTCCTTGCTGTCCAACAGCTTAGCTCCAAAAAGCTGCTACTAAAATACTTTTTGATACTAGAAAGAAAAGGCACCTTTGACCATTGTGTCCTTTTTTTATATTAGTAGCAGTTTCCTGTCTCAAGGTCATATTTAATCTAAACTCCCCTTTGATTCCTAAGTGGCAGTGGGGGCTGGCCTAGATGTTATCTTTCTTTTGGCTCACAGTTGTTAGTAAATTTGGCTTGGAATGTTGTGCTCGCAGGTGAGGCCCAAGGACAGCTGGAAAACAAATTGTACGGAAGACAACAGGCTGCTCCTGTTTTTTTAAACAACTGTGAACATACCTAGATTCTTGACTGGCACCCAGTTCACTTCAGAGTAATCAGTATTTCCAAGCTTGTCACCAGATTGGGACTGTGTGATTAAGAAGCTTCTAGGTCCCTATTAAAGAAGTAATTATCTGGAGTGCAGTCATTCTGTCTCCAGGCATGTCTCTGGGGTATGTGGCCAGGCACTGTGTGTGGAGAGCTGTCTTGCTTGAAGTTTTGGGGTTCGTCATTGGTAGTGCATTTGGGGAATTTGTGCAAAATGTTATTTGACTCTGATTTTGTGTTGGATATTTAACTGAGGTTTTGGAGCTGTAGTAGTGATAGCGAGGGAATTACTATGATGGAAAAAACATTGCTTTTACAAGCGTGTTTTTGTGCAGTTGTATTGCAGTATATAGTGGGAAACTTGACGGGTCAGTGATAGCACAACTCTGGGAAGACTTTCTAAGAGCGGCAATTCTTTTCATGACTTCTAGAGCTTTAGTGTGTAGTAATACAAATGTTAAAGCAAGAAGAATTTTCCCCCTGCTTGTGCAGAAGCCACTGTCTAGAATGATCCCTAACAACCTCAGCCAAGCTACAGACATCTTTGTCTTTGGAAATGGTACAAGAATATTTAAATAAGACTGAGTCCTGTCTTCTGAATTGAGTATTTTACTTGAGCTAGGGATTGCAGACCTTAGGTCTCTTAGGTCAGGATGAATGAATGTCACTTAACACACACAAACATGAAATTATATGCAACAGAAGGGCAACAGAAGTGAGGAAGCAGTTGAACTTTCACTGTAAGAGCTGTTCTGCTTTCTCTTTACTTCCTCATACCCGCCCTCCTTGTATTTTACAGTTTCTTGGAGACCTGTATTGTAATTTGTTAGGCAGGTTGTGTGCTCAGACTTGCAGAAGAAATGATGGTATGTTGACTAACTCTAGAAGGTGTGTACTAGTTTACTACATAATAAATACAGAGGTGAGTAGGGATGAGGCACAGCTGCATTTCTAACATACTGATAGAACTCACGTTTTCTTGCATCAGAGAAGCCAAGTATTCTAGTAAATTAATAAAAGTTAGAGCAAGCGCCACCTTCCAAAATAGTACAGCAGACTCTTAATACAGGAATATAGTAGAGCAGTGCACAGCGTTGTAAGGCATTTGTGATGATTGTGCTGTTTTCAGTCTCCAAATACCAAGAAAAGAGGAGAGTGAAAATAGTAGGAAACTTCTATCAGAGGTTCTGCTAGTAAAAGAAAAAGATCCAGTGCATCTTTCCCAAGGGTATATGAATTTGGTGTTGTCATTTTACTTTGGCATCTTTCCCAAGGCAAATCAGTGGAATAAAGGCATCAAAGACTTTCTAAATGTGGCAGCTTAAGCTTTGCTGTAATTACAAAGTGCTCAAAGTAACTGAGCCATGGAATTCTAATTTCTCTGATGTAGTGCAGGCTGAATGTCAGGCCGCCTCTTTCTTTCATATAGAAAGAGGATGAAATTTCCCTTGTTGTCCAAAATACTAAGTATGAAATAAGTGCATCTTCTAAAAGATCTCCTTATGTCAGTAGAGCTGAGACTGTTTTGCCATCTTTTTTACCATTCAGAAGCAAGTAAGTGTCATTATTTGGTCTCTCCTGAGGGTAAATTGATAAACCTGGTTAGACACATATGGTTTCTTGTTAATTGTATGGAAGCAAATAATCTGAGCTGAAAATGTGTGGAAGAGGCTCAGAGGCAACTGAGTGGCACCATTACACACACAAACAGTGAGGGGTAAGAGTTAAGGGTTAAAGTTTGTTGGTTTCATTAAATACTTCATATGTTACTTGCATTTTATACCGTTGTCCATTGTGTTACTTGGGGAACTTGTGAAATTGAATTTAAACATTGTATTTGCAACGCAGCCATCTGAAGGAAGGGTTTCTTGTATTTCCCAGCCACATGTGCTTTTAGGTATAGCTAAATAATTCTGTTTGCTTAAATGGAGTAAGAAAAGTGTTGCTTTTTACTTGACCGTTTTTAAGTTCTCTAAAGAGTTCTCCAAAACTGGAGATACATCTGGTTTTGAAAAGTGGTGGGTTTGTCTTAGATTTGTGGAGGAAGCTGAGCATCAAGACTTTTTTGTTGCTGATTTCAGCTGCTTAGGTCAAAATACAATAGAGCAGCCCATTTCCCTCAGCAGCAGTGTGCCTTTCTCAGAACTTCCATACTGAGGTAAGAAACAATGTCAGGTTGGTTTTTTTCCCCTCTTCACCAGACACGTATGTCTCTACATGGTTGGTTTTTTTTTTTCAGCTGTGAAAGAATCCTTGCCGACAGATCTTCAAACAAGGAAAGAGAGAGATGTTTTAAATGAACCTCGACAAAAGTTGCGAATATTTTACCAGGTATTGCAAATAAGCATTAGAGGGGAGAAACTAGAATCTAAATACTGCATGGAATTAAAATGGTCACTTCTCCTCTGGGTAGAAATTTCCGTTTGCCTCTTTAGTGGATGCCTTAAGGGGTCTCAGATTCACATATTAAGAGCTGTTCCACATATTTCTTCTTGCAGGAAGTATTCTAGAAAGCTAATCTTCCTGGGGGCATGTCTGACGTTCCAAAATACAAAAGGCATCTCTTATTAGACATCTGGAGGGGGACAGGTGGTCTCCCTGTGGGGGAAAAAATGCTTGACATACCGATGTTTCAGTACACTGAGCTGATGCAGTGTTCCCAGGAACTTATTGTTGCTGTGGAGGTCTCCTGAAATGACATCCCACTTTTTTTTGGTGGATGAGAAATTAGTGAATGAAACGTGTTGGATGTTAATGCTACCCGTTTCTTTGTTTGCATCAGTTCCTTTATAACAACAACACGAGACAGCAGACTGAAGCCCGAGATGACTTACATTGCCCATGGTGCACACTGAACTGTCGGAAACTGTATAGTTTACTCAAACATCTTAAACTTTGCCACAGCAGATTTATCTTTAATTATGTTGTAAGTATATTTTTGGAGTTTAGGACTATGAAACGCTATACAGTCTGTCACAGATACTAATAATGCAGTGATTTTGTTACTAGCCTGTTCAGTTGTAGGACCATATCTACAGGTTAAATGCAGCTTCCTTTGAATAGTATGTGAATGTTTGCATGTCACGTGGCGGGGGGTGGGGGGAAGAATTGTGGGTTTGATTTTTATTATGTTTTTAAATATATATATTTTTTAAACAACGCTCCATCACTGGAGCGTGAATTCTGACTGTAGCTGCTACTTTTGTGTTAATGTGTTCTTTTTATGTGATGGAGGCATAATAGAAGGCAATGCAATCTATGCTTGGAGCAAGAAGCTTTAAGAGATTTAGAAATGTTCCAATTTCTAGGGTGCTTCTTAGGAATCTTGCTGATATTTTCCTTAATTGTATAATTAGTTCCATTCTGTGTGGTTTTCTGTAAAACGAAGTGGTACAGAGCAGGGGAGCTTTAGTATCATTTGTTTCTAGAGGTTAAAAATTATTTGGATGTTGTGAAAGGTGATTAGAGCTGTCAGGTTATGGACAGGGTGATACTTAAGGTATTCAGAATTGAAAAGGTTACTTACTTGAACTTCCTGATGAATTGGCATTAGTGTTTGCTAAGTGTATTTGCAATTATCTGTTTCAGTATCATCCAAAAGGTGCTAGGATAGATGTATCTATCAATGAGTGTTACGATGGCTCCTATGCAGGAAATCCCCAGGACATCCATCGTCAACCCGGATTTGCCTTCAGTCGCAATGGACCAGTCAAAAGGACGCCTATCACACACATACTTGTTTGCAGGTGGGGAGGTGGAAAACAGTCGGTCTCTATTTGTGTGATACCACATATGGACCAGATTTATGAAACTTAGGGATTTCTAAATCTGTAGGTGAATGTAAACAGTGTTACATTTTACTTATCATTAAAGTACAGTGGTCTATGACTAAATAAAATGTTACTGAAGAATGATAACTTCACCTGTGGTTTTTCTACATCTTTTCAGTTGAGGTATCTATTCTTAGTGATGGAACTCTGTGTAACTGCTTTTTCCTAAAATTTTCTTCCCCAAAAGATGGACTGTGGGTTGGAGCAGGGTGTTAAGTTTTTTAATGGGGTTTATTTCAGTGCTGGTGATTGACCCACCTCCCCCAGTATTTTTGCAAACTATAGCCTAGAAGAGTAACTTGTATTAATGAGTTACAGTTCTTAGTATTTGCATATTTGATATGATAGTTGAAAGCATTTACTTTCCCCCCCCCCCCCCTTCTGCTAGGCCAAAGCGTACGAAAGCAAGTATGTCAGAATTTCTTGAATCTGAAGATGGAGAAGTTGAACAGCAGCGAACATACAGCAGCGGGCACAATCGGCTGTATTTCCACAGTGACACGTGTTTACCTCTCCGTCCACAAGAAATGGAAGTCGACAGTGAGGATGAAAAGGACCCTGAATGGCTACGGGAGAAAACCATCACTGTAATTACTGCATTTACACAAAATTAAGTGGATTGTGGTTTTTAAAAGATGGTCTGCAGTTGTTGTAGGGAGCAAACAGGGCATATGTTGCGAAAATGCTGCATTTACTTTAAGAGCAAGTAGAAAATTGTGTGATGCTGAGCTATAACGATAGAAATTCATGGAATCGAAGATTGTATTTTCAAGTATGTCTTTAGTTGCCAAGCTAGCTCTGTCCGCATGTGCCCTAACAAGTTTTCATTGTTGGTGGCTGGTTTTCTCCTACAGAGGAGTGATGCTGGTGTCGCAGGAGTACACAGTGGGGTGTGTATATAATGTGGAAGTAATTTATCATCACAGGTCTCTACGTGATAGGACTTTTCCAACCTTTTTGACTGCAGTGCTGCAGTACCCGAATTTTCAGCAGTAGTTATTTCTGTGACATGTAGGTGGCATAAGTTGCATTTTAGGTGTGCTTTCAATACTTGTTAGCAGACATGTGGTTCTCATGGGTGTGTTTGTTCTGTCCTTTCTCCCAATCCTTTATCTCTCCAGCAAATTGAAGAATTTTCTGATGTTAACGAAGGAGAGAAAGAAGTGATGAAATTATGGAATCTTCACGTTATGAAGCACGGGTATGTTACTGTGCTTAGTTTTGATACAAATAAATTATGGTATAGATTTGGTTGGCCGTTTTGCATTGCAATTCACTAAGTACTTAAAACTCAGCTCAGTTTAGGGAAGGATCATTGAAGGATAATTTGGTAAGGAGTGTTTTAAGGTTTTAAAAATGTTCTTGCACCTAGTAGCGCTGTGGCTTTGAAAAGAGCACTACTGCAGATGTTGAGGCTATGTAATAGCTGGACTATGCATTTACATTGATAAACCATGTTGTAGGGTATCTTTTTGGTCTTGAAAGTGTCCTGCTTGCCTAATGATGGCTTTCTAATTTGACAGGTTTATTGCTGACAATCAAATGAATCACGCCTGTATGCTGTTTGTGGAAAACTATGGACAAAAAATAATTAAGAAGAACTTGTGTCGAAACTTTATGCTACATCTGGTCAGCATGCATGACTTTAACCTCATCAGCATAATGTCAATAGACAAAGCTGTTGCCAGGCTCCGAGAGATGCAGCAGAAGTTAGAGAAAGGAGAATCAGCTTCCCCAACAGATGAGGAATCTTCTGAGGAACAAAGTGGGACAACAAATGGATATAGTGAAAATAATATGAGAGAGAGAATTTCAGAAATGGATAGCATCTCAGGTGTCACAAAACAGAGCAAGAAACAAAAGCTCTGAAGTCAAAAGTCAATTGCCATTCAACGGACAAGCATTGAAGTGACATTCTAGGGTGCATGAGCTCTATAAAGAATTACACACAAAAATACAGAGGTTCCAAACAGGCACTGCTGGATGGAAATAAATGATTTCAACAAGGATATTGTTTTAACAGGGTTTCTATTCAGTTAATTATGCAAGTACATGTATATTGGTTTTGGTGATGTAATGACAATATTCTAAGAGTTTGAGCATGAAGAGCAATATGAAAATCTTTTTGTAATTTTAGTAATTAGTGTCTTAAGAACTTTATGGAATTTACATAATTTAAGTATATGTAAAACCGTTTTTATATTAAGATTTTTGCATCTGTATCTGGCTGTTTTTCCTACCATGAAGTTGTGAAACATTGGGGAAGGGGGATTGGGATACAGTTTCTGCTTTTCTTAGAAATTCTCCAGTTAGCTTTTTGTGAAAATAACGTCTCACTATTTAAAGTTTAACCTTGATCCTTGTATTTGAAATCATTTACCAATTGATCATAAATTACAAATTAACTCTTTTTTTTTTTTTTTTTTTTTTTTTTTTTTTTCCACACTAAAATTATTGAAGTTGGCAAACTTAGCACTTCCTTTGTCTTGTGCCTGTTTGGAAAGAACTTGGCTTTTCATCTTACAGACACAGTGAAGTACCACCTTGGCTTTTTGAGGTTACCAGCAGTTTGGTTTTCGTGGATAATTCTGATGTATTGATCACCCAGTGTACCATTTTAAACTTGAACATTAGCTCCTTTATATTTTTATTCCGCATTTACACAGCTACACAAATGATTTGATGGGAACCCTCTTTACTGGGGTTCCGCATCGTAGCGTGCCATGCTAAAGCCGAGAGTCTAGAGTCAGGAGGTAGGCATTGCATCGATTAACTTCTTTCGAAGTTCATGCCTGCTGTTTGCCTGAGTACAGACTGCAAGTCCAGGCCATAGGTTTAGCTTTGGCTTTCGAGATGCCACTCTTGAGGGAAAAATGCACTGTAAAATTGGACCAGAAAATGTGTTGCACTTCTTATGTAAGTATTCTGTGATGTATTGTATTCAATACAGATACTAAGATGCTGACTAAACTATATTTGAGCAGTTTTGCACTGCTGTTAACACATTTTATGCATACGTTTACAGATTTTTTCCAATGGAAAGTGGTTTCACTACTGGTACAGTATCAGCACCGAAGGGTTTATTCCAGCAAGCACTGTGGTTGAGTGACATCACCTCAATTTTTTATTATCCTTAAAATATTGCATTTTTCATATTCTTTATTTATAAAGGAACAATGCTGCTGTAAATACAGGTATTTTTAATTTTTTATTTCATTCCATCACCATGAGATGCAGTTCCCTGTTTGTTTAAGGGGTATATAAGCTTTCTAATGGTGTCTTCAGAAATTTATAAAATGTAAATACTGATTTTGATGGTCCTTAAGATGTGTTTAACTGTGAGACTATTTAACTAATGGTGTGGATGTGATTTGTCATCCAGTATTAAGTTCTTAGTCACTGATTTTGTGTACAAAATAGGAAGGAGGGAAACTGCAGCTTTCATTACAAACGTCTTGAATTTGCCAGCTGTCTGAGTTTTAGCAAACTCTTAATTATGCCTCTGGATAGTACATCAAGCATTTCTCTCTGGCTTTAATTTGCTAAAGCTGTGCACATATGTAAAAAAATAGATTATTTTAGGGGAGATGTAGTTCTAGAATTATTGCTTATGTCATTTCTTAAGCAGTTATGCTCTTAATGCTTAAAAGAAGGCTAGCATTGTTTGCACAAAAAGTTGGTGATCCCCCCAAAAATAGTAATGAAATTACTTCTGTCCAGTAAACTTTGTATGTCATGTCAATTTATAATAAAAGCTGAAAAAATCCCATTGTTTTCTATTTATAAAGATGCCTTTTCTATATGTACCTTTGATAGATTTTGAAGATTCCCTGTAAGCTGGTTAAAAACAATTTGAATGGTACAGTAGATGTAAGAAGAAGAAGAAGAAAAAAAAAAAAAAAAACAAGCAAAAAACAACCAGTTCAGTTGTTTAAATGAACCATTGTTTTTACATTAAATGTTTTCTTTGAAATCGGCTTTTGTACATAAAGTTCAGTAATATAAAATCTGCCATGATGGTTGTCCAGTCGTTTTGTGTGCATGCAGAAAGGCCACAAGCAGCACCTTGGATAAACTTTCTCTTCTGCATGTCTTTTAAAATTGGGATACATGTTCTTCCTTGGCTAGATTGTTACAAAGGTAGCGAAGTTTCTGACCAGTCTTTTTGTAGTATTTAAGGTGTCTCCATACATAACCAGGTTTTTAGCTGGATTATAATTTGCCTTCTCATTTCTTGGGGCTAGCACTGAATACCTGAGCTCTAGCTGTAAGTTGTGTATTACTGTTTAGAACTGTAATTTATACAACTGAAAATGAAACGTACCACTTGTGTCAGTTATAAAAGTAAGACTTGTGTGTTTTGCCTGCAAATGGTTAATGTTTCAAACAGATTTCACAAGATCCTTAGTTCCTTTGGAACAAAGTTGAAATCGCTGTCAGTTTGTAATGGTGCTTCTCTGGGACTGTAGAGGATGGATGTTCCAGGTACTACAGAACAAAATGAAAAACGAGTGAGGAATCGTGCACTGCTTGGCCAAGTGGTGACTGTTGGATAGCAGACACCGAAAATCTGTTTCCGTGTCAGAACTAACTCAGATACTGGCATACAGGGGGTGTGACAAGCCGGGTCCTGTGAAGTTGACTTCACGCTGCAGCTGTCCTATGCTGTCGTCTCAGAAACTGGCCAGGTTCTTCTAACCCAGCCTTCAGTGTGTTCATGGCAGATTTTAATGGTGTGTTGTATTTGGTGACGATCTTAACAGATCTGTGAACCCCAAGTTGGAACCTAACGTATGACTTGAATATTTAATTCAGTGCATTAAATACTATATTCAAAATCATTAGCTGAATTTAAGTTGTTAACTCTTAAGTGTACGTTGCTTTGAGTGTGTCTTGAATGTAGTTCTTGAGTTTTTTGGGGGTGGGATGTAAAGATTCACTGCCTGGAATGAAGCAGTTGCAAGTAACTCAAACTGTTCTGGTTACTGAAGTAATCACAAAACCAAAACCCCAAACTGTACAGCCCCCCCCCAACCCAGCAATTTCACTTTGAGAATGCAGGAATGACTCTATGGGGGCAGTTTTGACAATATTGTTCAAAGTTAAGTGTTTCTTAATTTGCAGAACAGTTTGGTGCCATCATCAGCCAGTGCTTGAATGAGGGTGTTCCTGTCGGGCCGGATCCTGGTTGTAACTGATCCTATGTGGCTTCACAGTGGAGAAGACGAGTTCCAAATGGAGTAGGTAAGCCTGCCTTCCGTGACTGCTGCCTGCTCTTCTTGGGTTGCTTGATTTGAGAGATGCACCCTCTAGGAGAAATACTCGGCCCCTTACTGTAGAGAAAGTTTGTTTTATGAAGGGTGTATTTATACAAGAAAGCTACCAACTTGGGAGTCTTACTTAAACTTGTTTCACAAGTCATTTTTTCCCTTAAAAGAGACCAAAGGGAACAGGCTGCAGGTAAAGCAGAACTAGGAATTAAGTAAAGCTGTGTGGAAGTTCAACATGGGCTTGACTTCAAGAGGATCAAATACCTTTTACTTCTTGCTTAAGTCATGGTGGCCAAAACCTACTGTTATCTATCGAGGTAAGTAGCATACAGATGTTTTCAACTAATTTTTTAAAAAAAGGAGAATTAGTATTTCTGTCAGCTGCCAGTTAAGATCTGAACTTCAGCTGGGAATCAAATGCACAATTAAGAAACCTGGGGAAAAAATTGTTGAGGACTCCTGAGGGACAGAAAATGAAAAAAATAAAGGGAAAGGCTGCAGTGCTACAGAATATGTTCTCTTATGTTCTTGTTAGAATGCAGTGATACTCAGCTTTGTGCCCCAACCAATAATTTACTGGGCCATACACAGGTGAGGGATAAAACTTTATTTAAAAAAATTCAAATTTCACTTGACACAAGTCTTAGTTGAGGTAAGTGAATGTACTAGCTTAAGAAAACAACTTTAAGGATTGGATTCCATAAGCAGTGAACACTCTTGCTTAGAAGGCTCCAACAGCTAGAGGTGAAAATCTGTAAAGCAGAAGTGTCAAGTCGTCTGTCTAGCTGAACTATTGTGGGAGAACTGAATTGCAACCTTTGCAATTCGAGCCTCTCCTGACTGCATCCTGCACTGCTTGATTACTTGGGTCTCTTATCCTGAGGCTCTTCACCCCTCCCAGGTTTAAAAGGTGCAGCTCTAAGAGGTGGCTGAACAGTACCTAATTTGCAATGTGGACTGCTAGGCTTCTGTTAAGTTAAAAAAACAAAACCAAAACAACAAAAAAACCCTGAAATACCCCCCCCCTTGGCAAGCTGCCCTTGTTGAACATACTGCTAACGACTGAAGTCAGAAAGACAGTTTCTTCTATTGCCATCCTCGGCTCTCGGAGGGAGCAGTGGGGCCTCCCGTGGCCCTTCACAGTCATCTTAAGCTGTTTTGTTTGTATATTGTGAGCAAACTGACGAGGTGTTAGGATCTCTGGAAGTACCTGAATTCAAGGCTTAAGCTGAACTTTTGAAGACGCAAGCACGTATCCTGTGGAATCCACAGTCCGATTAGCCCCTCCCAGAGCCGGTGAAAAGGTACCTGACCTGGCGGTACCTCACAAGTGTACATAGTCACAACTGTAGTTTCCATACGGTAAAAGTACTAAGTTACAACTAGTACCTGACACCTAAGTATCAAAGTAAAATTATCAGCACTAAGTGGAGCAAGATTTAAGCCGGCTGCTAGCTGGAGTGCCAGGCTGACCCTCTAAACAGGCTGATACAGTTTTATCATCTACTGAACCTTCCTGGCTACAGGAAAAGAACCGTATTTTTTAAGTATTGACAATAACACTTCACAAAGGAACACTGGAAGTACAGGACAAGCTAGTATTCTCTTACTTCCTGACTGTGAAATAGTTGAGCTTGAAAAACTGAGAATACTGCAGGCTTTTTCTTGCTAACACTGGATCATCTTACCTGCAGGTCTCCAGTCCTCCTCACTTTGTGTCTGGCAGGAAGTTCCAACCTAGCTCTGCCTTGTGCAAGTTCTTTGCATCCACCTGAATCTACTCACAATTTTTTTTCCTCTTTTAAATGGTAGAAATACCAACAGCCCTTTTCCTCTTCTGAATTCTTGTACCCCTACTAAGGATGCTTGGGGAAAAAAAATGCAGGCAAGATTACTGATCTTTTTGTACCGACAAGGAAAGTATGGGGGTTATTAATCTAATGTAAATTAAGCTCTTTATGCTAGCATAGAGAGCTAATTAGCATGTTGACACCAAAGGAAAAAGGGCAGAATGATTGTCTAGGTTCTATAAAAATACTGCTATTCTGACATGCTAAAATATATTTAATTTTAATTGAATTTGAGGTAAGAACGCCCTCAGTTAACATTATTTCAAAATATTCTTTAACTGCAGTAGTATTGCAACCTTTTGACCAGGAATAGGCTCTCTAAGTTCATTCTAACTTTCAGTTGCTCCTTAGGGGAATTAGTGGTAACTTTATGTAACTTCTGAATTAAACATCAATTAATTCATAATAATCTTTTACCCCATCCTGCTGGGTGGAGGAGAGTGCTAAATTACCACCACCTCTGCCAACAGGGCACCTCAGCCCATCCTCTCCCACGGGGGATCTCCAGCAGCAGCCCCAGCTTGCCCAGGCTGCCTCGTCCGTCCCGACTGCTCGGACCATAAACCCGTACTGTTGCCCATGAGTGCAAGGTGTTCCCCAGTGGCTCGCTGGGATTTCCTGGAATCCTGTACATCACAACAGCACTTCCCTTGTCTCTGTCGTGGGACAACAGAAAGGAGCTTCTTTCCAAGTCTTAGGGGGCTGTGCATGGAATCGTGGCTGCCGATCCGCACATCATGCCTAGGGACTAAATCGCCAGGACTTGCTCTGACACAGGCTACGTGGTGAGTCACAACTAGGGAAGACCTTCGGAGCAGATAAGGACAACCGCCCGACCCTAGGCATTGGTCTGGTTTGAGGCAAGCATCTGCATTAAATTGATGTAAGCATCACCATGCAGCTATTCTGGAAGATATATTCCAAGTGACAACACAGAAAATAGTTCAAGAAATATCTGGAAATAAGGCACTTAAGTGAGACATTAACAGACTGGCTACATATTTAAACAGACATTATGGCTCAGACGTCCTTGCTCTGGAGGAACGAACAGTACCGTGCGTGGAAGAAATGGCTGTTACACGCAGAACCCCCTCTGCATTCACACTATTAAGGCAGCACTGTGTACAAGGAGGCGTAGCAGGACATCACTGCTCTAAATACTTTGATCTTTTTGAGTGGTATAAATAAAACTTTGGTCCCTTACCACCCCTCTAAATGTTTACAGGCTTATTTCACAGAACAGCAGCATTAAGCAAAGTTATTTCTACACAACACACGTACCCTGAGACTAGAGTACAATGAAATACTGACAAAAATCAAGTCTGGAGGAAAAAGGGGAAAGGTCTTACGAACTGCTTAAATTACTTTGCCTACACAAATGCCTGCTTCTAACTTTTTCCAGAGTAACAAATCCAATGTTTCACAATTGTTTTTTTTACATGAATCCAGTAGGAAATACAATATAGTGGAGTTCAAGTAGTATAAAGACAGTTTTTGTTAACAGGTTGTTGATGTTGAACAGCTGGAAACCCAGGTTTTAACATTACCCTTTATGAAATCTGCTTGCTTTCTGCTAGAACACCAAAACTTTCCAGCCTGGGTATGAAAACGAGCATCCAAAATACAAAGAGCCACAACACTGATCAAGTACCCAGTCAAAGACCACTTCTCTGTTGTTAGAGCTAATGGTTACTCGAAGCTTGACATTTCCCCCCTCGGTGCCAGAAGGCCCTAACTGTACAACTTCCATGTCAAATGTCACAGTCGATCCAGAAGTTACGGCAGGCAGCTGGTTTGTCATCTCTTTTCCATTTACAAATACTGCCCCTGAAATAGTCAAGACATCAAATATTATTTCTCACTTTCTGTACACACTAACATGCAATACTGTGTCTCCCTGTTTTCTTGCAGGCACAAGAAAGGGGAAGCAGCATTCCTTTTTGTCACATCGGAGGCGACAGTAACCGCAAGCCAGAAAAGGAGATCCATAATCTCACCAAAGATTTTAACTGCACAAGCCATACGTACGTAAAAGGTGGGTGAAGTTGTTCATATGTGATCCAGGGATACAAAGAACCAGGGGCTATGGCTTTTCGGAAAGAAAAAAAAAAAATCACATCCTTCAATTATGTGATAGAGACTCACCATTGGTGCTAATGCACACCGCTTTATCGCGCTGCAGGGAATCGTAGCCATTCTGCTGCTCCACACACACACCCAGGCTGTCTCGTCTGTCTGGCTGTCCCACGGTTTCAATTCTACCAAGCAAATAGTTAAGTCAGACCCTGAAGGTTTAAATCAAAACATACAATGAAATCCAGGCAGTAATACCCTGCCACACCAGACCTCTGTACTGCGCTCCAGCGCTTTCAGCAAATTCCTCCAACCTTTTGGGGAGATCCCTGTTGCATGACCAGAAGTCCTACCAGCTTTCCCAACACTCCACACAGCAGTGCTCTATTCATCTGTATAAAACACGAATCTGCTTCCTGCAAACCTTCATTGCTATTTAATAAAATTACTCGCTGTCACAGCTTAGTTATCTGAAATAAATTTCAGTTATCTGAAGCAACCACTACACACCAAGCTAGAACCATCTATACCAGGTTACTGGTCCACATCGTGTTTTATGGGGAGACGGCTGTAGTTTCAGCAAGTATTTAGTAAGGATGACTCAAACGGATTTTTCTGAGCCCTGCCATGTTCTGCTGTAAAGGGGTGGGGGTGGAAGGCTGATGTGTTTGGGTGGGTGTGGTGGTGTTTTGGTTTGGTGTTTTTAATAAATCAGCTTGGTACAAATGTGTATTAAAAGCAGGAACACTTTTTAGTCTGGCTTCTGCTCAGCTGCATTTAGGATTTTGGTCCTGGGAAAGAATCTCCAAAGAAAAAGCAAACAAGTTGTGCAAACAACCGGGGAGGGCAGTTCCCTCCCGGCCCTAGCAGCTGAGCGGGGCTGCACGGTTTGTACCCTGGAGGGCTCTTCTGTATTTGAGTCCTTTCTCTTGTACTGCCACCTCAGAGGTGCTAAATCAGGGAGTGAGCAGAGTGCCTCGGCAAACTGATGGTCTTTCCTAGAAAGTAAAACTGGTTATTTTCAGCTTGAGAGTAACAGCAGTAACTGATACATGGTTGTTGCCAAACAGCAGAAAGTCTCTGGTGGAAGCTTTTTAAGAACTGCAGATTACACTGTAGACTGGCACATGATGGGTTAATTCTTTCAAAAGGGAAGATAAAATTGGAACCATGTTTTACTTTTGCACTCCATTAGGTTTTTCAGTCCCCTGGGGACGTCACTAAGATAGCAGAAGCCTTGCACTGTAAAGCAAAGCAAAAACCCTAAATTTAATTATCCAAGAACCTTTTAGTTTTGAAGTGACCACCATGTTTTCCTAAAACAGCTTTAAATGAGATTTCAAATTGATTTTGGTGCTCTGCTTTAGATTTTAAACTTAGAGTTACTGCTGAAGCTTTATAAACAGCTATTTATCTGCAAACTGTGCATACAGCAACATTAATTCATTCCATCCCTAGTCAAGGGAGTGTTTCTTGACTTTTGGGTTGGTAATAAGCGTTTGTACAGTCACAGGAATGACCAAAAATGCATCATTCTAAACCCATTAAAAAGTAGGAATTCTATCATGTCAATCTGTATCCACACTGCCTTCCTCGTTTCTACAGACCTCTTCTGCAAAGCACTGTCAAGGCAGCCTGGATGGGCAGAAGTAGGAAGAAAAACACCAGACTAGCAGCAGGACAGTGAACGCTGGAGGTAGGAGCAACAGCACACCCGGAGTGGGAGTGTTTACACAGGAGTCAGTCAGTCCACGCTGAATCAGGACCAGCTGAGGGGGTTTAGGTTCAGCGCTCTTGGTGGTGTCCACGCTGAATCAGGCCACATTTCTGTGTACGTCTGTACTCCTCACACCCAGGCTTCCCAGCGTCAGGGCTCCCCTTGCTACATCGCTGCCCCTACTCCCAGGAGCAGGCTGGGCTGCACGCTAACGCGCGGTAGGAAAGAGCCAAACCTTCCCTGCAGCACACCGAGGCAGCACCACCCGCATGCCCCAGGCACCGGCTGAGCTGTGATGCTGCAGCAGCCTGCCTCCCCTCGCTCTGCCTCCCCTCGCTCTGCCTCCCCTCGCTCTGCCTCCCCTCGCTCTGCCTCCCCTCGCTCTGCCTCCCCTCGCTCTGCCTCCCCTCGCTCTGCCTCCCCTCGCTCTGCCTCCCCTCGCTCTGCCTCCCCTCGCTCTGCCTCCCCTCGCTCTGCCTCCCCTCGCTCTGCCTCCCCTCGCTCTGCCTCCCCTCGCTCTGCCTCCCCTCGCTCTGCCTCCCCTCGCTCTGCCTCCCCTCGCTCTGCCTCCCCTCGCTCTGCCTCCCCTCGCTCTGCCTCCCCTCGCTCTGCCTCCCCTCGCTCTGCCTCCCCTCGCTCTGCCTCCCCTCGCTCTGCCTCGGCAAGAGGGGCAGGACTGGCACAGATCACCGTTCCTCTCCTTACCAGGTTTTGATTTTTCAGCAATCACTAACCAGCCCAAGTACCGCACAGAGTATCCCTGCACAACCTCCTAAGCTTCCTTTACTAGGCTGATTTTCCCCATCACATTAACAAAGTTATTCTCCAGCCTCTATGATCCCTGGACTTAAAATTTTTAAAAGCCCACTGAATGTGTGGTGGGACACTGCTCCCATCCCTCCTCACCACTTCCAGTGCTGCAGAACAAAACCTTGCCTCTCACTGCAGCACACAGATGCTGAACTAGTTCAGCTGCCACCAGTTTCCCTTTGTCTCAGAGCACAGAGAGGTAACTCCGTGGGTGATCAGACGTGCTTCCTTTCTAGTAGCGGCCAGTAGAGCTGTGGTGGCTTCCTGACAAAGTCAGAATGATCTTCATAGGCCATCTGCTGGATGAGCCCAAATCCCAGCCTGGCCAGACTGACCGTGGCTCCCCTCTGCAAGCAAAAGCTTTAGGGATGGCTGCAGAGCAGGTCACTGCAGGAATGTTCCCTTTTCTAAGGGCAGCTCCCCAAAGGCTGCAAAGAAACAGAATGAGTCTTGACTTAAAGCAATATTTTCCTACAGCTTGTCCAAATGCCTCACCCCAGAGGAAAACTGCAGTAGTTTATCTTTAAAAAGCTGGTACAAAGCATTGCATTTACGGCAGCTTCACTTTTCACCGATGAGCTATGCCTGTGTCCTGAACGTACAAGAAGAATACAAAGCTGCTTCACAAACTTCACAAACATCTGTAACGTGAACCTTGCTTATTTGGTTCGCTCAGCCAGCCACTTCTCCCCTTCTGAATACACTTCTGTTTCAACAGATGGAGAAAGCCAAGTACCACATCTCCCTGCTCGGGAAAATCTCACACACACACTTTCAAACAAGGAGCTGCTCATGGACCTTGAAAGAGGAACAATCAAATTTTGAGGTTGTCTTCAGTCTTAAGATTAATGTCATTATAGTTCTTGTGGACACGTGCTTCTTAATGCTCTGCCATCCTGAAACAATCTCCTCTTGGAGAGGAGTCCACATTACCAAAATGTAAAGCAAAAGATTTTCATGTGCTACCAATAAAAAAAGATAAAAGGCATTGGTCTGAAAAAGAACCAAGGGAAACCTCGAAGTTCTGCCTTTAATTTCACAGGCATTTCTGAGCCAAGAGATGTTAAATCTAGCAACAGATTCCAAATGAAAGCTTTGGATCTTTTTATCCCGTCTCAGACAGGGCAACTGAATACATCTTCCTACTACAACCATCTAAAGTTAATTCATTACCAGGAAGGGAGAAATGAAACACCACGGAGTAAGTTACAGAAATACCACGAATAGCCCCCTTAAATTGCCTTTGAGGGTTGCCTACTGTACAGCAAGTTGTTTTATTTAACCAGGGAAAGATGGAATAAAGCTTCAGAGTCTCTGAGGTCTGTAATTACAGCTGACATATCCACAAGGACATTCCTCATACCCTGTTAAACAGCATCATCTCAGGGACAGGACTACAGGCAGCAAAGCTGCCAAAGTTTCTAATCGCGTTCTGTGTGAAATGGAAAGCTTGAACTTCACAAGATCTCTTCTCCACTCAGGATTTTCTAATGCCAGTTTCAAGCAGTAGTCTGATCAGCCCTAATTATCTCAGTTAAAGACATCAGTGCCAGACTGTCCCAACAGCACATACAGTATCTTCATGTCCAAAGCCTTCAGAGCTCACGGACAGTCTGGGAAGGAAAGCACCCCCCGACCCCAGGTTAGAAAGAATCAATGTCGAGCCTCCACTGACTGCTGAGTGGCCAGTAACAGCTGCTACAGAACCTGAGGAAGTTCAGCATTCCACAGGCTTGCTCAGCATGGGCTAGGGCTCTATTTTACCATCCCTCAGGAGTTCACTCATCTCTGTTTTAGATAGGAGCGGGTCCTACAAAAACAGCAGGTGTTTTCCTAAAGAGCCAGGAGGTAGGAGCACAGAGAAGGAAGCTCAGACTTCACACAGACACGCTACCTCGACTAGGGCTGAGCTGGTGTAAAACTCCAACATGCATCATGACTCAGGTTTATGTACAATTCAGGTGTAATTGCTCACAGGAGACGCACCAGAGAACAGTTTCCCAGAAAGTACTTGCCTGAATGTTAATGTCTGCCCACAGAAGTAGGTGGGAGCTTTGGAGTAGAGCACACCACATGACTGAGAGTCGTTTCGAAGCGCTATGTTTCTTCGACTGCTCAAGCTGTAACCCTCCAAACCAGCTGTCCATTCTTCAAAAAAGAAAACAAAAAAAGCATGAAAAGTATAAACCTCAACTCAACTAGCTGCTGTCTGTGCAAAATCAAACCAGTCGCAACGTCCACTCAGTGTGCCTCATAAGAAGGTTAAGCCACATTAAGAACGGTCTGGTTTTGCCACCTTCTGACGGAGAGTTTTCTTTTTCAAATAATTTGCAATTACATAAAGTGTTTCCCAGTTCACAGATTCACCAGCAGTTCACTCTGTGTGATCCCTGTGAAGTCGTATTGTAGGCAAAGGAAAACCTTCATTACCCATTGCCCTTAAAAATGTGCAAGCAAAGAGAAAATTTAGGGGTTTCTTTCTCTAAGAGCTTGTTGTAAGACTGTAACTCATCAAAATCTCTTAGGTAAGGGTGAGGGAGAAGGAAAAAAATGCTTCACTTCTGGCTCATCGACGCTTTCCGAGGCTAAGCAGTGAGGTACCTGCTGGAAAGGCGTACAATCCGTCCCTCACACTAGGAAGCAAAGAATAAACTGCAGGATGAAAGGATAATCCATCACACATTACACACACACATCATAGCTAAGGACACCCCGTCACCACACAAAAAGCAGCTCCGTGAGTCATTCAGCTATAAACCCTCAGGAGGCTGCACTGATGGCACAGGTTTAAAGGTGAAGATGACCTGCAATGAAACCAGTACCGTGGGGAACCAGCGTGGTGCAGCCGATCTGAGGAACACTCCATGGACTCCACTCCTGCCGTCCATCTCCTCGGGCACAGACTCTGAACTGGTAATCGACATTTGGATCAATATGCAGCACTATGAACTCTGTCTCCGAGCCGACGTACGCATCTTCAAATTGATTGGCAGTACCCTTACGATATTGCAGCCGGTAATCTTGTGGTATGAAGTCATCATCCACCTAGAGAAACATTGATCGCATTAATAAAGGTCTGCTATTTTTTTCTTTTGCCTCTGAAGTGGCATGTATTAGGACAGTACTGCAGGCTGTAATCAAAGGTGATTCAGAGTCACAAGGTAGGAAAGAGCTGAAAGCATGCCTTATAGAAAATAAAATCAGTGTCTGAACCAACTAAAACAAAAAGAAGTACAAGAATTATTCGATTACAGTTTGAAAATATCTCTAGGAGAAGAAACATTCAATCTAGCAGAGAGATAACAAGATCCTTCAGCCAAAAGCTGAAGATAAATTTGCAGAAGAAATTCAGTGCCAGTTTTCATCACTCACTGTTACCCTTCATAAACTGTTCCAGGGAATAACTTCCAATTCTTTGATATCTCTAAGTCAAAAGAGATTCCCTCCCTCCACCATCACCACCAGAAAAGCTCTACTGTCCCCCAAGCATGACTGAGTTCAGGGAACTACTCTACAGCACAGAAGATCAGACTACATGTGACAATAGTGCCTGTGGGTTTATAATCCGAGTCCACATCCTTTACCAGGTAAAGGTGGCTGAGCAATGGCTAGCTGTTCTGAGAACAACAAAACGTTGTTTAATGCTGCCAAGGAGTGTAGAGCTGCCCAACAACTAAACCACGGGAGCACAGCAGTGATTTACTCAAAAACAGATTTTGTGCATTGAAGAGACCAGCCACGTGACTAGCTAATGCCAATATTAAAATATTTTCTCTTTCTGTCCACTCCCTAAGAAAACAAACATGTTTAGGGGTAAAAGCGTAACAGAACGGGTTCAGCCTCATCCTGGGTCTGCTAATGCGTCTTCACAGGGAAGAAAAGCGTCACCCCAGCAATGAAGTTCAGTCTCGCCGAGAGTGTTTGGCTGTTACTGCTACACACACAAACCACTCGCTTCCAGAGCACAAGTGCTACGTGTGAATCACCTCTGTCAGGAACACACGCACCAGGCTTTCTTGGTCTTGTTTGTACAACAGCATCACAGGTAAGATTACGCTCTTGTATTTATTTGTTTAGTGGGAAGAGTATATGAAGTTGTTTCCTGCTTGTCCAGTACCTGGCACTTGCTTAAGCGTGGGAAGCAGGGGTAGCAGCGTTTTCAGCTGCCTCTCCTGACTTTTCCCCATACGCAGAGAAAGAGACTGTGAGGCAGAGGTCAATTAGTGTCTGCTCTTTCTGCCTGCAGATGGGAGCAGGGAGAGTCCAACAGCAAGAGTCTAACACACAAGTGTCACCGGCAGGCAGACACAAACTCCAGCACCAACCACAACATCACTAGATTACCTTGCCTTTAGATGAGGCCATCACCATAAAAATATCTTCTAAAGCTTCTAACCTACACACTGGCGTGGACTGTCCTTTGAAAGCAGTAAAGAGTCCAGAATGAAAGTGGCTTTTTCAGTTTTTATCAACAAAACTGCAGTCTGAATGGTTTTCACCCAGGATATTTTACCTACCTTACACCATCGGACTAAAATACCTCCAGGCTTCTCAACAAATTCCTCTAGCTGTACAGGTGGGCGAGATGCCACAGTTCCATGTCTGAATATTTGATTTTTCAATATAGTAAGAAGGCAATCATCCAACTGGGCAGATAAACAAGGCACGTCAACCAAGGAGGGCACTTCTGGTAAGCTGAGAAAGGAAAGTTTGCTGTAATGAGAGGGGCAAACTTCTACAAGTTTGTATTTTGTCCATACACTTGCATCCATGCAGATTTGAAAAGAGAGAACAGCTGCAGAAATTGGCGTGTGCATTTCAAACTTAAAAGACTCAGAAAACATTGTGTTTTGGCCCTAACCAGACTGTCTGTTTCTCAGTAAATACTCCGAAATACAAGCTGTTCCACAAGGAGAGGTTTCATCATTCACAAATAGAGTCTATATTTCTCCAGAACATATGGAGGTTGCAAGCTACTCCATTCTGTGACTGCCAGCCCCAAGGAAAGTCTGTGAAACAAACAGGACAATAATACCTCAAATAAAACTTTTCAGGCAATGGAGCAGAAGGCTTTTGTTTCAAAGAAGAAAAGATTCCCTATACAAGAAAAACACGTGCCGCTGCCTCAGATCACCTCAGTATCTTACCTATCTAGCTGAATATGTAAAGCTTTTTTTGTAAAGCTGCAAAGTTTCTCATTCTGTTGTCCCACATCTCCGTGGACTGCACTCTCTCCTGGAATCAAATGGTAAAAATATTCCTAATGAGACAACGTCCAAGCAAGGCATTCTTTGCTTCAAAGAATAACCAGTTCTGACACGAACAACCAATTAAACATGAAGCATTCTCAGCACTTTTGCTAGACTCTTAGCTAGAAAAATACAATTATAGTTGACAATATAAAGTCTATCTAGCAACTTTTGAAGCTCTCAAAGCTTCCCGTAGACACACCCATAACCGATGTAATAATTTGCCTCAGGTCCCAGGCAGTAGCAGAACTGGGGTGACATGCCAGAAATCAGGACTATTAATCTCTTCCTCCACCTGCTTTACAGGAAGAGAAAAGCAAAGCACGTTTACTGAGCAGAAAACAAAAAAGCAGAAGCATAAAAGCAAAAAATAATTTCAACCATTGTTCTGTTTGCTACAATGTAAATGGTAACTACTGTTGTAATGAAGGAAATAATCCATGCATTGAAGTACAGAGATAAGTAGAAATCTTGTCATAAACTTTCCGTATAAAGTAGCATCCCACACCTCAGCTTACAGAGACATAGGCTCCGTCCTCCTATCTGATGACTTTATGGTAATTTACAACATGAGCAAGCTCAGCCCTTTTCCAAATGGAGGATTACAAACGTTACAAATCTCTAAAGAAAAGCATACGTCATAACTGGCAGCAGGAGATTTAATAACCATGGAGGCTTAACTCCTTTCTGACTCAGATGCAATGTCTGCTCATTTTGACGCCACCACTTAGCGATGCCGCCGCTACAGCGGGAACGGTGACCAGTGCACAGCTAATCAGGTTCTCAAGAGATCCAACAGAAACAGCGTGTATAACACAGGCAATCTTTGCCACCACCTTGTAATTCAGTAACTTGAAACTTAAACACAAGGTGACTACCACCTGTCCCAGAGGCTGTGGTGCTAGATAAAGACCCCAACAAATTAACTGTTAACCACTGTTGGTACTCCTGTGAACAGGAGGCGTGCAGCTAGTAAGCTTTCAGTGCGATGCTCGCGCCCGAGTGGAAGCCGGTAGATTCCCTCCCTGTGGGAGTCTGCTCAATGCACTGTATTTCACAAAACCGAGCTCATGTTTTGAAAGAAAGTTAAAGTTGAGACATGAGAACAATGCAAGGAAACTGCCAACATATTCATGGCTCAGACATGCTCCCAGTAGGTTCTCCAGTGTGGGGAAAACAGTCAGGAGTGACATTCCTTTCTGGCTAGGTATTTAGCATCAGTAGGGTATAAAGTGGCCCTTATGGTGATATTCCACGCGTCCATTTTTGTCCGCATCGTCCTCAGACTTTTTTGAGAAGTTTTCCCTATAGAGCGGCCATTTCATTCCTTATGTTCCACATCAACAGTGAACATAATCGCATCTATCATCAAAGATAACCTGTTTACTTCAGCTGCTATTCCACTAAGACACAAATAACTTCCTTCAACTAACAGAGATGTTCTGTTATTATGGTACCCAAGATGTACTTTATTTCAAAGGAGCCTGACATAACCCCTCCTAGCGTGGAGGGTACAGAACATCTCTGTAGTGAGGCATTTCCAAAGCAGGTATTTCTTGCCCTTAAGGAGAGGCTACGCTGATAGAGGTACACCCTAGGATCAGAGCAAAATACTAAAATACAAACTTGGAGGAGATACTATTGATCAGCTCTATACGACAACTACTCAACTTTAACTTTTTCTTAACATCTGGTTTGAAAGAAGTCCAAAATGAGCCAAATATGCTGATCATAACAGGAATATCCCAGACATTGAGACACCCACTGGAAAGCAGAGCTAAGACTTAGTATCAGGACCTGCCTTACCTTCGCGGAGCAAATCATCGGCTGTACTGACTCCGTGCTCTATTAGTTTCTGGCATTCATCCAAGGGTTTGATGCTCTCTTGTTCGATAGCATCTACTTCCTGCAGCAGTGACATTAGTCGCTCATCCAACAGCTTCTTTAGGGTCCCTTTCAAATCGTTAAAATGCTGCTCGAGTACATCTCTGGTCAGCGTTGCACTTTCTCTGATCTAAATTCAGGTAATGGGAAAGAAGGATTCAGGAAAAAGGCAAATGCCATGCACATCTTTTATTTTTCTGAACCACCTCAATTGTATCTGCTGGAGAAAAGCTGCATGTGAAGGCAGCTTTAAAAAAGGACCACTAGCAGTTAACAAACCAGTGCAGTCATTTCTAATACATGTACAGTGGGGAAGGAGGCAAAGAAAACTAGCCCGGACAAGGGGAAGAGCATATTAACTAAGCAAAATACAAACTGGGTTATGTGTACTTTACTCGACAAATTTTTCTGGTCAGAAAAGTCCAAATGCTGTGCAGGCCTTCTCCCCACCGTCCCTCAAAACTGCTGGAATCCAGTTCAAAACCCATTCTGCCATCATATACAGGTAATCCTTGTTGGAAAGAAGAAGATACCAGGCTTTTAGAAGACTATCTAGGAGCACTTTTCCAGGCCCTATCACTTCACTGGATTTTTAAAATCCTCTTAAAGCTACTTTCTTTTCATTATTTTTGTTTTCCAGTCACCTCTGATTTGTCTGTGCTCCAGGGTTACAGGGCAGGGTGAACAGCAAGTCTGTTTTGATTCTAGAAGAACCAGACCACAGAAGGTTTTGTAAGCGCTTATTAAAATGTCTGCAAACTTGCTGAATCTGACTTTTAGGGAAGAAAATGCATTTGAACACCCCTGAGCTAAAGATGCAGAAGTCAAAAGTAAACATCTCCCTTCGAACAACTTTTTTTTTTTCCTAAGTCACACACACAAGGAAATGCTGCAACAAGCACACAGCCTTACATATAATTTCAAGATCTTTAGAAGGCCTTACATATAATTTCAAGATCTTTAGAAGTTACAGATAACCAACACAGGATGTTCTCTGGTTAGGTAAAATAAATTTCCTCTTCAAGTAATATTCATGAACCTCTGCAGCTGCCACACAGCTCCGTTTCCCTTCTCTTGTTATTTTAACGCTTCAGAAAAAAGGAAGTATTTCGCTTTGTGAAGGGGTGGGGCGGAGGAAGACAGAACAGTCACTTCTCTAAGCCCATTACCTCCGTTACAGGCAGATACACATCCCAGTCAACCTCAGCACTACAGACATCACTAGCTACGCAGAAGAGGAAATGCAAGTCCCAGAATACGCACAGAGCGGCGTGAAGTTTTTTGAAAACCGTGTCACATTGGTCTAAAAGAAAAGGATGCAACAGAAGTGATCTAAAGTGCTTTTCCTATCACATCGGCCCACTGGTCCCCAAATAATAAAAGCTCCGCAATCTGATCCCCAGTCTAAGACACTGAGCACTTCGGGACACAGGGAATTCTTGGCTGTGTTCTTTGTGAACCAAATAGTGGTCCTGAAGATGGAAAGAGAGAAACAGAAACATGCACACAAGCAAAGGAATCCCCCCCAAGAGGGGAAAGAAAGAAAGGTAAGCTAACCGAGCACCCACAGCCACCATGGAAGGACAAACTGGGTCCCTCTCAGCACAGTCCGAGTTATTGCCAGCACCTTCCGATTAAAGACAGCCATGACCAATTCATTTTCTTAAGCAGCCTGTGGTTTTGAAGATGACTAATTTAATGTATAGTGATTGCCCGCACTCACTCAGCAGCAGGACGCTAACCTAGGAGATCTATAGCAGATTTCTAAGCTAATGGAATCTGCTTCAGAAAAATTATCAGGTCACCACAGCAACATTTTCTGAGTTTGGTTTTGCTGGTTTTGGTTTTTTATTTAACCCTCGCAGACTTGAATCAAAGATAGCAAGGCACTGGTTCCAATCTGCAAAATGGGAAATGCTTAGAGGGTGGCTTAGCAGAGAAGTGAGTCCTTCACAGGGCTCGGTGCAGCATCGCTACCACATCTGCCTATCTCGGCGTGCACCTTCAGGCGGAGCGGGTGGGTTACCAGGGCCAGCAAACGCCCGGCTCCAGCGCACAGCTGCAGAAACCAGCAAACCTGGAATGCTGGCAACACCAGTACGTGACCCACGGGGCTCGGTGCATGGGGACGGCAGCCGAAGCGCCGGTGCTGTGAGGTGCCAGGGCAGGGCGGCCGGCGCGACGCTCCCTGCGAACTGAGGCTCAGCGCCTCTGGACACCCGTGTCCCCGCCCGGGCCACCCCCCGCCCCCAGGGACTCAGGCTCGCTACAAACACGGCGCAGCGCACGCCCCCCTCCCCCTGGTGCCCCCGGCCCTGCCCAGCCCCAGCGGCCCCGGCCCCCCCCGGCCCGGCGGGGCCCCCGCCAGCCCGACCCCGCTCCCGCCGCTGCTCCGCGACCCCGCGGCTCTGGAGGAAAAGGCGGGTGAGGGGCGCAGGAGCGGGGCCCGCCGCTGGCCCGGGAGCCCCGGCCCGCCCGGGAGCCGCCTCAGGGGGAGCCCCGGCCCCGCCGCGCCGGCCGGGAGGGGCGGCAGCCACGACGCCTCCCGGCCCCTCGTCCCCGAGCGCCCCCGCCCCGCATCCCCACCTGCTTCCGCGCCTGGTGCAGCCCCCGCAGCCGCTGCTCCAGCTCCCGCCGGTAGCTCCGCGCCGCCTCGATGCATTCCCGAGCCTCCTGCAAGAGGAGCCGCACCTCTGCCTCGGCCTCCATGGGCAGCCGCGGCGGCGACGCGGCCGGCGGGGCGGAGCAGCAGGCGGGCCTGGCCCCCGGAAGGGCCGCGGGGCGGGGCGGGAAGCGCGGCGGGGAGCGGTAGCCCCGTGCCGGCGGCGGGGCGGCACCGGCCTGCGGAGCGGCGGGACGCAGGCGGGCGCAGCCCCCGCCCCGGGCCGCCTCAGCGCGCCGCCGGCCCCCCTGGCGGGCTGGGCCCCTCCCGCGCCCCGCCCCGCAGCGCGAAACCCGAGTGACGGCGGCGGCGGCGGAGCGCGGCGGGGGCGTGGCCGCGGTGGCACGTGATCCGGCCCGCGGAGAAGGGGCGGGGTGGGCGCCTGCGCACGCGCGTCACGTGACGGCAGAAAGCGGGCAGCCGTTGGCGGCGCGCGTGGGTCACGTGGGGCGCCGTGGCACCGCCCCCTTCCGCGCGGAGGTCCGAATCTCGTCCCGCGCGCGCTTTTCTGCCCGCCTGGCTCCCGCGCCCGGCGGTGGCATCGGGCGCGCGGGCCGCGCAGCGCCGCTCCATGGCGATCGCGCCTGCCTCGCGCCGTGGCTGAGGGCTCCCGGGCCCCGCCAGCGCCCGGGGCATGGTGGGCAGGGTGGCCGTGCCCGCGGCGGCCGCCCCCCCCGCCCTGCCCGGCAAGGACGGCGACGCTCAGGTGGGGGCGCGGAGCGGGCCGGGGGCCGCGGCGGGCGGGGCGGGGGCCGGCGGCGCTCTCGGGGGCGGGGGGCGGCCCTGTGCTGGGGGCGTTTGACACGGCGCCGCTGCGGGAGCGGGGGGCGTTCGGCGCGGCGGGGGGTGCCCGCTGCCCGGCGCCGCCTTCGCTCGCAGCCCGGCGGCCGGGAGGTTGCGAAGCGCCTTCCTGAGGCGGCCCCGCGGCCGGGGGGGAAGGACTCTGCCCCCGGCGGGGTGACTTGAGGAGGGGTCGGGCTCTGGTGAGGTGGGAGCGCTGGGAGAGTCCCTGGACTGTCGTGCGAGTGCATCACCCTGTAGGGTCTGCGTTGCCACCCGAGGTGCGGACTTTGTATTCCTTCCTTCTGCACGTTTAAAAGATGAAGCTTGTTCTTAAGATTCACGGATGTTTGCGGTAGGGTCACGCACCGTTCAGTGCTGGTGGCTCTCATGGTTGAGGGCTCTCCCAGCGCTCTGCTGAGCACCCCACGGTAACCGCCAGGGAGATCACCCCAATGGAAGTTGGCTTTTGGACCTCGGTGTCGGGAAGGTCTGAAGACCTTGTGGTCGCTGTCAGTTTTGGCGGTCTCAAAGCTTCAGAATGTGATTTTTATTTTTCTGAAATGGCAGAATCTTGATTTCGAGCTTAGATGGCTTTTGAAAACATGGAGATAAAGTTGGCGTGCACACAGTCTTAATGCATTGACAGGAGGCTTTTGTCCTCTGAAAAAGTGTTAGCATCACTATACTGCAAATACTGCTTTATATTACCACGCTAAGTCATCTTCAGTTTTTAAAAACTAAGGTTGACGTTAAACTTTTTTTATAGCCCTGCAAGAAACGGCGAGAGGAAGATACTTCTGTTAAAACAATCACAAGATATTTTTCGCCGTTAGCAAAACCAGTGGATAAAGTGTCGTCACCACCAAAACCCAGTAATATATTGGGTTATTTTAAAAAGACAGCTGTAACTGAGAAGGCTTCGTTACTGCTTGTAGCTGGAGAAAATGAAACGCCATTGGATGCTAATGGCCAAGACTGTAAGTCACCTTCTAAACCACCTTTAAAGCACAAGAGGAGAGGGAAGAGAGTTAATTTAAATAATACGCAAAGGGAGGCGAAAGCATCTGAGAATGAACACAAAATAGAAATTAGTAGTGATCACAGCAGAGAAACAGCAGGACTGAAACAAGACAGTAATGATTTTATTACCACTTGCACTTTAGTTGACCAAAAGAGTGCAAGAGAATTAGCAGAAGATAACGTGCAAAGAAAGAACTTCCCAAACACTGCCATCTGCAGAAAAAACTCCAAAAAAATGGATTCTCAAATAAATGGAACAAAAAATAGGGTAAAACAATCAAGGAAAAGGAAGCACAAGGTAAATATGGATTTGTCTGAAAGTTTTTCATCTGAAAACCAGCTGAATGACACATGTATAAAGGAAACTGAAGATAAGAAAAAGATGGTAACTCCTACAACAGCAGAGTGTGACGCTACTATTAGTGATCCCAGTTTTGAAGTTCATATGGATGATGAGACATCACAGGTACATAATGGTATAATAACGGTGTCATTTGAGGACTTCTTGAAGAGTCAGGGAGAAAATAACGTAGATCAGGTTGAAGACAAAAAGCCGGCAACAGACAATTCTGCTACAGCAAATGAAACGGACAGAAGTGGTAGTATTAGTGACCCAGAAAAGTGTGAGGAGTCTCAACAGGTGCCGCTTAGAACAGTAACTGTCCTTGCACAAATTCATTCCATTCCTCTCAGATTAGCTCCGTTACATAAGGAGAAAAAAGGCTCTAGGAAAATTGCTTCAATTTTTTTGAAGCAGAAGGGTTGCATAGGGGAAAAAGAAAGTAGCCCACCGCTCTTGGACAGTGAACAAACTGAACAGATTACTCAGAAAAGAAAATCTAATGTAGTTATTGAGGAAGAAGAACTAGAGTTAGCTGTGCTAGAGACTGCAGGGTCAGATTCTTTGAAGCCAAAATGCACTCTGGAAGAAAGGCATCAGTTTATGAAGGCATTTAGACAACCAACATCGGATGTAATAAAAAGTGGAGTTAAAAAGGCACCCGGAAAACAAAAGCAAGCCACTAGTAAGTCTTCAAAAGAAAAAGAAGGACCTGCAGATGACACTGCTTCAAATAAAGGATTAGAAAGTGGAGTACCAGAAGATTACGTGGATAAATATACACATTCTACTCCTAAAACAAATAGAGCTAAACCCAAAACACCTAGAAAGTTTCAGAAGAAAGGAAACAGAAGAAGGAAGGCTTCAAAAACTGAGGAAACAAATGTCTCAAATACCAGCAATTGTAAGGATTCAGGAGCTAGTGTTCTTATTCAGGAAAACACCTTAGATGTAGAAATTTTATCAAGTCCAAAGGTGAATGAGAGAAGGAGGAATTTAAGGCAGAAAAAAATCAAAACATCAAAAAACGTTACACCTAAAAGAAACAGGATTAGAGATAGCTTTTCTGAAGATGGGCTAAGTAGCCGTCCTTTACAGACTTCTACACCAAAAGCAAGCAAGCAATCCTTGAAGAAAAGTAACCTGTATAAAGCAGAGGTGATTACTGTGCCCTTTGACGGAAGCAGCCCAATAAGGTAAACATTTTAGAGTATATTCTACATTTTTTGCACATTGTTTTCCTGTAAGTATTTTAAAACTAAGACATAATTTGATTGGAATGCATTCCAAAGCTGCATGAATGCAGATCATGCTAGGTAATACTACAGAAGAACCAAATCTGACTCAATAAATGTGCTTGTACTAAAGACATTTAAAAAAACCGAACAAACCCCAAAGAACAAAAAAAAAAAACCAACCATCCACCACTTGGGGGGTTGCTTCGGTTTACAGCACTGTATTTAAAGGCTTTTGAAAATGAGATTTGGAGTAATGTTTCTGTTTATTAAAAAGTGAAAGTAATAATTTCTTAATACTTTTTTCCTAATTAGAATGAGGTTTACACGTATCAATGTGACTACAAAATCAAATAAAGCTGAAGCAGTGAAAAATGAAGAGTTTAACTCCAAAAATATAAAGGTAATTTATGTAACAGTTTCAGTATTTTGTCATTTACTATATGCGTATAATTGTATTAATATTCAGTATTGTGTAAGAGTTAGTATAATGTAATACAATGACAGTTCTCAGATGCCCTACGGTAAAATAATATTACTGTGATTTATGATAGTTTCTTGTACAGTTATTGTAACTTAAATTTTCAAGTGTGTCTTATCCATGTCAATCTACTTTTCATAACAGAAAAATCTAGTAAGGTAGTATGCTCATGTTCTGCAGGTTCTCAGTATGGGAACATACCAAGTTCTCAGTTTGGATACAGCAGAACAACTTACACTTAAGAACGTCACTGCCCGTATTTCATTTGTTTTGTGGACAGATTGGAGCCCTTGCAGGGCACTCACTGCCTTTTGAAAAGTATTTATATCACCTCGGTTTGCTCCTCCTTTCAAGTCTTTCATTTTCTTTTTGATACCGATAAAAATTTATTAAAATCATAGGCTTTTATGAATATGAAAATTATATTATGTGAACTGTCAAATATATTGCTATTGCTTGCTAGGTGTTTTGCTGCTTTTGTTCTTTGTTAACAGGTAAGCTCTAGTTCTAAAAACATATCCAAAGCAAAAGAGCTGATTGAAAAAGCAAAGGCTATACAGCATAACAGATCAAAGGTTAACGAAGACTTACCAGTCCCTGTGAGGCGCTCATCTCGACAGCGAGCTCTTGCTGAAAAGAAAAAATTACAAGAAAGTGAAGTAAGCCTGTATACTATGAGGCAGGGGGGAGGATATTTTGAAGTTTTTGTGATTCATTAAGCAACAAAAATGTTTCTTACCTTGCAAATGTTTCTTTTAAAGAATCAAATAAGGTACATATCTATGCAGTGGTATGGTGAATGTCATAGTAAGGTGACTGTCAGCATAGACTGGAAAGCTCATCCTTAAGTAGATCTGTAACATGCGGCAGATGGTCGCGCTTGGAAGTGACTGTTTCTCTTTCCTAATGGACAGCAATGTGTCTCTTTCAAATGTGTATGTTTTAGACATTTAAATTTAGACGAGAGTAGTTCTGGCCTGTGTTTATATATTGGACATCTTATTCTATATACTATTTCTGTGTAGACAACAGTAATAAAAGTATTGTATAATTTTTTAATTATGTTTAAGTTCCAGGCTCTCTAGCTTCTTCAGTTTTCTCAGTACTGATCACTAAATTGTATTGTTAATAAAGGAGGAAAAGCTGTGTTTCCTTTCTTATTTTATTTGCTTTTCCTCTAGGAATCGGTAATCATTTTAGATTCAAGCCTGAGTGATGCCACTACTACGGTGCAGAATGTGAAGCAAAAGCATCTTCAGAGCTTAAATGATGTGCTGGGAAAAAAGTCTAGAAACTTGAAGGTTGCAAAGAACTCAAATGGTAATTGGGTTTTACTGAATGTGTTTAATTCTTATTAGTTATTGACTTTTATAAAGCTTCTTTTGCAGTACATTCATCTTTTCTTCTGATTTTTGTTTTTTTAATACTATTCCAATATATTCCTTTTATAATAGGAGTTAACAGTGCAGAGGTTATTTACGCGTGCTGCTTTAATTTTTCTTCATTCAGGGAAAACAATTTGTTTCAAAACCTACCAGTAGTATACCATGTTTTGTTGTCTTCTAATTTGAGGGGCTTTTTTTAATGTTATAGAAAATAACATCTATAGTGATGAAATAACTAGAAATAAAACTATAATGAATTTTGTTAAAATACTCAGCTTCCCCTTAAGGGGAATGCCTAATGTTATGATATGGAACACAGAGATAATGAACAGAGAAGTAAGGTTAAATTCTGTATCAATGCTGACCTAATCATATTTTTTTTTTTTCCTTTTTAAAGGAAAACCGGGATATCCACCTTCCTTCCTAGGCAGAAGTGCTCAAAACTCTGCAGGTGAACCAGTTGTGGTCTTTGATGAAAGCAGGTCAGTTTGCAAGATTGCAGTTGTTTAATAATCAAAACGTATTTCAAGATTACTTTAACATTCTCTCATTGCACACATTTAAATACGCTTATGGAAATGTGATATAAAGGTTAAAGGGTGGGTTTTTTTTTTATACTGATCAATATGTTAATCTGCTTGCAAAATTTTGGGATTTTAGTGGAGAGTTCCTCAACCACTGTTGAGCCATTTTAGATGGTTGAAAATGTAGTTGATGATGACATAAAAAGAAATTCTGAATTGCATATAAAATTACAAAAAAAAAGCTTTTTTTAAATTAAAATCTCTAATTTAACAATTAACATTAAATGTAAACTTCCTACATTTCAATTAATTTTAGCAGTTCTCCCAGATACTTTCTAACTTGAGTATAGAAGTGGATGTGATTAAATTCTGTTGTAAGCCTTACAAGCTATTAGTTCTAAGATTTATTTTTTTTCATTTCTCTTTTCATTAAAGCCAAGATGCATCTGAAAATTCTCAAGATGATGATCAGTTCAGAGCAAAACGTGAATTCTTGATGAGTGGATTGCCAGAGTCGCTGAAAAGACAGATTGCAAAGAAGGCAGCAGCAATGGAAGCGTACTCTCTTGCAAGTTCATGTTTTAAGACTGTTGTCCATGTACAGCAGAAGGATGACTGTAAGCTTTTTTCCAGCTATGTGTAAATGTATATAATAATTTCTAGTAAATCTTTGCAGAAAAGAGACTCTTGATCAGCAGAACTTACTATTATGACTGGAATAACTGGTAGTGTCTTCTTGTTTTGTGTCACAGTAAGAAAACAAAACTTACAAGCTTCCAGTGAGATGTTTGTGAATACACAATTTACAAATCAAATTGATGCTAAAGTAATGTACACATTCATGGGTGAGGATGCAAAATTCTTAATACTTAGTCAAAAAAGAGTCTTTCGAGTTTGAGTTTGGAGAATAAAGGTCAGGTTGGACTGATTGGGGATGAAGCTATTTTCTTCAAACAAAGGCAAAACGTTTCACAAAAGAACAGTCTGTTTCTTACCACTAAGTGAGGAAGTGTGCTACAATATTCTTCTGAAAGGGCGTGACAGAAAAGCAGAATGTAGAGTAGCACTTAACAGAGTTTATATTTGCAAACCAACCAATAAACAAACAAAATCCTTGGTGAGTATCTGTCGTACAGAGACCCAGTGAGGGCACAGGCGGTTATTTAGAGCAAGCAGAGCCCAGGAGCAACTTGCTGGAAAAATGTTGAATGCAGAAATGTGCAAATTTGTTCAGGTTTTGGGAGGTGAAATTAATGAAGATAAAAAGTTGATGCAGTGTAAGTTAAATAAGCTTGGCTTTGACCTGATAAAGATATCGTTAAAAGCATTTACTCTTAGTTACTGTAGGATGTTTTTGTCTGTGTTTATTGCTGTTTTGGTAATAAGTTTCCTCTTGGTTTTTTTTTTGATGGGGGTTCTTTTGTAGGTTATCCAATGTGGAAATTGAAGTTGCCCTCATGCCCTCTGTTAACTAAGCTGAGGAAACTGAATACTGAAGTCACTAATGTCACAAAAATCACTCTCTCACTTGGTGAATTTTCCAGTGTGAGCTCAAAACTAACTGGAAACTGCTCTGCACCTGTGGTTAGTACTTCAAAATGGGGGCTTGTGTTACAAGAAAAATGAAAAGAAAATTGAAATTAGTTACTAGTTAGGACTTTTATTTTTAAAAAAATGTATAGTTTGAACCTGTTTCTGTTCTGGATGTTTTCTTTTTTTTCCTTGGGTGTAATTTACCCATTCTGCATTGTAACATTAGGCAATTCCCGACGCTTTCTGTTAATCTGTGTTTAACAAGACAGTGACCAATTTAAATTATGCAAAACTGTTGTTGTTGTTCTGTGTGATGTTTTTGAGTAATAACTGGTGGGGGGGTTTTTTTGTGTGTGTGTGTTACAGCTTTCTGGCCACCGACCAGTTTTTCCTGATACATTCAGGAAAGATTTACTAGATGAGATCATGTCTTCCAATTCTCAATTTCCTGTGAGAAAATACTTCTACAAGTTTCTGAAAAAGCAAACTGAACGGTTGGGTTCTGAAAACAGTATTCAAGGTTAGTAATCTACATAGGGAAAAATACACTCGTGCTCTATCTAGCTTAAAAAGGCAACCTGGAACTTCCAGAAATATGTCAGTGAAGGAATACTGTTGTTGGAAATAAATGGGTCCTCACACTTTTTTTACCAAATTCTTTTCATATATACATTTTTACCAAATTCTTCAAGTATGGCTTAAACATACATATGGTTGTAGTGGACATAGCTTGTAATTTTGTGGGGTTTTTTTCCTTAGAAAGCAGAGAGGGCACTGCAAATTCTGAGATAAATCAGAAACGTTCTGACAAGTGGAGGGAAACTAAGAGGAAAAGGAAAGAAACAGAAGACCACAAGTCAAAAAGAAGAAAACAAAGTGAAGGTACAGAGGCTGAAGCAAAATCCAGAGTTTCTCCTGTATCTGGAGAAAACCAGCGAGAGACAGGACAAGCCACACGCTTGGGAAAAAACAAGACCCAGAAACTAGATGTTGTGACAGAAGACACTGAATGTTTATCAGACCCAAATGCACTTTCAGGTAACTCCATTTCCTATCTGATTTTAATTCTGTTTGCATTGAGGGAATGTATATATGATGTATGTCAGCATTTTACTGTGATGCAAAAATCATACCTAGTCTTAACATTCTACTAGACTTGATCAACTCTTTCGTATGAAGAACTATTTTAAAATGGATGATATTTTTCTGTAGGTGTTGAAAAGGAAGACACGCTTTGGACAGAAAAATACCAACCTCAAGATTCCAGTGAACTTGTAGGGAACAAGAAAGAAATTGAAAGGCTACACAGGTCAGAAGTGGAAACATGGATCCATTATTATTATTATTATTCATATTTTTCATTGTATTACTTGATTATGCTTAAAGAAGCAAAGTCAGTTATTTTATGCTATGCTTGAATAACACAGGGTGTATGTTTGCGGCCTTTGTTTTGGTTTACTTCCGAAAAGTTCCAGAAAAAATTTGTCAGTTGGTGTGAATGATCTTTTGGTCGTAGTTCCTTTTTCCAGTAATACCTCAGTAGCCTGTATGGTGTGGTACAAAACAAACACACGAAATGCTGCATTAGTCTGTGGGATCAAATGAAATACTTAAGTAACAAATGCTTTTACCAGTTTACTAAAAACTACTTTTTGTCAGGTTATTTAAGCTCACATGCTATGAGTAAGAGATAGGTACCTACGAGTCTTGTCTGTTCTTCCCTACAAGCATATCTGATCCTAATCTTCATGCTCTGCCTCTGCTTTTGACAGTAATTTGGTGCTCAAGTCCATCTACTATATTGTGATTTCAGTTAAATTTTCTGTATGGGTTTAAGTTATTGTTGTGGCTCCTATGCAGAATTTAAAGGTCCATCTGACAAACAATGCTAAACTATGACTGATAAAGCATTTCCCACAATTTATTAAGTAGCTTGCCAAGTGACTTGGTTTTATACCAATCAGCTAGTAAATGGAGAATGAAGAAGGAATCCTTTTTTATAAAAGAATTGAGCAAACTCTGAACAATTTCTTTTTTTTTTAATCTGAAGGGACTTTGGTTTGAGAGGAATAACAAGTGGCTTATGTCCCCTAGTTTTACGTTCTGTTCCATCTGAATTTGGTTCACTTTATTCAGCAATTATTTTTCATTTTTATTCTGTTCCTTCCTTTTATAGTTGGTTAAAAGAATGGAAAAAAAGAGCTGACTTGGAAGAAAAAAGAAATCGGAAAGGGAAAAAGGAGGACAAAGAGCATGAAGGTGCTGATAGAATTAAAAATTATATAGCTTCTCTTTGTTAAATTTTGCAAAAAAAATTTACATGAATCCTTTCTTTTCTGTTAAAAAGATTCTACAGATTTTTTGGACAGTCTTGACTTTAGAGATAGTGATTCTGATACTGAGGAAGAGACTAACCTTTGCAATACAGTTCTGATAACTGGCCCACCAGGAGTAGGGAAGACTGCTGCAGTATATGCTTGTGCTCAGGAGCTTGGTTTTAAGGTTTGTGGCATTCTTTCCTCAGTGTCATTTTTCTTTTTTGTAACTAGTGATATGAGAGCATTCGTAATACAAGATGTCTAACTTTTTAAAAATGTAAATTAAATGCCATTGCAGATATTTGAAGTCAATGCCTCTTGCCAGCGTAGCGGTAGACAGATACTGTCTCAACTAAAAGAAGCTACTCAGTCTCATCAAGTGGATAAAAAAGGCATTAATGCACACAAGCCTTGCTTTTTTAACAGTTGTAGCAGTACCAAGTCACCAAGTAAGTTTCATGGTTATATCTGGGTGGTTTGGGGGTTGGGGTTTTTTTTTATTCTTTTTTTAGTTGGTTGTTTGGGGATTTTTTTTAGGAACTGAGTTCCCAAAACAATTTTTAGACAGCAGTTGTTTAAGAAAGATGGGAAACTGCAGTTTATCTGGCCATAATAATAAGAAAAGCTCTGTTGGTTAACAAAACTACATACCAAATTAAATAATGACGTTATCAAAATGACTGACTCTTGGTTATCCTCAGCTATTTCTGTAGTGCTGGAGTAAATGCTATGGCACTTGAATATCAAGTTGAACAGAAAGCATTCACTATAACAGGAGAAAAGTAAAATAAGCAGAAATCAGTACAGTAAATCTGTCCTGTACTACATACAAAACCAGGGATTTGCTCTGAATTTGCCCAAGACATGTCAGTTTGAGATAACGTTTCCAGATAAAGTTTAATGTAAAACATATCTTGCAGAAAAAATGTATTCTCCAAAGAAAGTTGTTTCACCAAGAAAACCTCCACTGTCACCAAAAGGAGCAGGATTAAAACGAAGTTTGCCCCCTAAAACACTTGCAGACTATTTCAAAATTCCTTCCAAACGTAAAGGTAATGATGGAGCAGTAACATCTCAAGAAAAAAATAAAGGTAGGTATCACCATTTAATAATTATTTACCTTTGGAGATGGAAACAGTACACTGAGCTCCTGTATACGTGGAGCTGTGTGGGGAAAAGAGTAGAGCACACTTACTACACTCCAACTGCCAGCAGGAATTACTTAATGCATCTGGAATACACTTAACTACATAGGAAATAGCCATTACTCTGTATTACAGGGAAGTTAATTAGGGTACAGCCTATATGAAGTTCAGTAGGCTTTCCTTGGTTGTTTTGGGTTTGGGGTTTTTTTTTTCCAGAGCAGCTAGGTAAGAGAAGAAAAATTAGAATCTGTAGAAAAACATGCCTTTGTTACCTCAGTACCTGTTTCAGGTTGGTGTGGAATGGTCACTGTGCTTGGTGGAGACAGATGGGTTTTGGGTTTTTTTGTGTGTGTGTATATATATATACATAAAGTTTCTGCTACAGAATTAAGAGTTCCTGTAAAGCCAATAAATGTTTGATTACAGACATTGGATTTAAATACATAAAGGGCACGCTGAAATCTTTGAGTCGCTTAACATTGGAAGGTGTATTTCCAAATGTATCATGGGATCAGGAAGTCTTAAAGACAGGTCCTTAGAAAGGAAATAATATATTTGGACAACGAGTGGTTTTGCACAGACCATACAGAGGAATGCATGAGCGAAGTGCTGAATTGAGGCAACCAAGTCTAATCCTTGTCTTTTTGGGCAATCTTACTGCATTTTCTTGAAGGACTTGTATCTACTCCATGCCCCTGAGGCGTCATAGTTTGCAAACAGGTTAGGTGCAGAATTAACTTTACAGGTAAGTGAGCCCTTCACCAAACACAGTTTGATTCCCAGCAAATTTGTTGCAATTTTTTTTTTTTAATAAGAGACATCAGAAAAGGATGTAGGTCAGATCTAAGTTTTTGTGTCAGTGTAGATTTTCTTTAGCAGTTAATACTTGGGGTGATTTTGAAACCAGTGCCTAGAATGCATATTCATGGTTTCAGTCCTCCTTTGCTTCCTGCTCAATTCTTCACCCATCTGCAGGTAATACTCAGAAATCACTTAAAGAAAAGAAAGATGCTCAAATTAAGGCAATAAACAAAGAAGGAGAAGGAGGAGAACACAACAGGAAAAGTGCAACATCTCTCATTCTCTTTGAAGAGGTAAAATTCGCATGAAATATATGTGAGCAATACGTTGTTTCATTGTGTTTAAAGAATTTAACTTTCTTCTTCCCTTTGTCCTTAAGATTTCTGGGTAGATTCAAGTGTAGGCATTATCAGTTTCTTAAAAACTAATTCAGTATTTCATGATTTCATCCTCAGGAGTACTCTTTTAACCATGGATCATTATTTTACAAAGTTACTTTAAAAGATAAAGAAACTATCATCTATCAACCATTGTTCACTGTTAGGACAGTTTGCAGAATTCTGCTAATTTAACTCCTTTGATTATGTCAGAAGTGTTGGTTTATAATTTTACACTACTTAAATGCACTGAGACACTCTAACAGTCACCGTTAATACCCCAGTAATTACAATATCTAAGCCCACATTCAGTTCTTCTTTTCTGTCACCTCTGGCCCCAAAATGTCTTGAGTTTAAACTAAGAATACCAAATTACAGCCAAGAATGTAGTTTTAAGTAAATAAAGGAGGTATAGCAATGTTGCTAACTGTGGGCTGATCCTACAGAATACTAGTGAAATTCTATTAAAAAACAAAAGCCAAAAGCCACCTGGACATGGTCCTGGGCAACCTGCTCTAACTGACCCACCTTGAGCTGGGGGAGGTTGGACAAGGTGACCTCCCCAGGCCCCTTCCAGTCTCAACCAGTCTGTGATTTTGTAAGCCGCAGCATGGAAGACTGCGATCAAAGTGTTTTGTGCTAACAGGTGAACCTGGCACATGTATACTGTCATTGGCCACAAACATTCAAAAAATCTGTATTAATGTTAAGTCTTAGTCAGTTGTTAAAAGTATGATTGCGTTCACAGCTTGTAGTTATTGTTAAATTTTTTTTTGCACTTTGTTTTTTTCCTATAGGTAGATATAATATTTGATGAAGATGCAGGGTTTCTAAGCGCAATAAAGACATTCATGGCAACAGCAAAGAGACCTGTAATTCTTACTACCAATGGTGAGTACTGTTTGTTACAGTAGTTAAGCTTTACAGATAGAACCTCTTTTAATAAGATGGATTAAATGGTGATGGCTGAATAGAACTCCTAAATGTAAAATCAAATGAGTGAAGACTCTTAAAGCCAGTATTTTAGTATTTGAATAAAGATACTGGCTGCTCTAATGGGTAAAGAAAATAATTAATTTTGAATACTGAATGTATCACTGATATCTCTTTATATAGATCCAACATTCAGCTTATTGTTTGATGGCTATTTTGAAGAGATCAACTTTAGAACCCCTTCCTTGGTAAGTCTGTGTTTGGAAATGCAGATATGTCCTAAGCAAGTAATTGTCTGCTAATTTAAGTTGGAAATTTAAATGTTGATGTAGGTTTATATTTATCTGATGTAATACATCTGTTTCATCAGAAGACTATTTTTTTCAGGTTTTATGCAAGGATGTGTAGGGTGCATTTACCTTTTACATGTAGAATTTTTATTTAGTAGCATGGAAGATTTATTTTCTTAACCACTTAGTATTTTAGAGAATTACAACAAGAACATCACTTCATCGCTTAACTTGGCTTTTAGAATGTAGTAAATAATTCCATAAATGATACATCTAATAGTTTTGATCTGAACACTGACTATGCCAGTATTGTTTTTTTCATTAAAAAAAGTATAGGAACTATTTTAGAAATACTATGGGTTATCCCTTTAACATAAACACTAGTATTCTGTAGAGCAAATAGTTTTATTTGCAGCTATGTATTATGTGAAAAACCTAAATAAATGAGAATCAGAAGGAACTTGCTTTTGAGAAGAGGAATTTTTTTTTAATGTGAAATTGCAATTGTCTGGTAGCCCGAAAGCTTTTCGGAGTTAAAAGAAAAAAGCCTTTAAAGTGAATATAGTTCACTAAAACTTGTTCGCTGGTGATGAGAAGCAAGGTGCACATGGTTTCAGGAACACAAGCAGAATGTGTGTGTTGTGTTTTGTTTCTAATGAGTTGAATTCCTGAATTGAACTTAATTCGCTGACGTGGACTGTTTAGATTTGGTATTCTGCTTTTCTATAAAGGTTTTAATGTAACTATAATCTAATTTTCTGTATTAAAAAGAAAAATGTATTGCAAGCATAAATAGAATAATTTTCTCCTGTGTGACTTACCACAGTTGGATTTGTAGTTGTTTTCAGTGGTCTTTGTCTAACTTTTGTTTAGATGAACGCTGCTAGCTATCTTCAAGTGCTGTGTCTGGCTGAGAATCTACGAACAGATGTGAAGGACTTAGCTGCTCTGTTAACCACAAATAACTGTGATATCAGACAAAGTATTCTCTACTTACAATTTTGGGTGAGAAGTGGAGGTGGATGCTTGAAAGACAAATGTTTGGCCCATCATGGTAGGTTGATTTCATTTAATTAAAAACAACAATAATTCTCCATCTTAACATGAATTTGATGAAATCAAACCATTCTTAGACTTGTATGATTAAATGGTAACTTCCTGTAAGGCTCCTAAACGTTTGGGTAGGGTTTGGAGGTGGGGGTTGACCACTTCAAAGCCTTGTAAATACACTTAAGGAGCTAAAAGCTTTATTTTTATTGTACCTGTTTAATACCCATCATTATGGTACTTGTACTTAATTATCTCCCTTTTCACTTCCGAGAAGCAAAACTGGGCAAAGTAGGGAGCCAGCAGTTGTTTCCCTTCACCTCGGAGGTTGCAGTTCTTTATCTATTTAGCTGAGTTGTAGATAATTCACCTAGAAAGAAGAAGCAGAACTGAAAAAAGGAGAAAAATTGGACAGGCAAGCAGGCAGCAAGGGTGAGAACTTGGTCCGAAAGGATACAGGACGAGTATTCTCATCAGGTGTGGGTGTGTGAGACTGTGTGAATGAGTGACAGAGACTGGTGGGGCATAAAAGAAAGAACAGACTATTTTAGATGGTCACTTGCAAAGAAGGGAGAGCAGGCAGATCGCTAACACTTGAAGAAATGAAATGGGGATGATGGGTGGGGATGGGGATGACTGATTTCAGCTGTTACTCAGAACTGCAGCAAGAAGTGACAGTTACAGTATCCGTTATAAAAGGAATTGAGGCAAAGAGGGGGGAAAAAACAATTTCACGATGCATTGTTTCTTTTCAAGTAAAGCATGTTATCTTTGTGCAGGAGGAGATGAAACAGATAAAGCAAATCATGTAATTTATTCTGAAAAGACTACTGATTCCAAGATTGATTTTTCTCAAGCTGATGCACGCGTTCAGGAGTTTCCAAAATGTGATACAGGCTGTGTAGAGACATTGCTTGGCCTTAAGAATATCCTGTTGCCTTCAGAAGATTTGTTTACATTTCTTAAGGTATTTTTTGTAGTTTACTAGCTAATACTTTGAATGATTGCCAGATAATTAAGTGTAATTGTCACTACAAATAGCATCTTCTTGGAAGCAAATCTCTTTGAAAAGAGTTGTTGTAGAAATTAGGGGATTCTGTCATTATTAAGCAAAATCTGATTCTAAAATCTGAACCGGGGAAGTCTCCTGCAAGCAGAACAGTCCCTCGCCTCATAAAGACAAAGCCAGGACTATGGGAATTTCTGTAATAAATTATATATATGATAAGTTAATAAATTTTTCACGATTATTATTTTACAGCACAAAATCACAACCATGGACAAGTGGAATAAATTGATGCAGCTTCTCACAGAATTCCAGATGAAGAAAGTGGATTTTATATATAGTAATCTTGAACTTATTCTTCCCTTACCAGTGCAAGTTCTTTCAAACCAATCTGAAGCTTCTAACTCTATACTTGAAAGGTCTACCACAGTTTCTTTGAAAAGCAAATCTACTAACAGATACTGCTCTGGCAAAAAGTCTAAAAAGACAAAGAAGCAGAAGAGGCTTGAGATATTGTGTGATAGTGACTTATTTGATACTGAACTGAACTATTCAGCTGAATTCATAACTTTACCATCAGATAGTCCTCTATCAGGTGCTGAAGTGAATAAAGAGGAATCGCAATTTCTGATGAATAAAGAAGAAAGAGAAATTAAAACTAAAACCTCAGCAAAGGAGAAAAGGTCTGCACTTGTTTTTCAGTGTCTGAATTCGCTGACTGAATTTGTGGAGAACATGTCCTTCTTGGATTGCTATGTAAACACTAATACCGAGGAACCACTGGAGTTCTCTAAAGATGAAGGATTTAGTTGGACAAATGGCAAAATCAAAAATGGTCTTTGTGACGAATTCAGTATAGAAAATACTGATTGGTGGCGTTCCCAGAGCTGTAGTGAAATAAAAGCAGCTATTGAAGCACTCAGTTTTAACAAATGTTTTGTTAATATTTCACAAAACTTGGAATCCTCTTTGAGTACCAGTAAAACACCTGAAAGCGATCAGCTGGAGGGACTTACTTTGCATATTTCAAACACAAGAAATTGTGTATCCTTCAGTCAGTCAGCTGATTCAAGGTAAGACTTTGCTAGTATTTCTGGAATATAATGCAATTATTTGTCAAGAAAAGCGTTTCACAGGGTGTAGGACTGTTTCACATACTGTGTATACACATATACCAGTATGACTGTTGTCAGTATGTCTCAAAACGCTGGAGTAGTTGTTCACTTGGCTTGTATAAGCTTAAATTAACTGCTTGGTAATTGCAAAAAGTGACTTTTCATGTTTGAGTAGCTTGACTGTAATGTTGTTCAGGGGTGGTAGCAATAATCTAGTCTGTTTACTGTAAAAATGAAGGGACAAACACCACCCCCACCCTCAAAAGAATAACAAACCCCAAAAAGAATGGCTTTTTCAAGGCAGACAGATGGATTGAAATAGATTCTGCAACTACTAGGCATGCAAATTTTTCATCCAGTGCCTGGTCATATTGGGTCTGTGTTAAATGCATAGGTGTTACTTGATGAAGACCTAACAAAATTCAGAGCAAAGTTATTGCAATTTTTTTGTAGTAACTTATGCTAACACGTAATAACCTTTAATATATTATAAAAGATCAAAGAATACAGTGCTGCTAGCAAGTGTGGATATGAAAGACTGTTTTAACATGAACAAATGATGACATAAACAAGTCATCATATGTGAAACTGGCATAACAGGTGAATAAAACCTATTCGAGTGCCTGAATATGAAAACAGGTTAGACCCTTACTGCTGTAAGTCAGTACCCAGATGAGCAATGTCAAAATGGGTCTAACCATCTAACCTGTGACCGAGTTTGGCCAATATAGGAGTTACACATTGGAACTGATACTGACATTCTGGCAATTACAAAGTACATGATGCTTTTTATTTTTGAAGGCCACAGATGCTTTTGGTTACATTGTCAGACAGATGTACTAGATTGTGAAGACCTCCCCAGACTAGATTCCATAGCTGAGCTAAGAGCCTTGGCCAAACAGACCACTGTCTGTCATGTCTCTGTCTCCGTGTGTAACTTTGTAATGCTGTGTAAGCAGCACAAGATAACAAGTCGCAGGCATCTAATCCATTGGGATGCAGTTTTAGACATCAGTATGTTTACCAGAGTTTTAAACCAGATTTGATCTTAAAGGCGCAGTCACTATTTTGTTCATTCTTGAATGAGAAACAATAAAGCTTCATTATCTATTTTAGCATTCACAAAAAAGCAGAGAAGAGGCTGGCAATCATCAGAACTGTATTTTCCAGAAGTCCTTTAAACCTGAGTAATAAGCAAGCCAGTATACTTGAATACCTCCCCAGTCTTCGCAGTATCTGTAGGTTTGAGAAGCTTAAAGAGCAAGGGAAGACTAAAAGAAGGTAAGCTTTTTGGTTTTCCTAAATCTTGCTACACTGTTATATACATGGTAGTTAATTTTAATAAAATAATTTGTCAAATAATTCTAGACAAGAAGGGTGAAAGTTTGCCTCTCCAGATAATAGGTGTTGCCTTGCATTTGGAAATAACTTATAGTTGTTATCCCTTTACTTTTCTTCTTATAGGTTTTTGCATTATCTTGAAGAGAGTCATCTTGAAATACCCAGACAAATGATAAATGGTCTGTGTTTGGACTTTCCTTAAAATCACCAACCCCAGAAATACGTTGTGCCTAATGGTGATATTCTCACCATAGTTTGATTTTCATTTTTTTACCACGTTATTTTATTGTATATTCAGAGCTGATTGTATATTAAATTTCTATAAGTATTTAAAATTATGTATTTATCTATTGCATTGGTATTGCTCTCCACAACTGAAATGTGGGTTTGTTTGGTGCTTGTCCAATAAGTGCATTTATAATACTAAATGCACAAACTAATCAATGGGGACTCCTTCATACGATCTTTCTCTGTAATTTGTGTATCAAATAATAATAAGTCCTTTTGTAATGACCAACTGTCACAACTTCCACAGCAAAGTTGCTTTTTTCCAAGGAGACAGTTTTATTAAAATAAGCTTGTTTCTTTCTGAATTTGCAGTTGTGTTAAATAATTTGGGGTGGGAGGGGGCAGGGAGAGGATGCAACAAGTCTTCTAACATGTAAACAACTAATAAGAGCTCTTCACAATAATGACTGGGTAACAGTCTTTACAAAGCACTGTGCCTCAATGTACATAGATTTGCGTATGTTCATTTAATTTCCTTTCATTATTTCCAACTGTCAGGTCTGCATGTTAATCTCCTAAAAAGGTAGAGGAATGATTACTGTAGCTCAGGATGGTCTCAGAGATTAGGCAAGATTTTGTAAATAAAATTATGCCAGTGTTACTTTGGTTTCAGTAATATTTAACCACTTCTAGTCTTGTATATTGTGTTCTATTTTTATGCTTCATTTTGTATTTGGCAAGACTTCAGCCTGATTATTTGTGTTTGAATCTGGTTTTATATGACAATAATTTTGTGATACTTTGCTACAATTCTGAATATTTCCATTGTATGAAAAATAAGACTCCTAAAACTTGATGTTTTCAGTCAATAAAGATGATGATTATGGATTTTTTCTTTTTAACTGGAAACATTTCAGCCATGTACTTTTCCAGCTTTATATTGCAATCGGACTGTTCCTCTTCCTCAAACCGTGTCAGATTGGTGCCATGCAGTGGTATTCCACTTACCTCAGTGTCTCTAATAATAAGGAAGGCCATTTTCTAGTACATTCTGTTCTCATGATGTATTTTTAATGTCTTAAAGATGTTGTTCGGGAGTTGGAAATATTTATGAAAACAGTAAATTATTTTAAGCTTCTGCATTGTAGATAATTTTTATAGCTTACTCTTTTTTTGTAGCCTAGAATTATCAAATAGGAATGAAATAGTGGTGGCTGTTAAAATCTCTTAATGTATTGTTGTATCACTGGTCTAGAGCAACTCCTGTACATTTCTGTAAAAATAAAAAAATAATTTTTTAAAATGTTTAAAGTAGAAGTGTATCTGTTCCCTGCTTTATAAAGGCACTCTCTGTATACCTATATTACAGTGGGGACCTGCATAGATTGGAAACAGGCCCTATAAAGTATTATTATTTTAGGAAATTCATGGGTAATTTAAAAGACATAAAGTTGGAAAGCCATGGGAGACAACTAACCTCCTCTTGAAGTCAACTGTGTGGTTCTGATAACTACCGTGAGAATTTATTTATTTTTATAGAATCTCTAGACTGTGTTGACCAGAAGGTAAGGTGGAATTTCAGGTATTTTATATCTTGATAAGATACTTGTGTGCAATTACCACATAAAAACATCTCAAGCTAGTTTGACTGAATGATAATCCACTTGTGGTGATTTGTTTGAACTCTGATAAACTAGCAACTTCGCATTTTTATGCATCAAGTATGAGCATCTTTTCTATGCTAGAGGAAAGCAAGTTTCCATGAGGGGGGGGCTGGTCTTGAGGAAAAGAGCTAAGCTGGTTTTGATTAACTCAGCTTTGAAAGGAAATGCTTCACAAGATCCATTGCAGTACTGCGGAAGTCACCTACCTTTGATTCCACACGTTTGCCTGCAATAGTTTGGGCCCTGCTTAGTACCTCATGCTGCCCACCTAGCTCGCTTATGTGTCTTCTGTAGTAGGGCAGGCAACGTTGCTTCCACAGTGTGAAACCGTAATGTAAGAAAGAACAAGCTTCTCTTTGGAGCAGAAAACACCTTTTCTTCCAAAACATAAAAGTCAGCTTCAGGCATCTTGGGAGTGACGGAAGATAATGTGGAAAGAGAAAGACAAAACCTATGCCTGTGTGAAATTCAGTGAAACTAGAAGTAAAAAAACCAAACTGGGGTTTCGCTATGACACTACACTCTATTTAAAACAGTAGTTATTACTAGGTGTACAATAATTTAACAACAAAACAATTTAACAAAAAAACCTCAAACATGTTGTTCTTGTTGACATTTTAGTCAAGTTTCAAGCTTTTCTTTTTACTGTCATTCCAATATTGCTGTCTAGAGTATAAATGAAGGTGACACTATTCTACAGTCCCATGAGTAATACAGAAAAAAGTGGTTAAGCCTTAGGCATGTTCTTGCCAAACTCAGAGTAGAAGTAGGAGGATGGAAGGATCCTTTTACGAGCAAGACCGTACCCATCTTTGTAAAAGCCCTGAAACAGGGCGAGAGGTGCCTTGACAGCTGAGGGCTGGGCAGGACGTGTCCCTTGCAAGCTGCAGGAAGACACTGAAGCTTAGTCATTGGACTGTGAAACTAAGAAGAATCGTGAGGTTACTGACCAATGCTGGGGTTTTGGTGGTGCATGTATATGTTGTCTTGAATGTAGATAACCATTTTGCAAATGTCATACAGATTCTTTTTGTAAGCTAACACAAAAATTAAGCTAGCGAAAGCTTCAGCATATGGCTTGCAAGAAAATTATTTCTAGAGAAAAATTCAGTCCTTGTTTACATGCTAGTACACAACAGTTCTTAAAATCTCTCTTCTCAGCACTTACCCTTTACATAGGTAGTTGGACGATTCAACTTTTGAGATATTCTGCTGCTGTTTATTTCAGGGCTTCACAATATTTAAAAATAAAAGGTACAATGGGTACAACACTATTTAGTGCCTAAAAAAGTGGAAAAAAAGGTGTTGGTACTTTCAATGGATAATACATCTCTAGTATAGTATTTCATCATCTACAAAATGACTGCACCGTGGTTTTACAAGATCATACATAAACTACTAAAGATTAATTTGGCATGTTATAGTATAGTAATGCAAGTTAGCTACGCAAGTTAAGTTTAACCTGGAACTTGTAAAAGGAAAAATATTTTATTATCTCTTAATCTATTTCTGATGTAATTAACCTTCTTGAAATTTTTCCCTCACCTTAATTTTTTCTCCTTTTTCTTTTCTCAGATAAACTGAATATTGTCACAGACTGTTGATACGGGCTTTATCTTGAAAGAGAGGCATTTTCATTAGGATTAGCAAATCCTGTAATGTTCCATTTTCCCTGTATTGACTTACACTGACTTTTCTTTTTTTCCCTTGACTTTTATTTCTTTTGCTTGCTTGCTTGCTTCTTGTTTTTTTTAATTTCTTTGCTCCTTGGTGCCAGACAGCTTCTCAGCCCCCTCGCCGAGCACTTGTGGGCTGGCAGCGCTCTGCCTCAGCCAGGGCTGCCGCACGGGTGCCGGCCTGTTTGCAGCTGGCTTTTATAGTTATTTTTTTAGATATAGCCCTGAGGTGGAGGCGACGGCGATGCTGTAGGTGCGCGGAGGAGCCCCCGGGGAGCCGGGACCCCCGTCACGCCCAGCCCGCCGCGGGAGGCCGGCCCCGGCCCCAGCCCCGTTCGGCGCGGGCAGGGGGCGAAGGCGGCGCGGCTCGTTGTGGGGAAGGGGGCACCGGGTGCGGCGCCGCCCGCCCCTCAGGGCTCGCCTCACGGGCCGCTCCGGGCCGTACCGGGCGGGCGCTCCCCGGGCCGGGCCCGCGGGGCAGCCGCCGCCAGGAGGCGGCCTGAGGGGCGGCACAGCAGGGCGCGGGAGGCGGCGGGGCGCCCCGCTCCGGTTCCTCATTCTCCGCCCGGCGCCCAGCCTCTCCCGCAGAGCTCCGCGCCGCGCCCGGCACCCGGCGGCGATGATGGACCGCGACCGCAACAAGACGCTGCTGCTGGAGCTGCAGAGGGCTGCGGGCACCGGCAACGGCCGCTGCGCCGACTGCGGGGAGCCAGGTGAGCGGGCTCCGCCCGGCGCCTTTCTGACTGGAAAGTGGGGCTGAGCGAGGGGCCCGCCGGGCCCCGCGGGCTGTGCCACCCTCCGGGCGTCCCTCCGTGGCCGGGCAGCCTCCCGGCGTGCGGCGCGCCTGGCTCGGTCCGGGCGCCCGGGGCCCGCCGCCACCGTGCCCTGCAGGCGGCGGGAGCAGGTGCTGAGGCGGCAGCGCCCCGCGCGGGGGGGCGGCCGGGCGGGCCCTGGGGGGCGGCGGGCGCGGGGCGGGCGGGACGCGGCTCTCCTCGGCCGGGCCGGGCCGGGAGCGGCGGCTGGGAGCCCCGGCGGGACGGCGTGGGGCTGGAAGTGGCCTCAGAGCACCGGCAGCTTCCCCAGAGCTATTTGTAGACGGTGCATGAGGCCGGAGGAGGAGGGTGCGTGAGGCGGGTTTCCAGCTGGGAGGGAATGCCTCTGCGCTGGGGCTGGCGGAGAACGGCACCGAGGCGCCTGCTGGAAGCCTGCACCGCGCCGGCACCCGGCGCCCCTTCCAGGTGGGAGTCCCCCTCGCCCACGGCAGCGGGCCATCGGTAGGCTGCAGCCGCTGGGAGAAGATAAGCAGCTTCTGCTTGATGTGATAAGGGAGAAGCGGAGGGTGGCCGGGTGGAAGTGGCGGGCCAAGGAAATGGCCTTGCCAGAGCGCTCGGAACGCCTCTGCGCGCTGCCCGGCCAAGGTGGCCTCGGGATGCAGCGGCAGGTGAGAGCGGGCGCTTCCATGGGCCGCGGACACAAGCCCTCGCTCTAGGTGCTCGTACTCTGTTGCACTCTCAGTAGTGTTCACTGTCCACAACATTCTTCCATTGTTAATTCAGCAACAGCAGCTTTCCGCCCTGAACTAATAATTAGCTGAGCTTTTACATCACCACTCAGCTGCCTGCACTATCCCATTAATTTTTAAACAAATAGGCAGTGAAAGAGCCTACAAGTGCAGGGGCTGCATTCTTTACTGGAGAAAGCAGGTGCCGTTCCTCTGAACGGAGTGAAGTGACAATTGTAAACAACGGGGTAGGGTTGGATATATTGTGTATGAAGCCTGGGCTGTGCTTTTTTGCCCTTGCCAGTGGCTGTGCCTTTTGCCATATATTAGTTCATTCTTGTGTTTGTGTCTAGATCCAGAGTGGGCTTCTTACAAACTTGGAATATTCATTTGTTTGAATTGCTCTGGAATCCATCGCAATCTTCCTCAAATCAGCAGGGTCAAATCCCTTCGGCTTGACTTCTGGGAGAATGATCTTACTGAGGTACAGAAGACAAAAACAGTAATTCACTTTTCTCAATATTTCATCATAACCTCCTCTGCCTCGTAACTCCTGCGTTGTCCACCATGGACAGAGGAACAAAGCCACACTGAGCCAACTCCAGGGTAACTTCAGGGGTTTTTTTATGACCTACTCATTCAAATTACACTGACCGTGTTTCTAACAGCCTACAGTGTATTTTTTTTTTTAAGCCCACAGTTAACTCTTCACTGTGGTCTAGAAGCCCACAGATACTTCCAGATAGTATGCTCTGTTTGGAAATCAACATGCCCTTCTTAAATATGGTTCAGACTCTCAACTTTCAATTGAATTGTGTTAATAATATAACCACAGTTAATGTCTAAGAGGAAACGAAGGTATAGGGACGTCATAAATAACTTTTCTCCTCATTTTCTTTTGTTCTTTTAGTCAACAACTGCAATCTCATGTTCCTTCCATCTGGTTGAGAACTGTAAATGCAAAAAAGGCTCAGCCACCTACCAAGTGCAGACTATAATGCCAAAGAAAATTTACAGATGTATGTAGATATGCACTGAGAGTTATGGTGAGACTGAGCAAAAAGTGCAGTGCTCCTTTTGATATGAGTTTCATTTTACGTTCATGACATGGTATTGGTTTTGTACTCACACACCTAACTGTAACTTTGTTTGTATTTCAGTTTATGAAGAAGCATGGGAATCTCTGTGCCAAAGCTAAATATGAGGCAAAAGTCCCTCCCTACTATTACATCCCCCGGTCCTGTGATTGCTTGTAAGTTGACGGTGTATTCACTGCTGCAGACCTTTACAGCTATTGAACTACTGCTTCCCTCCACAGGTCTCTTTGGTTGGTTGGTGAAAATAGAGTAGAGGCAGATCAGCTTTATCCATGTTTTCCTCTTTCAGGGTTTTAAGAGAGCAATGGATTAGAGCTAAATATGAGCGTGAGGAATTTGTTGCCACCCGAGTCTGCCAAGATCCTTGTTCTGCAGGTAAAAGTTAGGATTGTCAGGGAAAAAGTGTTAGCCTTAAGGCCAACAGCACCGTGTTCTCTTTGCAGCTTTGAAGATCTTTAAGGTTGGCTTGTCATATTTGAATTGTTGGTTGTGCAGGCCTTGCTTTGAGTCTAACTTTGAGAAACTCCTAAGAAAAGGCACTTAGAGAAGTGCAAGGGTGTATTCAGATCTTACGGTTCTCTAGTTCTCCACTGATTTTTTTCATATGAGATGAAAATTCTCAGATGGAGAAGAGACTTGAAACTCAGTGCCACACCACCATTTAGATAAACTGTCCTGCTATTGTGCTGCCCTTCTGTGACACTTATCTTGGTCTGATCTGCAGGTAGCCGTGAAGGGTTCCTCTGGAAGCGTGGGCGGGAAAGTAGACAGTTCCAGAAGAGGCGATTTCTCCTATCAGCAAGGGAAGGGGTGTTGAAGTACTACACCAAAGAAGTAAGTTCCTCAGCCAGAGTTGGCCCTAGGTGGCTGGTCAACTTCTGTCCTCAGACCCTGCTCTTCACTGGCAAAACAGAGCATAAATAGAATAGCTTTGTCTCTAGTTCTGCAGCCAGGACAGCCTGTGTTTGGAGGAGCTCAGACGTTTCCCCATTAACATATGTGGTATCTTAGGCAATTGCTTTTTTGGATTTAGCCCTTTTCCTCATCCCTTATCTTAACACTGCAGCCTCCTTTTGCTTAGTGAACAAAGGAAATGGATACTGGCAGTTGAATAGCAAGATGAAGAAGAGATCTGTTAGCTCTTATATTACCAAAATATTCTCTTATCAACTGCTGCAGCATCATCCTCAACATGTCTCCCTTCTGTGGGAGACTGTAGCTAGTTGTTCTCTAACTATGAGGCTGGAGACAGAGCGTCCCTTGCAATTGAGACACATCCTCCTCAAATAGCAACCTAGCATTTGTCAAGGAAAGGGAATCAGTCTTTGTAAGAGATTTTATGTAGCATGTAGTTAAGGCTTTATATTTCAGGTGTATCCGATATTCAGGTATTTTAGGATGTCTTCTTTCTCTTCGGTAGGGATCTAGTTCTCATATAGCTAATCTGTCCTCCATTACCTTCCCTGAGAGCACTTTAATACAGTTATGCTTTTCATTTCACAGTCCAGAGGTCCAAAAGCCATTATCAGCATTGAGAATCTGAATGCAATGTTCCAGACAGAGAAAATCCAACATGCTCACGGTCTGCAGATCACATACAGCAGAGATGGGCAGACAAGGAACCTTTTTGTCTATCATGAAAGTGGAAAGGTGAATACCACAGAGACTGGAATAAGCAAGCTGCTTAGATGTTGGAGCTATAGCTTTTGGAAGACATACCCTATTTCTGCAGGATCTGGTTTTATTTGAAGTCACTGTGACTTGCAGAATATAGAAAGTTTCAGAATTTGACACTAATAACTATAACATCTTGCTCCTGTTCCTTTGGGGCATATATGCAACTTCACACCCTGAATAGTCTTAAGGCTTCAGTGGGGCATGTATGTAAATCTCTGTAAGGTAACTGTCTCATGGTTTTATATAAATCTGTGGTTTTGAAACCTTCTTGACACACATAGACAATATTGTTCTGCACTATTTCCAAGCAAACAATGATAATTTTAGGAAGTATGTCTACAGGTTTTGTTAAATTTCTGTTTCTTCCCTTGCCATAGTCCTCATGTTTTTCCGAGTACAAAGGTTTTTAAACAATCCATAACTGAAACAACTGAAAAAGCCTGTGTACATAGACTTAGGTGACTGTCCATGCTGAGAGTGTCTGGGACCTCCCTGGAGGGGCACTTTTAAATTATTTTGGAGGCTTAATGTTTTTCAGGTATCTGGGGCAAGTCACTGACTCTTGCTGCTGCTTGGTGAGAAAGTACGTCTTTGCAAAGAGGTTACAAGAAAGGAGAAGGGCATTTTGGAGAGGCAGCACTCTTACTCCTTGTTATTCTTGTCTTTATGTTTGTATTTGCTGTTTTCCCTAGGAGATTGTTGACTGGTTCAATGCCATTCGGGCAGCACGTTACCATTACCTCAGGACAACCTTCCCAACTGTCCCTGAGACTGAGGTGAGAACTGAACAGGACTTGAAGCAGTCTGTGCAAACATAGCATGGGAAAACATTTTCTCACCTCTTCTGCCGAAGTCAGATGCTCAAACAGCAGCGTATAGATCTTGAGAACAGACAGAAGAGGTAGAAGGAAAGGCTGCACTGGATAACATGCAGAAATGTAGTCAGCTTTTAAGGCCAAAAAGTCCCCATGTGGTCCTTATAGAGTATAATCTTTTAAAAGCCTTACGTTCCTTCTTATTTCAGACTTCCCTTTACTGAGGAGCCAAGAAAACCCAGACCCCAAAAGCCAAAACTGATGGTGATTAGCTTTGACAGAAACAGAACAGAAAAGCAAGCTTGAATGAGACATTTTTTTGTGTTTGTGTTCTAGCTCATACCCAGAATCACAAGAAATTATGTCAAAGAAGGATATATGGAGAAAACGGGACCAAAAGTAAGTGCATACTTGGCAGTATACAAACAGGATTATTCCAGATGGAAATAATTTGATAATTCTTTGATGTTTACTGGTAAAGACTTGTTGAGTGAGTATATGCTTCCTGGGTTGATACAAGACATGATATTCAAGCCTCTTACGTTCTTGGCGATCACATCTTATTTTGTGTGGAAAATAAGACTGGGAAGAGGAACCCTTCTTGAAGAGTAAGCAAGATGGATTAGCAGGCAGTAGACATGCAAAGTCCTGTTACGCAACACTAAATGGATTGCTATATCTGCTAAGTGCAGCTCTAGAACTGCAGCTCCTGCTAGAACAGACCATCACATGCTGACTCCCCTACTTCTCTGTTCCTCTTAAAGTTAGTAGCACACAAATCACATCTGCTTATGGCAGCAAAATATGATTGAGAAAATTCTCCATGGAAGCCTATGGTTTGTTTTTTGTGGGAAAGTATTTGAGCCACTACTCCTTGGAAAAGGAGAGAGATATTTCAGGCACTGCTGAAGAAGGAAATAAAGATCTGTGGCCTTGTTTGAACATTGCCACTTCTTGCCTTGCTCTCCTCTGAGTGAACCATGAGCCAAAGTCCCATTATAAAGTTCAGTGGTGTAATGCTGATATTAAATAAACTGGGGTTTTGGCCCAGCTCAGTACTAGTGTCCCAATACATCTTCCTGCAGGTACTTGCATGGAAAGTACTCACAGCTACAAGCATGAAAGATTGTGCATTTTTCTCCCAAAGCTTCAATTCCGCTCAGACTGAAGTGAGCCCTAGAAGAGGACCGTTCAGTTCAGCACAGAGCCATGACTAGCTCGGGGAATGGTCAGATAAGTGTAGTTGATGGAATTAACACTTTTAAAGAAACCTACCATTGTGCATCCCTCAATGCTAGGGACACACCCCTCCAAACCAAAACACTGGAATTGATTGCATGCTTTCCTCATTATCGCCAGTGGCCCAGGGATCATTCTCTGCAGTGCTTTCCGTTAATCCATTTGCTGCAACTTCCTTAATCCTGATAATTTGATCACTGGTAGAACCAAACTTCCCTGCCTTACCCAAAGGGTTGCCATTGAATGCAAATCTCTCGTGTGAACGCAGGGAGAAGGGAGCTGAGGGCTGCACACAGCAGTGACTCACCAGTTACAGGGACGAATGAAACTGACCTCAAGCTCTGAGTCACATAGGCAGTCCAGGGATCTGCCTTGAACAGGCCGAACTCCCCTTTGGGACCTGATCTTTAAAGAACTTCTGCCATCTCCTTGCAGCAGAAGGAGGCCTTTAAGGTGCGCTGGTTCTGCCTGGATTCTCAAGAAAGGAACCTGATGTACTTTAAAAATCCACTGGTAAGAGGAGTGCTCTTCGCTATTCCACAAGCCCCTTTGTGAAGTTGGGTGGGGAGGAAGGGTCTGTTCTCACCCAGCTTTTCTGGTGGCTGCACAAGACTGAAGGAGGCTCAGTCTCAAGAGCTCACCTGCCTTGTTGATGGATCTCTCTGAAACTGAGCTGGTTGGGAGCTCTGGCCCTCACAGTGGCTGTGAGGGAGATCAAAGTCTTTTAAAAGTAGCTGCTGCTACTGCCTGTGGCATTTATGCCCACTCTCCCAACTCTGTTGCCATTGTGCCTGTAACCTTAGGCAAGATGAGCAATATACCAATAACAGAGGCTTGACAGCCCCAATGTCCTGCTTCCTAGCACCACTCTAGCCACAAGTATATCCTTCCGTGCTCCTTCGGAACACCCACCAACCAGCTCTGTAAGGTGGGTCCCTGCCTCTCCCTTCTGAGAATGCCTGTAAGTGTGAAAAAAAAAAAAAAAAACAAACAAAAAACACCTCTGGTGTGTTTGCTGCTGCCTGTCACCAAATAAGTGTCCCCTTCATGCATCCACAGTTCCTGTTCCACGTCAAAGGATAGGACCAGTGTCTGCTGGAGCTGTGCTGTCCACTGGCTAATTTCTGTCTTCTGCTTCCTTCTTTCTAGGATGCGTTTGCACAGGGCCAGGTTTTTATTGGAAGGATGGATGAGGGATATGAAGTACGAGCTGGCTTGCCCCAGGGAGTCCGGGTGAAGAAGAGGAAACCAGCGATCACTGTGGTCACACCAATGAGAGAGTTTGTTTTTATATGTGAGAATGAAAGGGAGCAGAGGGAGTGGATAGACACCTTAAATGGAGTCATTGCCCAGCCTTTGACGGGTTAAGACTAGCACTGGTGCACTTTTTGGGCTCTGTGGCCTCTTTCTGGTGGCAAGGATGGTGCTCAAGGCCCTGCAGTGACTAGTACAAAGGGCTTCTTCTTTTGCCAGCCACAGGCACAGGAAGCATGGCAACAGAGAAATGAGTAAGAGGGAGTGCAGATACTCAGAAATTATCTGTGCCCCTGCAGAACCTTGCTTGAAGTGGCTTCTCTCTTCCTGCGTCTCTGCTTTTGAGCAGAGGAGGCCTTCCTAGCCTGACATAGGGATGAATTACCCAACGTTGTCATGTGGAAAAAACCCCAAAGTCAATGGAGAAAGTCTGACCCCAGAAGGGCTGGCATGCATTTCCTTGAGGCCTCCTGCAGGTGCTGTTATATCAGCTCCTCTTTTTCTTGCCTTGGTCTGATGTCAGACAGACTCCTGTACACCCTGAAGATGTACCTGACAATCCAGCCAGTGGCATATCCTGCCAGTGGAGTCAGCTGTTACACGAGTACATAAGGACAGTGACAAAGAGGCAAAGATACCATCTCCTATCAGGAAGATGCAGGGTGTCCTGTTGGATAGATCTAAGATACCAATTCATGTTGGAGTCACTGGATGTCCTTCTCAGGGAGGAGCAGAGTCAGGCAGCTACATTTCACCTGGCTGCAGCTCCTCTTCAGACAGGGACATGGTTGTTTTTGACAGAATGTTTAATGTCTTTTACAGTGTTACATTTCTAGCACAGTAAAAAAATAAAAAGTCAAGCCTGAATTTTGGAGGATACTGTAACAGAATCACTCTAATGACAAATACTCCTAGCTCCTTGCTTTCAACAGTCTCTGCTGTTTTGACTTCTTTATGAGTAGCAAATCCAACATGTGAAGACCAAATTTTTGCAAAGCAACCCCACAGAGTGCTCCAGCAAACACATCATGAGTATGGGATGAACATACGCTGATCTGTCTCACTTCCAAAAAAACAGCTGAAGCTTAATTAGCTGGAGAGGGTCCAGTGGAGGGTACAAAGATGATGAGGGGCCTTGAGCATCTCCCTTACAAGGAAAGGCTGAGAGAGCTGGGCCTGCTTAGCCTGGAGAAGAGAAGACAAAGAAGGGATCTTGCCAATATGTACAAATATCTTAAGGGTGAGTGTCAAGAGGATGGGGCCAGGCTCTTTTCAGTGGTGGTCAGCAACAGGACAAGGGGCAATGGGCACAAACTGCAACATGGGAAGTTCTGTGTGAATCTGAGAAAGAACTTCTTTACCTTGAGCGTGGCAGAGCCCTGGCACAGGCTGCCCAGAGAGGCTGTGGAGTCTCCTTCTCTGGAGATACTTGAAAGCCACCTGGGCATGATTCTGTGCAGCCTGCTCTAGGTGACCTGCTTTAGGAGGGGGCTGGACTAGATGATCTCCAGAGGTCCCTTCCAACCCCGACCATTCTGTGATTAGTCTGAGCATGAAAAGGCAGAAACTAGTTTTAAAAGTTATCTTCAGTGACTTGCTTGAAGACACTCGGTGAATGAAGACCAGAGCTGGGCATGGAGGGTGAGTGCCTCCTGATCAGGTACCACCTATAGCCATTGTAGGAACTGAAGATTTCCGTTGGCTGATACAGTGCTCTGAGTATTTTCTTGCCTCAAGACCAAGTCTCAGGTTTTGTTCTACCAAGCAGCCAGTCATTCAGATACTTAATTCTTCTTTTCAGATAGCCTTAGTTTGCAAATCAAGAGGAAGGCTTGCAGACTAAGTTTCTGGTAAGGTAGGTTTCCAACCTTTTGCTGACAATTACCAGCCAGTCTGAGATACCCGGAATAGTCCTCTTCTGCAGAAATGGGGAAGTGCCAGTACTTGCAGGGATTAGTAAGATTAACTCTTTTTTTTTTTTTTAATTTTTTTATTTCCCCCTCCACAATAGTGCAGAAGTGTTTGAGTTGGATCATCATTCTGTCTGTCTCAGCCAAGTCATCACCATCCAACCTGGAGCAATCTGCAGCAGTTTTGCTTGCTGATAGGTTCTCATGAACTTCCCTGGGTTCCGCTCTCTCTCCCCATGCAACCTGATTCATTCTAGCTCACATGCTGGTTCAGCAAATCCTAACAACCTAATCCTGCAGCCCTTGAAATCAATAGCAAAGGACCTTCTGACATTTATGAGGAACAATGCCAGTCTTCATTTGGTTTGACAGGTGTTATTTTGAGATGAATCAAGGAACCCAGGTTGACCTCAGAAGCGTTCAGTTCATCCACTACCCCAAACTTCACCCAGCCAGGGCTGCGCAAGCTGCACCACGCTGTGTCGCTTGCTCTCCCAGATGGGTCAGCAAACCAGCCGTGTCAGCAACTACGACATGACTTGTTACAAAATCGGGAAATTCCCTGTGAAAATGAAACCGTGCAGATAACAGCAACGTTTTTTGAGAGTCAATAAAAGCCATGACCAGGTCATGGCGAGCTCTGCATCACAGTTCATTCCTACAGTCTGCCCAAATCCCTGGAGCAGCTCCCCGGCAGAGGAAGAACTGGGCTGGTACTGGGCTCTCTGGCTGGACTGGGGAGCTCCCCAGGAGCGCCGGGGTGCAGACTGGGCAGGGGGCCCCGTCCTGGTACAGCACAGCAGGCTCTAATGATGGGCCGCAGCGCTCCGAGCTCAGGGACCTTAACCCCGCAGCAGGTAAAGGAAGCAGAATTGGAAACATGGGATGACTCGAAACCCTCTGAGCTCTGCTGGACGGTGACTTGGGGAAGGGACTGCCAGAGCAGCCCGGGGCTTCCCCCTCCGCCGCCCCCTGGCACAGCCTGGGTCCCCTCCCCGGGCCAGCCCTGGCTGCAATTCCAAAGGCTTCGCCAGGGTCACAGACATGGGGCTGTGGCTAGGATTGCGGGAACTTTATCTTTCTTTTCACTTCCCACACCCCGGATACTTTGCATTTCCCATGCTAATATTAGCATTGCCATAACAGTATTGCGTGTGCTGAGCTGATGGGTTTAGCTAAAGCCGTGTTTGGGGTCCATGGGTGGTGGCTGACACATTGCAGACTGCGTAGCTGAATTAGAACTAATAGCTGTATGTATTCAGCTGATGTGTGATAGTAATAATTAACTGTTCTTTGTGCTGGGTGTTGTTTATTGCACCAGCGTAGCACTGGAGACTCCTGAAAGGACACGTATCATTATTATATAGTGCTACAGCTCCACCCAGCTGAATGGCACAAAATAGGACTTGTTCATTATCTAGATCTCTGCTTAAAATAACTCCCAAACTTGGAGGAGATGAGAAAAGTCTTTTGACCTTCATTGTTTTAGCACGTACATATCTAAAAAGCCTTCTTCAGTCTCAATAGTCGAGCAAAGAGCTGAAGCTCACAGTTACATTTGAACATGTAATGGATGAATGTTGCATGTAGACTTCATTATGACTATTCCCACTCAGAATTGTGTCTTCCAGACCCCTCCTCAACCAGTTTAGTGCTTAACTAATGTCAATGATGTAGGGATTTTTATTATTCTGCTTAACCTAGTCATGCTTTCTTTGGGGGTTGTATAGATGACTGGTCCAATGTGTCACTTTAAAGGAGGAAGAGATACGGGACATCTCCAAGCAACTAGAAATGACTGCAGAGACCATTCACCTCTTGAGGAAAGATCTCGGTAAAACAAAGCTACACATTGTACCTTCATTACCTGCAGTTAGCTTCTGTTCCCACTGCCACCTGGGGACATGATTGATTCCAGTGTAGCCTTCCAGCCCAGAGCAGCAATCTGCCTTTTTGTCCCTTCTTTTGCTGTCACAGCTCTTTTTTTCATGAGAATGAACTATGGCACCAGCCGTACTAACTCCTATCTTGGCTGGCACAAAGGCCACTGGAGTTGTGCATTGCTGCCTTTTTCTGCCTACCCCAGGAGTAGCCTGAATGTTTCTGGTACTCTTAGATGCAAAACGCAAATCATAAAGGGAATATTGATCTAAGTTGTAAGGCAAACACTGCTGGCCATAAAATAGTCAAGATCCTTAACATGCCCAAAATCTCATGGCAGGTAATGCAGGATAGTGTCAAATTTATTTTACTCCTTTGAATAAAGGTAGCTGTTTCTGGTCTGCAGGGGTCTGTCAAAGAGCACGTTAGATGGGGCAGTAGATTCTCATATTCTACGCATCTTTTCTCACAACACAATGGACTCCATGTTTTCTGCCTTTCAGGAATATACATCTCAGATCAAAAGCCAGATTACTAAAGATTTCTGTTGCGTGAAGGAATATGTTGAAAGACAGGAGAGAAACACTGATGTTCATTGAACAAGAGCAAAAAGCAGCTCAACAGAAAACTGAAAAGCCTGTTCACCGGCTCTGTGTCGAAGGGAACAAGCTCACAGACATCAAAGCCCAAACAGTAAGTGATGAAATGAAGTAGCAGAGTATGAGTAGAAACTCTTAAGCTACATGTCTTGCATAGCTGAATATGTACAGAGCTCTTTCAGGTCCCCACTGCACTATTGTCACTAGTGACAGTGATACCAGTCCACAGACTTTACTGTTACCAGGGGAAGTTTGGAGTGAGAAATTCAGAAGGGAAAAGCACTAAAAAAGGCATAGGCTGGGAATGCAATTCAGAACTAGATTTGTTCCAAAGAAGCTGTTGAGCTGGAGTGAAGTGGGGACTACGTTGCTTAAATCCAGTCCTGAGTCAAATCTAAGGTTATGATAAGATGCTTTATTATCTTTCTGTATTCCAGAAAGTATGTATGTGTGTATGTGTATACACACATGTATGCAAGTTAAAGAACTCACAAAGTTATTAAGTACTTTCTAACAACTTTCTTGGGGAAAATATGTCAAGAGCTCTAAAAAGAGGCAGTTAAAGCACTTTGAATTCTGCAGAGCCCGTTTTGATGTTGGAAACAACAATGCCAATGATGCAAATTAGCTAGCAGGAATTTGGAGTGGGACTTACTGGGTGTGACGGTGCCAGGAGACAGAAGTGGACTTCCAGGACCAAGGCACAGGGGCCCACGCTGGAATTCACTTTGTGTAACTATATATTTATATCTGATCTGGAGTCCCGTTACAGGCAGTGAAGAGAAATGGGTACTTTTAGAGTGTGAGTCATCTGGCCTACTTGAGACGCCTACCTGCAAATGAGATTAATCAAGCCTTCAAAAGGCCTGTTTCTTTTTACAGACTGTAAAGGCAGACTAAGAGAACAAGCTCAGATGTAGATCGTCACCATTTCTAAATTTAGGCAAATGAGGTTTACCTTTTTGTGGGTATTTTATGCTAGATCTCATAGTAATACATTTAAAAACTTTTGGTTTAGGATGCATGTAAACACGGAGGTGATCTGCCTTCTTGTTGCCTGCATGTGAGAATATTTCCTTTCCGTTTTCTAGGGGGAGTTGATAGGACTTTTGATCTCACATAAGTATATGAATACTTCACAATCACAGCCCAGAATAGGAAAGTGATGGTTTCCAGCTACCCAACTGATTATGAACCATCACCCAACAGATTCTGCATCAGCCAAGTGATGTGTTCAAAGAGCTTCTCTACTGGGTGCCACTACTGGGAAGCAGTTACCAAGGACAGTGATGGATAGGCTGTTGGAGTTGCTCATGAAATGATTGGTAGAAGGGACAAATTAGGAAAAAACAGAGCATTCTTGGTGTGTGGGACAGCTAGATCCCAAAAAGCAGCTGTCGGCATGGCATTGGGATCAAGAAACATTATTACACAAGGATAAACCATTGAAGGTTGGAGTTTTCCTCCAGTTTCTTTCCAACAAAAGAAGACCGTTTTGTTTCACTCCATCACTGACAAATTGATTTTGCATACTTTTGAAATCAGTGCCTCAAATCCTCTTTACCCTGCTTTCTGGCTATAGAGTCTAGAAGGAAATGGATCTTTATGTCACACAAACAGGAGATAAAGCCTGTTCAGAAAAGTGACAAGTTTGCTTATGACTGCAGAGCTCCTCCACAAGCTTCAGGAATTTACTAAGGAGCATGCAGCTGCCCAGGCTTTCCTGGAAATCAGTAACTGATACTTTGTCTGCTCTGTTTGTCTTCACACTGTGCTCTGATCTAGCCATACTTCGTTAAAGCGATTTCAGTGTATGCTAAAGGTAGTAACCATCCCTGTGGGAGTGAGGTGGATTTCTTAAGCAGCTTTGAGTAGTCTCAGGATATTCATAGGAAGGAATGCACCAAGGAAGCTCTGAGGTTAGGGATAAGCCCTTCCCATGAACCTCATTTTCCTACATTGATCCAAAAAGTTGCAGGAGAGCATATGATGACATTACATTCTGTTGAGTAAGCTTTCTTTAGAAAGATCTGATTGAGTAAGGGATGTTCAGAAGGCAAGAATGTTACTGATCTCGTGCACGAAAATCTTTCTGTTTAGAGTAGGTACTAAACTACAGGAAATAGGTTTGGTATATGAGGACCTGACACTTCAGGCAGGTGTCCCAGAAGAACCTCATCTCACTGGCACCATGTTTTAGTCTTGTCCAGACCAAAGGGTTGTCAGTCCTGATGGTGGTGTGACCACGGGAATGGTTTTGGAAGCAGATGTTTTCAAATGTGTGTGTACTGGCTAATAAATAATGTGGTCACTTTACTGCTTTTTTAAAGAGCCAGCGAACAGGACAGTGTCACAGAAAGGACCATCTTTTCTTGCCAGGGAGCCTAAGGAAACAAGAGGTTCTGTGAGTTTCCTTGCCGTCATCTGTTGCATCTTTCTAGCTGTGGGGAGGTCTCTGTTGCCTGTGTGGGGTGAAGGGGCCGGAGCTGAGATCCTGCAAAACACACTGACAGCTGAATTCCTGAGAGGACCACTGCTTCACGCAGGCAGGCTGAAAACAGAGTTCCCAAAAAGAGAAAGCTTTTTCAGGAAGACATTGTCATTCCAGAACGAACAAAATAAGAAGTTTAATGTGAATAAAGCACATGGGATTGAACCAGCTGATTTAGCCAAACTGAGCTCCATGGCTTTTAAAGTCATTGATGGAACTGCTGGTGGTCTTCAAGGTTAGTTTTCTGTCACTGGACACTCTGAAAGCACTTTGGACTAAATGTGTCAGCAGGACCAGGGGTAGCTTGGCCAGCCTTGCCAACTGTGTAGAGCACAGCTAGTGCTGCTGCCTCTCCTCAGGACAGAGGGGTCCCATCCTGGTCCAGATGGAAAGAGAAGAACGACCGCATGATGAACTCGTTGGGCACCTCTGATTTTTCGCATTACCAGCTGCGCCGCGCTGCCCAGGAGCAGCCGTGAGTTACGGTTTGGATCACAAATCACCTCGCAGCTCGGAAGGGAGCGCGCTGCCTCGCTGCTGTTGCAACACTGCAGCCGGCACCGCTTCCTCACAGCTGGTGAGCGCTGCCCCGTGGCTCCGCACTAGCCGCAGAAAGCGGCGGTGCCGCCGTGCGAGGGCAGCCCGGAACGCCGCTCCCGGCCCGGGCCGCCGCTCCGCCGCCTGCCCCCCTCTCGCTCCCGGCCGGGCCCTGACGGACGGCGGCGCCAATCGCCTCAGGGGGGCGCGCGCCGCCAGCCCCCCCGCGCAGCCGCACGCAGGCGCGCGCGGGCCGCCGCCGCCTGGCCTGTCCCTCGCGCGCCGCCGTAGAGCGCCCGCTTGGCGGCGGGGAGGAGGCGGCGCGGGGGGGCCGCGGCGTGAGGGGCGCGCAGGCCGCAGCGGCTCCGCATCCCCCGCCGAACCCCATGTGAGCCGCCCCCGCGCCGGGGCCAGGGAGCGGGGCCATGAAGAAGGACGTGCGGATCCTGCTCGTGGGAGAACGTGAGTGCGGGCCGGCCGCGGGGCTGGGCGGGGGCCGCGGCCGCGGGGCAGGGCGGGGGCCGCAGGGCTGAGGGGCAGCCGCCGCCGCCGCCGTGCCGCCGGCTGTCAGAGCGCAGCGGGGCGGGGGGCTCGCCCCGGCCCGGGCTCCTTCGCCGGGAGCGAGGAGCGCGGCCCGGGGCGACCGGGCGAGGAGGAGAGCCCCGGCCCTGCGTGGCTGGCAGAGGTCGGGGCTGGGCGCTCCGTGGCCGCGCCGAGCTCGGTGACGGCGGCGGGGGGGACGCGCCGGCGGGCCGGGCCCTGCGTTTGGGCCGGCGCTCCCGGCGGGCGCCTCCCCGGGCCGGGGGCGCGGCGCGCAGCGGGAGGCACTCCGCAGGGCTGGCTGCTTCTTGGACGCCCCTGGAGATGAAACCGGGATAGAGTGCTTGCCCTGTACTTGGCCACTGTTAAAACTTCTTTTTTTAATTTATTTTTTTTAATGTGTGTATGTGTGTGAACACCAAACGTAAATCGTTCCTGTTTACTGACTTTGGAAATCAGTGGTGATACTGATTTGGAACTCAGATGTGCTCCACTCAGTCGAATGTTGCAGATTTGTGGCTACGATAGGGCCAGGGAGTCCAGATCACTGCTTCTGTCATTAACTTACTGCATGACCTTGAATAAACAGCACGTTTATATATATATATATATGCATGCCAAAGTTACAGCGAGTCTGTGGTTTTTCATGTGTTCCTAAAATCATGTCCTTAAGTTCACACTTAGGAACCCAACTAAGTGCATACGCTTTCAAAGCTACAGGTTCTTATTGGTGTAAATAGCAGCAAGGAGGTTCTGTTCTGTTAAAGTGTACTGAAGTTCCTCACAAGAAAAGAATACAGAGTAATTACCAAGTGTTATTAGTAAAATTGCCTAATTATATACTAAGAATGTAGTGCTACTGGCAAAGGCTTCCTGAGAACTGAACGCCCCATTGTGTTTATAGTACAGTTTGTGCAGGTTAGCTCTGTCTGTATTGCCTACACAGATCCTTTATGACTCTTTTAGAGAGTTTTCAGGGAGATGTTACTATGTAGAAAGAGTTAATTCATCAAGCTTGTATTTGGCTTGTATTTTGCAAGACTCGGTTTATTTAGAAATGTGTTTGTGCTTTTGAATACACTGTTGAATTCCTCTTCTGAATGTATGGCTAATTTACCTCACTTTCTCTGGCAGTGGTGCGTTCTCTACGGGCTCTGTACAGTGGTTTAAGTACAGGTGTAACAGGTACTTTGGTTTGGCAACTAGGTTCACAGTGTCCAGCTGTATAGCGGGTTTGCATGGCAAGGTTTTGGTAGCAGGGGGGCTGCAGGGGTGGCTTCTTTGAGAAGCTACTAGAAGCTTCCCCCATGTCCGACAGAGCCAATGCCACCCGGCTCCAAGGTGGACCTACCACTGGCCAGGCTGAGACCATCAGTGATGGTGGTAGCGCCTCTGGGGTAATGCATTTAAGAAGGGGTGAAAATCTGCGCAACAAATTGCAGTGGGAGAGAGGAGTGAGACACTGAGAGCAGCAGCTCCGCAGACACCCGGGTCAGTGCAGGAGGGGCCGGGGGGGCTCCAGGCACCAGGGCAGAGAGTCCCCCCCAGCCCGTGGTGAAGCCCACGGCGAGGCAGGCTGTCCCCCTCAGCCCATGAGCCACGGGGGAGCAGATCCCCACCCGCAGCCTGGGGAGGGCCCCACGCTGGGGCAGGGGGTGCCCGAAGGAGGTGGTGACCCCATGGGCAGCCTGTGCTGGAGCAGGCTCCTGGCAGGACCTGTGGCCCTGTGGGGAGAGGGGCCCAGGCGGGAGCAGGTTTGCTGGCAGGGCTTGTGCCCCTGCGGGGACCCATGCTGGAGCAGGCTGCTCCTGAAGGACGACACCTCATGAAAAGGACCCACGCTGGAGCAGTTAGTGAAGAACTGCAGCCCATGGGAAGGACTCACGTTGGGAGAAGTTCATGAAGAACTGTCTCCTGTGGGAGAGATCCCACATTGGAGCAGGGGGTGAGTGTGAGGACGAAGGAGTGGCAGAGACAACATGTGCTGAACTGACCGTACCCCCATTCCCCATCCGCCTGCGCCACTTGAGGGGAGGAGGTAGAGAAATTGGGAGTGAAGTTAGGCACAGGAAGAAGGGAGGGGTGTGGGAAGGTTTTTTAGGTTTTGGGTTTTATTTCTCATTATCCTACTCTGATTTGATTGGTAATAAATTAAACTAATTTTCCCAAGTTGAGTCTGTTTTGCCTATGACGGTTTGCTGAATGATCTCCCTGTCCTTATCTTGACCCACAAGCCTTTCATCGTATTTCTCCCCTGTCCAGTTGAGGAGGGGAGTGATAGATTAGCTTTGGTGGACATTTGGCATCCAGCCAGGGTCAAACCACCACAAACTGCAAATTTCAAAGATACAGGTCGCTTAATCTCTGCCATGTGCTGTATGTTGTTATATTTGTGAGTATCTTTGTATTATATTTTTGCTGGACGTGTAGTGAACAGAACAGAAGGGAAAAATTTGTTTTACCTGTTGGTGAAACTTGTTATTTATACTGTCAGTACTGTTTTGTATACGTCTCATATATATTTAATATGATGAAACCATAGGTTTGTCCAGACCATGTAATACTTGTTAGATGATAACAGTAGATTTTGTCAAGCTCAGACTGAAATATGTGAAGACCTTTTGTTGTAAGCCTGTTCCAAAACGCAGCCTTTTTCATACCCAGTGGTCTACATTTTAGGTTAAAGGTTGTTTTAGTCCTAGTATCCAGGGTGCAGATATCCGTGTTTAATAGTCAATAATTTTCAGAATGTTCAGCATGTTATTTTATGCAGCATGATCTAAAGGACTTCTATATGAGGGAAAAGAGTTAATTGTCACGTTTCCTTCATCCTAGGTAGCCAATATTGTTTAGGCTGTTAGTTCTAAGACTATAAACAGAATTGGAAAGGCAAATCATTGACCTAGATTCAAGCAAAATAAGCCAAATCTCTACACTTGAATATGTGGATTTTCATAAAACAACTCTAGAATACTAGGAAGTGTATCAGAAGCTTATAAATAGTGAGCATTTACCAACCAGCAGTACATAATCTTCTGTTTTCAGTCATACAAAATTAATGAAATGGGTTTCTGTATCTCCAAAGCCGACATGTTTCACCACTGTTTTAAATTAAAGTTGACTTGGTCAGATGCAAAATACACTGCACCATTTTCAGTAATTATCTAATAACTTGCCTATCAGGAAAGTACTTACCTTTTTTCCTATGGAAATAGGAGAGCTTTTAAAGCTCTTTTGATTCTGTCAGGATGAAACTTAAGCTGTAGTTCATGTAGGAGGACACCTGGCAGCGTGAATTACAGTTCTAGCTCATAGGAGTAACTTTGATGAAGACACAACCATATTGCTACTAAGAAACCTGCATCTTACTGCTCTCTAGCTAATACCACCGGGGAAAAAATTACAACTGTTTTCCCCAAGGAAAGCAAAAGTCTTCCTCCCCAGGATAACTTTTTCTTTGCTTTTCATAATTTTGTAATAACTGCTCTTCAACTTATCATGATGAAGAGAAGTTTTTCTTTCTGGATGTCAGAAGGCCCTTTGTTACTATTCTAAAAATAGACTTGGGTAAGTTGAATGTATTTTGACTAGATCATTGGTTCAGTAGTACCATTTTCTGCACAAAACCAACCAGTCATACAATTTCATCTTCTTTTTTATTTCCTCCCAAATTCAGAATTACGTACAATTAAATAGACAAGTCTAATTGCAGCGATATCAACAAAACAACTTATGTCAATTGGTGACATACTGTTTTCAGTAGGAACAGCGATACAGGCTCGATGATGGCAAGCAATGTCTTGGCTGGTAAACCGTGCATGCTAGCAAAAATGCTATACATCCAGGATGAAGCAGGTTCTTGCTTGAATTGAGGGCTCATGGAAGTATACCATCCCAGATAATACTTGAATCTGAATGTTTTGTTTATTAAGAAATGCCTTGAAAACAAATAAAGCAGGAATAGTCTTTCAAGGCTTTTAAAGGAAGTCGACAAATTAAAGTTTTTAGAGAGAGGGGAATCCTAAGAAAAGTTACCAGCTCTTAATTTTAAATGGTCGCATTAAAGAGTCTCAAGACGAAGCAGTCCAACTGGGGTATCAGAAGTCTGAACTTTGGAGGAAATGGCGCCGTTTATTTGATCGAATAGACTTGAATACTGAAGCAGAGATGATGATCTTCCTCCTGGATTAAGAAAACAGTGACTTTAGAAGGGCTGATGGTTTGGGTTTTGTTCTTTCTCACTCTTTGTGGGAAACAGCTCATTTGTATCAAGGAAATTATGCTCTTGCACTTTCAAAGTAGTCAAACTCGCTTGTGGAGACTTTTTACATTGATGGTAGAGCCACATCTTCTTTTCCAGCTCTTATCCTTGATAGCTTAGGATGGAAGCACAGTCATTGTATCAAGAATACTATAAAAATAGTTAATTCCTAAATTCCTTTCTGTGTGCTTTCTTTGTTTTTATTTGCTAAGTTGCATTAAAATATTTCCAGTTTGTTTTGAATTTTTGTTTGTGTTCTACATTAAAGCTAATTCTTTTGTGTAAGACAGAGCAGGATTTGATTCCCTTCTGGATGAAATGCAGAAGTGTGAAATGGATCCTAAGGTTTTACAGTAAAAGAATTATAGGAGAATTGCTGTCATCCATATTTAGTATGTTTAAATAACATAAGTCTTTAATGTGGTCAGTTGGAAATGGTTTTTAAAATACTTCCCATTTGGAGACAGGGTGCAACTATTGAGTGTAACAAAACCAAATTTATCTAATCTCTGTTTTTAATGCTTTTGCAGCCAGAGTTGGGAAGACATCACTAATTATGTCCCTTGTCAGTGAAGAATTTCCAGAAGAGGTAGAGCATCCTTATTTGTTTTCTAAGTTTTATTTCTGTCCTGTTGTATAATGTTTTTTCAAAGAGTAAGTTAATAGGCTCCGTGTTAGAATAATGTTTCCTATTCAGAAAAAAAATAAAGTCTAAAACTGCAGTGATGACTTGTGGAAAAGCGATGTAGGTTAGGTGAAATATATCTTGATGTGAAGATTAGGAATTTAAATTTTATCTTAAGTTCCTTCCTTGTTTTGAAATGGTTAATTAAACTAATTTTTTTGTATCTGAGGAATTTTAGGGGTTTTTAAGCAGCTGGAACTGGTCATAACTGGTAACATATTTCAACGTTAATGACTTATAAATGGGAAGGTGCTAAAAGAGGTGAGACCCTCAGGGTTTGGGGTTTTTTGAGTGTTATATTTAAAAAGCAAGTAGATTGCAAAATGAATGAGGATGAGGAATTAAAAAGTCACATTGTATAAGTTTGCCATTTTTTGTAACTGAGTTGTTGCCTTTACTTCTGTTCTTGAAGAATAGACACTTTTGAAGTAAAAAAACCCCAAAACTCTCACTGCTTTCTTCCAGAATAAAAGTAAAGCTACCTCTACATTTTATTCCTTTAAAAAGAACTGCAGCTGCTGCAAAGCTTTTCACATATAAACATGAATGTTTATTTCTTCTGATCACAAGTCTTAAAATAGACATCATGTGCTACTCTTTGAATCTACACTGTGCCGTTTAATGCAAATCAGCAGGTTACCACAGTTCATGAGTCAAGATTAGATTGTTAACATACTTGAATTTAGTTCCCAACGTTGCAGGTAAAAAGGAGCTCCGGTTTTTGTTTGTTCTTAAACTGCTCAGGGACTCATTCCTTTGGCAGGTTGGTTATTGATGTATTTAATGAATTGTAGGCCTCTATTCACTTCTCAGCTTCTTCCTGCAGTATAATCTAGAATATTTCTCTTAAGTTCATATTGAGAGAAAAAGCATGATTACATATAACACAAAATCTGCTTGAAATTGCAGAAATAACTTTGTAAAAATACTACATCCTATATAAACTGCTGAAAGAGACATGTACAATTCCTGCAGGTCAGTCATGCAGATCAGAGCTGTATGGGTGTGTGTAACTGACATTTCAGACTTTGAAATAGTGTTTAATATGCTGGGTATTATCATTAATCATTCTTGATGAAGATGCAAGTAGAGCCTGAAGCTTTGCAAAGAGGCATTCTTCTGGTGATTGGCATTTCTTTTTTTATTAAAAGAAAACAAACTATCGTGAAAGTTCAATGTCAGCAAGTAAAAGGCAATAAATAGCTGTGCAGGAAGTTTTCATTAAAATTAGGTTTAAGATGATTTTTCCTGACTGTGGATTAGTGTTCTCTGGAAAAAATGGCCAGCAATCATAACTAGTTTACTAGTTACCATTTTATAGAACCCACTTTTAATTTGTATCATGTTTTGCTTTGCAGGCTTTTCTGAACTTAATGTTTAGCACTCTGTCAGAAGCAAGGAAGTTGTCAGATTATGACTGTGTAAAAATTGAGACTTGTATTTTGTCTGTCATGCCTGTTTGCTGTTCTTAAATATTTATTTATTTAACAACTCATGCATGGTTCACAGGGGTAGTTCTTGTACTGATTTCAGCAGCAGTAGGATCAGGATATCTAGTGCAAAAATTAAAACATTTTAAATGGTATTTAATTTGTTAATAATAGCATGCTAACTCTGATGTTACTTTCCTGTTAAAGAATGTGTAGCCCGTTGAAGTAACTGGTTGAATTTGGTAACCCTCCCAAATATTAGAATTTTTATTTTTAGGAAATTTTTGTTTCAAGTAAATTGCGATTCAGGTTTTGTTTATAGTTTTCACTATTATAGTAGTTCTGTATGGGTGGTTGGATATAGCAGATTTGGGTTCTATAGAAGCATTCATTGAACCCCTTAACATCGTTGCTTTCTTGCAAAGCATGCAGGAAGTTCCTTATTCAGTAAGGGGACTAATAAAGAATGAGAAAGTCACAGTGACTTTCAGTACATTACAAAAAAAAACAAACTCCAAAACTACGTGAGCTAGTAAGTTGTTCTTTTTAAAGCTGATTGGCAGGTGTGTTGTAGTATATGACTTCCTTTGGCCTTCTGGATTTTTTTGATCTTTAATAAAGGCTTTTTCTTGCTGTTTCTTTACAACCCAAGGTTCCACCACGAGCTGAAGAAATCACTATTCCAGCTGATGTCACACCTGAAAGAGTGCCAACCCATATAGTGGATTATTCAGGTAAGGACTACACGGTACCATTACTGTATGACTGACGTGGTATGGAATTGTTTGTCTAACTCAATAGCCTTTTTAAGTCATACAGTTATGGGACCAAAGCTGCATGTAGGAAAAGACTAGATTAAAGTAGAAACTCATGGGGTGAAACAAACCAGATGGTGGTGGGTGGTCCTCCTAATTCAAAGCCTGATAATTAACTGCTGTTGGTACTTCCATGGAAGACAGTCATAGCAATATTCCAGTGAAGTGTTCTATGTGTGACAGACACATTTACAGTTCGGACAAAGGTGGGTACTTTAATGGAATTCAAAACTATTTTTCTTTCTTCCAGTGGAGAATTTACTAAGATGCAGGAGACTTTACATATCTTATATTCTATGTCTTTCGAATTTCTAAGTTCGAACACCTTATCCTTTTGTGTCAGTTTCATATTTTGTATTTTTCTTTTTTTATATACTCTGATCTCGTTGACCTTACTGAATAGATAAATAGGCTCAGTATCAAGGCTCATACACTATCATAAATATATGCAACTGTTGCACAGCTAGAAAAATCCTTCTGCCATTTATAATGGAGGTGAAGAATTAGGCCATCTTAGCAGATACCTTCCTGTCTTCTCTCTCCCACCACTGCTGAGGAAGTATCTTTGGTGTGTTTGCCTATTTGGAACAAAGAAATAATGAGGGGGGGTTTTGTTGGTCTTGAGCTTGAACTTATGTGAAGTGAATTTTTCTTTCCGTTGAATGAAATGTTTCATAGATTTGGGTAACAGAAGCTTGGTCTCACTGAAAAAAAAATCATGGACACTGCAATAAAATTAACATATGCCATATTCTGCAGTAAAAGTTTACATTATAGAACAATTGTTGCTACTTCCTATCCCAGGAAGGGGCTGTTGGCAAACATAGGGGTATGCAAAGTGTGACTAATTCCAGAGAAAACCTATCTACAAATGTAATGATTCCTCTTTAAAATAGCTGATAAAAAACTTGTGTGCAACAGACTGTTTTTGTCTTGGAGGTTGATGGATCAATTTCATTGTTGTTACAGCAGAAGCACTCTTTAGTGCATTTTTTTAAAAGATGTTTAAATAACAAGAGCTTTCACAAGGGTGTCTCAGGAGCATTGTGAAATGCTCTAGTTTGGTTTCATAAGTTTTTCAGTTTTGTTTGCAAAAATGTTTAGTATTAATGAATGGCTTATTCTGTTGAATGCAGAAGCAGAGCAAAGTGATGAGCAGCTTTACCATGAAATATCACAGGTAAGTGTATTTTAGTGTTTACTAGTAAATAGTTTCTGCTTTTGAAGAAATCTTTCCTTTTAAGTTCTCTGCATTGAGTTTCAGTTTGAATTGAAAAAAACCCAAACCTCTCTTGCTTGGCATTTCGTTTTGTTTTGTGCCCTATGCCATAGTAAGCCTTCCTCTATTTAAGAAAAGTAGGCACTGCCTCTCTGTTGGTGAACTGAGCTTAAACTTCGTCCTTCCAAGTGAAAGGACAGAACCTAAATATCTTTTAATCAGTAGGCCAAGGGATTGACAGGTTTTGAAAAGAAATAATCCTACCTTGGAAAGATCCATTTCACTTCTTTCTGTCATGTTGCACTGTTGCATTTATGTATAGCATGGAATTCTTGGTAATTTTATAGTTCCTTCTGTTTCCTATTTTCAGTTCTTTTTGAGCACCTTTGCACATTTTCTTTACGGTCTGTCATGGTGTTGTGTTCTGTTTCTGTCACTTAGTTTGGTACTTGAGTACCTTGCAAATTATGATTCTTCAGTTTAGATTTCTTGGTAGCATAGGCCTCTGCAGGCGTAAGTTGTGAATGTCACGCTGCAAGACAGGCTTTTTAGTGCTTCTCAACATATAAATTGTTTAAGCTTCTCAGGCAAAAATAACTTAAACAAGTCAGGGTCTTGACTAATGATGAAACTGTTCTTACCCTGATTTTGTTATGTATGGTTCTTAACTGTCTCTGTTGCTCTAGAGACTCTAAACAGTGGGATTCCATGCCTTTCCTCTCTTTTCATTTTAGGCAAATGTGATATGTATAGTATATGCTGTTAACAACAAGAATTCTATTGATAAGGTATAGTAACACATTTTATCTTGTTACTGCTTGAGATGTAACGCGCGCTGTTAATCGTTGGCAAGATGAAAACTGTATTAGACATTTAAAATGCATAAGACGGTGTTTGAGATCAAGTTGATAGAGAATGTTCAGATGTATTATTGGTTCTGGTCCGTTTCAGTATCTGAGTTTTTAGTCATTTCAGTCATCTGAGAAAGTTGCTCGTTAGTCAACTCCAGTTTTTATTTATTTCCTCCTTTGCGGGCAAATATGTGCCTTCTTGGGAAAAAAGCAGTAGCAGCTGTAGTCAAACTTGTGCGCAGTTCAGTCATGTAAGATTTGAAAATGTATATTTCATGTTTGTTTTTAATCCCACTTTAGGTAACAAGTCGATGGATTCCTCTCATCAATGAAAGGACAGACAAAGATAGCAGGTGCATAAGTAAAGATGAGAAGTATGAATTAGGCTGCACATCAATGGACAGTGTTGAGGATGTTAATTGTTTAAGAAAATCAAATTCTAAACTTAAAGTTTATATAAGAAGTCCAAGCAACAAGAGATTTAAAGTATGTAGGTCTGTTACATATGCCAGCAATGCTATTTTTTTTGAATTTCATGGGCAGCTTTTACCAGGTGTGTTTATGTTTGTTACAGTATAACTAGTTTTGGCTACATGGTCTGTAGAGCTTTTCTACTGATGCTGGTTTTGTATAACAACAACATGATTAGTTACTTTTGTGTTGAACTGTGTGGGGTTTTTTTGTAGTATCAACAAGAAGTACATTTCTGTCTAAGTGTATATCAAAACAATTTACTTAACTGCTATAATTTATTTTTGCCTGTTGGCTGCCAGTGATATTTGATTACATCATGAAAGTACAATGGCTTCTGGTGGGAGATAGAATGCTGAATTAAGATCTTTTTGTCCCTCTGTCTTCAAAGCTCTTTACCATTTTTTGTTTTCAGGCTGCCTCTTATATTAGTTGGAAACAAGTCTGATCTAGTGGAATATAGCAGTATGGAAACTATCCTTCCCATTATGAATCAATATACAGAGATAGAAACGTGTGTAGAGGTATGCAAGAATTTCTGAAGTTAGAATGAGTAACAAAAAATACATTCTTGCCAAGCATGTATGGCAACTTTTTAATAGAAAAGATGATTTATTTTTTTTGTTCAAAATAAAATATTTCAAATTTAAGTCATTAACATGGTGAGTTTATATGTTATTTTTCTTTAGAGAAGATTACACTATTGTATAATCAAACATTACTGTCAAATTCTTCTAATATTTAGAGCCTCCTTACATCCTTGCCTTTAGCAAGTGTTTTAAATTTAATATTAAGCCAGACAGATGACTGCAAAATATTAAAAATTGAATTAGTATGTGTGGATATGCAGCTTTCTTTGCACACACACACATCCCCACCAGTAAATACAACTTCTTGATTTCTGATCTTGGTATGACAGCAAATTGTAGTCAGACCTTCTTTATTAATTACTTTACAGGTATACAGGCTAGATGTCTTTTTTCCAAAACAGCACTGCACCCACAAGAGGGGGCTAGATCTTGAAAATTTTGATGCTTGCTTAAATTTCAGAAGAAATGACCAAATAGTCAGGAAACTAGCTAATCAATATAAGGATTTCTTTTTCAGTGTTCAGCCAAAAACTTGAAGAATATATCTGAGCTATTTTATTATGCACAGAAAGCTGTTCTGCATCCTACAGGTCCTCTTTATTGCCCAGAGGAGAAAGAGGTATTTATACATAGATTCTTAGAGCAAAAAGTATTGGGGGGAGGGAGAGGAAGTTAATCACTTCCCTGTTCTTTCCTTTTTACTGGATTTTGCTTTTCTTAGTGTGTTTTGTTACCACCACACCACCCTCAAATGTCAAGCATAATATTCCAGAACCATAGTGATTGTTTTGCATTGTATTAATCTGATCTGTCTTTCCTCTTCATTCAAAGCAATGAAGACTTTTTTTGTTGCCCATGTGAACTGCTAAGTAAAATGAGAAGCTTTGGTAATGGCTTTAAGCCAAATGTAATGTGAACAAAATCATGTGTCCAATCAGTTCCTCTTTAGATACACATTTCACAGTAACTCCATTTATTTCAGGGAAAATACTCCAGACTTGGCCTGATTTAAAGGAAATAACTTTTCTGAGCATCTTGTGAGACTTTGGCAAAAGGCATAAAAAACAAGTGATTTGGCTGTTTTTTTAAGTATTATAGGTAGTTAGCTGAGTGTGTTATGAAGGAGTGTGGTTTTTTTAAAGAAACACATTCATTTGATGGGCAAATACAAATAAAATCTCTAAACATAATCTCCGTGCAGTATTGGACAGTAGGAAAGTTGCTTCAATCATATATACTTTGTTAAGCAGAGAACTAGAGAATAACCCTGTTTTGATTTCTTCCATCAGAATCATCTTTATAAGTTAGTAATGTTGTGATAAAACTGTTGTGCTGAAATCTTTTTGGTTTTCCAAAACCAATCTCTATGCTGTCTGTGTGACCTCTGTGAAGAGAAGAGTCCATCATCACTGTAGTTGTTGGGAGAGAATTACCAGTGTCTCTTTTCCTTCACTTGGAAGGTATCCTAGCAATTGTTTTGTCATAGAGATAGCCCATATGATCAGTGCTTTGCCTGGTAGATGAATGAGCCTTGTGAAGATTTTCAGTATTTGATGTTTGAGACCTTCTGGAGCTGTAGTTGAAACGGTGAATAGTGTGCTTGTTTAGAAAGAGCTGACAGTAGTTCTAGAGCCATTTAGTTTTGCAAGGCACTGGGATTGTAAGCCCCCCCCCCCCCAAAAAAAAAATTAAAAAATCATTTCGTTGCTTTTTAAAGCTTTCTGTAGCAATAAGACTGAATTTAGAGAAGTGATTATTATTTTTTTAATTAATAACTAAGTAGTACTACCTTCAGCTTGTGAAGAGCTTGAGGCTTTTCCAGTAATTTAATAGAAAGACATTTAATGTGGAATAATAGCTTTAAATTTATGGATATAAATTTGCTAGATCAGGATTTTGTTTCATCTTGCTTTCTATTTTTGTGTATGTCTATGAATGTCTGTTCTAAAACTATAAAATGAAGAGTAGAATTTGTTTAATATGATTGAACTGTAATCTTTTTATATTCAAGCCTAGAAAGATACTGAACTTCCTTTTGTTCCTTAGATGAAACCTGCCTGTATTAAAGCACTCACTCGCATTTTTAGAATTTCTGATCAGGATAATGATGGTACTCTCAATGATGCAGAGCTCAACTTCTTTCAGGTAACTCTTCTGCTTATCTTTTCACCATGCTTAGTAGTTGAACTATATAATTCTAGAAAAACAAGTGATTGTTTTTGAAGAAAACATATGAAGGTGAATTGTAAGGGAAGCAGGTTTAAATATCTGCTCTTTTATGCTGCACTTGAGACAATATGTAAAAAAAATGGTATTAATTTTATTTCTAACCATTGTTTGAGTTTTAGTTCAAGAGAACAAAAATCTGTTAAATGTGCAAGCCCCAGTGCTTGTACTTCAAAATAAAATAAAAGTTTGTACACCTTTGTTTCCACTAAGAAATTGGATTGTCCTTTACTAGCTCATTAGAATGTTTAAGGCTGTATTTCATGCAGGACATGCTGTTTGTTCAGTTTTGTAGCCAGTGGTCCTAACAGGCTCTTTTTGGGTTTTTTGTTAGAGAATTTGTTTTAATACACCACTGGCACCTCAGGCTTTGGAAGATGTTAAGAATGTAGTCAGGAAAAACCTAAGTGATGGAGTTGCAGATAATGGATTAACATTAAAAGGTAAGCCATGTTTAACTCTTAAAAGATGTATCTTTATACAGTTGATAATCATTCTTACATAAAAAAGCTAGTCTTCTGAAATGTGATCTCTGTCTTGATTTTTTTAGACTACAAGAGCTGGGTGTAGTGGCAGTGTGATATCAGAGGGTGATTAAACTGAGGAATAATGGGGGTGAATAAAATAAGGTCTGTCTTACTTCTCATTACAGAGCTTGGAATTCAAATAAGTATACAGAGTTAAAAGAGGTTGTCTCCCTGATAAATCTGTCTCTTGTCTTTAGGCTCACTGGCTGCAACATTGGTGTCAACATTTTAACAGCTATGCTGTACATATTTGCTCAGAGCATATGGCAAAAGTGAAAGGAGAAAAAAATGTTTGCTTTCTGAGCATCAATGTAACTTCTTTGCTTGTGGAGCTTACACATGTAATAGGACTCGTGAGAAATTGCAAAGAGTGGGACTCTTAAGGCATAGCCTTACTAAACAGTGAAATCGCAGTGTTCATTAAGCCCTGGAAAGTGCTAAACAAAAATCCTACCCAGTTATTTTGATACAGGAAAACTACTAAAGGCAGTCTTCCATGAGACCACTCTCCAGGCTTCTTGCTAAGGCTTGCTGTTTTAAGTTGTTGAAAATACAACTAAGTTCTTCTGTAATGCTGGTACTGAAAGAAACAAACAACAGAAAACCAAGTGGATTGCTTTAAGGAAACAGTTCCTGGAGGACACTGTTACAAATAACATGATTTCTGAACCTTCAGTCTGTGTAAATAATGCTTTAACATCACGCAGAATGTTTAAAATCTGAATGTGTATTTCAAGCTTTTTTCAGTCTATTTTCATTCTATGACAAATATTTGTTGCAGATAAAGCACTTCAGGGCCTTAAGATTTCATCATTTGATTTTTAGGTTTTCTTTTTCTACACACACTTTTCATTCAGCGAGGAAGGCATGAAACAACTTGGACTGTTTTACGTCGCTTTGGATATGATGATGACTTAGAGCTTACGCCAGAGTACTTGTTTCCTCCGTATGTATAATTTTAGCTTTCTTTAACTTACATGCATTTAATTTATGCTGCCTCCTGTTTTGACAGGAGGAAAGGATTATTGTAATGTGTTTATTTAAGACATTGTTACATCAAGTACCTCCCTTACTTTATGACCTACCAGCCAAAATCTTCATGTGACTGAAAATTATGAAGGAAGAACTCCTGTCTCTTGTGCCAAATCAAGTACTGTATTAAGAGATTCTTAATACAAAACTGGAACAGAAGTCTGAACAGTTGCTTATTATATGTGGCAGAAAATTAGAAAAGGCTTGTCAGTATTTTCACAGCAGTGGAGATCCTTTGAAAATTCCCAAATGAAAAAGTTAAGAGATCAACCAAGTCTATGGCTTCTTTTCAAAAATGTAACTACATAATCTTCCATTTAAAAAAAGCAAACACAAACAAAAACCTGATTACTGTATAGCTACATGCCATATAATATAAGGACACTCGTAATTTTAGAATTCCTAATAAAAAGTATGTGCTTTACTCTCTTTAAAGATAAATTATTAAAGCTAAATGCAAAAGTCAAATACCAAATGTTGCAATTCAGAAAGTCTGTATTTTGAGTTTTAATATTCTGTTTTTCATAAACACACTTAACACTTCTCTTTGTTTTTGTTTTCAATAAACAGGCTAAAAATTCCTCCAGACTGCACAACCGAATTAAATCATCATGCATACTTGTTTCTTCAAAGTATTTTTGATAAACATGATTTGGTAAGCTTTTAATTCAAGTCTATGTGTGTCCTTATATTTAAGAGCCATAGTTTGCTAGTGAAAAGTGTGGGGTTTTTAATTTAATGTCATTTAATTCAGAAACTGGCTCTGGCTTAAACTATGCAGTCAAAACTAGACTGCTGTTTTTATTTCTGTCTACAAGGAGAGTTGGCAGTTAGTTGTACTACCAATTTTTTTTTAACTACCTTATATATTTGGTCTTATGTAAAAACCAGAAAAGAGCAATGATGAAAAAGAAAGTGGCTCAGTTTCTTATAGCCAGTTTTATTGAATCGTGCAAAGGTACAGCAAGAAAATATCAGTTCAGAATAGACATGAATTAAGTGATGTATGTCTGATATTGTATGATTGTTTTCAGGATAGAGATTGTGCTTTGTCTCCTGATGAATTGAAAGATTTGTTCAAAGTATTCCCTTATATGCCATGGGGACCTGATGTTAACAACACTGTTTGTACAAATGAAAGGGGATGGATTACATACCAAGGGTTTCTCTCTCAGTGGACGTAAGTGAGATACATTGCATTTTAGAAGTTGAGAACTTTGAGTATGACAGTGTGTTTGTAGATTCCTCTTAAAAATCCAGTAGAAAGAGTGGAAATTTATTACTTGAAATTTGACCCAAGCAGTCAAGTTTTTGTAGCCATCTTTATTTTTTGTGGCCTAATCGTCAGACAATTGTGACAACCTGTCCAGGATTTGGCTAGTATGTAGTGCTAACTATGAAGGAGTGTCTGTTCAAAATGTGGAAATCCCCCTGAACCCTGTTGAAATACTTATTTTTGTCCTGCTCTTTAAAGATGGTATGAATAATGGTTTTCAATAATTAGGGGGGGGTCCTATTGAAAATACGGAAAATAAGGAAAACACTGTTTGCTGAAGGAAAAAATACGATGTAGGTTGATAGGCCTCCGCAAGTACTGCCTTCGTAGTGTTTTGCTGATTAAGAGTGGTAAAATTGTCCCCGTTTATCTTCCGAGTGCTTTTGTCCTTCAGTACTACATAGATCCAGGAATGCTTGTGTCATGTACATCTGGAGATTGGAGGAAAAAATTGTTTCAGTACTGTAAATAGTTGTTATCACAGCTGCTAACAATTTAGAAACTTCTTTTTGTCCCCTCTGCTAGACTAACCACATACTTAGATGTACAGCGTTGCCTGGAATACCTGGGTTATTTAGGCTACTCGATACTTGCAGAGCAAGAGTCTCAAGCATCAGCAATTACAGGTAATAAAAAATTTGGTACAACCTAGGAATTTAAATTTAGAAATCTGTTTAAGAGTAAATTGTTTAAACAAACGGTTTCTCTTTTTTCCCTTATATTCTCTTTTACTTTCTGCTCAAGTCAAACCTTTGATTTAATGCTTTTGAGAGATCATTTTGTGTGCATTTTAGTGTAAGTGGACAGTTATTTCATGTTTTCACACACATACATGCATGTACATCTTGTGAAAAATATTTGTATTTTTACAAAAGTGACAAGAGATAAAAAGATAGATCTCCAGAAAAAACAGACTCAGAGAAATGTTTTCCGATGCAATGTTGTTGGAATGAAAGGCTGTGGTAAAAGTGGAGTTCTTCAGGCTCTCCTTGGAAGAAATCTAATGGTAAGAAACCTTTTTCTTATATACACCTATATCTCTTTTGAGTTAAGGTTAGACGGCAAACCCAATTGCTGTTAGAGCTTCACTGATTATTGCTGAGATTGCAGAGTTCTGTAAGGGAATATAGAATTATTGGGGAGGGAGGTGTTTTAAAAATTATTTTTAATATCTTTTTTCAGCAAATAGATAAATGGCAATTGCATGCAGAAATTACTTGTACATCATGGATTATAGCTGTGCATGTACTTGCAAAATAAACAAAAGATTACTGTAACTTTCGTTCATTAATAAATGGAGTAAAACAGCTGTTCAAATTTAACTTAAAGGGCAAAGTTGCTGTGGTCTAACATGAAATTCTGCCTTTTCAGAGACAGAGGCAAATACGTGCAGAACACAAATCTTACTATGCCATTAATACAGTTTATGTATATGGGCAGGAAAAGTACTTGCTGGTAAGGTTACCTCATTATTGTTTGCATAAAACTGGTTAATCTTAAAATTAAGTAAATTATTCAAAGCCTTTTGCAAATAAATTTCTTTTTTAATTGTCTCTACATAAATGTGGGTTCCCTGGCCCTTTCCTGGCTCAAACAACTTCTGGTTTTACATGTGGCTAATACTTTAAAACTGAACCTGTTCAGGACCTGTTATTTTTGAAACCTTGACCTAAGTTGAACAGCATCCAGTCTATTATGTTTATGCTGCATATATCACGTAGGATGATTAGGGTGGCTGAAGTTAATCTTCAGTGGGTGGAATATAGTCTTTAAAGCTTGTTCCTCTATAGTTTTCCTTTATGATACTATGATATTTTCCTTCGTTTTCCAAGATCAAGTCCTCTGCTCTGTGGTTTTCCTCTGTAGGATGCATGCCAGTTCCTATGGGAATCTAAGACTTTGTGTTGAAGTAAATGTAATTTTTTATGCTGAGGTTGTGATTGCCTGCAGATGTGATGTTAACAGCTCACATATGTTGGTTGCATGGTAAATTCCTACTATTTCTTTCATTCATTCTGCCTATTGTCAGTCTATTAGTTCCAAGGATACATAAAAATGAGCCATAAAAACTTTAAGAGAAAGAAGGGTATCAAATTCCTTTAACTGCATAATGATGAAGCTTTTCTTCCTCTCTGACTACCTTTTTTTTCCAGCTACATGATGTCAGTGACTCTGAATTTTTAACTGATGCTGAGACCATATGCGATGCTGTCTGCCTGGTGTATGATGTCAGTAACCCTAAGTCCTTTGAGTACTGTGCCAGGATTTTTAAGGTTTGTATAGTTTATATATACAAACCTTTATATTTATGTATCTTCTCACTGAAAAAATATTCAGTGTCAGTTACTGGTCCTATACACAAGTTCTAGTGCTTAAAAGCCATTTTATTTAGGATTGCTGGTGATAATATGGCTGATGCATTGAAAATGTCGTTTTGTTACTCATACATCTATTTGTCTATATAAAATATTCTGCTTCTAGAAATGCCTAACTTCGTTGCGATGAGTATATCTTAATACTGCTGCAGTCAGTTGAATTCAGGCTGTTCCAAGCTGAATGTATCATACCCTGTTTTCTTTCACTTTCTTTCTTTAAATTTGCAGCAGCACTTCATGGATAGCAGAATACCGTGCTTAGTGGTAGCTGCAAAGTCCGACTTGCATGAAGTTAGACAGGAATATAGTATTTCTCCTGCTGAATTCTGCAAAAAACACAAAATGCCTCCACCTCAAGCCTTTACTTGTAATACTGTTGATATGCCGAGTAAGGATATCTTTGTTAAACTGACAACTATGGCAATGTATCCGTAAGTACTTGAACCATTATATTTTTCATATTGCATGGGTCATGCACAATACCACTGCATGTCATTGTTAACCATGAGGATGGAACTGCCTCACTGAGATTTAGCAACAGAGAGACTTAAGTGAGTCTGAGTAGAAACTTCGAAGTATTTGAAATAGAGAAAGTTGGTGTATATATATGTATCTCCAACATATAAATCAGTGTCAGCTATTGTTGCTAAGGTATTTTTTAAAGAATACACTAGTTCATCCTGCTCATGTTGCAAATTCAAATGAATATGTAGAGTTCTGTTTGGTCCTTATTGTGGATGCGTAACTTAACATGTCAGTATTCATATCGTGGTATTTTTGAGATACTTGTGAATATATTGTACTGTAATCCTTGTTAATAGCTCAACTTGATGGTTGATTACAAGTATGTCACTTTGGTGAACAACAGTTTCCCCAATGCACTGCTTGAAGGCTTTTTCATTTTCAGGGTGTTTATTACTATGTACTCAGGTCATTAATTTAATAGATCTTACATTTTTTTATAGAATTTCTGTAGAAACACCTTTTGGGCTTCAGTTGCAAGACACTTGACCTCACATTCTTCACTACACGTCTCACTGTTGCTAAGTTCACTTTGCATCTTTTTTGGTGGGTGGAGCTTTTAATATGGTGATGAACTACATAAATATTAACAGCAGATGGAGTCTAGTATGACAGCTGGCATTTGCTTTAAATTATATAGAACTGATGTCACTTTCACCCAAAATAATAGGATTTTTATTTTAATATTTGAAACTGAATTTATTGAATTAGATTTGTAAAGCTTTTGTTTTTGTTCTCTTGTATTTATTTTGTAGCGCTGGAATACTGGGAAACCACTAAAGTGTAGCACCGACCAAATGTCTGTCATATCAATATTCCTGCTTCTCCCTTAGTTTTCAAGCATGTGTGTTTGTTAGGGTGGCAAAAGCAGGGATAACTGTCACTTTGTAAAGTGTGCATTCAAAGTGGTAGAAAATGTGGCTTACTTTCCTTTGAAAAAGGGGTGTTATCTATTGCTGTGCAGACATACTCAGAAATCTTCAGATGCTTTCATTCAAACTTAATTCAGCAAACATTTTCATTCACGTTTGTACTTTCCTATTAAGATCTGTACGTGGTGGTAATGCCAAAATATCCAAGACATGGAACATCTAACCTTAAAATTCTGCACAGCAGTAGTTGTACCCTTGCTTCCCCGGTGTATTTTTTTCTCCTCTCCTTACTCATTCAAATGTACCTTTTATTCCTAAATCTCTCTCGGTTGTGGCACAGTCCTAATGTGCACCTGATTTTATGAGCAAGATTTCAACTCCTGTCCTTCTGTGTGTTTTCGCAGCCATGCCCGGTTACGCTGTATGTGCGCCTGCAACAGGTGTACATTTTGCATCTGTCAGAACTTCCTCAACTCAGACTTGCTGCAATCTGTAAAGAACAAACTCTTCACTGCAGTTCTTAACAGGTCCTTAACTTTATTTACTAGGTACCAGGTGTGCTTTTAAAATAAAGGTTTTTTGAAAAAGCAATTGGTAACCTTATATACTGCAGGTTTTTCACTCCATAACCACTAAATAGGCAGATACTTACTGTAATAATTGTCATAGAATTGTCAAAATTTGTTTAACTTGAAGAAGGTACTTTAGGTCTTTTGAGCTTAGTCCAATGATTCCTTTGAAATATTACCAATTTGGTAGTTGATTCAGGCACTTAGTGATTGCAAAAATACTGCTGAGGAATTAGGACTGTGTTTTTAGGGAACTGGTGATACAAGTTAAGTAGTGTCTGTAAATCTGTGTGACATGTCCCACTTGAGACATTATAGGTTTGTTTAGTATTGATTAGAGGTAGTGCCTCTTAGATAGCAGTTACACAGATATTAGCATAATGGCACGGCTTGACTTACAGCACCATCATATAACATATTACGTGTTTATAATTGCAAGTTTGATATTTGGCAATTCATAGAATTTCTCTGTGTGTGTTATGCTTGGTTTACACAAAAAGTGGGTATATTAAAAGAGTAATTAGTGCGCTTAACATCCAATTCCTCTCTGAATAGAATGCAGCATGTAAGAAGTGGTAAAAGGTTAAACACTTGCAGATACTTTGGAAAAAACAATTGGTAAAGAGAGAGAACTGTTTTTCAGCATTGAAAACAGTGCTATACCCTGTCCTGTGTGTACTGCAGGCAGTTTTTGACACACGATTTACTAACACCTCAGCACTTGTCATTGCACCCCAGCAAATGGGAGTTCAAACCGAACAATGTTTGTAGTGCGGTGGTTCCATTGTTTGTAGCCTTCTTGGAGGCAGCTGTGATAAATGTGGTAAATGTATGTATTTGAAGGCCATGGTTAGAATATCCTGACATGCTCTTGGGTTCATGCATGTTACTACTTTTTACTGCTTTCAGATGCAGCCACTCCGAATGAGAGCAGCTGTCTCCTTTAAATGCAAGTTACACACACATAGGAGGCTTGCTGATATCCCCATCCTACAGTATTGAACATCACTGAGAAATACCACTGTAATCCAAGATAAAAGTGTGAACCACAGAGTGAGAATTCAAAGAAGGATGAAAAACTCATTAGCTTAGGAAGAGACTGAATGAGACTGTTTATGCTGCATCTCTTCTATAGCAGTCATCCCTTAGACAAAAATTCCTTGGAACAGCAATCTCTTTATATATTGTCACACTAAAACATCATTCAGTAGTCACTACTAGAAAATCCCAAGTCTTAATCATTGAGGCTGAAGTCACCTCTGTAACACATCTTCCTTTTTTGGAATGGTTATGAGTTGCTGCGTTAGCTGCTGTGGCTTGTTTCTCTGTTGTACGGGCCTGTGGGGTTTTTCAGTCCTGCACTAGACATTGCACTTTGTTCCTCTGAAATACTGTCAAGGACTTGAGGTATTGAAATCTTTTAATGAGAAGTCTCAGGATGCTGTCATTCCACACCTTGTCATCAGAGAGTGTGGAATAAACATAGGATTCTTCCACTGCCTAAAAAAGCCTGTAATTCAAGGTAAAGAGAATTCCTCATATACTTTCCACTGACCCTAGAGAAAGGAAGAATTATTTGCAAGAATCTTTGTCTGTAGTCACTCTGTTAGTCACTAGGGGTTTGTTGCAGGTTTCCAGCATGCTCACTTCATCTCACCAATTATTTTCCTAGTTAGCTCTTCAGAGGTGTTACCTTACCAAACACACTGTTGCTACAGGTTATTCACCATTCAGTACATTAACTATTTAAAACTACATATATAGTAGAGCTGAGTTACCTGTAAACAAGAGGGAATAGCTCCTAATTGTAGAGTTAGAAGGGTAGAGATGGTTTTCTTCTTTAAAAATGTTAGGTCCTTAGATGTGTTTTTAGTCTAATGATTTGTGATTAGATTAGAGAAAGCATTTGAATCAAGGATTTTCTGATGTAGTTAGTTTAAATAACTTTTCTTATTTTGCCTTTACAAGTGCTTACCATTAGATCACGTAGTTGGGCACAAAGTTAAGATAACTGATGGGTGAAGGAGTTTTCTCAAGAGTACTTCATTCTCCTGATCCCTTCCAATTCTGAACCTTTAGACAGTGGAAGTAGGTGAACTGAATTTTTTTCATATTGGGATCCCTTTATGTATTATTTGTTGCTAAGTAATACTTAAACACTGTTACTAAGGCAAAATATGCTACCGCATTTGAATATTCCCACCTTTGTAATTAAAGGAAGAACATTGCCTCTGTGCAGCTGAAAAACCTGTTCATGCCCACCTTCAGTTTCTCTTCTATGGGCAAACTTCAGAGCCTCTCCCGAGGGTTTGTAGGCTAATGTGGAAGTTCAGTTTGAAGACGTTTATTGTGCAGGAATGGGATTGTTGGTTTGAACTACCCAGGATCACGCTTTATTGGCTCTTTGAGGAAGAAGGCACTGCATTCAAAGCACTTACACATGCATGTATGAGACTTGTTACTATCCTTTAGGTGTTTGTTTGTATTTGTCTGGCTGGCACTTAATCTCTTTTTACTACATTGTTTTTCTCTTCCTAAAAGCAAGGTTTCTGCTTATGTCATTCTAACTCTTTCTTTAATGATGAGCTTGGATTTTTGGCTTTTTTGTTTGTTTTTTTTTAACTCCAGAGCATCAATTTTAAGTGTGGTTTTCTGCGTTCTTGGTTTTAAATCATTCACTTGCCTTTTGCTTGTATAGTAGTGGCATTTTTCTGTCAGCTAAGTTCATTTCAAAATAAAATTTTCTAATGCATGAGAATTGTGTTGTTCAGTGAGGAAGAGTTCTTGGAGCATGTTTTTGTTCCCTCTGAAGTTTTTGAATGTTGTGGAATAGAAGTCAAGCTCTACTTGCATATAAAACATGATTGTTTCACAAATTATTTGTAAGATACTTATTTTTCTATGAAAACCATCCTTCTATAAAATTAAAGTTAAGACATTTTCCTGTAATAATGGGAAAGTTTTAGGAGTATAACTCGTGATTTTTTTTTTCCACTGTGCAGTGTATGCAGATTATTTTTTCAAAACGGTAGTATTTTGCCATTAAATCTAATTGCAGAAAGCTGTCCCTATACTTAAGTGTCCCCCAAATCAGGACAGTATAACAATATTTTGTTTACCTATTTACTTCTTTCTCTAAACTGCTTAATGACCCATACTGAGTAGAAATTTGCAAAGCTGTGTCCCCTGATTTCTTTCCAAATAGAATATATTGAATTGGCATTTTACATTCTTTTTAGGCTTTGTAGATAATAAGATGCACTTGGAACTTGTCACATTTTAGATGACTAATACATGGGGGAAAACTCTTAATTGCTGGAGTTCGTTTGCATCCTAGAAAAATGTGTGCCTGAAGGGAAGCTGCAGCATCTTGCGTATGTTACGCGGTGTTTTTGGAATTCAATTGCTTATATTTTATTGTTAGAACCTATTGTCTGTCAGAGCAGGCTGCTGCTGCCGCTTGCTGGCTGCATTAACTTGCTTATAATTTTGGTGTGAGTGGCCATGTGACTAGCCTGTTGGCCTCACCACTGTGCTTTTAAAATGCTTTTGTAGTTAATACAGGAATGTTTTTGAACTTTTATAGTTAAGGTTAAACCTTCCCAGACTTGGGATTCTTGTGCTGCTGACTTAGGGAAAAGTGTCAGTATTGGCCCATAACTCAGCATTTTCTGTGTGTAACCATGACAGGCATGCTCAGTTAACCTCTTGATAAGTGCATGTTGCAAACTTCTTGTGAGTTGTTAAAGCCTCTTAAATGAACAACTGTAGAGATTTCAGAGGTCTTACTCGACAAGGGACAAATTACTTGACTCACTATTAAGGGTAGGTTGAATGAAATCTTTTTTATTTTTCCAAAATGTGCATTAAAATCTGAGTCTTAGGTTGAAGGTAAAATTTCTAGACTTTCTTATCTATGTGGAACTAATTTTATAATTAAATACATCCCAAATTTATTTGGGAGGTTTGAAAGTTAGTTATTACTTACAAGCAAGAGTTTCAAATACAGCTTCATTTATGGAGTCCTAACTACTACTGTCTGTGTGTATATGTGCACATCCATATACACGTTTTACCCTTGGAGAGAGTATTTTTTCTAATTCAGAGTTACTCTTTAACTAGCAAGGCAGTAATAATTTCTATCACTGGTGAAAATTAGCTTCATAAACACAACTACACTGAAATAAAATTTTAACATTATTTATTGAAGTGGTAGAATTTTCCAGTATGTATTGAGAAGCTTTTCTGCATTACAGCCACCTTCGTGTCAAAGAACCTGTGCTAGAAACAAGCATCGATCCTTTTTTATTATTTCAGATTTTTTTTCCCTTTAATGGCAGCTAAACAATATTAAGGATCAAGGTTGCAAAAATTGCATTTATGACAGCATAAGGAACACTTTAAGGGAGAAAAATAGGAGTTATTTTTCAAAGATGTAAAGCAATTATTTATCCATAGCGTTCTGAATTTCAGTAAGTGTTCTTGGAGTTTTGAGTTGAGATGTTCAGAGGGCCCTAATCATTTCCTGTTGAAGTCAGTAGATTTCAGGTTATAGGACAAATCCCTGCTTTGATTTAGTTCCTTTATTTAAATGAAAGAGTCTGTTACTGTTAGGTTTAGAAAAGGGATCAGAGCCAATTTACTCTCCCTTTAGACATTAAAAGAGGATTTTATCATGACTGGAGTATATATTAATTGTTTTTAAAAGGCTGAAGCATGCTCAGTGTGATTCTTGCATACCATTAGGTATGGACACGTGCAAAAGTCAAGGCAAATTATAGATAGAAATCAGAAAACCTAGAAGTATGGGAGAGAGTGCTTTATGAGGCAATTCAAAAGCATTCATTTGCAATTTAAACAGTGATTTGCACATCTAAAGGGATGTTTTTTAAATTATACAAATAGTTGGGCGTTTCAATTAACCAAATTAAACTTGAGAGTTGTTAGTTATACGAATACTCACCCAACAGAACTTGCCACGTAATCTATTGAAAACATGTTACATTACAAGTGATTTATTTTACATACACAGATAAGTTTTATCATTTACTGATGTGAAGAAAAGGGTTTTTACAGTCTGTTAGTAAAAAACCCACCACATGTAATGATAAAACACAGTCTTTAATTGAATTATCAACAGTAATGAGATCTTGTCAGTTTTGGGGCTGATGTGTTGGAGTCATTCCAATGTGCTTGGCACAGGTACTCTAGCTCATGCATATGGTGCAGGAGTATTGCAGTATCCTGTGGGCACATGAAAATTGAGACTTTGGGGATGGAGTGGGAAAAGATTCAGTTTCTTAAGCAGTTTTCTTTGTCCTTAAAGCAATGGCATTTAGGTACTTAAAAGCATATATTTTATTTAGCTTACCAAAAGTACAAACTCCATTTATTTTTGTTTTTCCCCCAAGCACTATGTTTTTAACAACTGCACAAAAATGGGGGACTAGATGGTTAAAAATTATAAACCCTCTGGGCTTTGTTATTTGAGCATATTTGAGACACTCGCTGTTGTTGAGCCATGCTATGAACTGCAAACTGTGCATGTGTGTAAAAAGGTTAAGATCCTACATAGATGAGTTGGGGGCCATGCTGTTAGCAGACGAGGAGAGCAGTATTATGCAGCAGGTGCACGCCGTCAACTCTGTAGAAGATTCCATCTTCATGGAGTCATCTCTTGGTCCACGTTTACTTGAAGACAGGTAACAACAGCCAAACTAAGGTGACCTTGCCATTGCCTTCTCCCTTTCTTCCCATCAGCAAACCACTTGATATCTAGTTTGCAGAGAGTTTGTCAAAACTAGCTGCAGAAGAACTAATGCTTGCAGGAATTGACAAATTTGATCTGCTCCATAACCCAGCAAGATACTTTTTTAAAAGATTAGGATTTTTTAGAGACCAGCTGTGTTTCGCGGTTTATGCACCAAAGAGCCAGTTCTTCAGCATGTAGTATGACAGTACACTGATCTATACGGCTTATATTGCTCCTGCAAATGTCTGCTAAAGAATATCCTAAACTGGTTTTGTGCATTTTGATAGCAAGTAACAACTCCTGCTTTATTAAACAGCTTGTATGCCATAGCTCTGCAGTTTACACTGTATGACCTCTCGTGCACCGTGTATGTTTTAGGATCTCTGTATGCTCCTTCTACTTAATACTTTTGCAGCTTTCACCAAGTAACCTGTGACGATTAATACAGGCTAAAATACTTAGGCTAGCAAAGTTCTGTTTTAAGTTCTATCTTAAACAAAAGCAGACAAAAAAACCCCTTTACTATTGTTTAGGAACTTGTGCTTTGAATTATGGCATTTATGGTAACTTGTTTTAAATGGTAGCTCCTGCTTTATGGTAAGCTGTCATACTTGAGACTACTTTTGAGGTTGGCTAGCCGTGTTTAACTGAGCATGCTCACAGACTTCTTGCAATATTTGGGAGAGTTGGGTCATTGGCTGTCTCTACTGTCATGCAAGATGTGGCTTTTTATGTCATATAGTCACTTCATATTGTTGTTACATCTTGTCTTTTTCTGTTGATGCCATTGTCACTGCTTGTTTCACTAGCACTTTAGCTTTCAGCTTGGTATTGGATGACTGTTTCTATTGCTGTTCTTGTGACTGTACTGGGAAGAAAGGGATTTACAAATGCTCCTTTTGATTCTAGCTTTTGGAAAAATATTACTTGCTACTTGTCAGTAGACGTTTTTTTTGAAAGAAGTATAAGTAGATACTCAACAGGAATAGAAAGTTTTTCATGGAAAAGCAGAAATACACAAACTCAACATTTTAAAAAAAGGATTGTGCTGGACAGAGTTGTTCTCACTATGGGTTATTAATTATTTGCTAGCTATTTTTGTTTTCCTTTTCTGAATGCTTGCTGGTATTCTCAAAGATGACACACTGCCCTCCCTACATTCATGACTAAAGATCTGCCCCTGCATTTCTCTTCAGCCGTGTGAGCTCTCTGACTTCAGTGAGATCTACTTATGTCATCAGGGCTGCAGATCAAATCCTAAGCTTTTAAGAAAAGTAAGATGACTGTATAAGTATTTGTAAGGCTGAACTGTAAGCTGCTTGCCTGTGACAAGTGTAGTGATGAATTTCCAAAAGCAGAGTAGTTTAGCACAAGTTGTCTGGTATTCCTGTCATGGAATTAACCTGGTTTCATATGTGTGTTAAATTTTAGGCATGTGACACAAGCGGACCTCAAGAGTTCTACATTTTGGCTCCGAGCAAGTTTTGGTGCTACTGTCTTTGCAGTTTTGGGTTTTGCTATGTACAAAGCATTATTAAAGCAACGATGATCTGAGAAGAAGCACATCTGGCCCTACCAAATAAAAAACCCAAACTTTTATGTACATTCTGAATGCTTTAAATTCTGCTAGAAATATTTATATATGCAGAGTTACTTTATTAATATTTGTAATTCATGCATAAGATTATTTTAAATTATAGCTCTAACTACAGTATTGCATAATGCGTGGGGAAAAAATTGCATCTTAACAGCCAGCTAAAATGGCTTGACTTGTGAGGCCAAAAGGGAATTTGTTGTAAATAACCTGTACATATTAAAGCAGTAAGACATTGCTTCCCAACAAGCTGTTCAAAATACTGTTCTTAGATGTTTCATCATGGTGACACACTAGTGTATAGTTGAAGTTCATTTTCGGTAGAGAGTAGGTTTAACTCGAGGATCATACTTCCTCAAGGATTGCTTATTTATTTACATTGATCTGAAGTGACTTCATCTTTTTTGGACTATAAGCTACACCAGGCAGAATTTGTGATTTTCATTCTCATCTATTCTTTTTAACTCATGAACAAATTTCCTCACTAATTACGTATTTCAAGACAAAGTCACTGTTGCCATCCTGGCCTATGATTTTGTATGTTACATGACCAGTGACATATTTAGCATTCTGATTTTTCTTTTAAAAGGAAACCATAAACTTCAAAACCTGCCAGATCAACTTCATATGCTGTATGTAATTTGTGGTTTTCAGTTTCCACTATGTTGTTTTATAACCCTTACGAATCAGATAAGCAAATTTGTATATTATAAATGTTTATAATTTGAAAAGTGTTGCCGTTTAATTTCTCACATCTGTCAATCATACCTGCTGAAAGCTGTGTATAAGATAAAAATAAAATAGTACACAGTGCCTATTCTACTGTAGTATGTTAGTTGCATGGATCACAGTGCATTCTGTAACTGGCTAAATTACCTATAGACACAGCTTTTTTAATGATCAATAAGTCAAATATTATTTCCTCATGACAAACCTATTTTTCCATTGCTGGCCTTTTCAAGTATTTCAATAAAATAACTGTGTACTGTGTGTGTGTTTATATTTTTCTTTTTTTTTTCTTTCCCTCCTTCCCCTGCCCTGAAAGGTGGTCCTTATAAAACCTTGTCCTTCATCCAAGAGAATACTGTCAGTTGTTGGAGCTTAAATATCTTGGCTGTGCAGTTTCTTTGCTTCATCTTACGACTGTGTTGCTTCCATTAGAGGTTTATTTCAGATTTTTATCAGAAAAGTGACTTCTGTGATATTGTAAAGCAGTAACACAAATGCATAGTCAACCATGAACTTTGTCTTTACTGTCAAGGGCAAAATCGAACTGAAGAGGAGAGCAAATAGTTCAGTGGGTTGTTTGGGAAAGCCAGTGCCTGTCTATTACACTGACCTCCCAGAAAAGCAAGGTGAGAGGAGCTGAATGAGAGAGTTTTATCACCAGAAGATTAGGAAGCTCCCAGTCTGTAAACTATTACACTCTGTCTAGAAAATTACTTACTTTCTTAAAAGTTTTTGACGAGAAGAGGGCTAATACTTTTCTGGGGAGGTGTATATGCTCTTATTTAAAATCTTACTTTCCCTGGGAAAGTGATGGTTGGAGACCACCTCTGTATCCTCCCTCCTGCTGGGTAACTGGAGACCACAGAAATTGGATTCCCCCACATTCAGCTTTTCCTAGGACTGAATCTGTCTTTGTGTCCTGTTCCAGCTCCCTACCCATCTCAGTGCCTGCCTGCTAGTGATGCTCCCATATGTCAGTGTCTGTCCTGTACTGGGAAGCCTGGAACTGGACACCGTACAGGACGGTCTCACAAGTGCCAGTTACTGAATGTGATGTGGATGGTGCTTGTGGAAGGTGTGTCACATAGCTGAACAGTATTTCCTGCCCTTTTTCTGTGAGATGTCTTCTGATACCCATGGTGCAGAAAATAAATCCGTTAGTGTTGTGTAGAGCTTTTGAGCTGATGACCCGAGCAAGCAAATGTTTCCCAGTCCTTGAATTTTTACAGTACGATTCACGAGCTTGTGGTGCCATGCAGCAATGGCACTTGGAAGAGCCAGAAGGTGCATGATGTGTTCTTGGGGACTGACAGATACCTTGGGGGGTTTGTGTTTGGTTTTTTTTTTTCTTTTGTTTAAGTGCAACATACCTGCCTTGGTAGAGGGAGACCAGATTGTGATAGAAAATAAGAAGGAAGACCGCTGTGATAGTGCAAGTTAATATGCAGCGATCTTTGCACACTTGGGGCTGTTGATCTTGTAGCATCCAAGCAAGCAGGGAAGGCTGGATACTCTGACGCTTTGAGAGTTTCCCTTTTGTTTTCCTAATAGGAAATTCTCACCTAGCAGATCTTAGCACTGCTGATTATGACCACACACACCCCCCCCAATGCACTTCTGAAAGGCTATTTCAGGACTCCATTTATCAAAATCTATCTCAGACTGCCACTGTACGGATGGTGAAGTGTCTCTGAGAGGCTGACGGCCCGGAGCACTGCCTGGCCTCGCCGAGGTCAGGGTCCTGGGGGGGAGGTCTGCTCTATTAAACCAGTCAGCAGCTGTGGGTTCCAAAACGCTTCCAAATCCCTGATACCGCGCTCTGGATGCTCGGTGACGGTTCCCACACACCTGTCATATTATTATATTAACGACACAGCTCATCACCTGCGCCAGGTACTGGAGGGTTGTGGCTGCTGTTCCAATGAGCCGCTTCTGTTTCATCCCGCCGGGAGGGAGCTTGTGCTGGATTTCTCCGTGGGGGAGCCCGGTGGGACGCCCGGGACCCCCCGGAGCAGGTGGCGCAGCGCGGCCCCAGGGCGCGGGGCTGCGGCAGGGGCGGCTCGGGGGGGCGGCCCGGCCTCGGACTGGCTGACGGAATCGTTTGCTGTAAAGGGCAGCTCCCAGGTCGCTACCGCGGTGAGTAACCGCATGATAATTAAGCACGGTGTCGCCTGGAGAGGCGCCTCGCGGTGGCTGTTGCAGGCGGCACCGCGCCGGGGGACCTGCGGCGGCCCGCCGGTTCGCGCCACGGGGCGGCGGGAGCGGGCGCCAGGGGGCGCGCTGCGGCCGAGCTGACAGGGCAGTGGGCACGGCGGCGGGAGCGCGGCGCCTCGGCTCTGCCCTGAGGGGCGGCTCCGGCAGCGCAACCCCCGCCCTGCTCGGACACCGGCGGGGCAGGGCCGCGGTGGGCGCCCCCCCGCCCTGCTCGGACACCGGCGGGGCAGGGCCGCGGTGGGCGCCCCCCCGCCCTGCTCGGACACCGGCGGGGCAGGGCCGCGGTGGGCGCCCCCTCGCCCTGCTCGGACACCGGCGGGGCAGGGCCGCGGTGGGCGCCCCCCCGCCCTGCTCGGACACCGGCGGGGCAGGGCCGCGGTGGGCGCCCCCTCGCCCAGCGCGGAGGCCCGACGGCCCCTGAGGAAAAGGCGGGCCGGGCGCGGCGGGAAAGGCCGCAGCCCTGAGGGGAGGCGCTGCCACCGGCCGGGCCTCCCAGCGCGCAGGTGAGCGGCACAGGTCGCTGCGCTCCTTTATAGAACCGGGCCTTCTCCAGTGGCTTAGGGGGAGGAATTTGCTTAGCCTGAAAGTTGGGGAGAGAGCCCAAGTCCTGGAATTGAAGTGCTGCGGCTCTGCTGGGGCGAGTGGCCTCAGGGAAACCCGTGTGGCTGTGCCACCTATGCAAGAGTTAGGGTCTTCACTGAACCACTGGCCGAGGCCTCCTGGATCCTATGAGGATTATAGTCACCGTGAGGGGAAAGTCTTCTACTCACGGAGCACATGAAGGAGAAAGTCCAAGGAGCTGAGCTATTGCTGTTGAGTGCTGCTTGGTAGGGAGAGGGAGCAGCCCAGTCAGCTCTGCTCACTCTGGCTCCTTAACGGTGATTTCTTTCCTCTGAACCTATCAGTTTCCTGACAACTTTTTCTGTTGTATCTTCCAAAACCAGACTCCATATCCTCTTCCCATTCAGTCTGCTGTGGGAATCGCCTGGCCGTGGTGTAAAGTCACTGGGAGGAACAAAGACCTCAATTCATCTTCCTTGGAGACACATCCTTCACCCCTCAGCTTTGACCTCCCGTCTGAAAGCTTGTCAGTTCAGGATTAGTTGTAAGCATGACTTGATTTTATGTTGGAAATTAACCTTGAGTTAAAAATTGGTCTCCATTTCAAACAATTCTTTTAATTTTCAATGGAGCTACCATGTGTGCGGTGATCCCATCAGGTGACAGTTAAAAAGGAGCAGAGACTTATCTTCAGTACTGTAGGGCTGACCAACAGATAGGAGAGCTCCCTCTTAACACAACCACCCAAAAAAGGATTAATGACAAATTTAATTATTTCCCCAGCTATAACCAAAAAGGCAATTGGAACCAGTTGCAACCAATAACAGCTACTGGGGCGGAAAAGAGCTGTAGGTGGAAAGACTAGAGTCTACTTTTTCAGTGCTGGACTTGAAAAATTTCTAAGTGTAACATGGGGAATAGGAGGTTAGAAGGATAGCCTTTCAACACAAATTAGAAATCAGAGAAGAGGTTGGAGCTTATTTTTTCTCACCACTCCTTCTTCATGTATCCATGAACCAGGGAGAAGCCAAAAGGCAGCACAAAGAGTCTAACTCACACTGATCTTGTTAGCCCAGCCACAAGCATTACCATTGACACTGAAAGAGCTCTTTGCCACTGTTGCCTCCTGGGCACAGCTTAAACTGCAATCTCATACTGTCTGTGGTCCTTAAAGATTTTTTGCCATTTTCATGAAGGGGTTAATCCGACTGGTCTGAGCCAGTCCCAACATTGTGCTATCTAACTTCTTGCTAGGGTTGTGTTTGTGTGCAGTGTTCTTGGCTTCTAGTCCAAAATACTGTATTTTGCTTCAGAAGTCGCCTTCCAGGGCTGGCTGGCTAGCTAAGTGCCGGTACATTAATCAGGCTGGGTAAGTTGGTCCATTTAGTTCCAGTTGTGAGAGCTGGGCAGTTTTGTAAAAGCCCTTTGGGGCTACTTTGGGTGGAAAAAGGACCCATGAACAAAGTTTTGATCTGCTCCAGGAGGCTTAGCTAACAGATGTTGGCTAGGTCCCTACTTTGAGGGCCTTTTGTTGTATATTCACGAGCTGACCTTTTTAGACACTTCCAATGCAGGAAGGACGTATATCCTACATTTTGTGTGCAGTAGTAGGAATGTAAAAGGTTGCCTACTTGACTGAATGGGAAAATGGTTTGGGGTTTATTATCTCAAGTTCTTTCTGGCTAAGTTTCTTCCAAAGCCCTTCTGTCTTCTGTCAGCATCTGCTCTGTGGTGGCCTACAGTTCCCTAGTTTCTCTAGCAATTACTGTTTTCCAAGGTAGAGTCACCAGGGTATGCAGTGGGGAGAAATGACAGTCTAAATTAAGAGGCTCTCACAGACTTGGAAGATGATAATTTGTCTGTAACAAAACCCCTCATTAGAATACTGTTAATTTCCTTTCTGTGACAATTATAGCACAGCACTAGCTCATATGTGCAATGTGCAGAGATATTTCCCTGAAAAAAACCCTATCGTTACCACTAGTGAAAAGCATTCCTTAGAGAAGAAAAATGAATTTCTAATTTTGCAGCAGTTTTCCAGTTTAGTAGGAGTTCAGTGTTAAGGTAAGGTCTGGGGGGTTCTCGCTGTTTATTGCATTTATATTAGGCTTCATGGTTAGCATTTTCCTGCTAGCATCTGGAATCAGAGGCGACACAGAGCTTTTGACACGGCAGTCCCCAACTGTGTGAAACCTGTTACCCCTGAAATTCAGCTCATTTATTCTCTCTTTACTTTAACAACTCGCTTCCCTCCTCCCTACAGACATCTTTAAATGATTGCTGTTTCTTTCTGTTGGCATAGCATATTTTTGCTTATCCATCTGTTTTGAAGTTTTGATGAGGTTTAGTTTTTCAATCAAAAAGAAATTGTTTTTATAATAGCTGTTTAGTGCCTGGGATGTTTTGGCAGGGGTGGTGTTGTATGAGTAAAGTGGGTTAGTGCTTCTCAAAAGCACTGGATGTGGTAGCGCCTATTCTTACGCTTTGGGAGAGCAGGCTGGGCAGGCTCTAGACAAGCGAGAAGTGGGTGCTATGTTCAAGGAATCACCTTTAAACCTGAAGAAGGTCTGCTCTGTTTAACCAATGATGACAGCTGTGGTCATTAAGGGGAAAGAAGCCCTCTCATTCATCAGTTGCACTGGAGACCCCTGGAGAGCTTTTATTTTGTTGTTATTTTCCCGCCTGCATACCGAGGTGGAAAAGTTCTGCTCTCCAGGTCCAAAGGTCCTAGGTTTACTTCTTGCATTTGCTTTAAAAGTTTAGCTGACCTCTTCAAAATACTGGAAGGAACATTTCTTGGAAAAGTATCTTTTGGCTAGGATTGTGATCTGCTGGGCTCAGAACCATGAACAGAGGGAATTTTAAATTTAAATTTTTAACCATAGGCTCCTTGAAGATAACAGATTCCTTTCTAATGTTTGTTCGGGATGGGGCATCTGGGCAGTACTACAAAATGAGATTATCTTCTTAACTCTTTCATTTGTTCCCAAAATACAGATCATTTGCAGGATTGAGGTCTCCTGCTGGTTTTGCTAAGGGATCAGATCAGGTGATGGAGGAGATCATTCCCTTTGCCTGACTTGATCAGCTGCGTGGGATGATATTTTAGCCCTTGGCCCTGACCTTAAGTTAGTGCCAGCTGCGCTGGATGCTGAGATGTGGAAACCTGCTGTTCTCTGGTGGCTGTGGGTAAGTGTAGCTCATGTGGGCATATGGGAAGAACTTGGCACCGTTCCCCTTTTCCTGCAGAAAAATCTTTTAGTAACTAAGAAGCTAGGAGCCAGTGGCTAAAAGCATGGACCTGTGTGGTTCCCATCATTGTGTGGGACAAATTTGATCTGGATCAAAAGTAATACACAGTACGGAGCTCATGACAGCTGTGGATGGGGGAGATGATCTCTGCTGCATGCTCTGCTAGTGCTGCATGGAGGATCCCATTCTCGTTCCAGAGGTCTCCTATGTGGAATCTTTTGCTTTTTTTGTTGTTAGTTTTTAAAACAAATTTGTAGAGAAAAAAGGGACTTTGGCTTGCTTCTGGCCTTGCAGCTGAGGTGGGTCTGGTCTGGTGTTGGAGCTCTTGCATCAAGAAAACATGACCTGCAGTGCTGGACCCTCTCTGCTCCAGCTCCGGGCTCTGTCTGGCTTCAGCTGTAGGTGCAGCAGGAAGCAGAGGCGCTGGCACCATGCGGATCAGCCTGGTTCTGCTCGCCCTGCCCCCTTGCCAACCTGCTATTTCTGTACTTGATTGAAAGAAGCTAAAACTGCTGGATTTGTACCTTCGGTCGAGGCATTCCTTAAGTTCCTTGTCCAGGCTCCAGATGGTTAAGATACCCATCTTGACATATAGGAACAAATAATTACGGTAAAAAATGTGCAACCCCACACCAGCCCCCGGCTGTGAGACTCCCCGGGACGGGGAAGTTTGCTCTGCGGAAAGCCCCCCTCGCCACCTGCGCAGCGGCGGGCGGGAGCGCTGAGACCGACCGGGCCCCGCCGCAGGGGCTGCCCGCTGCCGCCGCCGGGGCGCCCCGAGGGGAGGCGGTGCTCAGGCGGGCCGCACCGCCTTCCGCGGCCAAGGGGCGACCCAGGGCTCCCCCCCCCCCCGTCGTGTCACCGCCCAGCCCGCATCCCCGGCCGCGCTGCAGCTGCCGGCGGTGCCCGCCGGAGCCCCCGGGGACGCGCAGCTCCCCCGCGCCGGGAAGGGCGGGCCGCCCCCCGGGCCGGGCCGGCGGGGCTGGGGGAGGCGCCGGCCGGGGCGGGGGGCAGGCAGCGCCCGGCCGCAGGGGCGGGCGGCGGGGAGGGGTCACCTGCCCCGCGCGGAGCCGGCCGCCGGGATGCCGCCCGCCAGCGCTGCCCGCGCTAATTGGATGTCCCTGGATGGAGGATTTCCTCCGCTCCCGGCTGCGGGAGTCATGAAGGCAGGCTGGGCTGCGCTTGAAAGTTTGCCAAGCAGCAGCTAGGTTTAATTTCTTTACGGATCTGAGGAGAAGGGGGGGGGGGGGGGCGGGGGCTGGAGGGGGACCGCTTCCAAGCATGGGAGACAGGCTGCCGGAGCCTCACGCCAGCTCTTCCCCCGCTGTGGCTGCCAGCTCGGAGGCGGAAGAAATCGAGGTGCTGGACTCCGAGGATGTCCTACCTATGGCCGCGGAGGATGTAAGTTTCCTGTGCTCGGTGTCTTCCCCCCTTTCCCCCCGGCCGGGTTAATCGGCTCAAGCTATTTATAGACGAAGCCCGGGGTGGGGGAAGGAATGGGGCTGGTGACCCTCTGGGGGCAAGGGAAAGCCGCCGTCCCCGCCACCCTGCGCGCCCCTCGCCGCCGGCCACTGCGGGCTGTGCCCGTCCCCGGGGCCGCAGCCCGGGCAGCCCCGGCGGCAGCGGCCGGACAGGCTCGGTCCGCTCCGTGCCCGCGGGAGCCGCGCCGCCGGGGCGATGCTGGCTCACAGCGGGCTGCGGCTGGGCGGGCTGGACAGGGGCTGACGCCTGGGCTTGAGGGGCTTCCCGGGGACAGAGAGCTTCTCCAGGGTCCCACCCGCCCGGAGGCTGACAGATGTGAAAAACGCTCCCGCTCTCGGAAGCCTGTTTCCTCTTCCAGCCCCCAGCAAGAAACAGCTGAGGAAGTTTTTTCCCCGGCTCGGCAGGGCAGATAGCTTCTCTCCATCCTCCGAGCTCTGATTGCACCTGAGGGTGGGATAACTTGGCACCGGGTCTCTGCCTCTGCTCATCCAGCCTAGAAGGACACCAAGTGGTCCTGCGTGCTTTGAATCTGCTCCTGTCAGGCGGAGCAGCAAAGCCTGCAGAGCTGAGGCGGTAGTTCTGCATCTACCGGTCCTGGAGGCTGCAGCTCGCTGTGCACCTGTCTGGGAGGGAGTGAACGCGCACAGATCCTGCATTCCTGGTGTATCCCAGGAGTGCTCGCAGCTCTCTTTCCCAGCAAACTCTGCTGGGATGAGGACTGTGCAAAGTCTCTGCTTAATCTGCAGAGGTAAGTGCAGGGTCTGTTCCTGCCTACGGAGGCATGAAGCAGTGGTACTAAATGTCTCTAAAGCCGGCGCTGTCTCGGGTCTTGCACCAGTATGAAAGGGACCCTTGTGAACTAAGCCTCCAGCAATGGTGCGTCCCTTTTCCCCTCTACTTTTATGACACTGCTGGAGGAACCCGCATGGGGCTGCCTAGGGGCAGTGCCTGCTTCTCATCCCCCAGCCCTTCCTTCTGCATCACCTAGAATTCGGTTGCCGTTGGATTTTCCTCCCAGAGGGTAGCGGAGGAAGTGCAATTGCCTGGTAGAGCTGCATTCCCAAGGCTGTATTCCTGAGCACTGTACAGTCAGGAGGGAACGTGTGATGCAGTTTTACCTCTGCTACAGCACTGCCAGACGGTCCTAAGAGGAGCATCCCTAAGATGCCCCTAAGAGGGGCATCCATAGCTTTCACTCCCAAAGGGTGGCTTTCCAGGAGCTTTCACAGTCCAGGTTTCCAAATCCCGGTGCTTGCTTACCTCAGACTGACCTTTCCTTCTCTGACAAATTTTGTGCTTGTCTGGATGGTCTACAGGAAAGATTCCCTGTTGTGATTCATATGAGCCCCTTGGAGTTACTCCAGCCTCTACACGAATGCAGCCATTAGTGATTCAATCCTGCCAGTGGCCTGGGAGATGCTGGAGCACTCAGTGCCTGGCAGGATTGGGCTCCTGAGACAGGAGAGACACTATGAGCTTCCCTTGGTAAAATCTAGATTCTCATCCTAGTTCTGCTACTGACTTGCTGCTTGACCTTGAGGTAGGACAGCTTGGGTTTGATCCAGCCTGCAGTGTCTCACCGTTACTTAGGCTGGGATCTGCATTGTTATTTGACTCTGGTACCTTGTTTTCTGCAAGCAACAAAATGGAGCTGGAGCCCGCGGCTACATTGGTTATGGGAAGCTGCTGAGACCTGGCAATAGATGATGTGACAGAAGCCTGAGGTATTGTATATCATCTGCAAGTCAGAAGAGCAGGAAGTGGTGTAGATGCCCTCCTCCTCCTCCTCAGCCAAGATTTCCTGCTGAAACAAGCAGGCTACAGAGCATCATCTCTGAAAATTCAAACTGCTCTCTGCTAGGACTATGCTCCCCTGAGACCTAACTGGGGGTTGGTTTTCTGTTGTTGCTATTACATTGGAAAGCTCGATGTAAGCTCTCTGGCTTGCCCAGCAAGAGCTGACAAAAGGTCAGTTGTTTATGTGTTATTAACCGCAAAAATACTGCGTAGTGGACGTTCGGCTGTCACAGTCTTGACAGTGTATAAAAGCTCAGCTATGATGTCATTACAGCTCTCGGAGCAGTGTCCTACAAAGCCAGGATTCAGGCAGTCCCAGAATGTTCTGTTTAAAAGACTGGGCTGATTTATGGTGATAAATTGGAGTTTATAAATGGATATAGGCATGGGGAGGAGGGGACCCAGCAACTTAACAGATTAAATGGACTTCAGTGGCCTAATATCCCACTGTCTCTCCAGTCAATTCTGCTTTCAATCTGCCTACCATGTGAAAGGAAACTTTCTTCCAAGACTAGATAAGACTCTCACTAGAGCTCTGCTTTGCATATGGCACAGTGAGGGGATTGCTTCTGTGAGTCTGATGTTTGTTATTTTACTCATTTTGCTTTTCTGGGAAAGTGAATGCATCAGAAACAAAGTGTTGTGCTAAACAGCACTTCAGATAGGAGAGCTGAAAATCTGCAAGGTCTTTTCTGGGGACCCCAAGCCAGTGGTTACCTCACTGTTGCCCCATGGAAGTTGCTCTCCTTTGGCTGTCACCCAAACCCAGGAGAGATGAGAGAGAGCCTTAAACAATTCATTAGGAATTTAATCTGTTCTGTGAGACAGTGAGGCAGCAAGCCTGGAATCAGAGGGGTGACTTGACATCAGGCTTTCTACAAAGCATAGATCGGAGCCAGTTGCTAGCTTGTTTTTTTCTATTCCCAAGCGGCAATGACTTGTGGAGTGTTCACATGGTTGTCAGTGTTGAAGTAGAGCTCTGTCTTACACAGAGCTTTTAAAGCAGATCTGCTAGAACAAAACTTGTGGGGTAAATCCTTGTCATGGGCTCTCTCCAGCCTTCCACCCTCCCACCTTGTGCAAGAGGAATTACCTGTTTTTCAGATGTGGACATGTGAGGCTCAAAGAACTGGCGGGTTATCAAAGACCTTGCAGCAAGTCCCGGCCAGAGCTGGGAGCAGGCAGCAGGCAAGGCTCTGACAGCCCAGCAAGGCGGTCTGTGGGTCAGTGTTGGGCCAGAGGATCTCAGAAAGTGATCTGAAAGACCATTGCTAGTTCCTCCCTCCCCTCAGTATACACCGAGCTTTCTTCATCTCTGTGAGTAAAAAAGCCTTTTATTCCTTGCTTGCCCACAAGCAGACAAAGCAGGAGAAAAGAGAATTAACACATGAATGTTCTGAGTTCATCCTAATTTGGATTTGTAAGTGAAAACTGTCTTCCCTGTGGTTGGTAGATTCCCTCTGCCTCCTCCCCCGGAAGGGTAGGTGATTCTGGGATGAAGAAGGATGTTGGGAATGGCACTAAATCATTTAATTATTTCTCTATTCAAATATACTTCTACAGTTTACTGCATGTTAATGTCGTTGCTCTTATACCTTCTTTTTCTTCTTTTTCCTCCCTTATGCATTGCCTCTCAGCACTGGAAAGCCCTGTTTGATCAGGTATGTGAATAACTGATGTATTGTCTCTGTCTCGTGAGCAGAGTCTAACCTCGAGTTAATTTTCCCTGTACTAGATTTTCCTTGCATTTAAAATACAGCCTAGGATGCTCCATGCTCCCAGTTCCCAAGATGCTGGCATGCAAGTCATAATTACCACTGCTGCTTTGGGCCTTTCTCTCAGTTCCTTTTCAGAGTAGCCAGGGACAGAAGTGGGCCCAGCCTGGCCATCCCTTACTACAGCGCGCAGGGTCTGATCCGAGGTGCTGCAGCAGGTGCTCAGCTTGCTACCAGTTGCACTCTCCTGGCTCTGTGGGTTAAAGGATCTTTGACTCTGAGGCAGGCAAACTAGGACCTGTAAAACCAGTGCTGGATTCTTTGAAATGGCTCCCCAGCTGCTAAACTGACTTCTGCGGGATTGCATCCTCCAGGGAAGGACCTGCTGCTTTAAACTTGCACAGAATTAGCAGAGTATCTGCTTCCGTACCAAAGGCTGTGGTTGTGTCAGGTAAATGCCTTGGGTCAGATCTGTAGCCGGGTGAATCAGCACAGCTCTGTAGAGCTGAGTTATAGCTGCTATGAATTTGGGTTGTGGATTCTAGTTTGTGAATTATGCTTTTAGCTGCTCTGACGTGTTTGCTTTGTGGTGTTCCTTCCATCTGCCAGGATGGAATGTGAAGCTGCTATAAACTGAAGGATTTTTCTAGGGTTGACTTGCTTCTAAACTGAGTGCTGAGTTCTAAAGAGAGTGCTGCTTTTGATGTCATAAACTTTTGTGCTGTTGTGTGTGCGTGTAAATGTCACCTTCTGTAAGGGAGCTTACTCTGATGCTGGCATCGTCCTGGCAGTACTAAAGTTCAGATGGGATTTCATCCCTGCTTTATGAGGCGATAATCTTGCTTCAGTGTCTGGCTGAACTGCAAAGCCAAAAGCTGTGGTGTGGTCTCTGTGAAAGGATGTCCTTGGTACCCTGGGGGTCCCGTTATCATTCAGCTAATAACTGGACTGCCTGTTCTGATGAGTGCTCGTTTCTACCCGGTTAGCCGTGACTGACTGCTTATCCACGTGTCTGGACTGCAGTACATTTGTTGTTGTACAGTCAAGCAAGCTGGCAGCTGGGAATTGGGTTACTATAATTGTTGATCATACCTAGATTGTGCGGTGTATTTGAATTTGTTGGGGCTTGTAGGGTATGCTGCCACTCAAAAGGTGGATGCAAGATAAATTGCTTGTGGTCTGGGTGGAATGTTTGTTTCAGCCACTTTGAATTCTCCTCCGTCTCGAATGTTGGCCTTCATCTGGAGTCTGATTCTACAAGCATCCTTTGAAGTCATTGAGCCCTTGTGGGATGGGGCTCTTGGCTGGTAGCTACTTTGGGCTCAAAGAGAGGAATCTGTAATTTCCCACTGGACTTGCTTGAATAGTTGATGGGTTTTTTCCTTCTTTTTTTCTTTTTAAGGGAGGGGAGAGTTTGACATCTGGATTTACAGAACATTACCCGAGTAACAAGGGAATGGGCTGTAAAGGCAGGCCTTCAATAATTAGCTATGTTTCAATTAGGGCTGCAGCTGAAATTTAAGCCTTGTCTGTAAGGCTTTATTATCAAAGAGAATGCAACCTGTGACAACTAGTCTAAGTCCTGAATAAATCAATAACGTCCTTGTTGCCTGTGGGCAAAGCCAAGGAGCTGATGTCTTCCTTGAGTGTTATATCAGCAATGCAATGCAATTAGCCCTGCCGTGAATTTGCAAGATGCTGTTTGTCGTGGAACAAGGTTGCTATTCCCAGCAGCTCTGTGCTGGTAGGAGCAGGGAGTGTTTTGTTTAGCACTGATTGGCATCCATGTGAAACATGAGGACAGTCTTACTACCTAAAGAAAGCCTGTGTGTTGAAACTCAGAACAGTTGCAGCTCTCCCTGGGAGATATGACCTGGCCTTATGTGTACTTAGAGCGGGAATGGGTGGCCGAAGATTCACGTGCCCTGTGCATTCGTGACTCATGGGCTGGGATTGAAGTTTGATAGCCACCCTCTCAGCTAAGACACGTGGGCCTCTGCATTCACCACCTCCCAGGAGAGCAGCAGAGCAAGAGAAGGCTCTGGAGAAAGAGTTAGAGCAGTTGGGAATTCACAGGCAGGGAGTCTGCAAGGCTCTTGTTTCTAGGGTGGTGGAGTATGACAGCAAACAGTGTGAGGGGAGGGTTCAGCAATTTCCCTCTAGCCTTTGAGGAGGAAAAGAAATTATTAATGCCTTTTTTTTTTTTTCTGTGGGTAGATTTTTAAAAAATACTTCTATTTAGATTTACTTATAAAAAATCAGGTTTCTATTTAGACATACAAAATTAAAGGGTTTGTGTTTTTTTAATGACCCCTTCCAACATCTTAGATTAAAAATTCAAAACTTCTTGATGAAAATTGCTGCTCAGCCATGGAACAGTGCTTTTTGCTTGTTTATTTTGGGGGTGAGGAGTGACTGACAATGCTTTCTGGAGGAGTTTATCTAAGCTGGTATGCTGGGAACTCTGACTCAAGCCAGTATCTCCAGCCACTTGCAGAGTGCTTCTTTTCAAGAAGTAAAAGAAAAATTTGTCAGCAGATCCAGAACTACTTCCTAGGCTTTGAAGTACAAAGAAGCCCCTCCCAGGGCAAAGTCCTGGCTACACTGAAGCAAGTACCAAATCCCTCCTGCATTTAGTGGGGTCAGCACTTCACCCAACAGTTTGGGAGCAGGCAGACTCACAGATTTTCAGTGCTGCAGCCAGGCAGTTACAGTACAGCTGCGGCTTCATACTGTGCTTACGAGATGTGTTTATTATGAGGCCATGGCCCTCGGGCAGCTCTAACTCACTTTTATATGGGAACTTTTATAGGGATTCATACATTTATTTATTGTGCTCATAAACACCCTCCACCCCCGCACACACATTAGCTCCGCATCTGCTGCCTTCTGCAGAGCCTGTACTGTCGTTGAGCTCTCTGTGCTGTCTCCGAGCTCTGAGCAGAGCAAGGCATTGCCTCTCTCCATTGCTCCGTGATCACTTGGGGGGTTTTCATCATTTGTTCTTCACTGGCCAAAAAACCATTGTTTTGTTCATCTTCTGGTAAAGTTCAAAGTGCGACAATCCCAGGAGCAGGTTCTGACAGTTTCACGCTTCTCTGTGCTAATAAGATCCCTTATTAATGGCCTTGCATGCAGACATGAGAACATCTCGCTGTCCTTGTTGAAGCAAAGTTGTCTGAGGGTTAGAGAGTGAGTCTGCAGATGAGTCTCCCGAGGGGCTGTTCCTGCTTTGCTGTGTCCTTTCTAGGGCCTTGGGTGCCCTTCTTTGCCTCCATGTCCCCGGTGCCCCTGCTTTAGAGATGACTGCAGCTAATCGGTATTATCCAGCCCTTGGCTGTGCTGGGTGAAAGGTGCTATCTAGGAGGACAATGTTCATTTTTAGGACAGACCTGCCTTCTGAAGGTGGCTTTTAGCCATGTTAGATGCCAAGAGCTTGTACCACCTTCTCTATTTCCCCATCCCCCTATGGCTGCTGAGATTTCAAGGGTGAATTAACATTATCAGCCCTCATCTTGAAGTTCTCACTTCTTCTCACCCATACCCTGGTTTGTAGTCATGACAACAAACTTGTTTTAAATAGACACACACAAAACTCTTCAAAAAGACCCTCCTCACTGGCTCAGCACCTTGATCCTATCACTTGTCAATCCAGGCTGTGTTTTTGTTGCAGCTGCTTTAGAAATCCTGGATTCCTTCCTGAGACTTGTACGTGGGTGTGATGGCAACAGATGAACAGAGTTTATGGGGAATGCAGAGAGATGCCAAGTTACCCAGTGTGTGTAGGCAGCTAATGGAAAACCTGAGCTCAGAAACAAGGCTGTAGAGGTATCCTGGACCAGACATGCACTTGCCAGGAAGAGTTCAGTTGCTGACACTACCAGTAGTGGGTGCAGCTGAACCTGCTCTGCCATAGTCTCATAAAACATTGAAATATGCTTGAAAATATGCTGACTTTGCAGCCTTCTTAAATCCAGGGCTGGTTCCTGCACGATGGAGCTTGCAAAGCGGTCCGTAAAATCAGGCTAGCTATTATCATGGTTGGTGGTAACTGAGAAAAGGAATTGTTTTGAACTCAATGATCTTTTATGTTAACTGTGTCCCTTTTCTCTGGGTGGCCTTTAACATGGGCAGGACAAGCGATTTCCCACACTGTAAGACATTCCAGTTTGTTTACTGGGGCACTGTTGAGCTAAACATCACACCTCACTTTGAGAAGTTCCCCTGACTATTGTTGCTGGCTAAACCCTGCCAGCTGTGGCTGGAACACCTTGCCAGGCAGGTCTTTCTGAGCTCTAGGCAGTGACTTGTGCCTGGAGATTTTAGCACTTTCTCGGACAAATTGCTTGGGTCTTATTGCTGGTTTGTGTTGGTTACTGCGAGCAGGAGGAGCCAAAACTACAAGGTGAAGAATAGGAAACAATGGCAGTGAGAGCAGCAGTAGAGGCAGGGGGTTGAGCACAGGGTTGTATGCAACCTTGAAGCCATTGCCTGAAGTTTTTACTATTGCTGCCTTTTTAGAGTAGTGTTTGTCAGGATGTATGTCTGCATTTAAGTGGAGTAGTGCTGCAAAGAGGAGGTTATAGGAACTGGAATTAGGAAATGGTCATAGACTTGCTACTTCATCTCCTGATGTGAGCTGGAGAATCAGAGGTACTGGTGGGAAGACTGTCCATGGTGATAACAGATTAGCATCCAGGCCCTAAAAACAGAGTCTGCCTCGTCTGCTATATTAGACGCCTCTGTGAGCATGACAAGAAATTTGCCCCCTTCTCCCCCTCCACCAAGCCGTGCATTGTAAAGGGGAAAGACACTTTAAAAGCTACAAGGGTCTCTTGGCAATGCACAGAGGGGGTTCTGCATCTGCCCCACGCCTTGAAGTCTAATCACATTTACAGTTGTCAGCGTGGGCTGCTGGAGGAGATGAAAGGCAGAGGACAAGGAGGGAGAATAGATTAGTCTCAAGCAGAGGGCACTGGGAGTGCACCTGCTTCTGCTCTGCTACCTTGAGGAGGGGCGGCAACAGCAGCTGGGCATGTGTCATCTGCTGCTTTTTGAGGCGCCCAGCCATGGAGCACACGATTAATGACTCAAGGGGCTGGGCTTTTGTGAGCGATAAAAGCCCTGGGATTTAGGCAGGGCTCTCAGGCCTTTTTTTTTTTTTTTTTTTTTTTCTGAGCAGTGCCATTACTTTACATTTTTCAAGTGGTGTTTTGGTCGCAGGGAGCTGCTGTCTGCAGCCACAATGCTTCCCTTTCTCCTCTCTCCCCAAACTGGGCTGACCTTTGTCATGCAGCATTAACCCTTTGACTCCTTCACTTTGGGTTATAGGGTTGGGGAAAAGAAAGTCTCCCTTCAAATTCATTGCCCTGTGGGCAGACTTGAAGGGAAGAATGGGCTGGTAAGAGAGGATCTGTTTTTGCTGAAGGAGATTGGCTTGCTGATGTTGTCTGGATTATCAACCCCTCACTGCCCTCTTCCAGAGGCTCTTTTGCATACAGCAGCCCCCAGGAGAGAGGGGAGGGGAACTTATCCTTCCTTTGGTCAAGGAGGGAAACTGAGGCATTCAGCGGTGAATAGATGTCTGGGAGACTATTCCCTTTGTAGGGTCATGTCCTGTCCTTTACCGTGCCTGGATTAGTCTGTGTCTGTCCCCAGTGTTGTTACAGTGAATGGCATTCTCCCAGCACTTCAGGGCTTATACCCAGATTTGGCTTTTGGCCATGATACCCTGGAGTGATGACTCGGCATGAAAAAGCTACATGGAGGTCATTAATGACCTTCCCACCTCTTGCAGGATGAACAGCGAAAATTCCCCGACTTCCTCCTTAATCTTCTAATACCTCTGTACATTGAACACCAGCCAGCCCTTGAGCTGGATGTGGGTCTCTGAGATTGTCAGTATTTACACCTTCCCTACAGTGTGAAAGGTTTGTCATCAGCTATTCCATTTCCCTTTTCCCTGGCTATTTGGATACTATTCTCTCCAATCCCACCAGCCTGTAATGCAGACTGTTGGCTTTGCCTAGTGCAAAACGTTGGGAGTAGAAGCCGCCAATATGAACCAGACATCAGCAGTGTAGCAAACACAGCACTGTTAAGCTTGTGCTGGTAGAAGACTGCATCTCCTGAAATGTTTCAAGGAGTCATAACAAGCACACCGAAAAGCACATGGAGGCTGAGTCACTCTTATACAGCCCGTGAGTTACTGGCAGCTTGATGTCTCTGGATTTGTAAAAGCCTCAGGAGGCTTCCTACTCATTACACATTTGTGTACCTTCCACGTCTGAGCTGCCTGGAAACCTGCGTGTTAAGAGTGCAGTGTCTGAGAGGAATGGCAAGCTTCATTCAGACCGTTGTGTATCTCTGTTGCCTCCTGATCCCAGCTGCAGTGGGAGGCTTTGGTAGTGTGCTGTGCTGTTTGAGCTGAACATGCGGGATGGTTTTTAAGCACATAGATCCTTGCTAATGTATTGTTCACAAATCCTGTCTTGCATGTAGAAAATCAGTGAAGCAATAAAAACATTTAAGCCGCGTGTTTAAAAAGAAAGGGAGGAAAAAGCCATAAACACAGAGTGGATTGATGCTGTTCTGCAAATCAGCTGGTGCATTGTGCTCTGTGGCTGTGTGCTCTGTTACAACAGAGAAGGGGAAGAGAGCATCCTGTCTCCAGAGGAACAAACCAGCTGCTTAGCGAGTGGAAACAGTTTGGAGGTGCTTTTCTACACCATCATCACTTATTCCTGTAACATTTACAGGGCTTTTAAAGTCACTTTCTACCAGACCTGGAAAACAAGTGTATCTCCTCTGCAATAGGAAGTATGATGCTCCTGTTGCCTTCCGGTATTTGCAGTCAGTCCGAATGTACCGGGGCACATTTGCAAATTGAATGCAGCAGTGGGCGTGTTTGAGTTTGACAGCAGCCAAGGAAGCTGTGATCTCTTTCTGCCTCCTTACTAGCTGTTGTACACAATGTGTTGCTTTCAAATCAGCTTGGTACCAGCACAACATGAGACAGAGTTGATAGGGTTTAGTTGATGGGCTCTTTTCCTGCACCATTGTACATAAAGGGTGCTGAGAAAACCTGATCTCAGAATGCTTTCGATTTTTACGTGATTCAAAACTTGCAGTGTTTACCTGCTCAAGCTGTAGCACCTGGGACAGTCACTTCTTTTCCTTTCCTCTCCTAGTCTTCTGAGCAGTGGCATCCCCTCTGATACAGCTGCTTGTGGTGACGCTGGGGATATTCCGTCACCAGAGATGGTATGTCTTGGTAAAAGGCGTAGTGAAAGTCCTGGATGTTTGTGATCACACTAAGTCTCTCTTGGACCTTGAATTCCTTCATAAAACCCCAGCACTAGCAGGACATGTATTCTTAGTATATGTTCCTGTTGCTTAGGAACAGCTGTCTGCAGTGACGGTGTTACTGGTGAAAGAATAATGATGTATGAAACTGATGTTAAACAAGCAAGATCAATCTTACCCTTAGGAACTGTTCTTCGTGTTCTTTGATACTTAACATACTCTGTAAGTAGCGTATACTCTGGAGTTTCCTGAGTTGTATGAGGAAAAACTAAACAAGGATGCTGGAGGCAAAGCTGTTGGTGACTATCATCAAACCTCTGGTCTCATGCACTCCTTCAGGGCAGCGTTCCCTGAGGGAGCATCTCTGCCTCTGTGATCCTTCACTATTAGGTACCAGTGATGATGGTGACTCTGCTTGGTGTAGCATAATTGTTTGTGATGTATGATGGTAGTGGAAACGCTTGTTGATGACAACCTACAGCCTGTGAGATGTAGCCATGCTTACCTTTTGGCAGAGAAAGGATCAATATTACAAAAGGTGAAAAATGGAAAGTTCCACAAAAAACTACTGGAGGACTCAATCCTGTGTGCTCTGACTTGGTCTAGCAAAACACTTGAAAACAAGTATGACAATTGTCCTGGACCCATTATATGTCTCACATCAACTGTCTGTTTGGCTGGAGCTAGTACGTGTCCTAAGGGATTTGGAGACCAGAGGGGGATTTTAGTTTCTGCCCCTTGCTCTGAAGCAGAGCCAGATGCTTGCTTCCTTCCACTGGCTGCTTGCCACTCCTCTCACATGTTTACTTACCTTCATGCTGAGAAATAATGGGAAGTAGGCCTTAAGCATCTTTACTCACTGCAGGCTGTGGCCACTGTGGAAGGTTGTTGCTTTTTAGCCTTCTTGTTTGCACTGGGGAGGAAAATGAAAGTGTTTATTGTGGTTCCTTTAACCGCTGCCTCTTCCCTCAGCTGCTCCCTCTTGGTTGCTAATAGAGGAGTTGCTTTTGCACAGTTTTGTTATCACTGGATTTATGTGTCTGAATAGCTGTCCCCCTCGTCAGCAGGGAAGGCATCAACGGTTTTCCTTCGTGTGTCCTCTGGCAATAGTATTTGGGGTTTGGAGCAATGTTTCTTTTGCATTGATTTGTGCGTTTAGGCAGCCCCTTTGGGGGAGACTGCTGTGAAGAGCAGGGGAGATGGTCCTGTTGCTGCTATTTTTGGTCTCTGAGCTGTGCCTGGAGACCATAGCTAGAGGAATAACTTTCTTTCAACCTAAATAAAGTGTCTAAAGAATCTTTACTGAGCTGCATGTTTGCTTTGTCACACTTGGACTTGCCAACCCTGGGAACTGTGTATGGAAGTCTTGTGTCTATGTGCATGTGTGCAGGACTGCTCTTGTGCTTTCAGCATGGTAAATATTCTAGTGTTGTCTTCTCTAGAGCTCTATGAGCCGGAGCATACGTTGGCTTTTTTAGAGGATTCGCCAGTGTTGGGTATCCGCACTAGAGATTTTTGCTATTGCAATGCCTTTCAGTCAGTCTGTATTCCAGAAGCTGTAGTATGCTGGCTAGCTTGTGTGGTTTTCACCTGATGGGAACCTCCTGCCTGCATTCATTGCCTTCTGCAGTGTTTGGAGAGGCCAAAGCCATGTCTTTTTATGAATGAGTGCAATGGCCAGTTTATCTACCTGTCAGGCGTAAGGGGAAACAGCTTTCATGGTGGAGAGAGCAGCAGCGTAACTTCATAGTTGTATGTGACAGCTGAAGCTGGCTGGCATATAAATGCTGCACAGTCCCCTTCAACAAGACAGGTGCATTGAGTAACTTCCCCAGGGTGGTGACAGCCAAAATGTCTTCCAAAGAATTGTTGTATGTGTATAAAACAATATCTTCCAGCTTTATTCCCTCTGTGGCCCATGAGCTGAGAGCTGCACATTGATATATAAGATCTTTCATGGTTGGTACTAGTGGCCAAGAGGAGCTGGGGCAGAAAGTCTTTTGCCAGCTGCTGATTTATGGCCCTAGTAAACAGTCCTGAAAAGCACAGTGAGAATTTTCTGGACCTTGTGCAGTTTCAGCTGACTGGAAGCTCCAGGCTGTTATTTGACCATGTGGAGTAATAAACCTGTGAAAACTAATTAACTTTTGGGCCTACTGCAAAACAAACTAGTTCATGCAAAAAAATTACTCCACACTTGCAAGCAACAGTGACTTTATGGGCTTATAAGCCTGTATTTAATGACCAAGCATGTAGTACAATGCATGAAGTATGGGTTTTTTGCTGACTTCTAAAGCTGAACAGAATATAACAAGCTCTACTGATCACTGAGGATGTGAATACCAGCTCTTTCATCCTTATTAATTATGTAGCTGATGTGTGGGTGGAAGTTTGACACAAAACTGCATTGGATGGTTTCTTGTAGTCTAAACCAGCTTGAATTATGCACACCCAACCCAAACGAAAGCAGTTCATTCAAGGAAAGACTCTGTCTGTAGTGAGTACTATAGTTTTTCTGAGGTCATTCTCTGCTCGCTGTTCCCCCTGAGGTGCAGCTGAGTAAGCTCTTTCCCAGTGGGAACACAAGGTGTTTTTCTGATGTTAGCAGGCAAGTTAGTCAGCCCTGCTCAGGACCTGGCTCCTGTGATGCAGATGCTCTGTGCGTGCCAGTTGTGATGGTGACGTCAGAGAAGGGATGTTTGAGTGCCCCGGTATTGTGTTCCTTGCCAATGACAACACACATCAATATTGTATAAATGATCCAGCCTCTGTCATCCAACACCGGTTTGGAGGGAGGGAATGACTGGCCATTCTCCTTAATCAGATTACTAAGGTAACCCTCCCTCTGTCCCATCAACTCCTGCATTACTTAGTAGCCCTTAATACTGGATGTTTAACTGCTGGTATCGTTAGAGTCAAAGCTACGCCTGATGATTCCTGTTCTCCTTTGCTAGGGTCTATCCATTTAGCTGGTGGCAGAGGATTGTGTAGAGCCTTTGCTCACTGGGATGCATGGTGCCACTTGGCTGTTATTTTTCTAATTGATAACTCATCACCCCAAAGAGCAGAGCTGGCCCTTTTGCAGAACATAGGGTGCTCTGGAGTAACTGTGCAGTTGTTGGCTACATTTGAGATGCACAGGCTTGAGCTTCAGTTCCTCAGAAAGCTGCAGGCAGTGCATGGCCTGTTTTCTTCCCCCGTTGAGAAGGGAAGGGAGGAAGGTTGAATATTGTACCAGGTCCCTTTGCTGCCCCACTACACGGCTGGGGAACGAGGAAGCCTGATCTGGAGCTACTTGTTCTGGGGGGGAAGGTTGCATGCTGGCCTGGTCTATGCCCACACCTGGGTCATGCAGACAGATCATCTGGTATCTTGGCAAGATAGTTGTCACAATTGCTGATACAGGAGCAGGAATTTGGAACTTGAAAGAGAAACCACCTTAAAGGCAGAAGAACTACGATGTAGTGAGATTTTTTAAAAAAATATTTATTTATTTTAAAGCGTCTGTCCCCCCTCTCCTGATGGATGCACTTGAGTTGTCACAGTACTCAGCACCAGAGTACCAGCTAGCATGGGTCTATCCCAAGATTTGGTTTTCTCCGCTAAGCAAAGTATTATTGCAGAGCTATTATTTGACCTAAAATAAGTGTGTGTGCATACTCACTGCTATAGAATTCTGCTTTTTCACGCATCAAATCAAGTCCCTGTGGATTTTCACCTCCCTCCCAGATCTGGCAGACACTGAAAAATGGAGCTATTTTTAATCTGAAATGTTCTGTGTTTCAAATTCAGGGTATAAAATGTGGGTTTTCTCCTGACAAGTTTCATGGCTGATTGCTATAAAACTCCTTGTCTTTAAAGGAAGAATAAAACTTCCTACAGGAAGAGCAAAAGCTCTGATTTTTTAGGGGTATGAATCTTAGTTCCTTTGAGAAACAGAAAAATAGTGGCATTTGCTGTCCTTGGATCAAAGAATTTACTGAGGTGGAGGAACAATTTAACCGAGGACTCTAGCACAGTCCAGTGTGGTAGGGTGGTATCAAGGGACTCTGTTCCCCTCCCGGAGGGGAGATGATGTTCTCTGGATTAGGAATCATTTGCCTGAAACAGTATGTCTGACAACCAAAGAGACTGGCATCACAGGCAGAATGCTGCTTACACCCATTTCATCATCTTCTTGCTGTCACTGTGGTTCTGTCATCCCACTGGAGTCGCTGCTCCACCTGTCCTCCTGAAAATCTGGTGTGTATTGTCCAGGAGAAGAGATGAATTTCTGGTTCAGTTGTTCTCCCTGCCCAGAACAAACAGATATAGAAAGTTTCTTCCCCTCCCCACTGTATGTGCTGTTCTGTGCCTGAGTCCAGTCTGATGGGTCAAAGGGGGAGCCACCTTTCAGAGGAGATCCTCCCTTCTGTGCACCCAGGGGTGGGACAGTGGGGATAGCAAGTTGTTACCACCAGGCTGCAGACGGTTGTCTAAGCGAGAAGGGTTGAGACCTTTTTTGCCCTAAGGGAGGAAGAGGGAGAGAGGCAGAGCAAATCTGAGGGTATAGGGGAGCTTGAGCTGGGGAAAGCAGCATGCTCAGTTTTGCAAGGTAGCCTTGGGTTTGGACTCCAGGCTAGGCAGTAGGCTGGATGCCTCAGGCGTAACAGGAGCAACGTTCCCTAGTCAGTGCTGAACCCTGTCCCTCTGGCACTGGCGGAGCTGCTTGAGTGCAAACACCAGCTCAACTTTCTTCTGGCTCCCAGCACTGAAGGGGCTATTCATGACAGTCCAAGTGGCTTCTGTACTGGTGGCCCCTTGAGCTGGGACAGTCCCCCCCACCCTGCTGCAGCCTTGGTAAGCGGAGAGTTGCAGCTAATGAAACACAAGAGGAGTTCCCTGCAATTGTATGGGCAGAATTTTTCTTTGCTGAGTAAATTTCTATCCTGGTTACCAACCTGGCAGCACCCTGCTGACATAGCCTTGGTCTTTGCCTGTAAGAACTGTCTAAGGCAGCCCATCGGTCACAGCATCCTGGCACCTAATGAGGCTTAATGGGACCGCCAAACTCTGAGCCCAGCAGACCACACACAGCACCGCCTGTCAGTGTGCTCCTCTCTTTTCTGCCTGATGCAGAAGGGGAGCAGCACTTGTCTCCTGGGGCTACCTAGACAATTGGTGTTTCTGCCTGGCCTTCATCTCACTGGTGTGGCTCACCAGATAAGTCACTAAGCAACAGCAGAGAGAGACCCAATGGCTCAGATCTGATTAACCTCTACAACTTTATCCTGTGTTTTAATTGGATTAGCTGCAGGGGAGCGGTTTTGCTGCTGTTCCTGTTTTTTTCTTAAACAGGTACTTAACTGCATGCAACAAGTTAAGAGTAGCAAGAAGACCTGTGAATAAATAAGTGGTGTTTGCTTCTTTCCCACTGCTCAGCTAACAGCTCCTGCCCTCCCTTTCTGAAAAATTGCTGTAGCAGATGCCTGTGAGATAGTTCAGAGTAAGCCCTGCAGTGAGATCTCTTGGGAGGTGTGGGGTCTCGCCTAACAGCCTGGATGGCAGACCAAGAGTCCCTGATTGCTAACTGCCATTTTGTTGCTTTTGGGAAGGATTTCTGCTCAGTAAATGTTCAAAGCAATTTCCATGTTCAGTTTCTTTCATCTTTTCTCTGAGCTTTTTAGTTTCCTTCAGGGCCTGATACTTCTGCATCTCAGGGTTTTTTCTTATATCACTGCAGTAGCTGTGGGCTGTAGGGAACTGGCCTTATTCAGCACTGCAATAGCCCTTGCTCTTCAAGGACTTCAAAGTTCATTCTCCAGTGTCAGTTCATTTAGTTTTGCAGGTGGCAACATGGAATAAGGAGATCAGTGATCATATCCTGTTATAATGGGGGACAGGCTGCTCCAGACCTAAAAAAAAAGGAATGGAACCCATTTGATTGTGGGATTGCCCCTCATTCCTCACGCTGCTGTCTACCTGCATGGTGCCCAATTGAGAAAAAGAAGAACCAGTTTCCAGGAGACTTTCGCCCATGTCCATCCTTCTGTCTGAAGCACCCAGTTTTCTCTTCAACAAGCTTAAAATAGAAGCCTTTCTCCTTGCCATAGCTGTAATTGGTTCTGGATTGGGCCCTGGAGAGGGTCATTCACCTCCCTGGGTTGATAGAAGGGGTACATGCTGCTGAGAAGTGCCCTCTTACATCTGTTTCTAGGTAGCTGTGCACAAAAAGAGTGAATTGTAGGTGTGATAGCTGAGCACAGCTCTGTTCCAGGAGGAATAATGGATGTACTAGCACTACTCTAGCTGTTACAAGATCAAAAGTGCTGTTACATTAAAGCTGGTAATACTGCCTGGCTTGGCAAAAGGGCTGAAAAATTGTTCTGGGGTTTTAATGTATGTTCAGATAAACTGTCTTTCATAGTGAGGATCAAGCCTTTGAATCTAGTCCATGTACAACAGCGTGGGTTTTAGTGACTTGGTGAAAATGTAACTCCAAGGAATTCCCTCTTTGCACAGGGCTTGAATGTGATTCATTTATGAACACCGTGTGCATCACAGTTGCAGTCTTTAAGCAGAGGTTTCAGTGCTTTGTTGCATCTGGGGTGCCTTTACGGGGTGTGTGGTTGTTGGGCATGGACTCGGCTGCTGCTTGTAAAGAAAATGTAATCATTAAGTTGAATTATGATGGACATTAGTTTCCTTTGTCAGATTTAATGTATTCATGTATTTCGTGTCCACTGGCCCCTCAGCAGCTTGCAGGCTGGATATGTAAATTGGTATCTGCAGAGGATGACTGATCCATTAATAGGTGGAATTTGATGCTCATAAAAATGAATGCATTTCATGTTGCATGGCAATGGTTTGCCTGAATTTTTAAGTTGCCTGAGGATCTCTTACTTGGAATTCTGTGGCTCAGGCTATATTTGTTACAAAAGCAATACAAATGGAGAGGCCCTGTGGTTTCAGAGGGTTGGCTATTCTTTTGTCTGAGTATCACTTACAGTTTTCCTGTATCAAATGTTATTCCAAGGAAGCTGTGAAAATGTGAAATGCAACGATATCTGAAAACAAAGCACTGCAGTCCAAATTCACTGTGCCCACAGAAATAATCTGTCTTTGGAGATCTGTTCAGATACTATTTTTCAGGAAAAGCCAAGTTTTAGTAGATAATTTTTCATTATTAGGCTTTCATGAAGGGATGTAAAGGACTAAAAGGATTTGGTGGGTCATTAAAATAAATACAGATCTGCCACTGTGGGGTTTTAAACACAAGATGAAATCCTGGCTCCTCTGAAAGGGCCTCATTTGCTTCCTCTGGGCCTCATGCTAATTTCATTACTGATCTCAGACGGGTAAAGACTTCCCGATTTTAATTTTACAGTGCTTCTTTAAGCATGTAGATATATAAATACTCAGTTTCGTTTGCTGAGAGTTTTATTAAAGGAGGCTCACACAACGTGCACCCCTTCCATGGTGGAGCATTTGTGTGAGAAATTTCATTTTTCAAGCACGTGAAGTCATGATGATCCCTCAGATACTGAGAGTCTGCACTCTGAAAACATTGGCACTTCTTGCTTTTTCCTTCAGCACTGTGAGGCAAATTCTTCAGCTCTTCATCACTATGCAAGCCTGGGCTGAAGGGGCAGTAGCAAATATGCATGGAGAATATTGTGATATGTGCCATAAAGTTGTGCCAAGGAGAAAGGAACATCCAGGCTCAAATGATCTTTTTTTCCCTGAAGCTTCTATGGTTTGCTTTTTTCTAAGGTGAAGTGCTGGATACAAGCCTTGCTAACAGTCAACATCTTTCATGCCAGGGAAGAAATTCTTTGCTAGTGTCTTCCTTTGCCACAGTGTCTCTATACACTCGTGATATCAATGCAGCAGAGTTTGGCTGTGGAACATCTATCATTACTGTAATAATGTACAGCTCCGTGGGTACTGCATCCATCTCTGACTAATCTGTTCCCATAGAAATGTATGCCAGGGTTCGACTGAACAGTGTCTCCATTTTGCAGCCTGAGGAAATGACCATGGTTTGGTATGTTTCTGAGAAGGTGATTGAAACAACCAGATTTGCTGGGTGGGCAGCAGGGATAGAACCAGGGTGAAGTACCAGTGTGGGATGGCTGTGGCTATGGGTGGCACTTTCATGGCACTTCTTCCCCACACTATAGTGTCTGAAAAAAACCCCAGTCCCCTAGAGGGAAGTAAGGGTGCTTGGTGATGGTGTCTTGGCTCTGAAGCTAGCTAGTTGTGATTGCAGGGACTTGCAGTCTGCTATGGGTTGGTACAAGCCCATCTTTCAACTTGTAAAAAAGCTGCTGCATTTGCTTGAAGGTCATCAGGCAAGTATGCAAGCAAAACCCAGCTGCTTTTCTTCTGGAGACTTGGTCTCTCAAATAGTCAGTGCCCAGGGTTCTTGAGAGTCTTATCTCAAGTTGGTGAATTCAGTAGTAGATGAAGGTATTTGACATCTTTGGGTATCGGTAACTTTTTGGGGCTGTGGAAAGCTGTGGACGCTTTGGCCAGGCCCCTTTAACCAGCAGCTCTGTGTCAGAGCTCTGCCCTGCTTTACTTGGGCTTGGATGCAGCACACAGTTCTGCAGCCAGCTTACGTGGCTCAAGTGTGAAGGAATGGTAAGATGTGTAGGGCTGAAAAGACCTCAAGGAATTTCCCCCCTTCCCCATCAGTCCCCTACCACAGATCAAAGTTGTCTAGGCTGTCCCATTTCTGTAGTGTAGGAGGGATTCTCATTCAGCTTATCTGAGACCAGGTCTACAAGGCATGGGAAGAGTGAATGAAGAAACTGTTCACCAGGGCCTGCTTCTTCTGGTGGCACTAGCTGGCAGTTTCTGAAATAATTTTTGCTTTAGCTGCCTCCAGACTCTGTAGAGGTGAGAAGTGGAGCAAGCAATACTCATCAATTAAAATGGCCATATAATTTTCATTGCCATAATAAAGACTAATGTAAAGTAAAATCAATTATTTTATGCAATAGGACAGGAATTAATCTCAACTAAGCATCCTGGTCTATTGTAGTTCCCCACTTGCTACAACAAACATTTGTCTATGTGGTGAGATTTTCTAGCATAGAAGTGCTAAGAGAGGAGTGTGACAGCTATGGGAGCTGGACTGGCTTGCTTTCTAGCTGTGTTGCCTCCCTTGGTTGACAGGTGGAGAGCCTGATGGCCAGCTTCCAGTTAACACAGTTATTTTGCTAGCTTACAGGGTAACTGTGCTGAAAATTCTGCTATTGCCCAAGCAGTTTTGTTTCCGAAGAGGGATTCTGCTGAAATCTTTCTCCGTGGAGTGACTGGAGTAAAAACTTTAGTTTACCCTCCATGCTGGGGATATACCTGGACTTGGGGTGCAAATCCTCAAATCAACAGCAGGTTTGTGCTTATCCTACATGCGACAGAATACTGCAGAGCCCGAAGCAGCTTCACAGCTAGGCCACAGCTGCTTCCTTTCTAGTGAGAACAAGCAGCAAGTGCATCTGTCACAGGGGGTGCAAAGATTTGCTGTCCCATGCGTGCTTAGGTGTAGTACTTCACTGCAGGGCTGAGCAAGGCTAAAAATCTTGCCTGTACATACCCTGTCCAGCTCCTCCAAGTCACTCAGTGCGCTCAGCAGAGCCTGGTTATATCTGTTCTCCATCTGTCCCTTCCTCCATCATCTTTGCTATTGTTAATTGTTAGCATCTGGCTTGAAAGATTGCCCCTTAGCACGGTGCTGATGGGATCTTTACACAGAGGATTAAGGCTGGAGTGGATTGACAGGAGACAGTATCCCTGCTGTGGGAAGCTTGCCAGTTGTGTGCAGGCTCAGTGCTGCTGCTCTTCCAGTTACTCCAGTTCATGTCAGGACATAGGCAAGAGTCAGTTGCAGCTCCATGCCCCCTCAGCAGGGCCAGCTGGCCAGATGTGGCCCGGGGCACTGCATGCTGAATTTGGAAGAGGCCTCCAGCACCCAGCTGCTGCATGTGGCCTTTGTCAAGTTTTTCTGTCTCTTTACATCAGCTGCACCACCCCATGGAGGCGATTTCATACCTGGCTCCTCAGGTGGTTTCCACTGTGCAATTGCAGTGCTTTAATCAAGGATGTGGATAAGGATAAAAGCTTTGTGGGGGGTGCTGGCAGTAGGAGTTGAGATGTCATTTCTTACTGTATCATTCTCCTTAGGTGGCAAATGTGTCTGTAAATCACACAAGTGCTTTGCCGTAGCTTTGCTTTCTGTTACTGCCTCAGCTGCTGCCAGGATTTCATGGGACACAGATCTCAGCTTTTGGCAAAAAGCACTGCCTCCTTTCCTTGTAAAGGTACTTAGCATGTATTTCCAGTGCCCAGGAGCGTAGCCGAGGGCCCTGCTAAACTTGCTAAATCCAGGCCCTGGGAGATCATATTTCTTTTTGTGTTATTTGGTTTTCTTTCCTGTGGAGTCTGTATTTTCTCCTGTACGTGCATGAGGAGCAGGGGAGAATCCCTTGGCATTTCAGAAGGTATGAGTGTCCTCTTACCTTGTGACTCTCCTGATCTGCTCCTAACAAGTCCTTGGAGACCTTTGTTGCTCTTTTCCAAAGCTGGTATGTGTCCTGCAGTAACCAAAGGGTATCTGTTACCTTGCAAGGACAATCTGGGGCCTGGAGGTGCGTTTACTCCTTGCTGTCAGTAGCACAGGTGCTGACTCCCTTTTTTGCCGCGTTGGAACAGACTGGCAGAAACTTTCCGTGCTTGGATCTATCACACCAGGGAGGGTTTCCATGTGTGTTATGCTGTCTACAGCTGTTGCAGAAGAAGTCTTTTTCCAGTCTAAAGGAAAAACCTTTATATCTAATCCATCTCAGACTCTTAAATCTCAAAGATAGCCAAGTAAAACCAGCAGAGTTCACACCAAAGGGCTCAATTTTGTGGGCTTCTTGAAGGGAATGTTAAAAGATGTTCACAGGGTTTAGAAGCATTGTTAGATTTTTTTTTTCTTTTCTTGTACTATGAAAATCCCACTGGCTGGTATTCCCATGTCCCTTTAAGACATTTGAGATAACATTTAGTTTCTTCCATTAAAACTATTTTTATCCTGGCCTGTGGGACAAGTAGAAATTAAAACAGTGCTTGGTATTTCCTTGCCCATCCTGTCTGTTCTTCATCCTCAGATCCTTTCAGCTCTCCCCAGCTCTCCCCCCTTTCCTCCCCAGCTTGCCTTGAAGGGCTGGGAAAGCCGGCGCTGGCGCATTATGTTGCCTGTCTGATTGTTGTGGGGTTGTGTTTGTGTGGGGAAGGTCACGAGACAAAAAGACCACCAGGCAGGGGTGGGCGGGGGGTGTTCAGTCCTGCTCCATTCAATCCTTGTGGCAATGGGTGGGAAGAGTCTTGTTTGCATGATGGGATTTCAGGGGGTGATTGCTTTTTTGTTTAGGCTTCTTCCACGGCTGCTGCATGGGCCCTGGAGGGCTACAACAAAAGTAGAGCATATATATGAGATTCATGGGGCTGAAGCGTGCTGAGATAACCAAGAGGCAAAGTAGTCCGTGCAGGAGCGACTGAGCCAGAGCCAGCCACTGTGCCCTTGCAGCCTGGAGGCAGTCAGCGATTGCTCCGGGTGGGGTGTTTGTGCTATGTCCGGTCTTGGCTCTGGTGGGAGCTCTTCCTGGGTGTCCGAATCCTGTGGGCTGAGATCCTTAGCTGGATGAATGCTGTGCAAGTTTTTTGGCTGTGGAATGAAGGTTGAGATGTGGAGGAACAGCTCCACGGACCTGCCACACTGGCTATGCTTCCCTGAATATTTTTGAGGCTTCCAGCCAGTGACTTTTAATTTGCAGCACCTGCCTCCTTCCTTGTCCATCAGGTCCACACTTCTGAGAGCATTCTTGTGTTTAAATCACCCCTCTGAGATGCTGGCCCTCAGCGCATCTCTCCCCTCGCCCCCCCCCCCCCATCCTTAGAAAGCAGCTCAGGCTATATTTACCACTGGTATGCATAAAGGCAAACATTGTCAGGGACTCATTGTAACTGTCCCAATTACCCTGGGTTCATTTGCATAAGAAGATTGACCAGCCTGTGGTACTGGCTTTGCCTTGGCTGTCTGATATGGGACACTTCGATTTGGTGAGCAGAAAGAAATAGAGTTCCCAGGCTGGGTGTAGGTTGGGGAGGGGTTGACAGTTTTGGTCCCTAACAGCATGGGTGCTACAGCAGCCCTTCCTGGTGGGAGGGTGACTTGTCAACTCCCAGCTGCTGGCAGCACAAGTCTGTCTGATACAGTTGTAATAGCTGCCAGTTTCCCAGAGATACAGATTCAAGGGATCCCAAGCATGCCTGAGCTCCTGGCTGTCCCATCTGAGTAAATCCTTCTCCTCTATAGTGTGTATGTGTGTATTTATATATTGATGTATTTATTTTTAGTAGGTGTTCACCCTGCTTGAATGCTTTTAGACTAAGCAGTGACCTGCCTTGTGTTGTCACTTCCTCAGGCACATGTAACCTCTCCTCCTTGTGTTTGGATTTCTTCCAGAGAGCTAGCTGTTCCTGCAGGCAGGCTCTAAAGGGAGAGGAAAGCAGCTGGGATGAAGCACAAGTCAGGAAGCGAGCTGAAATGGTATGATCTCTTGACCCAAAGCAGTAGCTAGTGCTGTTAGGGCTAGTGCTTGCACTGCAGCAGCTGCACAGCTCAGGCTCACTGAATTGAGAATTATTCATATTCTCTTTCCCTTCCCCCCCCAGTGCCATACGTAACGTGATCTGGCTGTACCCATGCTGGCAGATGGAAAAGCAAGACACTATTTGCAGTAATGGTTCTTCATGGGCTCAACTGGCCTATGAAGTTGCAACGTTCAAGCTTGTCAGCTTTGGCAGAGCAGCAGAACAGCCTTTCTGGAGACCTTTACTGTCCCTCTGCTGCTGCTGTATGTGTGCATATGCCTGTGCAAATGTGTATCCTTCCCTTCATCTCCCTGCTGCTTCCAGGAGAGACCTGCACACTCGGACAGCTGTTGTTGTTGCTTGTGGGTGTCACCAAGCTTAGCGTACTTCCTGGAGGTGCTTTGACCATTACTCTATCCTAATCCCTCCTTAAAAATCTTCCCTCCAGTATTTGGCAATTTTCAGTTTTTACTGGTCAGTCATTAGGTAGCAATGTAGGAGTGCTTCATGGAGGCGGCTGGAGTACATCTCAGCTACGGTAGTATTTTAAGCCTCTTGCATCCTTGGGTGAATTACTTTGCCTCTCTGCCTTGGGTTCCCAGTTATAAAGTGGAGCTCTTTGTGAGGAGGTACCACTGTGAATCATAATGAGCACAAACTGCCGTTTCAAAATGCACTGTGCTAGAGACCTGATTCTAACAGTCAAATATAGGACAGAAATTTGGTATTTTTGGACCTCTGTGAAAGGGATTGACGATCCAGCCCAGATTTCTCAGGAATTCCTTTGCTATTTCTTTGGGGTGGAGTGTGTGTGGAGAAATCCTCATGTCTTTTCTCAGATGAGTTGCTGCTTGTGCTCTGACTCCAGGATGCTCACATTTTTTGCCTGAAATAAACTGCATTGATATTGTTATGTTTGCTTGGTGCAAGAAACATCAAAAAAGAAGGGGCCAGAACCAGAGTCTCAAGTTGGGGCACAGATGGACCCCTTGCAGTTCCTCTAGCAACACTTTAAAAGTCAGTTTTGTATGTTTGATTTCCCTGATGTGTTGAAAAGGCAAAGTAGAGTCAAGTCTTAGATTTAGATTTGTTTTCCTTTCCATTGTGTTTGGTTTTGAGGGCTGTGTCCTACCTTCCATTGGATTTCTATGACCTCTCATCTCCACTGTGTGACAGTGGAGTCTATTTATGAGCAAGTTAAACATGAGCTCCAGACACTGATTTAGCTTTTAAATGGTTGTTCTTGACAAATATGAAAGATAGTTCTGAGCATGAAGAAAAGGGCTATGATTTAAGGCTTTATGCTCTCCCTTTTAGACACTGTATCTTTTGCTTTGCAGTTGGGAAAATTAGATTTGGCACAGGATCATGTAGGAGGTGACTGATAGACCTAGGAGGATAACAGATACCTTGGCCTATCTAAACCTGCAGACGCAAAAGGGTTGGGAGTTTGTGTCTGCCACTGAGGTTCAAGTAATAAGAAGTGTCCTTCCTAAACAGTTTATTTTCCCTAGCTGTGAAAATGGTGGAGGTGGGTGAAAAATGATACGTAGAGTTTCATTTGCAATTCCACAAAAGATTGGGAAAACTGCTTTTTGTTGCTCTTCGAGCAAAATATTTAATTTGACTTGAGCCAAACCATCTGGGCACTCTGAACATAAACATAAATGGCAATTTTCTTATCAAACATTTTGAAAATAGTAATGCCTAGTGTTTTGGCCTTGTAGAATCCAAGGAAACTTCTGAACGATCAATGTTCAAAACTAAGGCAAATTCACAGGAAAGTCTTGGCATGACTGAAATGTCCAAGTTTTTGCTTGGAAAAGTTTTGTTTTGGAAAAAAACCTTATCTTGGCTTTAGAAATGGGAGGAAAGCCCTGTAAATAACACTGACAGTAAACAATGTTCCTATGTCATACATATAAACTGCATCTTGTCCCACCTTTAGGGTAGTGTTACACTTGAGTCTCTAGGGCTGCTGCTTTTAATTATCTTGGTGCTTTATCCCATCAGCTGTTTCCATGTCACTTGCTCAGTTTTGCTATGACTCCCTTTGATGGGGGCCGTCTGCCCTTTGGTGGCTGCTGTTCGGTTTGCTCTGGGTTCATGAGAATTTGTTGACTGGGAGCAAAGAAGGTGCCTGGTCGTGGAGGGATTATACAGGGATTGATGATGGTAACACTGCTTCAGGCAGCTTTTCTGCTCTGGGATTAAAGTTCATGCTGTGTTACTTGTCTCTCTCTCTAGGCCTTACAAGTCCATGTGGGAAGCTATTCTGCCTGGACTATTTAATTTTGTGCTGCTCAGCTCAATCTCTGCCTCATTTCTCTTCCTTCTTTCCCCTTCCATTCAAGCGGCATCTTTCAGTCTTCCCCATTCAGGTCTGTCTTTGCTCTCTGCCCTGTGTAAAACTTCCATGCCCTCCCTACCATTCATCACCTCTTGCTCATTCACCTCCCTGCTTGCCTTTCTCCATTCATCTGGGCTTCCTCTCAGCCAGGCTGGGCTGCCCTCCCCTCCTGCCCCTTCCACAGTCCTCCTTTTGTGCCTTTGCACTCCCTTCGCCGTGGCCATCTGAAGCACAGCAGTCTGCAGCATGCTCCCTGAGGATGCTCTGCTAGAAGCTGGCCCCAGTTGATGGTCTAATTAATCCCTAGTGGAAGCCTGGTGGGATTGCTTTGGGTGGATTTGTCTCTCTAGTTACCCTGCAGGTGAGAAGTTCCATGCCCCCCCCACCCCTGCCCCTTCCCGGCTCTTCCCGCTTCCCAGAGATGCAGGCTGATGCATGTACAGGAAGAGTATTGCCATTTCCTAAACCCTCCTTTTCAGTCTGGCCTTTCTCTCTCCCTCCTAGCTTGTTTTCCCTTTGTTTGCAGTGGTTGTAGCTCCCAGGCAACTCTTTGGATTGTTGTTTTGAGCTCCTCCTTCCTGAGGAGTATAATATGCATTTCTCTTAATTTTGCTGGCTCTCTCCTTATGATTGTTGCCTCTGCCTTCTCTGCTTCTTTATTCTAATTGTCTGCATTGGGATCGTATCAGTTTTGGAAGACCATCTCTGTGCTTGAATGTGTGTTTTGAGCGTTACCAAGGAAATAGAGCCTGTGAATTGCAGTAGCCAGGGCTTGTTTTTACTAAGTCTCAATGCAGCCGCAACCCTGTGCCGGTGATGCAGACATGGCAAATACGGACCACAGGCCTCTGCCAAAGATCCCCCCAGCCTGCTGTGCACCTGGTCCCCTAGAGCTCACACCCATGCCGGCAATGTGCTCCTATTGAAGGAGCAGGTCTCTGTGTCTCTGTGCTGTGGCGTGGCAGGAAAGCCATGTGGGAGGTCTGCTTGCCTGTGGGTGCCCGTGGGGGGCTTCAGCTTTGAACTGTTAAACTGCATTCAAGCCAGTCTGTTCAAGTCAAAGGGGAATATTAGAGCTTGGGAAGAGTGGACAGGCTTGTCAGAGGAAGCAGGTGCTCGTTAAACTGTACGTGAGCCCTGTACACATGAGAAATCTGGTTAGTTCAGTAAAGGAGGCAGAAATGAGGTGGAGGCAGGCAAGGAGAAGGGGTTCTGCGAGTGAGTGCAGGTTTGACTGACAGGGCAAGCACTCTGTTGTGTGGGAGGCTGTGAAGGGAGTATCCGCTGCTGTCTCCTGAGGCAGTGAGGAGCCCCTGATACGGCTTGGGCAGGGCCAGGCGCTGTGAGGACTTGTCAATGGTTTCGATACGTCTCCTAAGAAACAATGTGAACCACCACAGCTTCCAGCAGTCTGGCTCCTTACTATGGTTGTAACCACTGTGATCACCCTGGAAAGATGCAAGCCAGGATTGCTTGTTCTCAAGTGTTTAAATTATAGAAGTTAGAGTAATAATTAATACTCTCAGCTCTGGGCTCCATTTGGAACCAGCCTGTCTGGAGTACTTCAGAGATGCTTATGTTGTTGCAGTGTAATGCCAGGTACCTACAAGGCATTGCAGGGAATCATGACATACCTCTGTCTCCTCTTCACAAGGCTGATGTTATCTTCTGCTCCAGCTTAGCTTGGAAAGCAAAGGAGCTTCTTTGGTAGCTTCCAGTCCCCATGACTGGGCAAAGCCAGATGTAAAATCAGTACGAGTTAAATATGTTTCCCAGTCTGCTTAGTAACAGTTTTGATCTGTGGTTGTTCTAACCAGAAGCATGGCTTGAATTCTAGTATAGGTGGGTTATTCTGGTTATACATGTGTTATGGCAGTTGTTAGTTGGGGCTTTAAATGCATCTGTTTGGCTGTTACGGCAGTTTTTCTGAGCACTAATAATTTGCAGTCAGGTCAGAAGGGAACTGTTGGGATCATCCAGTCTCTAATAATGAAGACCAGAACACTTTCTGAGTGGTCTGCTTGACATTGGCCATACCTCATCTCCTAGGAAAACTTGCATTTCAGTCATAAAACTTTTGGTGAAGTTAGTGAGGCATTTCTTTTGTTAATAGGAAAAATAATCAACTAACTCTAATCGAAAGCTGCCGAGCTTTGACCTCTAGCCCCTAAATGTGATTATACCTTTGTCATAGCGGAGAATCCTCTACTGCCAAATTTCTGTCCCCTTTGTCTTCTTCTGGACAGTGATCAAGTCATTGCTTAACATTCCCTGTAGTAAACTAATGAGTTGAGCCTGTTAGTGGAGCCAGTCAGACTATACCAGCAACAAAGTGCCAAACAAAGAGGTAATGTCACCTCATTTACAAACCTGGGGTCATGTTTCCTTTATTGAAGGCAGTGTTACCTTGAGAGCGCTCAGCATAACAAGCAAAGCTTTTTAGCTTTTTTTTTTCTCCCCCGGAGTGGCTGCTGCTGAAGATGGCATTCCCCATCCTGTAAGCTGGCTGGCATTCTTGGCTCCTGGCCATATGGCTTTCTATTTGTTTTTACTGTAATATGTATTGTTTTCAAGCACCCAGCTTTACTAAAAGACCCAGCTTATGCTTAGTAACTTGCTGCTTTAGCTCATCTGAGCATGATGCAGACTTATGCTTTCTCCTAAGTTACTAATGATAATTCTGTAGGGGCAAGAATGAATTCTCATGGGACTCTGTTAGTGGTATCTCCATGTGATGTTAGCTGTCTATCTTAGTTTTATTTTTGAGACCTGTCAAACAGCCAGACTTTAGCATGTTGAATGTGTGACAGCCAGAATTTGTGTCACAGTAAGTTTTCAAACACAGGGTTGTCTGGTGATGTCAGATGCCCTGCAGAAATCAGTTGTACCAGCAATCTTGCCTTACGATCTGCACCAAGTTTGTATTCTCATCCAGATAATATCAGCTGAACATAATCTGTTTTCTGTCGTTTATTCTGACTGGTATCAGACCAGTCCTTCTTCAGTTATGCATTGCTCAATATCAGTAATTTGTTAATTTGCTGTGGGTTGCTATTAGTCCAACAGACCTGCTTTGTTCCATTAAATTCTTGTCACAGCCCTGCAGTTTTGGGAGTGGTGTGCATGCCTGTTGCCATGTTTGGACACAAGTGTTGGAGCCATGGTTGGAAGGGCTGAATTGCTGATTTGAAGCTGGAAGAAAGGTAAAAAGCAGATCTTGATGTTCCTCCAGTGCTCCCAGACTTGCAGGAAATCAATATTAGTACTGGCTTTTAAAAATCTTTTTGATGAAAATTACCTTGGCCTGCTGATTCAAAACTATCTAACTTTAGCAACTGCAGTGTAGCATTCTTCAGAGTTACTGCTGGGACAGAAAGTGTATTGTTATTCTGTAATAGAGATAATTCATTGGGCTTTTGTCCATATATAGAACAGAAACATTCCAACTACTCCTGACTCTTTTGCACTTGTATCAACTATGCTACTTTTTCCAGAGAATATCAGACCAAAACCCTGTTTTGAATGAGAAGACTTGTCTGCCTCATCTATACCAGCAGAGACGCTGCTGTGACAGGAGGCATTGTCAATAGCAGTGAATTTTAAGGAAATGCTTGTGTAGGTTTAGTTAACCTAGGGGTAAGCAGCGACCTGACTGCAGCAACTTGACATGAAATACAGCCCCAGCTGAGCAGCTGTTCTGACTGCTGTGTGTTGGGTTTTGTTTTATTTTCTGTTATTTTTATTTTATTATTTTATTTTATTTTTATTGTAGCAATAGTGATTATAGCCTGTCTGTCTCCTGGCTGTGAGGTTGACTGTGCATGCTATGCCTTCTATTGAGTTACGTAGCCCAAATAAATGCAGCATCCCCCCCAGAGTGTATTGCATTTCAGCTCTGGATGAGTGGCTTACACATTATGACCCCTCACAATGTAGAAACCCTGAGAGATGTAATTAATATCGATACAGGATTTTGAGATTCTCCAATAAGACATGACTAAAAAGATATAAACAGTAATTATATGGTGATAAATGAAAATATCATGTGTCTTGGTAGTATGGATATTGCTATTTTCAGCTTTTGGTATTTAATGCCTTATACCATCAAGAACAAAAGTGGGTTTTATTTTAATTAGGCTGCAGAACTTATTGCCGCAGAGGTTGTGGAGCCCTAAAAACTACAGGAATTCAAAAGGGAGAGCAAGAGATTGGGCATTTGTACATACAACAATATCTGGGCCAGTGCTGACAAGCAGATCTGGGAAGTATTAAACCTCCTGCCTAAGGATTCAAGAAAAGGTTTTAACTGTTAAGCTGGGTTTTGTCATGGCAATCACTCGGTGATCTCTTGTAGGCTTGATCTTGTCCACAATTTCAGAAAGGTGTGGATAGTCAGCACTGGAGCTGGGCTGGTGATACAACATATATGACTTGCAAGTTTGGGCCATAACCTGCCCAGCCTGTTGCTGAAGCTGAGGACATCTATCCGGCGAAATGTGCAAGGTGCCCCGTGCTGAATCAAGATTAAAAAATTTATTTCCACCAAAAAAAAAAAGCCCACCACTTTTTAGAGTGCCTCAGCTTCTTTCCATTAGTCTTAATTCACTTATATAAATAATAAACCAGGAAGAAGCAGAGCTGGAGAAGGCTCAGTCTATAAACATGTCTCTTTGCATTAAGCCTTGTGGCATAATGGAGGGCATCTCCTGCCATCCATGCTGTCTCATTAATCATGTAATTATCTCCCTCACTTTCGGTGCTGCATCTCCTTCCTTGTCAGTGGTGGTGATAATGGAGCTTCAATTTACCTTGGCTTCTTTCTGGGGAGCGGCTTTGGTTTCAAAGCCAGCACAGTGGCATATTTTGAATAATTTAGTTCTGGGTGGCTTGAACACTGTGTGTAATTCCCCAGCTGAGACTGGAGGCTGATTCCTGTGAGTGTTCTGTCAGGAGACCGATCTGGAGAGAGGCAGTGGGATCGCCCAGGATGGTGGGTCATCGAGACGGCAGAGGACTGAAAGCTAGCTCAACAGGTCCTGTGAGTGCATCTCAGCTCTATCCTCTCTTAGTGTCTTAGCAAGGACTTGTTGCAAGAAACCCATAGGCAGAGGAAGGATAGTGGAGAGAGTTGCATTAAAAATGTATATGGAGACAGAAACATGGATTTGGGTACCTGACAAGCATGTAGGCTTTCCCAGCAAGCTGTGGGTCAGAAATTCCTAGGGTCTCTGAATGCAGGATTTGATTGGCCTAAGGTGACTTGGACCAGGAGTCTGAACCTCTGTGGAGTCAAGGAGCTCAGTGTGGTGTCCAGCTGTCATTGGCTTTGGAAAGTCTGATATTTTTCTATACATGAAACCTTGGCAGAAGGCCAGCTCTGTCCATATTCTCCCTGTGCTGCTTGGCCTTGTGGCTTCCTAATTGCCCTATGCCATTGCAGCCGCTGTCCAGTCATGCTCTGCAAGGGCTCCACAGCTCTCACTACACTGGAGCCCACAGGCACAGGTGTGTTCCTTATGCCTTGTAGATGGGGAAGTCAAGGCACTACAAGAGGCAGCTGGGCTCATTCCAGAAATCCTGGCAATACCAAGAATGAGACCAGGTCCCAAGGCCCTCTTTCCTGTCTGCCTAACAACTGAGCAGTGGTACACTCCTGGGATCTTTTTATTCTCCCGTTCCTGTTGAATCTGTGCTTCCAGTGTCTGTTTACATTAAATGCTTTTGCAGAAGGTAACAACAGATGGTAGTAATGTAGGTCCCTTTCTTGTCTTTGTGCCTAAGACAGTAGGAGAAATAAATTGGAGCAGAAATGCCTCTACAGATTGGCCAGCTAGCTAATGAGCCTGGTCTTTCAGGCTACTCTGCTCTTCAAGGAAAAGGGAACCTTCTATCAGCTCCCCCCATCTCCACTTTGCCATGCATTGCATGCGGAGAGGCACTTACCCAGATCTAGGTGACAGGCCGTCTGCTCTGCGAATGCCTGTCCGCCTAGGTGCAGGCTGAGCTGGGTAGCTCTCTGCTCTCTGCTCTCTCACTGCAGCTTTCTGAGGAGCAGGTCTGTCTGGTTCCCTACTTGGTGAGTTAGTGAGGGTATATTCTCTGTGCTTAAATGCAATCTGGCTTTTGAGAGCTGGGTGGTGTTTCCAGCCCTTGGGTTCACCTCAGGTCAGAGCAATCTAACATGCACTAAAAGTACTGCTGGACAGCCCTTAATCACTTTATATTGTCTGGGCAGTGGTGGGTAAATTCATTATTTACAGGGGACGAAAGTATGCATCACTGGAGCTAGCACTAATGTTTTACCACACACGTTCAGGAGACTCAGATTAGGTGACTTCATGGTGAGAAGCTGGATTTCAAGGTGGAGGGATATGCACTTACCTTTCACTGGCCTTCCTGTCTCCTGGAGCAGGGTTTCTCTTTTCACCTGCACCTCCCGCTATCAAAAGAGAGAGCAGGATCATTAAGCTGCTTGGAAGATCATCAGTACCAGGCAGCGATGAAACTCCTGCTAAACAGCCCCTGCTTTTTGCCCTCTCATTTGGACTGTAAGGCAGACTTTCATCTTCTGCCTTGTCATTGCTTTAATCTTCATCAAAGGAGCAAATGCTACATGTAATGCTGCAACATGGTTGTTTGGGGTAGGGTGGGGGGTGGGTGGGTGCTTTTTTTGAAAAACAAACAAAAAAAACCCCTTCTCATCAACCCCAGGGACTGTGGAAAGGTAGAGAATGGGCTCCTGTAAAATTTGTGACTATCTTGAGGAAAGTTTCAGTGCCTGTCTTGAATGTCTTTTCACAGCTTCAGCTTGGAGTCTTTCAGTTCCATGTATTAACTTGAAGATTCTTGATTTAACTACGGCATGGCCTTTGAGGCGGGAGATGCTCTGGTTGTTTCCAAAGCTTGTTAGTATTCCTGTATTGCAGAGACCATGCCATCTAACGGTCTGCGTTCAAATCCAGCAAAGCTCAGACTGGGTTCTGAAACCCTTGGAGATAAACAGATTTTGCGCCCGATTGACTTCCCCTTTCCAGTGCGAAAGGACCTACATGTGGACAAGAAGCAGGTCTGCTACTGATAGCTCCTTTCTGGTGGGAAATAAGGCAGGAGTTGTCATTTCTATATAATAGGAGGGGAAGCTAAAGCTCAGGGAGTTTATTTCCAGAATCTGCCTCCTAGTCTGGAGCCTGGCCAGGAGGCCTGACTGCCAGGCCAGTCTCTCCCAGAAGTGAAGATACCACCAGACCACAGAATAATTCAGATTTGAAGGGACGGATCCAACGCAAAGCCAGCTTCCAAATTAGATGAAGTTGCTTGGAGCCAGGCCCATTGCGAAGACAACTTATGACTTGGGTGATGCCAAGGCAAAGCCCCTCAATGAGGAAACCGTGGGTGGTAGCAAATTCTCTGTTCCTGCAGCAGATCTGCAATCCTAAAGCCAGCCAAGGATCCTCACGCTGTGCCCAGGTCAGCTGTTGACTCTCCAGCTGCTCTGATGCCCCAGAGGACTGTTTGCCACGAGGGAGAGGAGCAGCTGGCTGCACTATGCGAAATGCCTGCGTTTTCCCAAGATACCCATTGTCTGTCTGCAGCACCAGCCTCCACCCTACTTGCTCACTCAGCCGTGGCTGATGTGTCTTTAATTAAAGAGGAGGAACAATTTGAGATTTCTTTTTTTTTTTCTCAAATGTATTTCTTCTTTACATCAGAGTTTGCAGGACTCCCTCCCCTTAGTTTTGTTTTGTAGTTTTGCAGTGGGGCCTTCAGTTCATGGTGTGTCTGCTATAAAATAAGGAAGAAATAGGAAAGAATAGCTTGTTTTGGGCCAGGGAATTAAGATCCTGGGTCAGATGGCTGCTATGGTCATTAACATATTTACATTTTTGCTTAAGAGCCTGGTTGAGGATCAAGGGACTTAAGGGTGATTGTCATTGAAATGCGGAGGAAACCTTGCATGAAATTGCCGTTAGTATCCTATTGTTTGGGGGGGGGTGAGGGGGGACAAACGGCCTTCCTCATCCCTGCACCGGTTGTGTTGCTCTTGTCTGCCACAAGAAGACGGGCAGAGGCAGAAGTAACTATGCTGTGAAGGAAGCCACTGTGTTGAGTTAGTTTTTGGGAGGCTTTGCCTGGTGAGCACTCCTGTGGGGCTGGGCTGGGGCTCAGTGCAGCCGTGCTGCGGTCTGTCTGTCCTCTGGGTGAGACAAAGGTGCTCGGCCGGGCTTGCAGGACAACTGGCCCTTTATGAGATCGTCATGGATACATACATGAAGCGTCTAACAAAGGTCAGTTGCCTCTTTTATAATTGATGGACCCAAGTGTTTTGAGTGTGCAGCCACATGTTGTTTTTGTCATGTGTGGAGCACATGTTCTACAGGACCAGTTTTACTCTTTGGTTTCTGTGGCTAGCTGTGATATCAGAAACAAGGTTTGAGGAAGTGAAGTGTTGGTGTGGATTCTGAGTGCTGTAACAACAGATGAGACTTTTATATGCTGAAAAACACTGTTCACACATAAATAAGAGAACTCCCTTACAGCTGGGGTTTACAGTAAAACATTCTGCTCCAGGTTGTGGAAGCAGTGATCTAGTCCTGCTCTGAGGCAGGCCTTTTTAGTTCTGCTATCAGTTGTTCATTGCTCATCTCTTACTCTTTCATGCTGTTCAGATCCACTGTTTTAATTTAAACCTATTTCTAATTAGTATCATTAACTTAGTGCCAAAACCAAAATTGGTACTGTGAAAGAGGAAAACAAGCTCCCTGGCCCATTTACAGTGCTGAAAATACTAGCTACCTTCTGCCACTGCCTTCATTTTGGTGGGACAAGCAGCAGCACAGTGCGCTGAAGGAGGAATGCTGGTGCCTATTGGTGCGAGAGGAAAGCATCCTTGAAGCAGAGGCTCATATGTAGCCACCAGACAGGCTTCATCTGTCTGTCCATTTGGAAAGCCAGCAGCCAGTAACAGGTATGAACAGTACAGTCTTGAGTGACAGGATTGTATCTGCTCCAGCACTAGTGAATCTGGAGTCATCGGTGTGTCCTTGTGGGCTGGTTTGAAGTTCTGAAGTGGTTGTGTAATTTTTGTGCTTGGTTACAATATGTTTCTTTTTGGAATGCTTTAAAGCAGAATGAAGTCTGGGAAAAGTGGTTTGTGATCTGAGCAGCTCTTTTGTGCCTCAGGAGCCTTTGTGCTTCAGCTCTGTATCTCTTCTGCCCTTTGAAGGAATAGCCATGTTCCCTGTGGCTGTGGCTGTTGGTCTTTCCTACAAACTCAAACAATGAGCACACAGCATGGGGAGAGTCCCACGCTTCAGTCACTGACCGTGGCCCTCAAAGCAGGGAGACATTTAAGCCTTCAAGGAGCAAGTGGTTTTGTCCTAGACAAGATAGGTTCTGTCATCTTAAATGTCAACGTATAGTTAAAGCGGTGCAGTAAGATGTTGGTTAGGTCAAATGTTTTCAGGGAACAAGGATGAACACAGCAGTATCTATGGGATTGCAGGTGTTAGATCTGTTCACTGAATGACTCATCTCCCAGCTTCTGCAAATTCCCCTTCAGAAAGGTCATCTTGGGTATTATGCTAATCATACTTTATTTCCTGGGTACCTGTGCCTCTGGGGTTGGGCACTGCAAACTTAGGCTTGCTTGGGAGCCCCAGCAAGAGCCAAAAAACACTAGAGCTGAGCCTGAGTGCAGAAGCCCTGATTTTGGGGTTGGTTTTAGAATTTGATCTGTTAACCTACAGCATCAGAGTGGGCTGGAGTACGGGAGCTAAACTTCTCCAGGGATTAATATTAAGCCCTTGTTTAACAGTAAACAGCTGATGAAATCCACCTGTGGCTCTGAGTGCCAGCTGTCAGGAAGGTACATCCAGGCCACCTCGCAAGGACAAAGCAACCCTTGGCATAGGGCGGGGGACAATGCCTAGTGCCAACTGTCCGCAGGTGACTTGGTTTGGTTTGTGTAATCCACTTGCCCCAACAGCTTCCTGACAGAGGGGCTGCTGCTTTGACAAAACAGCAAGGGGCTGTGATCTCCCGTGCTCAGGTGAGACAGCTCCTCAACAAAGCAGCCAGTGACAGTGGAGTCCCCAGGAGCAGCAGGACAAAGGTGCTCTGGAGGGAGATGGAGCCAGATCCTTGCATGTGAGCACTGTGTCCTCTAAACATGCTTGGGGCTGGTCTGTTTTATAGCTGCTCTGCTTGCTGCAGAGCCGTGCCAGCCCTGCCACTGGCAGGCTGCATTGTCTGCCACATCCTCCTCCTCACCTCCTCCTTGGCCAAGGCAGCCTTTACCCCGCTGTGTCTGATCACAGGCCCGGCGCCCGTTCAGCTTTTGTCCTCTGTTAGAAAAGAGTGAGGATTGTCAGGACCTTTCTGGCTCTGCCAAGGCCTTTTATGTTCCAAATGTTTCTGTGAAAAGACTCCCTCCTGACCACCCTGCCCCCTGACAGCCATTCAATCCAGCCAACAAGCTTGATATCATTATCTACAAAAGGAGGCCAGTGAGCGCCAGGGTCCTCACAGCCAAGTTTGGGAAATCAAATCTCCCAGCAACGGGGAGCTGGCAGAGCTGGGGCTGCACCACAGCTAGCATGGGCTGGGCTGGCAGCTTGCGTCCACGAGTTTTCAAGGCACAAAAGAAACGTGCTCGGCATGGTGCCAGGACTGGCTTTGTTGGGGCTGGGGCTGTGCCCGCCTGTGAGCTAGCAGCCCCTCACAGAGTGCCCTGGGGAGCTCAGCGTGGGCTAGAGGCTGCTGTAAGGAAGCAGTCATAAGTCTGAACAGCCTTGCAAAGCTGTGTTTTTTTGGTCAGTGGCGTTTTTTGGAGATCAATCACAGTCTGAGGGAAAACAGTTTTTGGTCAGAGTGGGATTCCCTCCAAATCTCATCTGGGACTTTCCTTCTAATGACTCTGGTGTACGTTCTGAAAATGGCATATGGCTGCCTTGTCACTTTTAATTTGACATAATGTTCGTCTGCTCTGCTCCCTGTCCAAAGGCTTTCTTTCCAATCCATGTTAAAATAGGGAGCTCTTTAGCAGTGAAAGCACTTACCATTTTGAAGGCTTATGTAGAGGTGATCTAGAAAAGTGACTGTCGGAAACACTGAGCACAGAAAGGGCTTGAGGATGGCATATTCCTGTGTTGCAATTATGTTGGGAAATACAGGAGTAAAACTGTTTTCAGTATGTGTTATCTCTACAGATGGCATCTCTGGTTTGCTTGATAGTCCAGGTAGAGTGATATAAAAAATAGCCAAGAGAAATGATGATGCAGGGTTAAGGAAGGTGAAGGGAGCTGACTTAGCTGAAGTTTGGGTGGAGCCCGGACAGTGGTGTGCATGATGATGCCTGGATTCACTCTGCTCTGCAGCAGGGCACTTTGCAGACCCTGGGCAGTGAAAGGAAGCTGGAGACGGGATGACTGAAGGGCAATGTGTCATGAAAGCCTAGAGCAGCCCCTGGGGTCCCTGTGGTTGTGCAGCGGGTGATGAATGCATAGGAGGGCAGAGTTGTGTGTAACATGGAATGGTTAATTCTGGCTCTTTCCCCTCCTATCCCAGTTCGATCCTGACAACACCGGCTACATCAGCACTGAGAAGTTTCGCTCCCTTCTCCAGAGACACGGCTCGGAGCTGGACCCCCACAAGCTGGAGGTCTTGCTGGCATTGGCAGACAGCAACTCTGAGGGGAGGATCTGCTACCAGGACTTCGTCAACCTGGTGAGTGCTGTGGCTGGCAGGGCCTGTCAGTCCTTGGCTCTGCTACAAATATTGGCTGTTGAGGGACAGTCTCTCTCCCTCCCTATCAACACCAGCATTTGCTGTGTCCTTGCATCACATTCTGTATGGGCTTGCTGAAGCATTCAGTGGTGACTGAACTCTCAAGCCAAGAGTCAAGTTGCTGCTAATTTTTCTAGGGAAACAAATTTGCATGGGAAGAAACTGTGGGAGCTGTTTTAAGAGGAGCATGAAGTAATGACTGCTGCTAATTTAGAGGCTTTTACTCTCAGTATCAGTTGGTAGCTGTCATAAGGAGCCGTTTGTTTGCAAGCAGAGCTCTGTCAGTCTGGATGTCTCCTGTTTTATCTAGAAATTTCATCACTTCCAGACGAAAATATATAGATAACGTTGTGTTGACTTGCTGGGTAGAGTCATATTGCACTGCTGTAGGCATCAACAGAAACAGGGATAAAGTGTTTCTAGGTCATGTTCATTTTATCCCAGGTGAGATGTCTCTGACTGCGAGTAATGATCTGGATGCTTCTTTATACTAATGAGTCAGTTAGTGGAGGGATCTCTCCATTTCTTGTCAAGGCAGTTTGATGAGTCAACACAGATGTAGACATGTGTTGTTAGATGCCCAGGGTGGCCTAGAAATATTTGCAGGATAGGTATCTTGAATAGTGGCCATTCCAGGGGCTTTATCCTGTTCTTGCTCTATCATTCCACACCTGAGTCCCAGCAGATTGAGTGCAGCAGTAAGAGAAACCTAAGTGACAAAGTCAGTAAGTAATGAAAGTCAGCGACATCTCTAAGGTTTTGCTGGAAAGCTGGATGTGTTCTTGATGCAGAGTATAATCATTTGCATCTCTGTTGTATTCCTGCAGTCAACATGGGGATCTGATCCCTCCATTTGTCATGGTCACTCATCCATGTGTTCTTGGTTTAGAAAGAAAGTGTCTTCCATTTCTCCTGTCTTCACATTAACCAAAAAAGTATGGTAATGGAACAGCTGTCAAGGATCCAGGTCACAGCTTCAGTCAGACCGTGGGCGATGTGAAGGTGAAATTATTATGATGCAATGACATAGATCTGCTGTATTTAGCCCTTTGCATGTATTTAGGTACACAGAAAAACAGATGTAGCAACTATTAAATAGATCACAGTGGGTGTGAGGTTTTCCTCAGCTCCAACTTAATGAACGGTATGGCCAGTGGTACTCTGTGATCAGCTGTGTATTTATGGTAACTGCTTGTTCTACAGTTTGGTGTATTCAAAGTACCATGCAAGCATTAACTGATTGAGCTGCACAACAGTTAGGTAGCACGAAGGGGTATCATCTAATTTCTTTTACAGAAATGATGACCTAGGGCCAGCCAGCACATTGGCAACAGGCTCAGGAATAGAACTGGACTTTTTCCTCTCTCCTTGCTCCACTGAGCTCAGGAGCAGAACAAGCTAATGAGAGGCAGGTGCAAGGTGAAAGGCTTGGACATTCTCCTCCTTTGGGAGTAGATCACACCAGCTCACACCCACCTGATGTGATATCTGCAAAATGGCAAATTTCCTTCACTACTGTTGAATGATTCCTGTAAAGAAGCCATTGATTTTTCTGTCATCAGTCTCTCTATCCTGATCTGCATTTTTTTGCGCTTTCTAATCAATAGGCAATGTAAATGCCAGAACGTTAAACTACTTAAAAGTGGCATCTGTCTTCTCACTCCTCCTCTAGTTGCTATTGATTTTCAACATCCAAACTTTTTAGGGCACCTTCTCTTTTCCCTAGTTTCCTCCTCCCAAACCTGCCTTTTGAACTTCCTGATGGAAAGAAACAGCACAGTTGACAAAGAATCACTGTGAAATTCGTTATTTCCTTCACTTTATAGCTGTCAGTCTTGGAAACCATGTGTGGTGGTGTTTAAGTGCATGCTTGTGCCTGGTAATCATCAGCTGTCTTTGCTTTTTGCTCAGGTTAATTTGTTTCAGTAGCTTAGCAAGAATTGATCTGCTCCCAAAAATGATGGTGCTGGATGTGGGAAAGGGAAAGGCTAACCTTTTACTAGATCTACAGAGGTTTTACAAGCATGGCTGTGTGTGTGGTTTTCCTTTTCCCCATCAGTATTCATAAACGAGTATTCTGACATGATCAGAGAATCTCATGGCCTCCCAAATGTGTCCAAGATACTGAAACTTTGAGCAAGAGATAAAATTGCATTGATGAAGCTGTGGCCACGCAAGAGGCCTTGAGGGGAGGAGCAGGGCTGGGTATCAAAGATGCAGTACAGTGAAGTTGTCAAAGCAGATGTGTGGAAGGAAGGAGACTCCTCTGTGTGTGTGTGTGTCACAAGCAGCTCATTTGGTTTGTTTCCGAGCATAGGGATGGAAGGAGCTGATGAGCTGCTTGCTCCAGCTACTATGAAAAACATTAACTCTATTCCAGCCAAACCAGTACAAGCATGTGCTTTTTCACAGAACGCAGCAGGAAGTAGGGTTTAACCCCTGGGCATCAAGAGAACTCTGTCTTCAATGGTCAATTCCTGGCATATGATACCCTCTCTGTTTTTTCTCTCAACTTTGCTAATGTTGATAAAAATCAAGCAGAAAGGGTCTTCTTTTTCAGCCTTGTTTAACCCTTGATCTTTGCTGGGTTCTCTGGAAGTGTGACAGAATGTGATGCTGCTTATTCTGCAAGGTGCTTGGATACTTACTAGAGTCTAATGCAGAGAGGTGCTATTAGTGACCGCAGAAGCAGCTGTAACTCCATGAAATTATTACTTCCAGAAGGCAATACAGACCATAAACCTCACAGAGCAATAGTGTTGACACTGTTTCCTCCAGGGCATTGTATGTCCCAGAGAGGGCTATAAAAAATGCTCGCACCCATACGCTCCAACATCATTACGATCACCAAGAACTCTGCCTGCTCTCTCACACACTGTGATCCCCAAGTAAAGAACTGCTATTGAGCAAAGCTTGTTACCCTCTGATGTCCAAAGGGTGTTATGAGCTTCTAGATGCACGAAAAATGTAATTCTAGGACTTCTCACCTTAATAAGGAGACCCACACAAAACATATGCCTGTTCTCAACTCTCAACTTGGCAAAGCAACTTAAACTTCTGAAACTGAAAGTTTTATGGGATGAGAATAGACCCTAGAAATCACTCCATAAATAATTTCAGTGATGAATAAATTCAGGGAAGCTGTAGATTCCTGGTATGATCTGCAGATGGAAAGGGCTGAAAAATATCAGATAGGCAACTCATTGGGAATTATATCTCCTCTGTATGTATGAGATTCATCTCATGTAGTTCTAAAACACAATGCTGCATTCATACCCATTTCTGTTTCTATGCTAGGGCTTGCAAGAGTGGTAGAAAGCAGTTTCAGGTGGGACTTTTTATCCTGTGTCTGAGACAGCGCAGAATAACAAAAGTGTTTCCTGTACAGGTGGAGAAGTGTTGTGAATTTCTGTTGCCTGGTTGCTTTTCCACATTGTGAAGAGAGATGCTAAAAATGCACAGTGAAAATTCCGGCTATGAACAGCATAGGCCACAGGAGGAGATAATGAACAAAGCTGTTTAACTAACTTTGCTACTTTTAGAGAGGAGACAAGCCAGGAGGTAATCATAGTTGAGATGTTATTTGCCAGGATCCTTGCTGAACAGCAGCTGCTGCTGGCAGTCCTGAACTACTTCGCATAATATCCCATGAACTGTAACAGGGCTAAAGAGCAGACCAGTAATGCCCTGGAGAGACTCAGTCTCTTATTCTCTGGCTAAACCTTCCTTGTATTATCTGCCTGAGAATGTGGATTATTGCTTTGGACAAGCTAGACTGTGGCTTTACCACCTCCTCACATTCTTGATGTGCTTCTCTTTGGACACGTGAGCAGAGGCAAGGGGGTACAATCAAGCTTCTGAGACATTACGTTGCTTGATGGAAGGGCAATATGGAGCCAGTTCAGGCTGTGGAGGTAGCTTATATTCTCTTGCTATGAAAATCAGGTAGGTAACTCCTAGCCTTGCTCTGGGCAAGGAAAAGTTTTACAGAACCTCATGTTTAATAAAGCAGCTTTTGCCAGAAAAGTAAATCACAGGTTATACTGGCACTGAAGCAAAATCCATTCTGCAGCCCAAGAAATTTCTCTGCCAGTGCAACTCTACAGATCACTTCTGAACCAAATGTGTGGTAAAAGCTGACCTCAGTGCATTCAGTGTGGTCCATATTGGTCCTGCCAGCATGGGGCAGGAGGACCTGAGGGGAAGGGAGGGTGGCTGCCCCCCATTCCAACACTGGCACTATCCTGGGAGGTGCCCCTAGTGCACACTGAAGGTCTCTCTGCCCCTGCTATGGATTTCACATTCAAAGGGCAGGATTGGAAGTCAGGTGGACCTAAGTTTCGTTCCTGGCTTTGCAGAAGACTCATTGTGAAACTTGTGGAAGCCTGTCTATGCCTCATGGGTCTGTTTCTCCAGCAGAGAGAAGGAGGTAAGAGTTGCATCTCTTTTGGGGTTCACAGTTTTGGTAAAGTCAATGGCAGTTCTCCAGTGGAAGAAGAGCCAGGTGCTGGGGAACCAGTTTTCTGATGAGCATTTTCTTGAGGAGTTGTGTCTTTTAGGAGAGCTGAGGACAGATGCTGCTCCCCGAAGGTAACGGTATTTCAGTATGTTTGGGAGGAATTAGTAAGCTCTGAGACAGACTTCATGTGACTTGGGAAAAACAAAACACTACTGCTTCCAACAGAAATGTTTAGCTGTAGCTTTGTAGTAACTTGAAGTTGATGCAGCATCTCAGTAGTGAACAAAATGTATTAGCTAATTAAATGCACAGCCTTTGTTTTCCTGATGAAGAGTTAACACCCACCTTGCTTTCTCTGGCCTTGCTGGCTTCTTAGGGACAGACTAATTCTACATCATTTTCACTGAACACCACGTGTTTTTTTAAGCAGTGTGTAACAATAATCGGGTCACCCTAATCCAAACTTTGCTGGCGCCAGCACACTTTACCCTCCAGAGAAATATTTCCTTTAGTTTTTGTGATTTCCTCTCTGGCTTTCTCAGTGTGCTGCCAGAGTGCAAATCCTGCCTCTTCAAGTAAAGGAACAAAACTGCAGATGCAGGCTAAGAAATCTGCAGCCTCTACTCTTCCTCCTCATGAGTGCCTGATAAACAGATCTGTTGGCCATCAGAGAAGGTGAGAGGAAGGTATCTTTCCATTAGTTTCTTCATGTAAGAGTCTGGAACATGATTAGCTGTTGGTGGAAGGCTAACATTGTGCTATATGCTGTCGAGCTGGATGTTCGAAGTCATTATGTAAAAATATTGTTGGAGTCATAAAAGCAAGATAAAATATAGGAGGTGAAGGAGATTAAGTGACTACTCAGAGTCTTATGGTCTGTCTATGCTTGTGGATGCTGTGGAAATACACAGGTTAAGACTCAGATGCTAGATCCTGTCCTGGGCAGGGTGATCTGTGTAGGTGTTTGAAGAGAGAGCAGGACTGGCTGATGTGATAAAATACTTTGGGACTGTGTCACAATCCAAAACGAAAAACAGAGTCCAAAATGGGTCCTTGTAATGTTTTAAGTGGGAAATGACCTGGTTCAATGGAGGCTTTGACTTGTGCTTTACAGCTTCATCTGTGTATAGGAACTTACTGTGTGGCTTATTCTGTAGAAAAAATATAGCAAAATAATGGATTTCCCCTCTAGTTTTAACACTTTTGTAGACTTGTAAGAGTCTGTAATGCTGTATAGAAACATACTTAAAGATGCACTCAATTTAAGAATGATTAAACTTAAGCATGTGCTTAAAACAAGCTGATGCCTTTGCACAGCCCTGAGTTGAAGCCCTGTGGGTGTAGAATTAGCATGCTTTGATTTAATGAAGTTGTGTTGGGAACTTTGCCTTCTGGACAACTTATTTGAAATTTGGTAAGGACAAAACCTCTAAAATGCCATTGGTGGTGTCATTAAATCGGGTTCACTTGAGGCTGTTTCAGCCTATCAACTGTAATAGGAAGTAGGTGGTGAGGTTTTTTAGCTCTTTTTCTTTAAAGAGCCAATGGAATTTAATGAGATTTTAAACTGACCTATGCAACTAGGAATTAGCAGCCATGTTCCATAGCAGGATGGCAGTTTTCTCTCTGGGCTCCACAGTACTTTGCTTTGTGAAAGGTACAGCACGTGGGCTGGTAGCCATTAAAATACATGTTGTCTTGGAGGCTGCCAGGCTCTTCCATCTGTGAGAATGTGGGGTTTTTTTCCTTTTGTTTTTGGTGTTTTTTCAGTCATATGTATTTTGCAATTGTTTTGCAGATTTCCTGCTGGCCACTTATGCCATAAAAGGGGCATTAAAGCACCTTCTCTGACTTAAGGGTTTTACTTTTGCAGAGGTATCAGAGAAAGCAAGCACACCCTCCGGATCAGTAGTTACCACAAGAAAAGTTCACATTGTCTGGGTCTGTGAAAGGACTTTCACCAAACTCTCCAACGTGTTGTTCTATCTTAACAGAGCAGAGGTGGGACATACCTCCAGCTGGGCACAGGATTTAGTAGGCAATAGTCAGCCATGTCAGAAGGACCAGTTCTGCAAGGTGATGAACCCTTCCTGCTGTTCCGTTAGCTCCCTATGCCCTCTTGCTCTAGCTCCAGCCTGTTTTTCCATTGCTTTCTAAGGTTTCAAAAGCTGCTTATGTTTTTCTTAAGACATTTTTCAATAATGCGTGGCTGGAAGCCATTTATTCTTATTAGCCACTTCAGTGATAAAAGCAAGGCTTCGTTGTGCTCCCTTGTGGGGACACTGTGTGTGCCCATAGATTTTTTTTTCATGGCCATCCTTTTTGCTTTGAAAGGTGAGTAACTCTTGCCTTTGCCCTTTCAGTGCTTGCAATGGTTACATTTTTACTTATGATACCTCCAACCTGGCTTGAACTGAAATGAGGGGAAACAGTGAAAGAAGAGCTGTAGCTAGGAGGAAGGGTAACTTTTTTGTAGAGAAAACATTGAATTTTATCTTTTGGCCTTGTGAGCGTGTATGTGACAGCACCAGGATGGCTCTGTTATCTTTGTGGAGGTGAGCTTTTAGGAAGTTACATACTGTATTCTTGTGGGGGGTGGGGGGTGGTAGGTGAGAGAGGCCCTTTAAACCATGGTTTGTTTGAGGTTTTTTTTAATGGTACTTAGAAGTACTTCATAGCACAGTCATAAAGTAGCTATAAATTCCACTTCCAGTGTCTTTGTGTGTCCTTTACTGAACCAGCTGACAGCCTGCATAGAACGCTTAGGTGAGCAAGGCTTTGCAGGAACTTTATATAATTCTTTATTACCCGAGTCACTGGGAAGGTAAGTGATAAAGCTTAAATCTCCAATTCTCAGGGGAATCCCAAGGCAAGACAATGAATATCCCCTCTTCCTGCTAAATCCTTGTTTACTTTCTAGGGAGCGTTTTAAGCTTAAAAGGCTATTACAGAATAACCCAGGACCTCAGTTCTAGTGATTTTGTCTGGCATTTGTCATTTTGTTCTCACTGTTGCTAATCTGGAAAGGTTTGTTGCAGGCCAAGCTTCAGGCTTTGTAGCTCAATTTCTTCCCCTGTGTGCTTCCAATTAGCTGTGCTTTTGAACCAGGTCAGATCCTCTGCCAAACATCAAGAGGACTCCCCTCTGGAGTCCTCTGGGACGTCCTTCAGCATCCAGTGGGACACCCCTTTAAGTCCTCCTTTTGTCCTTGATTCACTGTCTTGGCTGAAAGTATAGGATTCCTGAGCTTTCTTCCTGGCCTTTATTCAGAGGTATAATCATAAGTCTTTAATTTAAGAAATGTTTGAAAATGTCTTACTTCAGTATTTGATCTAATATTATGCTATTATGAATGAGGAGGAAACTTTCTCAAATGATAGATGAGAGTGGTCATGTGATTATGTACTTACCCATCTCTTACCTCTCAGTGTATTAAAGCCCTCACTGAGGTACAAAGTTCTTACTCCAGGGAGCATTTCCAAGAGCTGGATACCCTTCCTGACAAATGTGCCTCACACTACTTTCATGTTGTTTTCCTTCCCATTTTGGAGAGAACTGGTGATTTTTGATGTTCCAAGAGCCACGTGCATCTCCTGAGGGGGGAAAAAAGCCATCAGAGGGCCAGGTGAGTATCTTGAAATTTAATAACTGGGATGCAAGAGCTGCTTTTGGAGTGTGTTCAGCTTGTACATTGATCTGAGTCCATTAGATACTGGCTATACATAGCAGCAGCAGAGAGAACTTTCTTCCAAAGGAACTAGTCTAGCAAATAATTATTATGCTGATTAAAGTGGAACTTAGCATATAAGTTTCCATCCTGTACAATCATGTAGAGTTGAAACTTGAGAAGCACAATGTCAGGTTAAATGTTTTAATTGTGTATGTATCTAAAATACATGAGTGGTAAATGTTATAAAGATATCTTCAAAAATTTTTGCTTCAGAAAATTAAATATGGATGCATTTCAAGTTGTGGAATCCTTCCCAGCACCAACGAAAGATGGAACAGGTGCTGGGGTTTTGAAGTTTCAAACGTGCTGTGCTTTGACACAATGTTATTTGAACCACAATGTTAGTCTTGTCCTGCAAGCAGAGTTATTGCAATTAACCTTGAAATCTGAATGTGATTTACCTTTGCTAATGGAAGTGCTGGAAAGTCAAAGCCTGGCACATTTAATAGGAGTCCAGACAAAACCTTGAGCAGGGAATACTCGGTCTCTCCTGCCTTTAACTTTTCTTGAATCCCCACAGCAAACCACTGCTTTGTCAGAGCAAAGCAGGATGTTGATATTTGCTTTTTTTTCCATTTGATACTGTTTGGAAAAGGGCTACCAGGTTGGCTCAAAGAACGTGAACATCTGTGACAGATGAACTTGATGCTGAGCTATGCGTTTTGGGAGAAGCTGTCTTTACCCACATTAGCATTTTGTAAAAGTGCAGAGTGAGGGAAGGAAATAAATGTGAATGTTGAAAGCAAAATTGATTGGAGAGGCTGCATTTGTAAGTAAAGTGGGTTATAAAACTGGAGCTGACAGAGGCTTTTAAAAAGCTTGTGTTAACTTCTGATTTAGTGTTCTGTGTCTTGGAGGATCAGAGCTGGAGAGCTGAATGCATGGCCTGTCACAGTGTTGTATGTGTTTAAAAATAGCCGTAGACCAGCCTCAGAGATGCCAATACGTAACGGGCAGAAATCCATGTTTTTCAAAACCTCCTGAGTGAGGCTGAATAAAAACCATAAAAAGGGTGCTGTGCCCCACACAAGCTATGAAACTGGAGATGGGGAAATGCTACATGACTTGGCTATTGATTGTCTCAGGCAGCAACAGTAGTGCAGGTAGCCAAGAAACACAAAAAAATTGGTGTGCTGGTGGGAATGGACAGTTTCCATTGCAAGCTGCAGATTATCTGAGACCAGTCCTAGGTTGGCACACATGCTGAAAAAAGGCAGGGCTTTGTACCTTACCAAGGTTTGGCACTGTCCCACGCTAGACAGTAAGGACTCTTATCCTAAATTTTGACATTTTCAATGTTGAAGACAGGTTCATGTCTAAGTAGGAAAGAATTTTCCTTTCTGGCAGATGCATCAAACCCATCCTTTGAGCAGAGCTGTAGCTCTAAGCCTTGTTTTGTTTTGGTATGGTAATACCAAAGGGCAGAGGTGGCAGTGCATGGTTACCAGTCATGTCAGCTTGGCTGTTTTGCAAGGGAAATTTCTTTCTCTCTACACAGTAACTTTCTGCAGGCATGAAGGACTAAGGGAATGTGTTGTTCCCCACTGCTGCCTTCACTCTGCACATACTGTTTGCTTTACCCATCTGCCTGCAGCTTTAATATCATGCTCATTAAAGAAGACCCAGATCAATTGCATGAAGTGGGATAGGTTGCCCTTAGCTTCTGGAGCTGTAATAATGTGCAGGCCCACAATGGCTCCAGTGTTCTTTTGGCTGATGATTAAATACTTGGCTCATAAATACCAATATTATGTAATTCCAAAATCAAGTTAGCAAATTGTGACCATATGCGAGACTTTCTGTTTGGGAAGACGCGAGTCTTCCAGAGTTGGTGTGGGGAACAAAATAGGCTTCTCATCAAGAGTTGGTGAGAGCAGCAGTAGTGGCTTAATCCTCTGTCTCTCCTGATGCCCATCACCTCCTAGTTTGAGATTAACAGCATGATCCAAAGGCTGTGGAGTTGGGTGACTAGGCCCAGGACTGCTGTGTTTGCTTGAGCCCTGGCAGTCAGCTGTGCTGCCTCTTTGGAGATCATTTCCCCGTTGGTGTGATGGGCAATGACTGCAGGTGGGGACCAGCAGGAGGTCTTCTTACTGAGAGGCCTAATTTTAACAGGTGCTCAGTACATCCAACCATCCACATCTTGGTGGGTAGTGGTATGCTCCTAGCACTGTGTGTCCCTGCCCCACCTGGGGGTAAAACCATGCCAAAACTAAAGCATTTAGAGGGAACCTGGGCCTTCTTTCCATACCCTCTGCTCTGAAGGAGGCCTGACAAATATTTTGATGTCCCTGCCTGAGATGACAGGAGGTTTAGTTAGTGGAAAGAGCTCTGAAGAGTTACAGTTGTAATTACGGGTACCAAAAGCTTTTAATTTTCTGGGTAAATTGAAGTCTGGCTCCCATTGACACAGCACCTACTGCTGTTGGTGGATGCAGGGGATATTCCTTCCAAGGAATCTGCTGGTTTGTCACAATCTGGGAAGAAAACACTTGGTGCTGGATATCTCCATATGTTCTGCAAGACTGCAACAGTTCACAACATGCTGCATTTAATTTGCAGGCAGTTTTCTTGTCTTTTTGCTAAGAGCTGATGAAATTGAATACCCAGTAGATCCTTTTTCCTAAGACAGGATTCCAGCCACCTAAGAAGCTGAATTCAGAGGTAATTTCCACCTCTGAACACTTTGATCTCATGATCTGATATCTGAGTTAGCTATAAATGGTTTCTCAGGCATTTGCTTTTGTTTGTATTTACATACTCTGGAAACTCTTAATCCGTTTTTATGTTTTTCTGTGCATACCTCTCAGATTCTGGGGAGGTCTACCAAAAATCAACTAGGAGGAGGAGGAGGCTGTGCTTGCTACTTACAGGTGTGGTTGATGTGATAAATCCACACCTGTTGGTCAGAGAGGCTAACAATGGGCAATGCCTTCCACTATGTAGAAAGAATCTTCTGTGTGTTGAGGCATAGGATGTCTTTCTCCAGCAGTCACATGTGCTCCAGGAGAGCTATCAGCGTTTTGCTCAAAGGCTCCCCTTGCTCTTGTGATATCAACATTTACTGCTTTCCTATCATTACCAGTTTAAATAACTCTTGGCATTTTATCATCCAGGTGTGGCCAGAAACAACCAATATGGAACACCTTGTAAAAATAATGGGGTGTGAGAACAGGTAGTTGAGAGAACAAAGCTGTGACTGTTTTTCATCATTCCTTGGAGGAACTCACATTGTCATGAGTTTCCATTTTAGCCTCTATGTGGGGTGTGGAAGATCCTGTGGTTGATTTTTCTCTGTTGGAGGAGGAAGGCAGAGCTTTCTGCTGAACAGAAGGACTTGAAAGCAGTGCAGCCTAGTGATAAGAGAAATTGTGCAACTTAGATTCTTCTAACTCTAGTGTATGGCCTTGGGCAAATCACTTAGTGTTGTGAGGTCCAGCTTCCCACCTCCCCAGGAGAGCCAGACACTTTGTTCATCTGAGGTGCAGCTTCCACAGTGATGCTGCAATATCCCACTCTTAATAAAACTAAGACAACCTTTCCCTTCTGTTTTGTTTTTAGTCTGTTGAGGAACGCCTTCAGAAACATCATGCTGATGAATTTGCACTGCCCTGGGTGTTATTTGGGCTCTTTGGGCAGCATTAGCAGTAATGCAGAGCAGGCACTGGACTGGTGGGGCTGTGCTGAATTCGGGTGATTGAACTGAGCCAGATCCTTTTTGCAATGCTCAGCAATAACAGGCGGGTTCAGTGGTGCCTGCATTAGGATCCTCTGCCGAAAAAATGCAAGGAAATTTCTGTTATGAGCCTAGCACAGACATGAATGTCGGCAGCCTTTGGAGTTTCCTGCCCATCTCTTTCGCCCATCTCTGCAGCGATGAGGTGATCATCTTCTGAGGGTGGTCAGCACTTGATGCTGAACTACAATGATGGTTTTCTCTGACTCTGGAAACGATTGTATTTTCCACTGTTTTGTGGTAGGCAGGAAAATCACATGTATCACTAATTAGAATAAGCTTATCGGCAGCTTCAGTCAGCTGTCCAGTATCTTCATATGTAGCAGGCAAATTTATGGTTTCAGTCTGGATTTATTCTTGTCCACAAGAGGAGCAAAGCCAGAGAGGAGAGAACAGGATGAACTCTGTGAAGGAGAACATACAGTACATCTCTGACAGGCTGCTCTAAACAAGCCTGGAACAAAGTTTTCTTCTGTGGACAAAGTGAGGTCATTAGGTGGCTAAAGCTACCTTTTGAAACAGAGGTATGTCTGTCACCTACCAAAAAGCATCTCAGAAATGCTAAGGAAAGCCTTACACCAGTGGATGTTCCTCTATGAAAATACTGTCTTTCAATATAAGCAGGATTTCTTAATGCAGCAGAAGATCACCAATGATTTTTTTCCCCTCATCTTCCCTTGCTTTATCTAAAAGCTTGTGGATGATAGACTTGAGAAAACTGGAAGAAATTTTTTTTTTCTTCTTCTTTGCCTTTTCTGCTTCTTTTGCCAGAGGTGTTCTATTACAAATGTTTTATGAATGAGTGAATGAAAGAGACAGCAAAGGAGAAATACCAAGAAAGGAGAGAGAGATTTTAGGGTAGACCCGTTTCTTACTAAAACAACTCAAAAAGAATGGCAACAAATTTTTTGCCAGTTCTAAAAAACCTGAAATGGATCAATCGCCTGTCACTGTTGCTCATGTCAGTGAATTTCTGCATCAGAGAGACAGGCTGCAAAGGGAAGGCTAAGGAGGAATGGGCAGCTGCTGGGAGAATGGGTTGCAGTGCCATCACCTCAGATGGCCCCTTCGCTTTCCTCCAGTGATTAATAGGAGGTGGCTCCCTGCAGTGATTACTGTGTTTTAAGCAGCTTGGTCCAGCTTGGAACAATTACTCGGCTGCCTGGGCACTGAGCGCACAAGCTCTGGGCTTTGCTGTCTTTGGGATATCAGCCGAAACCAGTGTGATCCAACACAACTGGAAGCCAACACTGTTGACTGTCATCTCTTACTTGGTTCCGGGAGACTGAAGATGCCGGTGGTTTCTGAGATCAGTTAGCGGTTCCTTCAGAGGAAGGACCAGGCTGTCACTTTTGCTTTGCTGCCTTTTACTGTAAAATGCCCCCCCTGCAGCGGTCTTTATGCATAGTTAGCCTTTTATGCCTTCCTGCCAAAGATTCAGTCAGTACAGACAGTGACTCTAATGCAGTAAGTTTGTTTGACATCAGGGCTAATGAGCAATTATCCAAATCTTGGAGCAAGCTCTTTCAGACCTGGTTGTTTGGGGTTTTTTCTGCTTGCTTTTTTTTTTTTTTTGGTTGTTTTTTTTTTTCCCCAAGCAGGCTTAGTGTAAAATTCCATCTGCCTAATTTACAAGTGCAATTGCTTTAATTATGCATCCAAATTGAGAAAGTGTATGTTCAAAAAGATAGACAGCTAATTCTATGCATGTCAGATGGTAATGTATATACACATTATCTGTATCCTCCAAAGCCTGCACTATCTCAAAACCTGCCCCCTCTGAGGATAGCTGTTTTAAAAGAAATTATCTTCTCTCGTAAGTTTACAGCAGCTAAGAACAGCCTGTACACCGGTTTTGTTTGTTGTTTTGTTGCTGTTCCTCATGCAGTTTTGTTTTACATAAAAGGATATTTTCTTTGCCCTGAGCCAGCTCCTGCCAACAAGGATCAGAACACAAGGGTTAGATGCTGTTAATGTACCTGCTGCTACATCGAAGAAATTTTCTGCCCCACGAGCTGGCAGGTGCAAGGAAGTGTGACAAAGCAGGAGCTGAGGGAAGGACGACATGGGAATGTGGATCGTGATAACCAGTGAGGAAGACAGTGGATGGAAGGCTGGAGAATGGGCCAGAGGGCTCAGCCAGGTGCATCAGCCACCTCTGCTGTGCCTTGCCAGAGCTCTGCCCTGACCTCGTTTATGGGCATCATCATAGCAGACTGTGGTACTGGTTTTCCTTGCACCCCACGTAGGTCACCCTGTGATCATTCTGAGACTTGGTTCCTAAAGCTCCAGCCTGGTGGTGGTTCTCCTGCCTGCCCGGATCTGGTGCTGCCAGACTGGCACTAATCTTCCTGGATGGTTGTGCCAGACCTTGCTTTGTCCTCATGGTTTCTTCCTTTTCTTTTTACCCAGATGAGCAACAAAAGGTCAAATAGTTTCCGCCAAGCCATCCTTCAGGGGAACAGGAGGCTGTGCAGCAAGGCGCTGCTGGAGGAAACGGGGCTGAGCCTTTCGCAGAGGCTGATCCGGCACGTCGCCTATGAAACCCTGCCACGAGAGATAGACCGCAAGTGGTACTACGACAGCTATACCTGCTGCCCTCCGCCCTGGTTCATGATTACCATCACTATTGTAGAGGCAAGTACCTTATCCTCTCTCTGGGAACCCACCTTACCCTGCCAAAGGCTTTGCTGGGACGTGAACGAGGGCTAGAGTGGGACTCCTTTAGACCCAAACAAGGACAAGCATGAAGCTGATAATGATTTTGGCTTACCTGTATGTCTGTGTGTAAGTGGAGACTGTGATCCTGTCTGTCTCCAAGCATGGTTATTAGTCATTGATACAATTTGTAGATGAAACTACAGAATTTGGAAAACTAGCAAAACTTTTTGAGGAGTGAAAATCTGGACAGGTCTAGGGAAACGGGTAATTCAAGTAATGGAATTAGAAGAAAAATTCATATATGGTTACCTCTGTTCTGTGAGTGGAGAGAAAAAGGACGGAAAAGGTTAAATATTCTGACCTGTTCATCTGTTGCCCAAATGAGATCTTTGCACAGTTGCTGAGTAATGTGCTCAAATAAGCACAGAGAAGGATATGATATGGTACTTACTATCAGTAGGGTGCTGAGTTCCTCTGACTCAGTGGCTGATCTGTTACAGAAAGCTGCATATAGACTTATACCAATGTGTTGCAGGTTCCTCAAAACAGGGAGCTTTAATGCTATGTGAAGCTGTCAAATGGAAGAAAAATTATTGTACATTTGACTCTTTTTTTCTCCATGACTTTGAGCTACAAAGTGCTTTTCAGTGAGGGAAAGCATTGCTAACCAAGGACTCTCCCTGCTCTTCTAGGTTGCCTTTTTTCTTTACAACGGAGTGGTATTAGACAGGTTTGTGCTGCAAGTCAGCCACCCCTTATACCTGAAGAACACATTGCTTTACCATCCTCAGCTCCGTGCTCAGGCTTGGAGGTACCTAACCTACATATTCATGCATGCAGGGTGAGTACTTACAAGCTGCGGAGATTCCCCCCAATTAAGGTTCCCCAGAGAGAAGGAGGAGGATGAAGTGACAGATTTAGCTCAGAAGTAAGCTTTTAAAAATCAATTCTAAATTGCTTGTAAGAATCTGAAGATGTTGTGGAGTTCTGGTCAGTGAGGGGGAAACCTTCGCAGCTCTCTGAAGGGAGGAGGCAACATAAGGATCTTAAAAGACGCTGCTCTTCTCCCCAGCAGTATTGGGACCACACTTTCTTCTTATTGTGCACTTCCCAGTGTGTGCTTCCTAAAACTCACTGTATCAAAGCTCAATGCTCCTCTAGAGGAGCTGTGCAAGTGGTAGAACAAGTCTGCAAAGATGCTAGACTGGTATTTAGAAGCTACATGGTGTATTCTTGCTAGACTTCCTAGTTGAGGTTGGAAAAGTCAATTAAATTCCCTGTGCCTATGGTATGTCATCACTTAGTAACGTTGTCCCTTCTGTAGGGACTGAGATAATGCCTAGAAGCCTGAGTCAAGATTGAACTCCCATTTTGTACACATTGTACAAACACCAGTGTTCCTGAAGAGTTGAATATCTCGACTGACCAGATGGACAGAGAATGGTCCATCTAATGCAAAATGCAAAATGAAGGTGCACAGTAAAATGAATCCTCCTTCATCCCATGGGAGGTATGTAGCAGACTTGGGAAGAGAATACAAGGCGTGGGGATTCTAACTCTGTGCTGCTTAACTGTACTAGTCCCCCCAAGACTCAAAGAGACTTAATTGTGTGATGTTTGTGATGCCATGGTGATGAGTGAGTGTCACAAGAAAGTTCATCCCTGTACAAAGCACTCTACCCCCTCTGAGTAGTTTCTCAGATCATTATCTTCACACATTCCTGGCAGATAATTGCAATTTTCTTTAATTCTGTCATTGAAAAATCACAGCAACCAGCTTTTTAGCAGTAGTTTATAGTTTGAAACTGGATAAAGACCCTTTGTCTTAAATAGAAAGCCTATATTACCATCAGGCAATGTTCTATGAAAGGCCAAAAAAATCAAGTTGATCTTTTCCTTTTTCCACATCTCTGATGGAAGATACACTGACGTCTCTTCTCTGCCGTGGAATAAGTTGGCGTGTGATTGCCCCTAAGCACAAGATGTGCCCCAGATATCTGGATAAAAACTGTGGGAAGAACAGACTCCACCCAAGGGGAGAGTAGGAAAAGATTTATAGATGAAACTGCTGAACATGGCAGCATCTGTACTCTGTGCTAAATCCTTCCAAAAAGTTCATTGTATATAGGTTTCAATCTGCAAATGGAGACTATTGGGCTTAGATGTGAAGCTAGTTACGTAAAATGAGAACTGGAAATTTCCATCACTGAGGACATGGGGGAAACTGGGCTTGTAAAAGGAACAAACACTTGATTTTGACTGTTAGCTAATTTTTATGTGGGTTTTTCTTCTGATGGTGGTGGTGTTCTACTTATCACTTACGTAACCACAGATTGCTTTGGGATACATTTGAAGAAAAGCACCTGCACAAGGACAATTTTTGCAGCCTTTAAATATCTTCCTGTATCACCTGTGACATGCTTTCCTAACCTGTGCAAGGTCACCCTTTCCTGTAGCAGGCAGTACTCTGGCATTCTTCACACTTGCTGGCTGAAAAATATCTCAGGTTTATTTCACATCCGCAGCTGGCTCAGAGGGATGAACAGTGGGGAAGGTGGTGTGCAGGAGACTCATCATTTTTGTGATGGATTCCAGGTTCTTTAGCTACATAGCCTTCAAAACAATGGAGAGTCCCGCTGGAGCAATAAACCCCATGATTTATCTGAAGTATCTGGAGTTTGGCTAAATGTTTCTTTATTGCTAACTTCTGAGTGTTAAGCTCTTTTCATATCAGGAGAACAGATAAATCTTGGAAAGGTAATAAGGTTTGTTAGTGGAAGCCCATCATTCTCCTCTCATTTTCAAATGAGAGGCCAACACAATGCCATGGGATCTATTGTTATCCTGCTTCCAGCTGAGACTTTAAAATGGTAATGTGGACTGCTCCTTAATTTAGTGCGCTCAGTCGGTTTTTTTGAAGAGCAAGTGACAGCCGGAAGGTGTCCAAGAAGACAGCAGTTGCTAAGGCTTGGCTGGCTGTGCCTCTAGAAAGATTCCAAAAATGCATGGAGTGTGTGTTGGTCCTGATGGAGGAAGCTTTGTCAAGGGCTGAAAAGGCAGGCAAAGTTGTAAATTCTGCCCTTCTGCTTTCATGGAAAGCAGACGTTAATTATTTGGGGCCCACGCATTTGCAACACTGCCATAACTAATGACTTGCATTGATGCTCAGTCCCATTTGTTGGGTCTCGGGGAAGGAGAAAGTCTTTAATAAATCAATGAAATTGTCATTTCAAGAATGACGCATTCAGCACTGGCAAAGGCTAATTGTATTTTATGGGTGCTTATTGACTGTGGAGCCTTCAAAGCTCTTAGCGTGATGGGGAGGAGAAGTGAATGGGATTGCTCCTGGAAAGTCTTTTTAAGAACAGCTGTGAATCAGAGCAGTCACTTTAGAGTCTAGGATAAACTTTGCTGAGCTCTTACAAAAGCTTCCTTTGAAAAATAAGACCCAGTGCTTTGTGTGAAAATGTCAGGTGCCGCCTCGTGACGTTGACTGTGTGCCAGCCAAAGCTGCTTTCCTCCCCTCTGTAAAAGGGCACTTGGAAGCTTTGACTCTTCTGTGATCTCGGTTTGACCATTGCTGGTTGTTCCAAAGTTCTGTGAACGTGCGGGATCAGAACAAGTACAAAAATATGCCCATGTCCAGTGGCTTCAAAAGTCTTGAGCAAGGTAATAAAATAACGCTCAAGTTACATGCAGTGGTTTCCCATGATGACAAATTGCATGCTGAGCGTCTCATACAGGAGAGAAATTTATCCTTGGAGAGAAATTCAGTGGAAACAAACCCATTAAGATATCTGGAAAGGACTGTTTCCTGCAGTATCATTTCTAGCAGTTTTTTCTGGTCCAACTTTAAATTCTTATTTGTGAGACTGTTCTGTCATTACTGCATCTCACCATCAGTGTTTTTCTCTGATGTATATGGGAAATTGCTATGGTAACACAAAGACCAAAACAGGGAAAATGCATATAAACCAAAGATTGGTAGTGTCTGTCTGCAAGCAATCCTTTTTCTGTAAAATAGGATGTAGATTTTCAGTGCATTAGCTGCTTTCCCCCAAAAGATGCTAGCCTTCTGTGTTAAGGGTACTGCTGTGCGGTTTAGGTCCACCTGCTTTTCAAGCAGACTCAGGCGCTCTTCATGCACAAAACAGTGTACCCCTGGGTGCGGTGTGAAGTTGCCATTCAGCAAGGTCACAGCCCTGTGACCCCAGGGTAAATGTCAGACACTAGCACAGTTCAGGGGCCTGGCGCTGTTGTTACCTCACTGGAAGATCCTGCAGATGGCAAAGGCACGAGTAAATATTTGTATAAAGCTTTGAAAAGTGGTGAGACGGTTTTGTTAAGTACTGTTGATTAGAGCAACAAAGAACTGAGTTTGAAACTATTGATTGAGCGTAGGAGAAAACTGCTGCAGCGGAGTCTTTATCAAATATGTACATCTTGGCTGTCCCACTCTCTGCCTCTAGGTTGGAAGTGGTCCTGCACAATGTGAACAGCAAGATTTTCTACAAGTCTAATCTCAGCCCAGCTTTTCCCATCGTGTTCAGGAGTTTTGCTGTTGACTGATGGGAACAAGGGTCAGTGAATAAAGAGCTTCAGTGAATGCACCTTGTGTCTCACTAGGCACCTAACCAGAGATAAAAATGCCCTCTGCTTCCCATTCTGACCATGATCAGCTGCCTGGAGGAAAAGGACCTGGGGGTGCTGGTTGATGGCCAGCTGAACGTGGGCCAGCAGTGTGCCCAGGTGGCCAAGAAGGCCAGTAGCATCCTGGCTTGTATCTGAAACAGCGTGGCCAGCAGGACCAGGGCAGCGATCATCCCTCTGTACTTGGCACTGGTGAGGCTGCATCTCAAATCCTGTGTTCAGTTTTGGGTCCCTTGCTAGAAGAAAGATGTTGAGGTGCTGGAGCGTGTTCAGAGAAAGGCCAGCAAAGCTGGGGAAGGGTCTGGAGCACAAGTCTTCTGAGGAACGGCTGAGGGAACTGGGGGCGTTTAGCCTGGAGAAAAGGAGGCTCAGGGGGTACCTTATTATTGCTCTCTTCAACTACCTGAAAGGAGGCTGTAGACAGGTGGGGGTCGGTCACTTCTCCCAGATAACAAGTAACAGGACAAGAAGAAATGCCTCAAGTTGCACTAGGGAGGTTTAGATTGGATATTAAGAAAAATTTCTTCATGGAAAGGGTGGTGAAGCATTGGAACAGGCTGCCCAGGGAGATGGTGGAATTCACTACCCTGGAGGTATTTAAAATGCACGTAGATGTGGTGCTTAGGGACATGGTTCAGTGGTGGCCTTGGGAGTGCTGGTATTATGGTGGGACTTGATCTCAAAAGTCTTTTCCAACCTATGTGATTCTCTGATTCTATGATCATATTGGAGTAGGCATAGTGTAAAGGGTGAGGGTCAGATAGCACAAACAGTGAAGTGGCATTACGTGTCACAAGGAAACGGCAGCTCTCTTGGGACAGCTAGGCTTACCGTGCTCTTGATTTAATATCCTCTCCCCATCATGGCAGTGTAATATGTGCAGGGAAAGGCTGTTTCATTAGGAGGGGAGAGGAAAGAGGCAGGTCAAGTTCTAGCTTCTATTCCAGGCTCTGCTGCCATCTTGCTGCTTTTTTGGACAAGTCATTTAACTTCAAACAAACAAACAGAGAAAAAAAAAAAAAGAAGAAAAAAGAAAAAAAAAAGTTTCACTAAGAACCAAACATGCTATGTGGTCTTTGGCTGAAGGGACCTGGGTGATATGAAAAAGATAATGAAAAAGCAGCAAGGAGGGAAGAAACATCACAGCTCTCAGTCTGATTTTTTCAGGAACCATTGTTCCTGAACCCAGTGTTACAATCTACTTTTACGAAGCAGGTGCCGCTTGATTTCCTTTCCAAGATATCTCTCTCTCAAGCGTAGAAAAGGGAGACAAAGAGTTAGAAAAGAGGACAACTGTTGTTTTTCCTTGCCGCAGGATAGAACACCTTGGACTCAATGTTGTCCTTCAGCTCTTGGTTGGGATTCCCCTGGAAATGGTGCATGGAGCTGCGAGGATCAGCTTTGTGTACGTTGCTGGAGTTGTGGCAGGTAGGTGATGCCTTTGGATGCCCCAGATGGAGAAGCATCTGAAAATGGTCTGTTGCTGACTTGCGTAGGAGAAATGTTTTGTGATATTTGGGTGTAGGAGAAGAGCAGTCACTGATCTGTGTGTTGAAATTCTTTTGGAGGCTAGAAGTGGGAAATATGCTACAGCTTGACATTTTTAACTAGCCATGGGCTCTGTGTTTTGGAGACCTGCTAAAAAAGCACCAAGAACCTGTTACTTTAAAATAGCCTTTCTTTAGATGGTCTTTCTGAATGTGGAGGTCATGCTGTTCCTTTCCTATTGTGTCTCACAGAGACTTAGAGGAAAGGTGGCATCACAGGCATCCCTGCACGAAGAGTGTTGGGGATTTTTTTTCCCCAGGTCCTGTGCCAGTTCTTACTGCATTTGTCCTGTGCTGTCTGCTTTCAACAGCCTGAGTAAGCAAGAAGTACTTGGTTGTAAGTTGTGAACAGTGCACAGAAATCTGGAAATTAATTTAATCATAAAGTCATGGGGTTTGGTTGATTTTTAGTTTATGCTGTATTGCTTTTATTTATGTTTGGCATTTCCAGCAGTTTGGAGGTGATGGAAGTTAGCTGACAATAGATCAACATCTAATTAAAACAGGAGGAGAGTGTGAGAACAGCTAAGAGCTTCACAGTGGAACTCAGACAATGACTGACTGTCTTAGATCAAGATTTGTGGTAGTGGATTTTTTTCCCAGCTACATAATTTTATTTTTTCTGTAATGAGCAGCAAAAGCTTTTGTAAAATGGGTGCTAATAAATCCTACGTTCCGGGAGAGAGGCTGTGGAAAGAATAATGGGACTAGGACACAGGACTAGGCACGGTACAAACATCACACTATTTAATGCAGAGAAGGGAGTTAGCAGACAAGCTCCACTGTCCCTTGCCTGTTATTTTAATAAACACTAACTAAAGAGGTCCCCAGTCTGCAACTTTCCAAACATAAGTTTTTCTGCGTAGATCCATCTACCGAACACTAGGGCTTCATTTATATATGTGTAAATACACACAGCAGCACATCTGTGCCAGGTAAGCGAAGCAAGTGACCGTTGAATCTGCTGCAGTTGAGCCTAGGCAAGCACTGCAGGTTGCTGGCTGCCTCACAGTCCTGTGGCCATGGCCTTGCCGGCAGGGTCTGCAGGGCCAGAGGCAGGTTTTACTGGGTGTTGGGCTGGGCTGAATGCCAGAGCTCTGGAGGCTTGTAGCCAGCGCCTGAGTGAGGCTTACTAGCCCACCTAACACTATTGGTTCATTTTTGCTACACAGATGATCCCATTTTTTTCTCAGAGAAGCTGCCAAATCCTCATAGGCTTGCCTTTCACACTTTACGACATATAAATTGTGGAAGACAGTGCCAAATGGAAAGGGAAAACTTCCCTTCTTAATGCAGGATGGAACTACAAATGTGATCAGACAGCCCCACACAGAAAAGCATCCCATGATACCTTTACCTGTTTGAATTGTTAGCCAATTATTAAGCATACTTTATTCTTTGACATGTGCCAGGAGAGAGAGGAAGAGGCATACTTATGTTGAGGATCTGGCAATATAAAGATAACACAGCTCCTAAATCAGGAATAAACAGTAAAACGTAGACACGGGCTGCAATGGCCACTCCCTATTTTTATGAAGTTTTTTTCTTCATTTGTCTGGCTTTACTAAGAAAGCATGTTGAGGCCGAGATTGAAAGACTCTGTGCAGTGTCTGGGGACTTAACTGCAAGTGCTCATTGCTTCTTTCTTAACTTCTCATTAACTTTTTCCGTAATGGCAGCGTTTAAGGTCTGAGAAGTCTCAGGGCCATACAGTGAAGGAGGGAGCTGCCAGCAGAGCTGGCTGGTGGAACCTTGCACTTTCTTGACCAGAAGCTGAGCAATTAGCAAAGAAGTTTGTTACATTCTGCATTACTGAGGTCGCTCTCAAGATTTGCCATGGGTCTTTTTCCAATTCACACTGGTCACAAAGATTGTCATTATCCCTGCCTTGTGACACCAAGTCTGCCTTTGTCTCTCTCTTAAATTCCTCCTAAAGTTTGCAATGAAAGAAGCTTTGAGAAGATCCAAGCCTCCATCTGGGATAAGGAGAAGCAGTGTCTGTTTGGATGTATTGTTATTAGTGGTGCTTTTATGTGATTGACCTGTCATTTTGCTATCTTGTGTTTACTGCCTCCATCCAGGTTATTTTTAGCTAGTATTACTTGGAAGTTTTATAACAGGCTGTGCTTTGATCGGAGGCCTGTGCTAAGTTACAAGTCCCCAGTTCCTTCTCAATGTGCAAATATTTGTCTTGCCAGCATGGGAGCTACTTCCATTTTATCTTCAGGTGAGGAACAAGACACAGACATTTGTCTCCTGCTTCCTTGTTATTTTAATCAGGGTGTAAGTGCCTTTTTGCAGCATAGGTTTGAGGATACATTGCTGCCTTGCTTGGCTGCTTTTAAAGTTAGGTGCAGAAGAATCGATCAGTCTCTGTCTTGGCAGTTCTACAGGACTGAGTTAGCTTCACAAATCAATACCCCCCACCCCTGGCCCCGGCTTCTCTTTGTATATTACTGACCTGCAGCAATTAGCACAAAACAGGCAGTAGCAGGGAAGTAGGGTAGGAAAGAGGGTGTTTATTTGGCTGGCAATTGTCACAAACCCTTGTTCTCTCTCCCAGGGTCCTTGGCAGTGTCAGTAGCTGATATGACTGCACCTGTGGTGGGCTCCTCTGGAGGCGTGTATGCTCTTGTCTCAGCTCACTTGGCCAATATAGTCATGGTGAGTACCCAGAGTCTAACCTCTTTGGAAATGAGCCAGGTCTGGTGGCCCAACGGGATTGGAAATAGGGCCCGGCTCAACTGTTGGCCATTCAGAGTTTGCCCCAGTTGAGTCTCGTCTCAGTGGTGCGGTCCTGGAATGGAAATGTGACACTGCAGTTGGTGGCTTGGTACCCTGATGAGTGGCAAGCCAAAGATGCTGGTAATCCAAGATTTATCAGTACTCTGTGCTATCAGCTCTCCTTGCACAGGCTGACAAATGTTTGGAAAACAAGGAGCTGACTGGCTTGGCAGAAGTTGCAGAGTGTTTCTGTCTGTCTGTGCTATGTAATGTTAGTGGGTACCTAAGGAAATTTAGTATTTTGTGCATTTGTGTGCAGAATATTCCTTATCACCATTTGTAAAACCCAGACTGAAGCTGAGCCCTGGCATACCAGTGATGATCTTTTTGCCTTTTCACCTAATGAAGTACTTTAGGAAGGTCAGTCAGTAAATACCAGCATTGTCATTCCTCTAAGACCTGGAAACGGGAGCTCATCCAAGGTCCTCAGCTAGGTGGTGGCAAAGCCCCGCATATCTGCCTATGTGACTGCTAAGCTGGCAAAAATGGCTTTGCTGAGCGAGGTGGTACGGGGTTGCATGTCCGTCCTGTACCAGCAATATCAGAGCAGAGTAACCATAAAAATGATGGTAATGTGTCCTCCCCTGGGTATGAGTGGGAAGATAATGCAGGTCAGCTGCAGTAGAGACAGAAGGTCTGTTAAATGGGTGCTGGGAAACCTACGTGTGTGGTTTCCAGCCTAAAAGAAAACCTTTTATTTACGCTTGTATGCAGTGAAGTCAGCGGGCTGCGACATGGTGCTGCTCCAGGCAGCCTTTATAGCAGGTGGAAGCAGGGAAAGCGAGTGATTTCCTGAGCAAAATAGGTCTCCTTTGCTGTCTTCAAGCTTTTTGGAGCATGAATGAGCTGGGGGCTGTTGTCTAAGTTAAGACAGTTGAATGGCTGGCAGAGAGATAGGGAATAAAGGGGCTACCTCTATACCACAGGGTGTATGTGGTATATATAGGTGTATATATGGGAAAATGCCTCCCTGTATACAGTCACTTTCAGTATGATTTGTGTTCCCTGCCGTTGGGCCAACAGAAGCAGGAGAGAGTTTCCTCTGTCTTGCAGGGTGGTAATGCAGACACAGGGTTTCTTCACACAGGGATTCACAGGGTCAGAGGGGGACACTGGAGGAAATTTTGGTTTGCTTTAGAAAAGGAAGAGGCTCTGGCAGATGTGTGTGGAGTGTCTTCATCAGTTACCCTCCCAGACTTCTTAAAACATTTTACTACTCATTGCTCTTAGCATCTATATTTCTCCAATATCTGCTGTCTCTCTTCTTGTCTGAAATTACTACCTTTTCCATTCTGGTGGAGGTTTTTTCCTTTTCTTTCCCTCTCTTCTCTCTCTGCTCAATTAGTATCTAGATGTGATGCTTCCACATGCTGAAAGACATGTTGGCTGTTTGCTGGTAAAGCACAGAGTCTTGCACAGCTGCTTTGAATGTGCTGGGAAGAGGAGGGACTGTTGTGGGGAGGGTCCAGAGGAAATGAAAACATTCCTGCTTGTACAAATAAATACTATTGGAAATAAATACATAAAATAACCAACAGGGGGAAGCAATAAAGCACATCACCCTAAGGAAAAGCGTGAGGGGAGGAATTCAAAACAGCTACATAGAAATTAAAACTGAAGGAAGCAGCACAGTATTAATCGAGTTCAGAGCCTTCTGACTGGGTTAGGCGTCTCTGTGGAGAGAGAAAATGAGTTGCTTATTGTGTAGAGATTGCATTTTTGCAGTCACAGAAGGGATTTACAGACAGATCCCACATATAACTTGAGTATATGTAATATGTATTGCAGAATATTTCTTCAGCAGGCTGGAAAGATACTGGGTGCCATTAAAGATAGGTTGAAGAGTTTACAAGCATTTTTTTATTACTTCAGTGTGATGAACAGGGAGTTCTTCACAAGACACTTGGCTAGCTTGGTATCTCATACTGCTTTCAACAGGCAAAATTTCACTTAGTCACCTAATAATAATGTTGTCATACATCTGAGTTCCCCAGAACATGATCTCTTTTTCTGCTTGGAAATTTTGTGCAAGTGGAAAAGGAGGAATTTAAACATTTCTCCCAGGATTTCTGACTATCATTCAGAGATTCTTATTCCACTATATGGATTAATGACCAAGCCTGAAGACAGAGGAGTCCAAATCCAGGCTTTCTTACGCACTGTTTCCTTGGTATGCTTTTATTGAGATCTTTATTATCTGTGTGTGCTCTGCCAAGCAGTTCTGAGTTGCAGAATTTCAGGGAGCCCAAGGTAACAGGCAGTAGTGCTGGAAAAGCACAGTAGGGCTTGAATGCACTGAAAAATTGCCTGACAGGTGACAGTGTTTGGCCTCCAAGTGAACCATGATGAGCTCTGTGATGTTAACCAGAATGCTGCTTGTGTTGAATGCTAGGTACTAGTTAAGATACTTCTGTTTGATGTGGCCTAATACAACAGGGTTTTGCAGGGTAGGTAAATTCACATATTTTCAGAAGTCAGAATTTGAGGTGAAACATCATACTAACATGTTACAAATTAGTCTATCTGAAGAACGGAGGATGGCAAGGCCAGCCAAGGACCACACCACACCAGCTGGGGCTCAGGCAAGGAAAGTCAGTAAGACTGCCAGGCAAGTCTGTAACTTGAACATGTCTGCAATATGTCCTTTATGGTTATGTCCTCTGGGATTGACAGATCTGGGTTTGGTGTGGTGAGTGGAGCGTTCGCAGCCAGGTGGCAAAGGCAACGAAAGGGGCTTGTTGCAAGGAATGGTTGTCCTTGATGCTCTTCCAGCATAGACCTGAATCTAAAATCCCTCCAGGTTTGCATGCAGCATCACTTTGTTTTTCTTGTCTCTTTTTCCAGAACTGGTCAGGAATGAAGTGCCAATTCAAACTGCTGCGCATGGCTGTTGCCTTGATCTGTAGTAAGTATGATGCACACACAATCCTGTTTTGTTTGTCCTTTTCATAAGAGTTTGTGCTGATTCAGAGAGTTTTGACTTTGCAGCAGGTTTGGTAGGAACTTGCAGCTGGACCTTCTGGCAGCAGACACCACATTGCTGTCAAATGCAGATTTTGGCTTTCAACGCAGGCATTTGTAAATGGTGATTTGTTGTTAGCCAGCATCTGTAGCTTGTGGCGTTTGTGAAGATCTGTGACTTAAATGTCTTTGAATTCACAAACAAGCAGTGCTTCTGTAATGATAATACGTAGGTTTCCCAGAGCAATTCCTATCTGGGATGGCAATGGTTTTATACACATATTAATGAATTATCTTCCAGCCATATCCCTAGGGTGGTGTGATAAAGGAAACTAAGCCATGTATTTATCACAGACAATTGTCTTCAAAGTGTAACGCTTTTTTAAAAATTTATTTTTATTTTATGGGTTTAGTATAAATTTTGGTAGAATATTCCCCCATCTACCTACACTCCCATGAACTAGACCACTTACCAACCACTGTGAAGACCTCACCTCATGTCTGTGCACCACAACCCTCACATAGCCGCAGCTTCCCAGCTTCCCTGTGCTCACCATACAAGGCAGTTTTTCCCTCTCGATTTTTTCAGGGATGCAGCGCTGCCTGCAAGATGGACTTAAGAAGGGGTAGACCTAGGTAATTAATTTACTTTTCCTTCTTTGTTCCAGTGAGCTTTGAATTTGGAAGAGCTGTGTGGCTGCGATTTCACCCCTCTGCTTACCCACCATGCCCACACCCCAGCTTCATGGCTCACCTTGGAGGGGTGATGGTTGGAATCACCCTTGGTGTCATCATCCTGAGGAACTATGAGCAGAGACTCCAAGATCAGACTTTATGGTGGATCTTCCTTTCTATTTATGTCATTTTTGTCTTGTTTGCCATCTTCTGGAACATTTTTGCCTACAGCCTGTTGGATCTAAAGCTACCTCCCCCTCCTTGAAAACACAGGACAGAAAACGCAAGAGTGGAAGTCGGTCAGCTATGTTAAACGAATGAAGATGGAGGATCTATTTTTATATTTAACTTAGGGGAGGATGATTCCTTTGAACAAAAGTGTATGCTGGAGGAGATGCTTAGAGATCTCATGAAAGAATGGGCTGATCAGTTTGTTCACAAATCTAGCAGGTACTGTAATACTGGCTGGCCTGGACCCTGCAGTTTCGCCACTGCCAGGGCTCCCACTGGGCAGCTTGTACCTGGGCACTTATCACTTGGTTTGTTAGCACACATCAATATTTTATATGAAATATTTATATTTTCCAGGTCAGTGCTGGAATTATGGCCAGTTGTTGAACAAATGTCCTCAATGTTACTGAACACTGAAAGGGAAAAAGAGCAGATATTTACTAATTAGAGACTCGCATGGTACTCAACAGGCAGCTTGGGTTTGGTTTCTATGGACACACCTGACTGTTCAGCCATACCAGTGCCACTGTTTAATTACTTGAATGGTTCCTAAGATATTTTAGCCTACAGTGAAACCTGTCTTATGCACCTTTCAAAGCAATCAGCAGAACTTGATCACCCAAAGTGATGGAGACTGCTCTTCAACTTACAGGTCAAATGCTTTGCACTATAAACCTTGGGAATCTTAGAGCGTTGTGGACACCCAGCCAGAGGTGACTCTTACTGTGCATGTTTCACTTGATTTTAATTAATCTACACACACACCCCTCAAGCCTGCTGTGGCTAGAGATTGTGGCTGGGCTTTCTTTTTGGAGGGATGGAGAAAAGGAGGGCAAGTGTTCAACTGTGTTTATCAGCTGACAATCAGGTGCTGTTTTCTTCTTACTCGATTTCTGGCCACATTGATCTAACACCTGGCCTGCAATGAGCTCCTAGCAAGGTTGTCAACTCTTCCAGCAGGTTCTTACTAGAAAAGTAGGACCAGGATCACCTGTAGCAGCATAGGGGTAGTACTATCTAGTCTTTACAGCCATACAGTACATTTGGGGCCAAATCTGTCCACTGAAGTCAGTGGAGTTAAATCAGGTTGTATGTAGCACTGTTTTTCCATTGAAGTGGAAAGAGTGTTACTGTGTTACAGTGATCATTGTGAAACTTGATAAAACTGGTTTTAAAGTGTCTGCTAATTCAAGGATGCCTCTTCCAGAGGCAGTGGATGTTCAGGGGCTCCAAGCAACAGTTAGTTGCAATGATGCCTTTTTCTTTAGCATTGGCCAAGTCCAGGGTTCAGCAATCTGTAAATTGTAGTACAGTCCATACAGTTGTCTGTGTGGACCTGGGGACCAGAGTAGAACTTCTGTAGCACAAGCAGTGCTTATAGGTACTCTTCTCTGTAAGGTGCTTATGTTATTTTGCCTCTCACTTTAGAGAGGTGCCAAACTACAGTTCAGGAATGTGGATGCCCTCCTTTTCTCTCCCCTTTACCCACCTAGTTTGATGGCCTGGATAAAGCAGCCCTAGGAGTCTCTTACAGATTAGCTGCTCTCTTCATTTTTTCTATTTGCATACTGGTGCCCAGGCACCAGCCACCACAGCCTTCCACAGCACATCTCACAGGCACTGTAGCAGTTGTGTTTGCTCTGTAGCAAAATGTCTCTGTATTGTAGGCTTTATTCTCTCAGCTGTGTAATTGGTGCTGCCAGATGATACCACAAACTAGTAGGAGTCTGTCTTTCTAGAGGGGACATTCGCAAGTGCTTATCAGCTGCCCCCTTCTTTGCCTCTTAGGGGAAAAATCTCTCTGGTGTGGAACGGTGAAGTTCTGCTCCCAGAGCAGAACTACTGCTATGCACTAGTAAAACTCCTGTTGCCTAGGGGAAGGGGAGTGGGGGAGAAAATAAATGTTTCTACAGCCTAGAATAAGCCTTACCTGCAAAAGAAACAATTTTTGCCACCTTTGTGCACAGGGATGGGATCTCTGAGGGCAACTGCACCCTCCTTGTTCTGCATGGCTAGTATAGTGCTCATGGGCCCTCGGGTCAAGGGACAAGAGGAAGGGATAAAGGTCAGAGTGCTGTTCATTTTGGAGAAGGGGATGGGTTCCCTGTGCCATTTTACCTCTGCACTTTGGGTCCTAATCAAAGCAGTCATGAGAATTTATATGCATCCTTTCAGGTGCTGGTCCAGTGAGTTTCGTAGCTGTGGAGATCATCTCCCTGGGGAGCAGCAGGCAAGCAGGAGAGCAGGGAGCTGGGAAAACACTGACAGAAGCATGGTTAACATGTAAGGAGGACATTCCTTTCCTCAACTATTGCTAAGCCTTTCTGATTACAGATGCCTTTAAAACAGAGGTGAGCAGAAATGGGAGTTCCCCTGAAGTTTTAGGAAAACTTGGAATATTTTGGTAGAAAATTTCAATCGCAACAAAGCCCAGATTATTTTGCCTATAATTTAACATGGGATAGTATATATTGCATTTTATTTTTTGATTTCTCAACTGAAAGCTACTTAATGCCCATCAGTTTCTCCTCAGGAGAGGTGCCTGTCAGTGGTGTGCTCTGGGGTGAAGCAGCAAGCTACAAGTTCAAGGGTCACCAGTTTCTTCATCAGCCTGACCCTGGGCAACATATCTTTTGCCTCTGTTCAGGAGCAGAAGGGAGCTGAACAGAGTAGTCCAGGCACTCTTCCATAGTTGAACATAGTTTACATGAACTGGTTGAAAACAGCTCTGAGGTTGAGCTTATGAGTTGTTCTTTTACACATTGTTCATCTTTCTGACTTTCATTGTGTCCCCATGCCCTGTCTGAGCAAGTCCAGAGGAAGCCCTGGGGATCAGAAAGGCCCCATAAAAGCAGTACTAGTTTTATTGTGGGTGAAGAAATTAAACTCTCTCATGTTCCTGCTCATCAGAGCTGAAATCTCTCCCTTTGCATAGAGCAGGCTGTACACAGAGCCTGTTGTCTGCTAAGAATCTGTCAGCTCATGGAGTCAGGAGCAGCACAAAGTGCTTAAGCTTTTATAATTATTTTTTTTAATCACTAAAATTACACTGTGAAAACTTGTTATGTTTTTACAGAGTATCAGGAAATCTAGTTATGCTTTCTAGTGTACCCAGGAGTGCCAGAGTGCTGCAGCACCAGAGAGCTAATAGCAACCAGGCTTTTCTTTTACCTCCAGATGTCCTTGAAGCTGCTGGCTTATGTAGGAGATGTAATATTCTCCATCCTGCTCATTTGTGGTTCCAACTTGTCACAGTCAGCAATGTGTTCCTGAAGGAATTGTCCACTGAGGGACGGTTTTTGGTAATTATTTTGTGTTTTTTTCAGCTGCTGCCAGGATTTTACATCAGTTGGGTAAAATGTGAATCTATTGAACCTCATGGATGTGCAGTGCTAGAGCAAAAGGCAAGGAGTGTTACCAATGTACAGATTTGAACAGTGCACATTAGAGGAAGTTATTTCATGGTTGTGTCCTTGAGTGAGGACACAACACCTGGGAGGAAAAAAGCCATTTCTATGCTGGGCTTAGTAAGTATATTGCAGCACTGGTCCAGTGAGTATGGGTTAGGGAGCAGTAATGCAGACTGGGGAAGCCTGAGGTACTGGTGGTAGAGCTCCTTCAGGGACACTGCGGGCAGCGCAGTGATAGCAGAGGTGGGGTCCGGCTCCAAGCCTCTTGCTGATCCCTCGTCCTGGAGGAGAGATGGGAGAAGTGGCTCAGCCAGCCACGGGGAGGAAGGAGGAGGGGGAGACCAGGTAGATCAAAGCCCATGGGGCTTGCAAACTGCACCTTTTATTCTTAGATGCTTGGAGACCTGTAGAGATTAATTTCACACACATCGGTAATAATATAGGAAGGAGGAGGGGGAGGGTTGTAATGGAGTGATGGGAGAGGAGGTTACCAGAAACAGTCTCCGAGTGAGGTGTAGAGGAGTCATAAAAATGCTGTTGGATTTACTTTTGCTGAGTTCTTAAGACAACATCTCATGTCACTTTTCCCCCATCAGTTGATGAGGAATCTTAGCACTTACGTGGCGTGTTGTGGTTCTTGACTACTCGCTCCTTTAGCAGTAGGAAGTATTTTATCAATGGGGAAGGGGGAGGCCTCATTGTCTGAGGGTTGCTGGATTAGAAATAAAGCTCAGGGATACTGTATCCCAAGACCTTGCTCCTTCTGATGGATTATACTGCCCATGTGTTTTAAATCATATTAGATAGTTTCAATTTGAACTGGGGTGTGAAGGATGGAATCTGACACATTCAGAGCTGGTACTAAAATAACCGCTATCTGCTGACCTCAGAAGGCAGCTGCTGGTTTGTGCCAATATTTAATCTCACAGGATCGTGGGTAGGACTTTCACACATACTTCAGTGAGTAAAGAGCTCGGAGTCTTTCTGTTTACATAGGCTCAAGCTCAGCTCAGCTGCTTTGGAACCCCCATCCACTGGCTTTGCTCGAAGTGGAACTGGAGAATATGGATGCAGTTCAACACCAGCAACCTCTGGAGGTAAACTGGGATCTAGAGAAGAAAGGCCAGCACCTCTGGGGTTTTAGCCTCTTTGAATATTGCTGCTGTCTGTTTCTTTTATAGTAGTGGCTGCTCTGCAGTGCTCTGTGATACAACTCAAAAACTCCTTCCGCAATCACTGATGCTGAGAGCTGGTTATAAAGGAAAACAGTGCATTTGCAGCATTATAAAGAAAGAATCACGCATAAGACAGAAGCCATGCTTGTTTAAAGGTAAATGTATTTTTAATGTCACCATTAATCTTTGGTTTTTAATTGGAAAAAGCTTTCTAATGAGGTATTTCTGAAATGCCAGTAGTAGTAGTAGTACAGAAAATCTATGTTTCAGGGTACTTTACAACACAGAGCACAAAATATCCCCTAGGCCTGATTTAAGTAGCAAAAGTACCTTAATTTCCAGTGAGCTTAATAGATACGTTAGTCAGTGACTGTCTCCTGACTCCCCCACAGTGTCTGTTTAGTTTGCAAATAAAGCTAGATTTATGCAGCTTTTCTTTTGCTTATACTACTAATGCTAACAACACATCCAAGTGTTAAACACTAAGCACTAAACAATGTAATTTTCTGCCTTAAAATCCTGAACAAATGATACTTTCCCGTTAAGGGCTAGTAAAACAAAATGATATTTGCAAGGTAAGATGCTATGGTACATTTCCAAATATTTTTGTATTGTGTATATTCTGTATATTTTTGTTGTAACAATATTATTTGAGCGCAGAATCCATTAAATTTTTTGTTGGTGTTTTTCTCTCTCTCTCTTTTTTTTTTTTAAATAAATTGAGCTGTTCTACATCGTATGCCAAAAAACAACCAAGAAAAAACTTCCAAAGACAGTTTTGTAAGTTTGTCTACAGTTAACAGAGTACTTAACATAAGAGCAATTGCTTTTGAGCTCTGCAGTGTAATCTTTTAATAGTGGCATTGATAACTCATTTTTATGTCTTTCTAAAAGTGTCTATCTGAAAGATAAAGGGGAGAGTGAACTGCTGCTTTATTTCTCCATGAGATATAACAGGGATGCAGAATCGGGTTGGGACTTGTATTGAAATACAGGTCTTGTCCCACCATTTGATGACTGACGCTTTAGTGCAATAATGACCTCAGAACTGTGGGGAAGCTGATGGCCGAGTACATCATTAGAGCATTTACAATTTGTTATTGGAGTGGAGGGTTGTTCTTTTTTAACATCAGTCTCTACCGAATGTCTTAACATTTCGGAGGAAATACATTCTTGCCTCTTGAATCAGTAGCGGGAACAACATATCCAGGAAGTTCTGCAGCAAACCTCCAACTGATTTAGTTATTTTGAGATAACTAAAATAAAACTCCTTCCATCAATGTGGAAGGGGGAGGCTTATTCTGAAAAATATCTTTGTGGTTTTGTTGGGCAACAACGGGTTAAAGCGTAACTTAAAAGAAATGAAGATGTAACTAGCAGCAGTTCCTGTCAGATGTTACTCCTAAGGGGAAGCAGATCACTGCTGCCATATGTGGGACTTGGCTCTTGCTTGTTTTCTGCACTTAACTGAGCTTTTAGAGACACTTAAATCTCTTCATTCACTAGCTGAGGACTTCCAGCAAGAAGGTAAGGTGGGTTTTGTCGTTTTTTGTCAGTGTTATACAGGCAGTGTTACTGTCTGCTAGCACCATACATTTTTCTTGCTGGGTAAAATAATTTTAGAAAGGCAAACTGAAGGACAGAAATACTGCCACTTGCAGCATATCTCTCACAGAGAAGGAGCCAAAAGCTGGCAGCCTTGATCACACAAACTCATGAAACTCATTATAACTTTATTCCTGTAACTCCGATCATATTCTGTATAGTAAGCATTGCTCATAAGTGTCAGAAAGAGAAATACTAGTTTCTCTTTAGTGGCTTATATGCCACTTCTCTTGGGGGTAAAGACAGGGGGAACCCCCAAAGCACAAACTAGACCCTGATCTTTCAGACTGCAGGTCTGTAGCAGTTAAATCTAAACTTGCATTCTTAACATAGGCCTGGGGGATTGTATGTTGGTTGGGTTTGGGGAGTTTTGTTTGTTGTTTCGGTTTGCTGTTTGCTTTTTTCCCCCTGAAGGTTTTTAAATCAGACCCTTAAAACTACAGTAAAAATCTTCCAGGTTTGCAAATTAAGTGCACATCTCAGCATCTTCTGACCTTTTGTATGCTTCATCCTGAGCATTAAATAGCTGATGACTGGAGGAAGTCGTGTCTAATACTCTCCAGGCATTCGTGTAGTTAAACAGCTGCTTCTGCATTATTTATTATGCTTTTGTTTAATTTCCTTTAGTTTTGTTTTTAAAAATAGAATTTATAATGGGAAGACGCCAGTAAAACCTGGAAATTAATGAACTACCAGGGTATATTGCAGTGTGTGTGTGTGTGTGTGTGTGTGTGTACTTGTCAGCATCTTAATAGTTAGGAAACTGAGTGGCAAAGTCACTGCAAAGCCAGCAGAAATGAGATGATGTTAAAACAGAGGCTGCAGAAAGTAAGAAATCATGTTTTTTATAATGCCAGCCATCCTTCGGTGGTGGGAAAATTCAGGAAAAGGAACTTTCACCAGAAGCAGCTGTGACTGAAGCTGTGCAGGTGTAACAGTACAAATTCAGCAGGACTGATACCGAACAACGCGTTACCTTGGAGAGGAGAAGCCCTAACAAGACTAAGCAGAGTTTTACAGTTAAGGTTAAAAATACCAGATTTTGAAGAGTGATTTATGATAACTTACCTAGCAAACAAAACAAGAATCTTAGTTGAAGTGTAGTACAGGTCACAGGATAATAGGATAATTCAGGTTATGAGGGACCTCAGATCTCTAGTCCACCCTTAGCTAAGGGGTAATGCGCGCTGTTCAGTGCTTCAGCCAGTTTATTCTTAAAAACTTCCAGGGATGAAGACTGCGCAAAACAACTGCAGTTGCATCTCAGGAAGTTTATCACCACCGGCACTGCTGTGCCTGGGACTGACCTATTCTGCATGTATTGAGGCCAGCGCACAGAACACCCAGCCCAACTCCTGCCTAGGTGCGGGAACAAGGAACACGCCAGGTTAGCGGGATGACTTCCTATGCTCCTACCGGATCACAGCTACCTCTTCTTCACATCCAACTTCTGTTTTAGTTTATTTTTTTGAGCACTGACCTATTCCCTGCCTCCTGATCAGGCAAAATACTAAACGATCAGTGCTCTAACTTTGTTAAAAATGTAGAAGAGTGACATAGGGTGACATGTTTAATTGAGTGGTGCCGCTTTGCTCACTCATGAATATCCTGAAGGAAAGTGTTGTTACTCCTTAGAGCTCCTGAAAATGAGAAAATAGAGGGTTTTCTTTCAGATTACTTTTATTTTCTTCTCTGACCTGCCCGTATATGTTACATGTCACCTTGGGTGTCAACGTGACACTTCCTGCACATTACACTAGCAGCTCCCCTGTGTTGTGTGAATAAAGGATTTTAAACAGGAGACATTGAGGACAACACTTATTTGTAATTTAATGTAGGCACACTATTACAGACTTGAATGTGTTTTATTGTAAACCTTATTATAGGTTCAACACAGTGGTGTCACAGGAAAGCACTCAACTTTTATCATCACAGTACAGAGCGCTGGCAGAACAGTCAGTCAAATTAACTGCATTAGTAAGACGCTGTTAGTGTTTCAGGAAGAGTTGTTCTAACACACCCAGAGTTCGGCATTCAAACACTCTCTGCCGTAAAGGAAAGCAACAGGGAGTTTTGCTTGTATCAGGTTTACAGAAATAGTCCTCCTTTAAGGGTCAATCAGAGGCTCGTAAGTTTTGATTCCAGCTGTAGCCAAAGATTTTCTTCAAGTATTCTGCTGTCTAAATGTCTTATGATATGGGTAAGAACTCATTGCTGAAATATAAGGAAATGTTTTAAAGCCTGAATAATTAACTTGGGAACTTAGTTTACTTCAATTTCTGAAGAAGTTTCTATTAATTTAAAGTTAGTATTTAATCTGTAAAACTTCCAGGTTTAATTCTCCATGACTGAAAACCAGATGATTATTTACAGTTATGCAAAATGGGTACCAGGAACATACAAAGAAGGTCTTGATCACAATGCAAACTAATCAAGAAGGGGGTTCATCAAATAGCCTGGGAATTTACCACATCTGTCCAGTGTACGTACATACATACATACAAACTGATTCCCAAAACTGTTCAGTCTTAAGGCCATTCTGTTTCATACCGATTAACAACTTGTTTTATCTAATAACAGCAGAACAAACTGCCAGTTTGAAAGTAGAATGTGGAAACTAGCTACAGGCTTGTTATCTATGTTCTCTTATATAAACAAATATGATTAATTCATTTACTATGATTTATCCACATGTTTGTGCTTCTTTATATATTAAAACAAAAGTAACCATACCTTAATGATTAGACATAATCATTGTAAAGATATTTAAAATACTTAAAACACTGAAATGCTTGCCAGGTAAGGGATCTGGTGGTTGGGGGTTTTTGTGTGCAATGACTGTAAAAACCAAGTGGCATGATTTCCTCAGAAAAGGAACAAGTCATTTTGAGAACCTGCTAAGCACTGAAAATTATGCAGGAGTTTGTATGATCTGATATTTACGCATTAAAAAGGCTCACACTGCTTTGTCTAAAAGAGAAAAGGCAGATGAAACTGCAACTCAGGCTTGACTTAGGTAATACTTTTAAATATAAATTAAAAATCCTGCCATAGTGAAACTAAGCTGCACAGAAGAAATTAATGATTTATACAACACTCTCAAATGAGTACAGAAAAATTAAGATAATTTTAAGCCACTGATGTTTCTCTCATGAATTCCTCAAGGACGGTCACTACGTTTCTGGCTTCTGGCATTTCTGCATGTTCTACTTTAACAATCTTCAAAAGGATGTCTCCACTGCCACAGTTCTTTAAAAACATGTAACACTTGAACAAGGCATAGTGGTTCATTTCAGCCTGGCGGATATACCTCTTCAGGTTGTTAATGTCTTGTATAGCCTGGGAAAAGAGTAACAGCGTTTCCTTATCCTTCTACATGGACAGAAAATGTTCTATCAAGTGGAAAAAAAGTGAAGGAAGAATAGTAGGAGAAGCAGAAGCATTCCCTGCAGGGATTTTACATTACTACTCAAGCGTGATGTAAGAATTGAGTACTGTCTTTGATGCATATTACCAGTGCTGCTGTAACAATGCAAAATGTGTGGATACCACAACTTGGTACGTCCAAATTTGAAGCAAGAGTTCTCCTATTACGACAGACCACCTAAGAACTGTTAACTACTGAATGTTACCAATCACGATATTGTGTGTGCGCAGCTCAAATTTACAGTGTTTTAAGAAAAAAAGTGTGCTTTATTTTAAATATGAGAAACTGCCTTTGAAGCACTCACTAAAGCAACTTCTACACTACTTTACATTCTGGTCTTGTCAACTACAGTAAGCCAGTTCTCAACTTAAACTTCATTTTTTTATTTTCATTTTTGATTTGATGATCAAAGTTGATGATATTCAGACGTCATAAATAACCTAAAACTTTTCCTTGCTGCAAAAAGAGTATTTGCTCCCTCGTTATTTTGCTTCTCTTTAACATATACGAACACGTACCTTCAATTTAAAGTTTTCCAAAATCTGCCGGAAGAGAAATGGATTTCCACCTTCAGCACCATTCACAAAAGCTTGCATCCAGTCCTCACAGAATCTGTTGCTTGCTGTTCAGGAACACAGAGAAGAGATGAGAAAAGGTAAATGAGCTCAACATAAACATATAGCTGCACTCACCTGGTTTAAACCCCCTCACATAACAACTGATAATAGCATACTTGGGCCAGGATGTAAGTCTTAAGAAAAAAAGAAATAAATGTGGAAAAGAAAGGGAAACACAGCTACAGTGATTACGTGAAATTCTGTCCTGATTGTTGAATTCCATTTGTTAAAAATACACGGGGGAAAAAAACCCACAGCATTTTGCAGCTTCCCTGAGGCATACGAGTTGCTAGTTTCATGGTGTGCAACCTAAATGCACTGTGGATTTTATTATCACAATTTTCAAACCACAGTTCCAGCATGTCTGGTGAAACAAACTACTCTGCTGCCTCATAGGAAAACAGCTGTTCTAGTTTCCAGCTAGAATCCAAACTTCCTAGGCATGAACTTTTGGGCTTCTGAACATCCTCAGCTACCTCTGGTGTCCACAGCTCGGCACTTGATGGATACAAGTAACAGGAAGAAGTATTCACAGCTGTAATCTCACCTGCATTATGCAACTGAGGCTGAGGTCCACTACAGTCTATAATCATTGACTTGTGCTGTTCTTCAGTCATGGCAATACACAAGGAGGTCATTGTGCCTTCCTGAACAAGTCCTTGGAGGCTGGCAGCTGCCAGAAACCTGACACAAAAAGCCCTTGTGAACTGCTTGCTTCTTTACAATTCCTGAACAGCAAGAACAGGAGGCTGTCATACAAAAAAGCCGTTACTCACAGGTTCCTTGGTCTCAAAGTATTTTTACCTGCTGATGTCTTTTTCTGTTCTTTCATCTGCGTTTTTAACTTCTACAGGAGTATAACTCAAAGCCTTAAAACAAACAAAAAAAGAAGGAAAAAGCTGATACAACTTTGCTATTCTGTTGCTATACTGCAGTTACTAGCAATAAATGCATAATGTGGTACTTAAAAAATTGTTCTTTTCAGAGAAAGAGCAGAAGCTAAGGGAATACTCCACATTATAGTCATCACAGCTGGCTTTGTGCTCAGAAGAAATATATCAGTTATACTCTCTTAGCAATTCCATCCAAAGCCTCCTCAAACTCAGGGACTAGAGCTAGGATTAATTTCTTTCCTGTTTCCAGTGAATTACATGAGGCACATAGGCAATGTAACATCCCTTTTGGTTCAGAGAAATTTTAGCAGGGACAGCTTTCTCATGCTGTTTCTAATTTCTTCATTCTAATTTCAACTTGGACACTACTACGTAATTTAAAATTAGTTAATTATAAAAATTGATAGAAGAAATTGCAACAGGCTTCCTTAGCAATAGAGCAGGGGAAAACTACTTGCCCTGGATTAAGAAAAGTTGTTCTTCATTTACTCCTTGCTGGGAAAGCAAACATCAAACATTTTAAACATGTTGGAATCGCTGAGACGCCTTCTGAAACTTTTTTAGTTATGCAGTTGGAAATACACTTACAGCATGTAACAAGAAGGCAAGTTTCTCCTGGAAGAGCTGTACCACTCTCTGAATAGGGCATATAGCATTCTCAAACCAGCTTCGCAAGTAGGGGTTAACGTAGGTCTCCCAGGGGTTTTGCTGTAACAAGTTGAAACAATAAAACTTTAACTACAAATTACATTTCTATGCAAATAGAAGCCTATTAATAATCTATTCAGCCTAAGATATTTGGATGTCAAAGCCACCACGGTGAACTATGATGATGAATTTGACATTTAAAGCCATGCTTTATCAGCAATGAAGGGCTTCATTTTTTAAGAACAGAACTGTAATATTATGGTGTATACTGAGCAAAGACCATGCAACAGCAGACAGGATGAGGAGACTCAAACCACATAGCTTCCATTAGAAAAACTGTGACAAGAAAACCACGAAAAATCTTTCCTTAATATTCAGAAGTGGTAAGAATCTATGTGGACGTTGATAACTCTCCTGGAGACCATTACTTTTCATTAGTCATTCTCCTCTCTGAATCCAATGGCAAGTAACCTTTAACAGATTTATGACTGGCACAAGAAAGTCCCGTCCCTGCGCCTCCCCTTTTTTTTCCTCTTTTGACTTCTATCATTGATAGCACTTTAGACATTCACTGTCACCACAGTAAATCACCTCTCTCACAGTGTTTCACACTGGTACTTAAAACACCTAATGTCTCTATAGACTAAATCTTCCAGATTGTCTTAGTAACTAATTTGCATAAATAGTGATTTTCACCACTTAAAGAAGTTAGGCCTTACCTCCAAATCAAGGTTTATCTTCAGACTTCGAATGTATTTGTCCAGCTCAAGTCTGAAAGTATCTTCTTAAGGAAAATAAGTTGCGTCAGTTAAGACCTGCATTTTTCCCTTTCAGTATATGGCGGTTACCAGCGTTTTCAGTTACTGGAAAGTGTGTACAAACGAGCTGATTTCAAGCAGGAAACATAATTTTTACATCATCTCCATCTCCACACAGATAAAGAAAATTAAAGGTAAGGATATAGTTCCAGACCTTTCTCTGAGCCACCTAAGAAACAAACCACGTATTCTGGAGCATTGATGTCTGATTCCAGTGTTGCCATTTCTAGATTTTCTTGTTGGAAACGACAGTAATAACAACCAACTTTATATTCTGGTATGCTATGCAGAAAAAAAAATATTGTTAAAGATACATCACAATAAGTAAGTGAAAAAAGCAGACACACGTGATTTCTGTAAAGAACTTTCACCGGCTAGCACTGGTGGCTCCTGTGGTCATATATAGAGCTCTTTGACCTTCTTTTTTCCTCTATGGCACGATCACAGTAGTTTAAAAGGAAATAGACACAAACGCATGTAGTATCTTAAATATTGAAACAGTAAACTATTTACTGCAGTATTTTTCACAACACTACCTAGAAAGAGGAAAGTGCCACTGCATAAAGCTGTTACTAACAGCAGCAATAAGGCTGAAAACATGGAATCAGGATTAAACCTAAGCGCAGCAGCAGATGGCAAGATACGCAATGCTGCCAATGTTGCTTACAGTTTCTCATTCACAAATAATTTTAAAAATTTACCTCAGTCCCACTGACACTACATTCCCCATTCCTTCGAACAGGGCTCCTTTAGTAAGACGCTTAGCGATAAAACTGCGCAACTCAGTCTCTGCTTCAGATGGCAAGTTAGTGTCCAGCAAGGAGAGGCTTTCAAAAACAAGAATAAATAGTTAGCAAAAAGTTAAGTGTTACTGTTTTGTTTCTTTGAACAAGCACAGAACCACCTGCTTCTAGATGGGGGCCCGCTAGGATCCTTCTCTGGCCTACAACTAAGTTGCTCTGCGACTACTGGCCCATCAGAAATGCACTCCGTGGTTTGCCTGCCAGACCAACGCCTGGAGCTGCGGTGTCAGCTGATGCTGAACTTCTCAGCAGTTACGAACCAGTCACTGCCCCTCTCTGTTCCTGTGTTTCCCCAATTGTAATACAGAACCACAACTCCATTACAGAGCTTGTGGGAAAATGTCCATTTAAAATTGTTTAATAAATTTGATTTACCTACTATCTACATGAAGACTTAAGTCAATACAGGAATGTTAAGTAGCAAAGAAAACAGTTTAATTCACAGATGGTAGTTTAAGACATTATTTGAGCTCTGTAGTTGTGTCCATCCCCTAGGTATTCCAGGAGAAGCACCCGAGGGACTTCAGCATGCTTTCATGGAGGTTTCTGCTTTGAAGGGGCTTCAATATACTTGCTTACTGTTCACCTAACAGCAATATGGTAAAGACTTTAAAGCGAGGTGGTAAGGGCAATGATGCTGTCCCGCAGGTTGGCTTTACCTGAAGTCTTCGCCGGAGGGTGTCTCTGCCCCCGCGCTGCCGGGGCTGCCATCGGCGCTGCCACCCGCGCTGCCCCCCGCCTGCTGCCAGCACCTGAAAGTCAGGCCCTGGCATCACCCGTTCCAGTCTCAGCACACAGCACAGGGAGGGGACCGCAGCAGGGAAAGGTATATGGCCTTAACCGTTTTAAAGCAGGAGCTGGGAATCGGGACGTTATGGGAGGAAAAAACTCTCGGGGGGGGGCGGGGAATAAAGCGAATTCCAGCATCTGGGAACTGGCCAGGCCTGGAAAGGGCGCGCACCCCCCGGCCGGCCCCGGCTGGCGGCCCGCTCACCTGCAGCTCCGGTAGCTGTACAGGCTGTGGTAGGTGCTGCCGTGCCGCTCCGGCCGCCGCTCCTCGCCCGCGCCGCCGCCCTCCTCACTGCTCTCCAGCTCCCGCTCGTCGCCGTCCGGCAGCGCCGGCAGCATCGCGCCGCCCGCTCCCCGCCGCCGCCACGGCCTCGCCTCGCCCCGCCGCCCCGGACCCGGCGCTGCCCCCGCCCCGCGGGCAGGGCAGGGCAGGGCGGGCGCAGCGGCAGCTCCTCCCCGGCCCCCGCTGGGTGCAGCCGCCGGCGTGGGCCGGCCGCGCCCGCTGCCCGGCCCCGGGGAGGCGAGCGGGGCGACGGGGCCGCGCTCAGGGGCCCGAGCCGCGCCGGGCACTGCCAGCAGGCCGCGTCCGCAGCCGGGGCGCAGCCGCACGCACCGCGCCGGGGCGGCCTGCGCTGCTGCAGCGCCGCAGTGTAACGCACTGGAGAAAGCAACGTGGAGCGGTGGTAGCGGTGTCGGTACAGGTCACCCTTCAGCAGCTGTTCGCTGACTCGATGGCAGGACCCGCTCAAATCACATTTGACAGGATTAGCTGTGTCACGTTTTTAAAAAGCCTACTCTTGTTTCTGAAATACTTTTTTTCCCCTGTTAAAACAGTACATTTGTTAGCTCAGCCCCGTGACAGGCAGTTCTCGCAGCCCAGCCCCGCGGGTGGGGAGCTGCTCTCCCCACCAACCTGCGGCAGGGCCGCTGCAGGAAGCCTACAGGTCTGGGCACTCCAGAGCCAGAAGTGTATGGAGGCTGACAAGCACCCCAATGGGATGTAACGGGGCGCAGGCACGGGAGGCTCTGCAGGGCAAAGCCAACTTTACAGTGCTCCCGGAGCACCATGCTCCCCCACACCTCAAGGCCTCCCCATCAACGAGCCACCTACATGGACACAGGTGATAACCACCAAAACACTGCGCAGAGCGGCCTGTTGAAGGGATACAGGCCGCTTGCCCCCTCAGCTGTCGTGGGGAAAAAAACCCAATTTCTCCTTCACATTAAACGTGGAGACAAGAAACCCTGCCAGGTGCCTCAGAAACCCCAACCCGCGGTAGCGCCTGAAACAAAATGGCGGCGGCGCGCCACCGCGAGGCACGATGGGAGCGGCCGAGAGGCGGCCGGGACCGCCGGGAGCCCGTCACGTGGGCACTCCCTCCCGCCGAGCCGCGGTGCAGGCTGGGAGCTCGGAGGCGGTGGCGCCAGGCGGGACCGTGGCGGCCATTTTATGTCTGCTCGCTCGCTTCTCTGAGGAGGCTGCTGTGGGCGTTGCGGCTCGCGGGGGAAGAGCTCGGCTGTCTCCTTTCTGTGTGAGTTGGGGGCGCCGCTGCCATGGGCCGTAAGAAGAAGAAGCAGCTGAAGCCTTGGTGCTGGTATCCTTCTCTGTGGGATGAGGCGGGTGTGGGGCGTTGAGTGGGGGAGGGGAGCAGCCTGGCTCGGTCGCGTCTCGGTTCCGTTCTATCCCGTTCTCCCCTGGGCTGCTCGCTCTCCTGGGACGGGGCTCATTCCTCCTCTCCACGTCCGTCACGATTTGGCTCCGTGCTTGGTGTTGTCCCATTTCTGTGCTCTTCAGCGCGGGGATGGGGCCTGGTCCGTGCCCTTCCTCTGCCCCGCCCCCCCTCCCCCTCGCGCGGCCTAGTCCGTCCGTTTCCGCCTCTCTCACTTGAGGCCTCGGCCTCGTCCGATCCGTGAAGCCGGAGCAGGCCGCAGCTTCCCGGCCGGCTGGCTCTGGCGCTCCGGTGGCGGATTGTCGGGATCGTGGACAAAATGGAGAACACTCTTTAGCCCCCGGGGGGAAGGATGTTAGCGGAATACAATAATAGTTTTTCAAGAAGTATTGGGGCGGGTGTAGTTAAGACACTTTTTTTAAAACTTTTTTTTTTTTCTTGGCTGGGGGCGGCTTTCAAATTGCAATTGTTGCATCAAAGTAGTTATAATTTCTCAGATATCTCAGTATCTTCGATCACTCCTTTAGAATCTGCTTTGTGTTGGGGGGTGATTACAGTTTTATCTTTTCGAGTGCTAAAATGTTTTTGCCCGGTCTGAAATTGTTTAATAAAGGAATTTATAAGTTGCTCTGAGATCTTTTACCGTTTCGTGTTGGAAGGCATCTGTCCTACTACCCATATTAGTTTCAGTTACTTTAGTGTGAGGGATGCAAGACACACATTGTATTAAAAAGGAACCGCTAATAAATAACAAATGTCTATTTGTCTCACTTAGGAGGATATGTGTGGAGTGTTTGCTGAAATATTAATGCCGACCTGCCAGAAAGGAAATCGCAGTTTGTCTCTTCTGTCACATAGATGTCCAGAAAGTTCTTTGCTTATAATCTGTTTAGAAATAAAAAAATCTTTAACGACAGCAGTAAATTATGCAGTGTCATAAGAGTTGGTAGCTGGATAAGTGAAAAAAGAAAGGAATTTTTATTTTAAACTTTTTTTATGTTTTATAAATGTTAGTTACTCATACTTGTTATTAAATAGGCACTTATAAGTATTTAGCATCACTTACCTTTTATGGATTTCAAGTCTTATTTCTCCTTCAGTGCTTTAGCAACTTTATTTTAATCTATATGTATGCCGAGAAGGTATGAGTCCACTTGAAAAAAAACTAGGACTTGAAAAGCATGTGTCAAAGGATATGGGATCGAATGGTGATTCTGATTGCCTGCACACATCTTACCAGTTTGATATCTATGCAGAGGGAAATGCTGGATGCTGGGTGGGGGGGGTTTGGTTTCAGACTTCCGTGAAATATTTGTCATGCTTAGGATGCTCAGAGGTGCTCCCTATACTTTTGGTTTTTGTTTTGTGTGGTGGGGTTTTTGGTTGGGTTTTTTTTTTTTTTTTTTTGCTTTAGGACAAATCAGTGATGCAAATTAGCTTAGTGTTATATAGAAGGTCACTTTCAAGTTTCTATATTTCCTTAACAGTCTTCAATAGGTATTGTAACAGGGATTTTGATGATGAAAAAATCCTTATACAGCATCAAAAAGCAAAGCACTTTAAATGCCATATATGTCATAAGAAACTGTATACAGGACCTGGTTTAGCTATACATTGCATGCAGGTAAGAGGTTTTAGGCTTATATAAGCTTTTCTTGACAGTTTCTAGAATTGGAATTAATAGTAAAGGTGGGGGGTTGGGGGCATTCCAGAGTCTTAAAAACTGATGAGAAAAACACACAAGTGGCCTGTTTCCAAATCAGGAGTCCTGCTGTGTCAGCAGTCATACAGAGAGTATGCAGTAGAGATCTCTGCTATCATTTTTGGGGTGTGGGAGGAGTGAAGGAATTGTATTGTCCTGGTGTTCAGGAGATAAGTTTATATAAAGTTTTAGAAGTTAATCTTAGTGATTGGGAAGCACATACCAGGAAAATACTTGGTCAGAGAGATTCTTCCCATTAAGGATATTCCTTTTCTATCGTGAACTGGCTGAAGAACACATAGAATCTTAACATGAATTGTGGTTAGAAAGACTTTTTCTTTTCCACTTTAGGTACATAAAGAAACAATAGATGCTGTTCCAAATGCTATTCCTGGAAGAACGGATATTGAACTGGAAATCTATGGCATGGAGGGCATTCCAGAAAAAGATATGGAGGAACGAAGGAGGTTACTTGAACAAAAAACTCAGGGTAAAGTGTAATCTAGCTAGTTATTTCCCTAGTCTGCTTCGTACTAATGCTAAGCTGTGTGGTAGAGGCCTCACTTCTGAGCGGGGTAAGGGTTGGGTTTAATGCATTCTGACTGCAGCTCTAGACATTTGCCAGTCACGTAGGTTGAGAGAGATTTTTCTTTTCCTGTTCAAAAGTAGCTGCATGCCAGTGCAGCTATAATAATTATCTAATGATTGTTGTGATCATGTTCTTATTTTTGAGGGTAAGGTGAGGAAAGGCCTGGGGTGATAGAAGCCTTGATGACACCCAAATACTTGATTTCTTTGCTCTTAAAGTATACCTTTGTTTGAATTGTTTTGGTTTATTCTGGACAGCATGACGCTGCCATATGAACGAAGACCCCCATGTATGTTGAGGGTTATTACAGTGTGTCACTTTCTTTGCCTTTGTTATTTGTATGTATAGGTAGGCTCACATAGTTTTTCATCTTTGTAATTCTATGAATTGTTGAACACGCAGAGAAGATTTGAATTTTATGTTTTTCATTCCAACTAGAATACACCAGACAAAACTAATTTCATAGAATATAATTTGCCTTCAGTCTGACCATTGTACTCTTTAGCAGAGAGCCAGAAAAAGAAACAACAGGATGATTCGGATGAATATGAAGATGATGAATCTGCAGCTTCAACTTCATTTCAACCCCAGCAAGTTCAGCCACAGCAGGGGTATGTTCCCCCAATGGCACAACCAGGTTTGCCTCCTGTGCCAGGTGCACCAGGGATGCCTCCAGGTGAGATGGTGTTTCAATGCTAAAAAGCTGAATAGAAACTCAATTTGCTGCTTATATACTGGAGAATTAATCTGGCCTTTCTAACGCTGGGTGGTAGAGGTCACAGAATAGTTTTGTGAGGTGCACTTAAGCAGTTTCTTCTTTTTCTTGCCCCTTCTGTGTGTGTGCATGTCTTCCTTTGTGAAGTAGATGAAGACACCTAATACTTGCACCTAGATTGAAGGAATATGGTGGTAAGACAGATTTGTACTTTAAACATAAGTCTACCAGTGATACTTGGTGGTGGTATTTTGTAGCGAGATTCTGGAAACAGCAGAAAGCCTGGCATATATCTATCTAGAGACTGCTGACACCGAACAGGCAGTTTATACACAGGCAACAAATATATCGAGGAGAGAATTTTGATCAATGACAGTGAGCGAAAACTGGTCTCGTTTTGTGTAATGATAAGGCATGTTCTTTGGAGACTACTGAGAAAACTTACACAGTCTCGCAGGGCTGATACAATGAATCTTAAGTCAGATTTGCAGATGATCTTTTATATTGCATTGTTTGTAAGCAGTGTTATTTCAAAAATCAATCTTTTGGAGCTCCTGCAAAGCATTTTTTCCAGTCTAAATTTATTAGATGACATTTGTTAGCAACTGTGTGTTGTCAGAGTTGTTTAAAATTTATTTTTCTTTTAAGGTATACCACCATTAATGGCAGGTGTTCCACCTATGATGCCTGGAATGCCTCCAGTTATGCCTGGAATGCCACCTGGGTGAGTAGCAAGAAAGACTTAATATTACATGTTCGTACTGTGCATTTTAAACTGTAACAGAAAAAGTAAGGCTAATTAGGAAAATGTACATAGGAACCTGTGAACCCTGTAACCTTAATATAAAGGCTCACCAAAGAACTGGATGGCTGTAAACCAACATTAAAAATATGACCAAACTCTGAGTTTATGTATAAAGTATGCTGCCTTTCTCCTAACTTTACTGAGTAGTAGTATAATAATTTAAAGTTTTGTTGTGTTGGTTTAGAGCCTCCTGTGAACCCTGTTTCTTTGTATGTTGCACGTATGTTGTGCACCTGGTTATCAGTCATCAGCCTAACAGGAAAAGATACTGGATAGTTTAAATTCTGGTATTTTGGGCAAAAGTAAGATGTTGGTTTTTATGTTTGTTTGGGGGTGACACCATACCCTATCACAATGTATTTGGAAAATCACAGTTAGATTTTTGATTTTGTCATAAATTTTCACAGATTACATCAACAGAGAAAATACATGCAGTCATTTTGTGGTGGAAACATGTAAGCATCTCATTAATGTAATTCTAGGTACATTCATTATGCCATTTTATGTCGTGTCTTTGATAAACTTGAAATTGTCTTACTGAAAACCTCTGAATATTGCCTAAGAATTTGGGGGAGATGTCTGGTTAGGTTTTGTTATTATAATTATACACATTATATTATTATAATATAATTATACACATTATATTATAATATCTGAAGTTTTTATGCTTTAGCTAAATGAATATTACAAAGCTATATAATAGGAGAAATGCATTCTACAAAATATTAACCAAATAGACCCTTAGGCACTTACAGCCTCTCTTGAAGCAGAGTACAGCTCCATGTGCTTGAACCTTTACACTGCAGGACATACTGCAGGAACTTTGTTTCTAAGTTCTGAAGTTCACTCTTAAAGGTTGCTCTCTTTGGTGACACAAATACTGTTCTAATAGTCTTTGAATTTAAAAATCATGTTGTAGTTGAACATCATGTGGATGCTCGTCATGACTGGTTTTCCTGGGTGGAAACTGAGCTGAGTTTTAGCAGGCTTGCTGGTGCTTAGTCTTTCTTAAACTCTGTTAGCTTGAGGTGAATGTAATACCATCTAGTAAAAGACACAGACTAATTTGCAAAAAATTCACTGCGCTTCCATTTGCGGGGAGGAGGTGGTGTGTGTTGCATTATGATAGTTTAATCTAAAGTTTTGCTTACTTAACGTGATGATCTTTTACAAAAAATAAGTAAAGAAGAATTAGGACCTAGGGACCTAGGAAGCAACTTTAGGTTTTAGTGTGGCACTAGTTCTAGTACTATCCCTGCAGTTTCTCTGAAAGTCATCTTTCTGGGAGCAGCAGGCAGCAAGCATCCAGCACTTTTTTTTTCTTTTTTTTTCTCCCCCCCCCCCCCCCCCCCCCGATGGTTGTCAGAATGGGTGGCAAGACTGACTTTGCCTTCTCCAACCATTAACCCAGAAAAGGGTTGATGGTACAGTGTTCCCAGTCACATTACTGCTGCTGCTTTGGTTTTCTTTTGTAGCAGTGGTAGACAAGTTGAGAATAAAAGTAAGACTGGGTAGCCGTTTGCTTTGCAGAATGAATGCCTGCCTGCTCATGATGAGTTCTTTCGATTTTTGAAACAGGAATGGTGAAGGTATCTTGACTTTGTCATACAAATAGAAACTACTTCTTAGTGGGGGTTTGGTGTGCATTTGGCGGCTACATATCTGCTTATTTTGCTAACTAAAGTAATAAGCATTCCTTTATTTTGTTTCCCTGATCTGGCTTTGAGTGTCTGGAAAATTTAAGCAAACTTGGTTTGTTCCCTGTGGAGGAATCATACCTATTCATCTATAGCTTCCCAATTTAGAAGTATTTAGTATTGTAGACAGCTTAATTTTTATGGAGTTGCAGCCCTGTGCGGGAGGAATTTGCTTATATTAAGGGTTGTATGTATGGTTTAGGTGGGGGAACATGTATTCATTTGTAGTATGGTTTAGTAGACAAGGATAAGAGGAGTTGTTTAGATGCCACCTTTCTGTGAGGAAATACAGAGCAATTTTTTTCTCCAAGAATCGGCAGCAAGGGAAAAAAAACCCCAACAACTTGTTTTTAATATAAAGGAAAAACATGCCATAATGAGGATTTGTCATTAAAAAAAATAATTAAAATCCCACTTTTCTATCCTTAGTGTAGGGAATATTTACTGTAATTAAAACTCCAGAGGCTTTCTTATGCTGTGGTCTCTGCTTTTATTAGTATTTTCTGGATATTTTTATAGATTTGGGTTGTCTGCCATTGACTGGAGGAAGGAGAATATGTTAAAATAGCAGGAGGGTGCTATAACCAGTAGTGGACTTGTGGTGTCAGAAAGGAGTAACAGCAGATGTACAGTGTTCTAATGTGATTGGAGTTAGCTGTTTTTCCTCCTTTCAAATTTTCTGAGAGTATACTGAAATCGGATTCTTGTAACTGCTGAAACTACTAGCCTGAAGTAGATTTCAAGGGAGACACCAGTTTTGGACCTCTGATAATAGTGGAAGTGAAAGCTTTAGGAATTAAAGTTCAAATGAAAAGTGTTTGGAGAGGGGTATTCTTGGTTTTGGTGGGTTTGGGGTGGTTTTTTTGGCTTTTTTAGTAGTTGGGTTTTTTTTTCCCTTGTCGTGCAAAAACATTTCCAACTGAGGAGTCAGCTGGTTTTCAGTTGCCTCTGGAGGTTCTTGAAATTCTTTACTGTAATTTTTTTATCTAATACAGGTATGTGCCAATTGTCTTAATGGTTTATCATGAGTGTTCATACCAGTGCTCATTTTCTGTTTCATAGGATGATGCCAATGGGTGGAATGATGCCTCCTGGGCCAGGAATACCACCTCTTATGCCTGGTATGCCACCAGGTAGGTCAGGGTTGTCGAACTCGTACTATGGTGAGAGCTAATTTTTTTTTTTATTATTTATTTACTTATTTATTTATTTGCACTTATATTTAGGATTTATATAAAGAATATACAGACTTATGCACCACCTTGGTGTGGATTGATTGCCACAGAAGCCACTCTTTTGTACGTAGGTGAAGGGCTTGATTTATGGCTTTTGATTATTAAGAATTATCTGTGTTTGGTACCATTGTGAAGGTAAAAGCCAGAATGTAGTTAACTCTTCCTGTTGCACTTTCTCTGGCTTTTGTATTGCCAAGTCTCTCTTAATCCCTTTTTTTGATGTCTGTGGCTGCAGCTGAAAAATTGTAGTGATTGAAAATGTAGGAAATGAGAAAAAATGTTGGTGGTATACCCAAGTAAACCTGCTGTGTGAAGAAACGAACTGAAATGTTGGTGTCTTAACCATGGCTAGAAGAGATGTTTATTGATTAAGCAGCATTAAGTTTTGAGGGTGTTCCACCTGAGCAGCAGCTGTGCTGTGACAGCTTGAGGTTAGCAGGTTTCCCTGTATTTCTTACTGGAGGAGGAGGCAAGCCAGTAGGACAGTTACAGCCTAGTTATCCTGCACAGTAATATGATGGGAACTCACGCAAGCTGTTAACTTCCCATCTCTGAACCTCTCCTAGAGCCTCACGTGTAAGAAGTGCATGTATTGTGGTGATAGGCTACAAAAAGTAGCCCTGTGTCACTGTTGCACTGTGCTAAAGACCCACAGCAAAGCTAATTTGTGTTACTATGGTCAAAGTTCTGGTACGGTTCGTGATGGCTGCATCTTATAAGTCTTATCCATGCACTTGGAAGCATAGGCACAGTGTGTTGGAAACAGTTACTGTGTTAATTGTGTTGATTTACTGAGAGTATAAACTTCCATCATTGAAGCTGTACTATAAAATACAACTTAATTCAGTATTGCTCTGAAGTGTTTGAGGTTATTGCCTATGCATGGACATTTATTGGTGACTGCTGGTGATACCCTTTGTCACGTTTTATTTTCCTGTTGCCTTAAAAATCCATCTTCCTTTGGGGAGACACTGTTTTAAGAAACACTGTGAACAGAATCCTCTAAAGGAATACTCTTCCTTCAGCCTGATTTTTAACCAGATCTTTGTGGTTTGTAGGTATGCCACCGCCTGTTGGTCCTCGTCCTGGGATGCCTCCAATGACACAAGCACAGCCTGTTACAGCACCAGGCATTCTTAACAGGCCTCCAGCTCCTGCTGCATCAGCACCTACCCCCCAGCCTCCAGTTACTAAACCACTCTTCCCAAGTGCGGGGCAGGTAAGGTATCTCATAACCTGGAAGCTATTGTTATATTCTTCAAATTGCCCCTGTGTCAACAGTGTCTATTCTTTATTATCAAGGAGGCCCAAGAAATGACGGGTTAAGTTTCTTACTTGTGTTGATTCTAAGTTTAATTCAGTGTAGTGCTTGAATTAATTTTGAAAGGTTGTTTTGTTTGTCTTACAACAGCAATGAAACCAGACAGAAGTTCTGTAACCATGGGGGGAAGAAAGGAGTAGGCAAAACTTTGCTTAATCCCTTTAGTTTGTCATTTATTAAGGGTGCTTTGGGTGGGTGAAGGGATCTGTTAGCTACAGGACTCTGATTGCCTAGAACATCACTGGAAATTTCCAAAGTGTAGATCTTGATGTGACTTGTTCTCTCCTGTTCTTTTCATAATATTTTTACTGATAGATGATCAGTAATTTCTACTGATAGATGGACTAACTTAATTTATTCTGTAGTCCTGTTAAACGTTTCCTGAATTAGGAGTTTTTTTGCTTTAAATAACGTTCAGGAGTAAGTTAGGGTAGTAAAAATTCTAAGTGTTTTGGGGAGGGAAGTGGGGAATGGATAGTGGCTTGTGACCTCTACCTTTTGATTTCTCTTGTGTATAAGCTGTGAAGTTTTTACTTACTTTCAAGTATGTTGCAGAAAACTTCGTAGTGTACTATTTGCATTTTGGACTTCTGCAGGGAAGGTAGTTGTTTACAAAACCATAGTCCTTTCATAAGAAAGGACTTGAGCATAAGAAATCCTTTCATCTGGATACTTTCCACCCATTTGTTTGGAGACTTTTCACTGTTTCCTTTCTTTTATGCTACAGATGGGGACACCTGTCACAAGCTCAAGTACAGCTTCCTCCAATTCAGAAAGTCTGTCAGCATCTTCTAACGCTCTGTTTCCTAGCACAGCACAAGTACGCAGGAAGTCACAGTTAAAACAAATTGCTTTGCAACTTAACCCTTTGGACCGTTCTGTAAAAGCTAAAATTGACTAAACATCTTCAGATAATTTCTGTTATATTCCTGATTATGTTTAGCTGGGAAAACTGCAGAGTCCTTGATTGTGAGTTGCATCTTACTAGAAATAAGCATGTCAAAGTGCCCAATTTTCTTAGTGTAAAAGAATGAAATGTTACATCCTGGTTCTAAAGGGTTAAAAAAGCATGAAAGCAGTTAAATGCATTTTAGTGGGCAGTGGTTAGCTTGATGCATGGTGAAGGCTTTTTAGTTTGTTGTTTAATATGGTACATCATAACGTAGGGAATTTTGTAATGTGCGTTGTGTGCAAAAAATTGAAATACTTTGTTTTAATTGGAAAGTTCAGGTAATTGTAAATGTGCAGTGACTAGAAACAAGCATTCTCTCATAATTAAAGCTTGCTTTGGAGATCGCTGCATCTTCAGAGAAAGCTTGGTGAAGCAAACTTTTCTCGTCTTAACAGTTTTAATCTAAGAAAAAAGCAGGAAAGATGAGATGCTGGAATCTAGTGAACCTCATCTGCCTTCAGCTGATCATTTACAGGCGAGGCTAAAGATTTATAGAGACAATAGTACTCTGAAAATATTGCGGTGTTTTCATAGAGAGAACACTTAAAACAAAAACCCAGACCCAACAGAGGTTTCTTAAATATTGAATGAAAACATTTCTTAAATACCTAATTATAATGAATACTAACATTTTGAGCTGTACTTTAAACTAATGGTTGCTGAAGTATGCTAATAATTTAGTGAGGTCCAATGAATTTATACTAATAGGCTCTTAAAGAAACCCAGTGATTCAGGAAAGATTTAGACACTTACCAGTGTTTGAGATTAAAAATTTTGATAGGGGGGGTTTTTTGTTGTTGTTCCTTTTTTCTAGTTGTGCCTTTTGACCTGCAAATTGTAGACTTTCCAAATTGTGTGTGTGTGTATGTGTATATACTGGGGTTTATTTTGTCTTGTTTTCAGTTGCTGTAGTATGCAATAAGGCTGAAGTTTACTTTTGTCAAGCTTGTTATAATTGCGTATCTCACTGGAAGCTTTCAGAGGTCTAACAGACATCATTTAAGTTTTCTTACGCTTTGAGAAATAAATATTGATCTATCTCTGTGTTTCACAGGCTGCAGCAGCTGTTCCAGGTCCAGTTGGTACTGATTTCAAACCTTTGAATTCTACACCTGCAACAACAACAGAACCCCCAAAACCTACATTCCCTGCTTACACGCAGTCTACAGCCTCAACCACTAGCACGACAAACAGTACTGCTGCTAAACCAGCTACATCTATAACAAGTAAGCCTGCTACCCTCACAACCACCAGCGCAACCAGTAAGTTGATCCATCCAGATGAGGATATATCACTGGTAAGTTAAAATATTTTCATTGTCTTCCTGAAAAATGCAGTTTATGCTGATAGGGCTGATTAAATAGAACTTCTATGCTCTGCGTTATGTGTATCTTAATAACAGTGAAAGTGCAAATTGTGGAGAGTTCATGTAACAGAACCACACATCAAGAAAACTTCTCCAGTTGCAAAGCGATGGCTGGCAGGTTGCAGTGATCTTGCTGCAGATCTAAGCCTTATTTCTGTTGGTGATAGGAAATTACTTAAAATATAATTTGGACTTCTGTTCAGTGTGTGAGTTAAGCTTGGAAGTTAAATAGATGTAGGTAATGAGTGTAGGACAGAAGGCTTAAGTTTGAAGTGGTTTTGGTGCTTTTACAGCAGTCAGAAGTACGTATTTATGGATAAAACAAATGAACCTTAACTTCAGGTATCTTTAGATTTGTATTTTGGCTTTGCTGTTTCAGCTTGTTAAGGAGGAAAAAAAAGGCTTTCCTCAGCGGAGGGAGGAAATGCATGCAGAATGATAAATTGGCCAGTGTTAAACAGTTACTTTGAAGGAAGGGGGGGAAAATGCAAACGGGACTGTGTATTGTTACTAGTAGCAGTCTTTGAACTTGTAAGGAAGTTGAAATAGCTAATACCTGTGATCTACTTTGTTACACTTTCATTTACTTTGCTTTTAGTCTTGCAATGTGTTATGGTGGTCTGTTCCTGGTTTTAGGAAGAGAGAAGGGCACAGTTGCCTAAATATCAGCGCAATCTTCCTCGGCCGGGACAGGCTTCCTTGGGTAATCCACCAGTTGGACCAATTGGAGGTATGATGCCACCACAGCCAGGAATTCCTCCACAACAACAAGGAATGAGACCTCCCATGCCACCTCATGGTAATCATGTTTCCCAGCTTTCTTTTCTTGAAAAGACTTGTTTTGGCTATAAACTTTTTTTAAAACCCAGTGGCATGTACTGGCAGGGGCTTGAAGCTTTTCACAAAATGAAACTTCTGCCCATTATTAAAAAAAAAATAAAAAAAAAATCTTCTTTGCATCTTAAATGTTCTGTTTATAGGTCAGTATGGTGCTCATCACCAGGGCATGCCAGGATACCTTCCTGGAGCGATGCCCCCATACGGTCAGGGACCTCCGATGGTGCCCCCTTACCAAAGTGGACCTCCTCGACCTCCAATGGGCATGAGACCTCCTGTAATGTCGCAAGGTGGCCGCTACTGATGCTACTACACACGCTCTAATAGGTTTGGAGATTAAACCTTTTCTCATCTTGTGCTGTTAATATAGCCGAGCTTCCGTCAATTAAGGCTTCATTGTGACTTTAAAAAAAAAATAAGTATCTTCCCACATGCAAGGAGCTATTGGACATTCTTATTTTACACGGGAAAAATTATTTGGAATAATAACAGGAACTTTTCCTGATGTTGCAATTTATACTGTATGGCTTCTTTTTCATGTTTCATCTAGGTTTTTAGAAGTGAAGTATAGTAAATATGGTTCGTTAAATTGTGAAGGCGCTGGAATTACATGAACATACCACCTTAAAGGCAAGTTCTGTAACATTATGTTGCTATTTGTGAAATGATGCCTTCACAGCACTTCAAGTGCTGTTGGACTTCATGTCCCCAACATAGGTTGGTGAGGGCTGTAACTGTTCCCAACTACTTGTACATTTAAGTCTGAACTTGTAACAATATTTAATGTATTTAGAGTTCTTCCTGTTTCAGGGTTTAAGTAAACTGACCCACTAAGGTCGTGTGACTTTTCTGTACTGTTATAAACTTCATTGTAATAAAAGAAGAGAAAAATTTATATGCCTTTTCATTCATGACCAGCTGTGGACAACTGCCTGAAAGGTTTGTACAGATGCATGCCATGGTAGCTGTTGGTGTAATGAACACAGTTATTGGTGCTGTTTTGATAAAATCTGAACTACTTATTCTAAAATTAAGTGACTCCTTAGCTGCACATCTGAGTAGACAAAGACCTGTACACTTATTAACTGACTCCTCAAAAATGAGGCTGCAGGAGGCACATCCTAACTCTTGGTTGTAACTTTTCTTAATGCATAGGTTTCTTTATTTGTGCTTTCTTGTCCTCAATAAATTTGAAACGGATTTCTAGTCTGGCACTTGAAGGATGTAAAAGTGATTGCTCTAGGGTACATCCTAGTGCCAGATGTGTCCTGTTAGTTCACTCTTTTGACTGACTCTTTTTAATGTGCAAATGCATATGAATTTCAGGAGCCTTTTAGATGAAGATTTCTAGAAGCTTAGGTGCATGTCACATGGGTGAGTGACTTCCAGTTGATGTTGTATTGAAGTTGACCTGCAAAAGAGAAAAAGTAGCTTGACCTTCTCAGTGTATAAAAGAGACAGGCAGAGGGCAAGAGTAGTATGTTATATGCTTTCTTTTACTTTAAATATTGGGAATTTCAGATCTCGGCAGAGTCTAAAAGATGAGCCATCTGATTTTTTTTTTGTGCTATGATCTGGCTGTTGGCTGAGTTTCTTGAGCCATTTAATGACAGTGTCTAGAGTAAGAGACCTTTTTAATCAGTTCTCCTAATTACAGTTATCAGAGAGGTCTTCCCCTTAGGAATTAGTCGCTTAATAAGTGTAGAGGGATAAATTACTGTCAAGGTTATAATTCTCTGAATGTTTAACAATGCTGTGTTAGGGTGCTACATTTCTGATGAGAATGAAAATGTAGAGGGAAGCTTTTTGGAGAGAAGTGAGAGCTTCCCTGGTCTCTTCACAACGGGGGAAAAAAGGAGTTGTTAATTTTTCATTTGCAGGTCAACTTTAAATACATGTTCCAGCCTCAAGCCTTATCTGTGCAATTTAATTTCTGGGGATATCTCTTCTTTTAGGATAATTAGAAAGATTATCAGTATTTTTGTGTCAGTTTGTTCCATAGATGTTTTTGTAGTTGGTGGAGTTTCTTCACTTAATTATAGTACTGAGCATTATGGCTCTTTTTCTTGAAAGTCCTGGGGTTTTTTTAGCCACGCTTAAGTACTTCATGTGGCTTTATTCTGTACTGTCTCTTAATAGCCCAGAAATACAGTACAGCTAAAATAATGTGGTGTCTCTCAGCTTCAAACCTGGGGTCATGGAATAGCTCATAAAAGCATCCAGTACAGGCTGATTACAGCTGAATGGCCTTAGTTTACACATTAAGGATTGTCAGGCACTTGTTCTGAAGTGTTGAGCAGTTTTAAGACCATAACTCCAAGCCTCTGTTGAGAAGCAGTTCTCTCTGATCACTGGTATCTGCTGATCACCTGTCAGATGTGCAGTATTTGGCTTGCAAATGTGCTGAGTGGGCCTTAATGTCAGATCTTCTGTTAGCTCTTCATCTTGCTTTATACATAAATCTAACAGATAAAACTGTTTTGCTAAGGCAATGCTTTTATACTCTGGTTTTCTTCTGTTTATCTAATAAGGATGATAACAAAACACTGGAGAGATGTTTACAGTGTCTTAGATTCATGCTTTTTGTAATACTACACATAAAATTCATATATTATAAATTGATCTTAACTTCTGCTTTTAAAACTACAGAACTTCTTGCTTTTTCTGAAGATCATATTGCTGCTGTAAGGATGCTTTGCCCTTCTGCCCCTAGTAAAGTAAATACCTTCTTCCTTTGGTGTCTTTCTGTAACTTTCTGTATGTTGTTTTCAGACCCCTACTTTTCCTGGGATAAATACTTGAAAACCTTACTGCATGCACTGTTAACTCAGCATACTCTGCAAGTTGTATTAATTAAGAGTTTCCCTCTTTTAAATAGTGAATGTCTCATTGTTCCAATAGTAGTACCATTTTGTAGCTAATACTACATAGTTTGGATGCATTTTAAGATGGCACTTCCCTTAGTTGTGTTTTGATAATCTCTCAACTAAGTACTGCCACTTATTAGTTATATGGTATTTTAATAATCTTCAACAAGCAGGTAAACAACTTTTCCATGATTTTTCATGTGGATACTTACTTTCCTGCTTCTGTCATTTCTGTGCTGTAAGAGCTGTGACGTGGCTAGCTTTAGTTACTCTTGTGTCTCTTGTGTGTACTCTTCTGTGACCAGGCGGGTATTTCAGTGCGTATGTTTCTGTTGGTCCCTGCCTTCATTTCTGTGGATACTGCTTCTTAATGTTCAGAGAGTTGGATTTATGGTGCATTTTTCCAAAAAGAGGAAAACTACTTTGAATGTAGTAATTGCTTGTATAAAGGCAAAGGCTTCGTTTACAGTACAAAGTTCAATCAACATAGTTGTGCCAGCAAAATCCCTAATTAACGCAGCTTGCAGACAGCTTTGTGCTTTGGTTAATCTCTCCCAAGATTCTGCAAGAGATTGCAGAAAAACATCGATATATATTTGTTGCAGGACTCTAGTGATACAATTACGTAGGCAGAAGCTTTATTTTTCAGTTGTTGCCTAAATTTGCCATGGCAGATCTTACAATAAAATTAAAACTTGCAGGTGGGTTTTGATCAGTCTTTAAATTGGAATGTAATGCAGATGTTGAATACAAAAAAACAGGCTGCAAAAAAAATGTTGAGGCACAGGTGGGAAAATATGTTTAGCAAAATATTTGGAATTTATGGCATCTAGGACTTGTTTAAAAGGTTCTAAATTATTTTATGCTTTGTCTCAATAATAATTATCAGAGGGTGATTTTTAGAGCAAAAGGGATGAGACTGGCATGAAAGAACCTTGGAAAAGCCTGGGCTGGTTCTTCGGAAGTCTTGATGTGACTGTTTCGTACTGCCTTTAGAACATCTTTCTGCCTTTGGCAAAGGTTGCTTTAAATAAACCAGCTAAATTTTCAAGATTTTATGTGGACTAAAAATTTCTTCTGGAACTTTTGGATTATTTTTTTCCTTCCGCAGATGAGATTCTCAGGTGCTAATAAATTTGAGGCTGGGATGTATATGTAATAATTTCAGTGGTTAACTATTCCTCGCTCTGTGCATGCATGGGAAAATATAACAAGCTTCTAGAAACACATTCAGCTGCATCTGCCTTCTATGGTTTCTGCAATTATTTTAGCATATGGAGCTCTTGAACAGTACTTATATAGAATCTTAACTTTCTTAAAGCTTGGATAAAATTGAATGGAATATATAACCTGCAGTTATTTTATAGGAATAAAAATTCTGCATACAAGATAAAAAATAAAAGTATCAAGGTTACTTCAGATTTATAAACAGCAAGAAGGGCATTATGACTCTCCAGCTAAATTGAGACTGATACATCAGTCCATGAGCTGGGGCTGCAATTTAAAATGGTAACTAATGGCACTTAAAAATAATAGTAAATGTCTTAATAATTGTACTGGTCTAGCTTCTACATAAATACTAAGGTGAGGGCCAACACTTTCAGTGGCTGGTGGAATCTTTAACTCTACTTTTTGTGAACTAGTACAGTAAATACTATCAGTTATGGGAAAAATGCCCCAAAGCAACTGACTTACGTTCCATTGATCAAGATACAAAGCAAAACAAACTGTCCAATTCAGAAATAGCTACCAGCTGTAAAAAGTTTTGTTTGGGCCTAATAGGATAGGTGCTATAGCAGTCATTTTCTTTTGTTTGCTTGATCACTGGAATTTTGTTAACTTTGAATGCATGTCTTTCACTTAATTGGGTCATGTTTTTTCTAAAATTTAAATTTTTCTTCTTCCTATAGCCCTGCCATAGGACAGGCTGAGGCAGAGTCTCAGTGTTGCCCTGTTCAGTCTGAGGCAAGTGGGATTTATTTTATTCATTCTGGGGGCTTTCACAGCTTTATGGCTGTTGGATATTTATGTCCCCAAACTTGCAGCAAGTTTGGTGAAGGCCCCTAAATTTATTTTAATTTAGGTTTTTTATTCTCTTTTGGTAGATGGGCTCTATATTAATATTTATCTTTTTATTGTTGTTGTGTTTTTAAGAGTCTTTAGGGGGAGGGAACATGTTTTAAGATGTTTGTGTACCTTTTCTCTTAACGGAACAAGTTTCCTTCAAGGCTGCTCAGGTAGTCCTTGGTCACAATGCCCCCTCCCCCTCTCCCTGCATTGCATTTGTGCTGTATTTGTTTTTGGTAATGTGACTTTGTGTAGTTTCTGAACTAGTGACATGTAAATATCAGTTACTAATGTTTCCTCTTCTGGGGAGGTGTATTGAAGTACTTAAAATATGTTGGCTTTAACTAGTAAAGTGACATTTATAGTCACAAAATTGTGTAGCCTAAACTATAGAGTAGTTTCCTGGGAGGAGGTTGAGAGATTATTACTGCTGCATATGTGAGCTGCACCACAACAAATATTAATGTAGAGCCCTATGAAGAAATAGAGATTCAAGTTGGTGAAGTAGAATAGAAGAATGAGAAACCACAGCTGCAGATCTTTTTGGTTTGTCAGGTTCAGGGAAAACTTTTTCATCAGTGACTCGAATACACCGAATGACAATATTTTGGCTGTTGCAACAATATTGAAAGTAATGGCACTTTTTTGAAACTTTGTGGAATTCTGTCACATGTTCAAAATTTGCTTAGGTATATGCTTATCTGAAGTTCCTTCTTTCACACAGTGACTAGAAAAAATTCCACCCTTTGTAAAGAGAAATGAGCTGTAGCGTTGCTGCTCACTTTGTTGCAGATACATTGGCTTTGAATGCTTGAGGTTGCTTAAAGACACTGCAGCTTTCAGAAGAACAGGTTTTGTCCCAGGAGGTCTTGCAGCCTGTCAGCAGTGAAAGAGAAAATTAACAAATGTTGGGGGTTGGGGTTTATAGCTTTTTACAATTTTTGAGATCTTTTTAAGATTTGTGGGTTTTGATGAGCATAGACTCTGTTTCATTTCTTCAAGATTTTACTAAATAATGACTCCCATATGGTTTCCAGTAGCTTTAATTAAAGGATAGAGTTGTAATTCTGAAATTAGTCATGAGAGTGGATTTCACATTCCTGTTGTACTCTTCTTTGTTTGTACTCTGCCCTTTGCATTTTTCCCCTAAAAGCCCCCCCCCCCCCCCCCCCCCCCCCCCCCCAGATAGTCTAGTCTGACTGGAAAATTGACGTGTCCTATGTTAACTGTTTCAAAATGATTACTCAGCATGGTGTTGCTTTTCTAATTCTCATTGTGGTGCTGCCCATTATAACAGTGAAGATGAGAACAACACTTCAAGGTATACTACTGCAACCAATATTTACTGTTCCACATACTTAGCCTATAGGAGCGTTTGGCTTGGTTCTTGCTACCTTAGACATCCTAGAGAAATCGTGTAACCAAAAATGATATGCAGTATGGGTATGGCTTGTACTTCTTGCTTTAAGTATCTGAATCTCTTAGACTCAAAGTGAAAAATAGGCAAATTTTGACTGCCTGGTACTGAGCTTTGTTATCTGTTTCATTTAAGACCGATGCAGCACTAGGCAGTTTTTATCCAGCTACTAATACTCTGTAATCAAGCACACAAGGCTACAGTTCAGATACGTGTGCTGTCTTGTGTCCAGTGGAGTACCCTACTTAGATCCACACTCGGGTTCTGTCTTACAAATTGATACCCATTTTGATTTCGGAGAAATTGCTTTGATCTGTTCTTGTTGAAGGTAACTAGATTTGACATGCTCATGGAAAAAATGTCTCCAAAATTCAGTTCCTGTTTTCACTGTGTCATTGTTTAAGCTCTGTGTACTAATACTTCAGAGCAAATGAACAGTTTGTGATTCGGCATGTTTTGTGAGCAAAACGGCATTTCTCAGCGCCATATCGCTGTAGATTTTTTTTTTTTTTGGAAGCTGCTCTTAGACAATTCCAAGAAGATTAATTTCACACTATTTCTGAAAGATGCATTTGACATTAAGACAATACTGGAGGGTGTTACTGTGTGAATTAAAGGGGGGTTTTCCCTCTGGGTTTTCCTGCTACACCCTAAATACTACTTGTACTCTCTGACGGGTAGTTCATACATCCTTCGCTTCCATCCTTTTACATTCCTGTCCTTTCTGTAAGTCTTTAAAGGACTGGACAGGACAGGTCTTTTTTGTTCCCTCTTTGGAAGGCGGTAGCTTTAGCAGGCTACGTTCACGTTACTGTGATATGTTACCACAGACTAATGTTTGTCCTTACAAGTAATGATGTGCATTTTTCTTCAGTTTTGTCCTCGAAGATACACATTCACGTGCTGCTCTTTCTGGTCACAAGGATGGCATAATGGCTTTATGGTTTTTTTTTGCTGGGAGTATTTCCTCAGCTATTAGACCAGTTGGCCTGTTACCTCTTTAAAACAACCTGTAAAACTTTCATCTGGTGCAAATCATTCATATTTTGCTCTTTTTGTGAAGTTCTGTTAGTGGTGGTTTTGTCCCTGCCTCCTCGTGTGGATCTAAGGTGGATAGTTTTTTTACTATAGTTTACATTTACGCTGCAAATGAGATCTCTTTAGAGAGACTGAGTGAGTTTTTACTGACGCTCCGATATTGCAGCTCTCAGTATTGCAGCAGTCTGTCTGTCACAGTCGTACATCTCGCTGTTTGTGGAATTTCTTTTCTAATGATGTTAGTATTTTAGTGACATGACTTTATAGATATTAATGGAAGTAGGTATTGGGGAGTTCGGGTTTTTTAAGCTTAAGTAGAGGTACATACCTTTTCTTTTTTAAAGGGCAAGAATAGCTGATACTCTGCTAAATTGGGTGAATTTACACCCACTGTTTTTAATAAGAGAAGTGAAAGGGGGATGTGGCAAATAAAGTACATACCACGCATGAAGTTTTTGGCTTGCTTTAGAATTGTGTGATGAGATCATGTTTCCTGTGCCTTGCCTAATACAGGTTGTAGCCCTTAAATACTCTGAGGAATAGGCTGATTACCTGCAGAAGAATTTATTATTTTTTAAGTGCATGTACTTGCAATTAAAGTAATCAGACCAATGAAATAATGGTAGTGACTGGGTTCTATAACAATGCAGCTGTCGGTGACTACCATGTTTTCCTGTAACAGTTGGGGGTGGGTAAATACTAGTTGAGAATTAAGAAATTTTGAGGCAGCTGTTGGAGGGCTCAGGATAGAATTGAAGTGACTCTGAAGTGTAACGTATATAGCAAACTTTTTTGAAGTTCTGAAAAAAGCTGAGTGTTCTCTTCCACACTCTAAAAACAGCAGCTTTATGCAGCCTCTTGATTGTCAGAGCACAGATTCTCATGAAGACTAGTAGAAGAAAATACAGTTTGAGTACAGTGCTTGTAGATTCTGTTGTATAGTGAATGCATTTTTAGTTTTGTCTTGTGAAGGTCTCTTTGAGGGAGCCAGGCCCAAGCTAGAAGCTTGTTGCTTTTTTGGACAGCCACATCCCGCCTTGAACCACAGGGTGCAGGATGTTACCCTCAGTCACGTGTTCTTAGCATCCTGGTGAGTCAGTGCTGACTGACTGAGGGCGGGTGTTCGTACACCTGTTCGCTGCTGTGAATAGTGAGGCGCTTCTGAGCAAGTGTGCAACAGCTTGTTTTATTTTTACGAGCTTTCTTGCAGGAGGAACAATCGGCAGCACTGCTGTTTTAATGCTGGGGGGGTTTAACATCTCCATAAATACTGTCACAAGCTTGGTTTTTTTCTTAGGGATTAAAAGAAGTTTAAAAGTTTTGAGAAAATAGTAGAATTTTGATGCCAGTATAATCTTAAATAAAGAGATGAAGGCACAACTCTTGAGAGCTTGAAAGCTTCCTTAAAAATTCTCATGTAGCAGTTAAAGCATATATCTCTGTTAGCTGGCTGCCTTAGACCAGATTCAACTTCTGACATCTCAAGTTTTATTTCTTAAATTTTGTCTAAGTCTTAACGATGTCCCTAGGTGCTATTCATAAAGAGTGCGTGTACAGAATTTTAACTTCTGCTGCCCTTAGTAGCCAATCTATAAATGGTTTCTGCTAGCAGCAATTTTGAATTACTAGAAATCACTGCTATACAATGAGAGGAAGCTATTTCACTGTCTCCCAACTTAGGACATTACATAATGCTTTGAGATGAAGGTGTCATGCAGAGCTTCTCTTTTTTTTTTTTTTTTTTTTTTTTCTTTCTTTCTTTCTTTTTGGTCAAGTTATTTGCATATGTTACTTGCACTGAATTCTTCAGCTTCTTTCCCATAAATTTTCATGGAAGAAAATACATTTTACTCTTTCATTTGTAAAGTCTAGAGTAAGAAAACACACTTAATGAGACTGTTTAATGAAGGAACCTGGCAATGTAAGTATTGTAATTTCCTTTATGTTTGTGGTAGACAGCAGGATTACCTTGTTAAACTTCTGGCTTATGTATGAAAAATACCAGAAAATAAGAGCAAATTGAAAGTAGTTTTATAGTTGCCTTTACTTCATATGCTTTTCTTAAGCAACAAATTGCAGTAATTGAAGTTTGGCAGCTTTTTTAATGAAAAACTAAATTATGGGTTAAACTACTTGGTTTAATACAATTTGTGTTTCTGTTAACTAGCAGCAGAATTTCAGCATTTGCTACTTACTGGTAGAGAAGAAAAATTCCACAGCACTGCCAGTACAGGTTAGTTTAATCTGTAAGTACCTGATGTTCCTATTTGAAATAATTTGTTCAAATGATACCACTTAAATACATGAGGGGAATTCTGGTCTCTGAAATGTGAATGTATCTGTTATCTACTACTGTTTTCAGTAGTGAGTGAACGTCTAGATTTTTTTTTTTTTTAAGATCTGTAATGGTTTTAACTACAGTTATGGGTAGGTAATATCTGCAAGCACTTCTAAGGAAAATTTAATGTGGAACCTTAACAAATTGCCATCAGTTACTGAAAAGTGTGAAGATCTAAAGTTGAAGTAACTTCTTCAGTAACATGCCTATTATAAAGAGGCTGTTTTATCAGTGAACCAATTATAGGATATTATATTTGTTGTGTTGGGGAATAAGCATTTCTGTTTGTAAGATCCGTAGCAGTAATGTAATCTTTCTTTTGATTTTCTTTAGCTATTGCTAATTACTTTCTCCTACCAACAGATCTTTATTTTGTTAGGCCTGTAAGCCAGGACCTTGTTCTTCTTCTGCTTCTTTTTTTTTTTTTTTTTTTCCTCCTTAGCCCATTTCAGTACCTCAGAGGCTGCCTACAAATGTGGTTTTGCCCAGCTGTTTTACTGTATTCCAGAGTTACTGCTCTGCCTCTGTTCTTTTTTCTTAGGCTGTATTCCATATGCCTGGAAATTTTGGCACTTCGTTTTACAGAATATTTTACACTTTAAAAGAAAATAAAAGGGGGATTCTTTCTGATTGGATAAAACATGCAATCTTCTCAAGAATAGCAGCATATGTTTATTTTTATTTAAGCTTTGTGTACCTCATCTCGACATTATCAGCACAGGAGATGAAAACTTTCTGTGCAGCAGCAGGTAGCGTAGTTTCCCAGCTGGATGAGCTGTAAAGCACTGTGCTTTAGCTCGGCTCTGCAGGGCACGTTATCCCATGGTCAATTTGAGGGGCTGACGACATCATCAGGGGGGTAATTACACAGAGGCTGGGTGCTGGGAAGGTCACACCAGTGTGGTGGCTGAACAGACACTTCAGTTTTGCCAGCTCATCTGAATGGTCTAGAGTAGTTTTGTGAGTGACTCGACGCTTCCAGCAGTATTGCTTGTTTTAGAATTTTGAAATCTTCTGCGACATGGCAGAATTCATTGTACTAACAGAAAAGTTCCCACGGGATTGTATCTTTCCAGGTTTTAGAATAGTTATGCTTGAAGCCCATCTCCTGGCATCTTCTCTACATCAGTTCTCAGTCATTCACTTAATATTTCTTTGTATGCAAAACTACCTACATGCAGATTTTTGAATAACGTTCCATAGGTGTTTCTCCCTAGAATTAAAAAAAAAAAAAAAACAGGAAAGTTGTGTAACAAAATTTGTAACTTTTGCCTGTATTTCCTAAATCTTAATGGCAGATGTGCATGAATAACAGGGATACCTTGCTGTGGGGCCATTATCCTATTAACGGAATGTGTGCATCTTCTTTTAGCTTCTGTGGTTCGCCCTCGTTGGTACTTGATGCAGCGCTCAGTAATAAGTTGGAATGAGCAACTGGTTGCTTTTGGCTGCTCAGTTACTTTGTGAAGTCTTAGTTTTGACAGGGGTTTGGTGCTGACCCGCACTACCTGTACACCAGCTTGGCTACCAGTGCGGATAAATAAAGGGTAGTGGTGGTTTCTAGTGTCTTATGAACAAAAGGTTTATTTGTCCAGGATAGGTGAACTCTGGTAGAACATCATCTCTTTCTGAAACTTTTTTTATGGCAATTAATTACGGTACTCTAAATTCTACCAGAATTTTACTTTCTTTTGAGACAAAGACCAAAATAACACTGGGAATGGGAGCTTTCAGAACCATGTGAGCAGTCTGAAGTTGTAGCTCAACTTCTGATACACGGTTGCAGCAGCGGTCCAGCAGCCCTCCTTCCCGGTTTGGTAGGCTATATATGGAACAGTGAGTCGTTTCACACTATTTCCATAGACTTCTGCTTAATGACTCCAGATCACCTCTTCACAGGTTCTGGTCACTGTGCAACAAACCCAGACTCCAAACTGGTTTTAGAACCTTCTTAAAAGTACCTTAAAGCACGTGACTGAATTATGTCCCCTCTCGGTAGCAGTACAGCCACAGAAGTTAGTGTGTCGTGAAGGTTTTTGCTGTAACTTGATACTGCTTTTGTGGAAGTATTATGGAAGGGATGAGACCATTGATCTTTTTTAAAAGACAGGTGGCAAAATACTGGTGTTGAATTTAATTCAAGAAAGTGAGACTGGTAAGTATGTGCATCACTTTAATGCATGCAAATAATAGCAACTAGCTTAATGTTATAGCATTTGATTTACAAAGAAGATATAAAGACAGTACAGAGCTGACATCATTTGCATCCATTGGGAGCCTTCTGTGAACTGTGTGCTTCAGGAATGGTCACTGCACATATATACGGCTGTAATGTGTGTCTGCCGCTTTGTAACAGCCTCTGATTAAAGAGAAGTGAACCACTGATTCTGTGTATTTTTTCTCTTCTTGAGGACCTATTTAAATTATTATTGCAACGAATGTTAACTGTTGCAAAGTGCGTGTAAGTATGAAGTCCATCTTCACTCATGTTTGGGTTTGAGTAAGTTTGTGCTAGCTCTCGGGTTGTTATATAAACTACAAACCTCATTTGTGTGTTGTGTGAGCTGTAGCTGGAGACGAGCAAATGAATCCTGACTACTTAACCTGTAACTTCCTTTTGCTGCTGATCTGCTGTCCTGCTGCTGAACTGACTACACAAAAAATTTGACTAAGTTGGAAGATAAGCTGGAATAGTCGGGGGAGTATGGAGGGAAAATGTCTGACACTTTCATGAAAGCTGGTAGAGCGAGCATGCTGTGGAGTGGTCTGTTCTGAACTGTTTTAAAGCAGAATGCTGGAGAGATGCGTGTCCTTGCAACTCCTGTCTGCAGGACGAGAATGGATTACTGTGCTGGGCCACTTGGTCTCACTGTTTACACATAGATTGTGTAAATCTAAAAGGTGGTAAAAGGAAGATAAATCCATTATTTTAATGCTGCACTACCTGGACCAACTCATGCTGGTTTGAATTGGATGTGTGTAATGAAGAGGAACTTGACACGAAGTAGAGGACGCTTTAGGAGGCTCCCGCTTTGCGTGACCTCTTCACTGGAGTTTGTCCTCTGGCCCTTTTGGCTCTAGGGAAAGCGGAGGGGGCATTTGAGAAGTGGGACCGCTTGGTCCTCAGCGGGAGCTGGGGCAGTTGTGTGTTGCCTGGCCACTTAAGGCGGTCCCGAGTTTGATTTATTGGACTCTGGTGAATTGGAATATGGCTCAAGAGTAAAGAGCAGTGCTGCGCGTTCTGCCTTGTACGGCTTGGGACCCCGAGTGTTGGCCTGGAGGCTTAGGCGTTTTCTCTAAATCTTGGTCTTTCTGCAAGGCATGGAGGAAGGATTGTGTTTATAATGCCCTGATGAGATAGAGTTTGGATCCAAGCCTTTGTTTCCTAAGAGTTAGAAATGGGAGGTTTTGGAAAGCAGGAGCCCTTCTCTAGCACTCGGAGGCAAGAGCGTGGGGTGCAGTGGTGCAGGGTTGGGGTCGCTGGCTGCAGTATCGAGCCAGTTCTTGGCAGGCAGGAAGGACGCTAAGGTGCAGGATTGGTCTCTTGGCCCAGTGGTCTGGCTTTTAATTTTTCACCATGTTAACAGTTTCTTTTTGAAAAGAAGGTGTGCTTTTGCATTTGAGTAGTTGGTACAAACTGTTAACGCAGTCAGTGCTTTCTTTTAGCTCCTGTGCATTTCCACAAGTGTGTAAAGCCGTCCTTCTGCCCCCTGCTAGACCTAAGGCTGCCTTTAGCCCAATTAACTTTTCAAACAAAACCCACCCCCCCTGTCAAGAGTAGGGGACAGGGGCCTTTCTCTAGCGCTTGGTCTCTTGCTCCTAGCGGTTCAGATGCCAGGTCTGCTCTTCTAGTGCCCTGCCTAGGTAACCTTGGGGAAAGCTGCCTGTGGTCTGCTTAACCCCTTGGCATTCCTTAACCCTGGTGCAATCTGCCAGCCGGGATTCCCCAAGCACAAGGCGCAGCCCTCCGGGAGCGTTTTGCCGTTGTCCCCCAGGCTGAAGGCCAGGGAAGGAGGTGAGTGTTGCTGGGCCAGCTGTGGCAGTTGGGGCTGGAGGGAATAACCTGTGGTGCCGTCCTGTGTTGTGAGTTCACAGCGCCTTGCAATTCCTTTTACAGTTTTTGGCTGTGCCCAGATCTTGGCTGAAGCTGGAAAGGCAAATCATACCTTGCTACTGTTAGAACTACAGCTTCAGGTAGGGTAATTAAGCTTGTATAGAAATGGTAATTCTTCCTAAAGGTTGTTAAGGTAAAAATTTAAGCTGTATGGCAGGTTTTCGAGAAGTTTTGGTGACCATATCAGTGTCAATGTGAAACTCTAAGAGTATCCAGCTTTATTACAAGAGGCATCATGTGATAGGATGGCTGGAGGTACAGCGCCGAGACAGACCCCTTTGTGTTTCACAGCAGTAAGTCAGGTTAGCCAGAGCTGTCGAGCTGCGGGTGTATGCAGTAGAGAGATGAGTCCTGTACAGTGTGGACATTCCCTGGATATTGTTGTAAAAACATTGGAATTGTTTGGGCTATGAAATCATAAGTGTTTACAAATCTTCTAACTGCTCCCATCTCTGCACCCCTCCGCAGCTAGTCCTGTCCAGTGTGGTTTGTGGTCCTTCTTACACAGGGAAGCGGTGAGTGCTGTACCCCTGGAGACCTGCTGGTTGCCAATCCTGATGCTTTGCAAAGGCAGCTTAACAATTACTTCCTTTCCCTCTGTGCTTCTGCCCCGAGTATCGGCTTCCCGTTGGTGGGTAGCTTTTCCTACGTGGCAAAGTACACTACAGCCGGCGTAGTATTAATGTTTTCAGTTCACTTCAACTTTCTGTTGCTGTCTCAGAACAGTAAGAGCAGCATGTGCCCATTCTAGCCAGTTCCAGCTTCGTGCCCTGCAGCTGTACTCACCGAGGCTCCCGGGCCTCTGGGGGGGCTCAGCACTCACCCCCAAACAGTGTGTCCTGCCTCAGCACCATCCTGCCCTGCCTGGCAAGAGTCCAGCAGGCCTGAGCAAGCCCCTGCCTGCCAGATGCCGGGGGGGCAGGAGGTGCTGCTGCAGCTGTGCTGCCCCTGCTCACCGTCCCGTATGGCAGCACTCCAGCATATTCCCAGGCACGCATCACCACTGGAAGGTATGGAAATACTTTTTTTTAAATCTGAGTACAAGTCTTTATTTAGTAGATTTATAAAACAACTTTACATGAGAAGTACAAAAATATGAAATAGGCTTTGAATCTTCTTAGCTAAAACTACTGTTACTACTTTTTTTTTTTTCAAGCTTTAGAAACAACTTGCACAGTTGGCATCTTAGGTAAATTGCTCTCAGACATTTTAAGACTAGGAAAAAAAAAAAAGGTTCTATAAAGTAGCTCCAGAAAAGTAGCTGTATGTACCCGATCATACAATCACCATCAATAATTTATTAATTAGTTTTAAGACACAATGGCACAGACAGATTCCCACGCTGTAATTTCTCCTTTAATGAGTGCCATTGAAAGGTGCAGTATCACTTTCCTCTTCTAGTTGTTATAATATCATTAACTATAAAGACAAAACTGATTAAGAATGATTTGGCATGCTTTATACTTGTACCACTTGGATTTAATACCACTTTGTATTAAAAATTAAATAAATATAAATACGTTAAATAAATATATTGTATAAGAACCCCTCACTTTAAATATTAGAATTCAGCATTTCTTCATCCTGCACACACTTAATGCTTTGTCACAGCTTTAGGGCCAATGATAAGCAATACTGCATCTTCGAAACCGCAGGCGAGCCTGGACCCAGGTAGCAACCCCTAGCCCCAGAAAGGGGGCGGTTCTTTTACTGCTTTATCGCACCCATTAAAACCGCTGCCCCCGACTGCACTGCTCTGGGCAGCTCCTCTGTTTCCTGGGCAGCTCCTTTTCCCCCAGGACTCGCCTCACCTCTGGCTCTGCAGCTGCTGCCCCCCCATAAGGAAGCGAGGGACGCGGGACACTCGCAGCAACTGACACCGGTGCCTTTCTCTGCGGTTCCTGGTGTAGATCTAGTCTTGACACTGATTTCAGTCAAGGACTGTCACGCTCTTCCGTGAATACTGGTTGATAGTTAAAAAATGAGGTTTATTTTCAAAGTATGTAAACCTTTACCTGATTTTTCAAGTCCATATTCATTAGAACCTCACTGTATCTGCTGAAGTCTGAGACACTAATTTTCCAGGGTAGTACTGATGCAACAAATTGACTCTACGGGTTTTTTGATAATGAAGTGATTTCCTTTACAATCACTGTGGTGTGCCTAATGCATAATGTGGCAGTAGTGCAATGGCAGGTTCTCATGATTTTGCTACAACTAAAAGGCTCCATTTGCAGTTCCCAGTCCCTAGTAATTATATGATTTCAATCACTATTTTGATTCTCTGTAGTAAATAAAACACATCAGTTATAAAATCACATACAGTACAGGGATATTGGGTGACAGTTATATCCAGCTTTTACTCTCCATTTTCACCGTCTTGGAGTAACTCCATCATCAGGGTTCGTTGCTTTGCTGAAGTTACCGCTCGCTCCGTCGGCTCCTACAATCTCCCGATCCGGTGCAGGCAGAGGTACAAGGCACTTTTTGGAAGCTTGGCTTCTTCAAAGAGAGAAAATTCAGCTCTTTGATCCCACTTTTCCCTGCTAAAGGTAGGCCTGTTTCACAGCCCTGTGCGTGGAATGTTTGTCCCAGAGAAGAAAGTTCCATCCCTCTCCTCAAACAGCGTCTCCTGCCAGGCTCCGCTCTGCAGCGTCCTGATGATAGTAATGCTGGAACAGCCTTTCTCGGCAGCAGATGCGCATAGCGCTGTAGGTGTGCAGGAGCAGGCGAGGGAAACGAGCTGTGAAGTAACATACAAAATCATCCGGGATGGAGCCCAGCGTCTCCTGCACCTCGGGAGGCAGTTCTCTGTAGTGGTGCTTCTGTAAAGGGAAAAATCGGGGAAAGCTCAGTCAGGGGCCATGTGTTCAAGGAGCCTCTTTTAAGGAGCGCTGCCCTGCTCGTGGACAGAGTGACCTCGGGTCAGTCTGTCCTGAAGGAGCTCGGTCCCCGGACAGACACAGACAAGGAACAGCAGATGGAGGCAGAACCCCAGCGTGCACGTTGCTGGGGGAAGGCGGCCTTTACCTTATTTCTCATTGCCCTCAGAAGATCCCGTACTGAGCCTCCTTTATAGGACCTGAATTTTCGGAGGTCTGCAAAAGAGATTACAAGATTTCTTTTTGTGTTTCGATGCAGTTTCAGTTGCTGGACTCAAAATAGGCACACAGTATGTGTGTCAATGCAGAATACTTCGATTGGAAGAAAAGACTTTGCTGACAAGTGAAGGCCACGTACCAACGCTGAGGCAGCGTTAGCCTTACTGTCCTGTCCCAGCAAACCGGGAACAGCATGTGACTCCTTTCCCCACCGATAAAATCCTGTCCGTTACCTGTCTGAAGAGGAACAGTGATGTGCTCCCTCCAGTCCATCTTCACCACCTCTCTTCCGCCTCTTTCTAATTGCTTGACTATTGGACCATCTAAGGATTCCTTCTCTATCCGGTCACTAACATCCTGGAAGAGACAGACAGGTTAATTTCTAGTTTTGGTTCCATGCTTTTCCCAACAATTTAAGATTGCTGCTTCTGGCTCATTACAGATAACGGAGTTGATTCTGCTTCACTCCGTGACAAAGCGCCGTACACTGGCTTGTGCTTGGGACCAGGATCGAGAAGCCTGAGACAGCGAGTTCTTTCACCATCTTCCAAAGCCTTTTACCCCAGAGCAGAAGGTACAGCTGGGAAGAACGTCAGCCCCTCGGCCAGTTCCCACCCCACACCAGGACTAAGTGCAGATACTCACTACCGGGGGCTGCCTACCCTGTTCCTGCCAAAGCTGCCTGGCGACACAGATCATTTCAGTTGGAAAAGACCTTTGAGATTATAGAGTCCAGCCGTGAACCCAGCGCTGCCAAGGCCACCATGGAACCATGTCCCTAAGCACCACCTCTACGCGCTTTCTGAACGCCTCCAGGGGTGGTGACCCCACCGCCTCCCTGGGCGGCCTGCGCCACTGCTTGGCCACCCTTCCAGGGAAGGAATTTGGGCTCAGCTGTCCAGCCAGCTTTTGACCCAGCATAGAGGACACCCAGCCAAGCCCTGAGCAGCCAGCTTCTTCAGGGAATGCTGTGGGAGATGGTAGCAAAGGCTTTGCTAAGGTCCAGCCTTTCCCTCATCTGCTCAGTGGGTCAGCTGGTCCTAGAAGGAGACTGGGTTCATCAAGCAGGACCTGCCACTGGCTGGGCCTGATCCCCTGGCTGTCCTGCATGTGCCATGCGATGACGCTCAGGGTGACCGGCTCCATCGCCTCCCCCGGCACCGAGGTCAGGCTGGCAGGGCTCTAGTTCCCTGGATCCTCCTCCCTGCCCTTGTAGAGGGGCAGCACCCTGGCTAACCTCCAGTCTGCTGGGGCTTCCCCAGTGAGCCAGGGCTGCTGATAAATCATGGAGAGTGGCTTGGTGAGCTCCTTCACCAGCTCCCTCAGCACCCTTTGGCAACATGTTCTCCTACTGTAGCTGCTCGATCCTTCCTCACTCCACTTTATAACATCACATTCTAGCCCTCCTATGAACTATCTTCTAGAAGACTTAAATATTTGTTACGAGGTAGCACCTAGGTGCTACAAACTTGGCTTTTTCATTCCTTGCAATAAGGTCACGGGTTCTATCACCTCAAACACCCACACAGCTAGGAGAGACTGAATTCAGGATTTGAAGAATGGCTACAGGAGTTCTTAGAACTGAAAGGACAGAAAAGGTCAACACACCTGAAAAAACTGGAGCTGTTTTTCTAAACTCCAAAAGAATGGGTGTTTTAGCACACAGCTGGCAGACGGACGTTTCTGAGGGTCCATGTTTATCATCTGCTCTATTAAATCACGAGCAACTATGTCTTCTGCAAAGAAAAGGGTGATAATTCTTAGGCTGTAGGGAGATGTAACGTTCTCTACTGCAGAAAATAGTGTTCTTCCTCCAGCAGTCCTGAACACTACCCCGCTAGCTCAAGTGCCCACCTCGAAGACACACTGGACCACCCACAGTCCGTCAGTGGTGCTGAACAGGTGTGATTATGAAGATCAAAGCTCAGCTCTGTCCTACATGAAATAACTGTACAGTCAAGCTCGCAGGGTTCCGAACCGCGTACCCCAGAGACGCTTTGGGGCACTAACTCTTTAGGAGCGTTACTTCAGGAGTACAGAGTGCGGCTTTCACCACTGCCAGGTTGGGCATCGCTGTGGGCCACAGTTCATCACTGCCGTCGGCATTTTAACACCCGTGGAAAGTTCACTGAACTCTGTAGCGCTTTACATTTCCCGAGCTTTTCTTACCATGCCTCCCTGCATTTAAAGACTCCAGGCTGTATGCACCCAGCAGAATGTTGGCTTGCCGCTGCAGAGATTTGCCAAAGGGATGGCTGCCTTCAGATACCACATAATAAAAGACACAGCCAGCTGAAAAGATGTCCACGGTATATGTCTGCAAATAAACAACCTTTAATAGCAATAACACATTTTTTCCCCCTGAAGACTTTGATCATCACAGGGTAGTTTATTTTGCAATTAAGAGCAGAAGAAAACTTTTCAGCATATTCAGCTGCAAGCCAGCATGAATGCCCAGGTACCAAGTACTGTGTATCTTAAAAGTCTGACTGCAACTACGTGCCACCCAGGGGTTGCGCTGCCTTCGCCGGGGAGCCTGGTGGAAGGGTGCAGACTTACGGGGTTCTCTTTGCAGTCTTCACTCAGCATCTCCGGGGCGATCCACCCTTCGGTGCCTGGCACGCCCGACCGGCGGCTAAAGCTGTGCCTGCCCACTGCCAGCTTCTTGCACAGTCCAAAGTCTGAAATCATAGCTTTGACCTTCCCATGGGCATTAGGCATCGAGATGAGGATGTTATGGGGCTTCAGGTCCCTGTGGACTATTAGAAACGCCCATTTATCCACTCCAGCCCATCCCAACAATACTTGTACATTTTTAATACATTTGCATTGCCAATCTGTCAGAAGGCTGAACCACCGTTCATTAAACCAAAGTCCTAACCTCAAACTAGCGTCCTTCATAGAGGCTCATCACATCACTAGTCAACATGGTTTACATGCCTTCCATCCAAAAAGCAGCACCCTGAATAAATGGTAACGACTAGCCTGACTACTCCGGTGCAGCAGAGCGCTAGAGGGACAAGGCCGGTGTCAGAGGACAGGCACCACTGCTGCCAGCACGAGGTGGAGCTTCCACAACTCCCTCTGGGACCGATTAAACAAGCTCCCAGCACCAGGAGGGTTTCTCTTCTTTTTTTCAGTTAAGAAAACGCACCGCTCTCTATCCCATACCGAGACAATAGCCATTCTTACCAATACTGAGGGAGTGCAGGTAAGCAAGACCAGATGTCGTCTGTTGCAGGAGAGTGATGGGTTGTAAGCCATGGTGACTGAAGGGCTTCTGCTCAACGTACTGCGAATTACAAGAAAAACAGAAGATTCAGCCACAACATTGCTTATCATCACCCTCTGCATAAACAGTAAGTCTACCCCCTTCACCACCACCCCTCCGCGCCAAAAAAAAAAAGATTAGACTGGGTAAATCGTGCCAGCTGGTAACACACATGAGCCTTTTGGGCTTTGGTTGAAGCTCATGGTCTCTAAAACATCACTCAAAGCTGGAATTCTACATGGCACTGTGCTCCAGAGGCAAGAGTAGAGGGTCTCCAACATTCAGATAGGTGGGACGGGGAGGATGAATAGAAGGGAGCCCTTCACAAGAAGAAAAAAAGGGATGACAGCTTCTGTCCGTAGATAGTAGAGGGTCAGGGATGTCCTTCTAAAGGTCTGAAAACAGCCCTGTTGCAGGGACATGTAACTGTCACAGAGGTGACGGGGGACTCTCCTGCAGCAGGCACTTCAACATAAGCTAAAGGAAATGGAAGGCTTCCAGGGAGACTTCCACAGGTTCTGTAGGTTTGCAAGTGCCCCATCACCTCCTGTAAAGTGGCAGCACACAGCTCGATGGCTATGTACTGAAACTGCCGGTCCTTCTCTGTGCAGAAGTAGCGGATCACATTAGGATGTTCATCTGACTCTCGCAGCAGCTGTACTTCACGGTCTGCAAAGCTGAAGCACTCGGGAAGAATTCTTTTCACTGCGACATCACGGTTGTCAAATGTGCCCCTACAGACGGGAAGGAAAATCACATCAGCCTTTTACACTCTGCAGACAAAGACTGTAGAGAGCGAGTGACAACAGAAGACATTTTACAGAGGTGTATTAAAGCATTTCTCATGCTGGAAACAGGTATGTTTGGTGATTAAACATTTCTAAGGGAAGTAAAGTAGCTTTTGCTAGTGGAGAAATGTGGAATTAGTGGAAAATGTTCCAGACACACACAAAACACTGTTGAAAAAGTTTCAATTCTGTTCATATTAGATACCTGGGTAGCTTTATAATAAAAGAAAGAAAGAAAGAAAGAAAGAAAGAAATACTGAATGCAAATAAGACATTCATTGGTCTGTTAAATGCTGAATGCACATATTGTCTTCTACCTGTAAACAATTGTCCCTTCAGCTCCATGTCCCAATACATCTTTTGGGTTAAATGAAATCTTGCCAACCATCACCCTGTTCACATCTTCATCTGAATGAAAAACAAGAAGGGCTGGTTTAGGGGGGGTCCAGTCGGCCCTTCACAGCTGCACATCCTGCTGGGCCACATGCAGAAGTCTTTTTGCTCATGTTTAAAACAACACCACACGGTCAAACCTTCTGATCATCTCCATTAGGTACTCACACGGTGTAGGCAAGTACCCTCTGGTGACCAAGTGATGCAACGTACAGAGTCAAACACATGCTGGACACAACGCCGGAGCTCGGGTCCGGAAAGATCACGTCTCCAGCCAGTGTAAGAGACCAGCAGTTCTTGACACACAAACTCTTTCTAGAAAGTTTTGTAGATGTTGAATTTAGGAAATGGTGCCTGCCCGTTACAGAAGTGGGTTTACTAGCAGTTCCCCTGCACAGCCTTTGGAAGGACAAGAGTGCACAGGAAGATCAGGCGGGAAGCGCTGCATAGCCCTTATTTCCTGATTCCAGTTAATCATAACACATATTTTTATTTAAATGATCCTCTCCCTAGAATGGCTACAGGTTATAAGATTATACCGCCACGGACCGCATAATGCCTCAGACGGCAGTTAGGAACTGGGTGTTTCCCTAAAGCAGATCAATCATCCTGCTCAAAGTCAGGGCTTGGCACAGCCGCTCCGTGTTCTGCAAATGGTCAGGCTAAATGAGAATGATGGCCCTTCTCAGCCTTCTGCTCTGGGATGTATCGTCAATAAGTATTTTAATTGTTGTGCTGTATCGTCACACAGACTCACAATAAAAGACACTGGATCAACTTTACCTCCCTCCTCTTGCTCAGTGGAGAGGCAGCTCCCAGCGTCAGATGTGGAGATGCTGGAATACGCAGAATGGTTTGATGCTCTGGGGGACATGTTTGGGGTGCTGGCAGCCGAGCTCTCTGTCCGCCCACAGGAGGCATCCAAGAAATCTGCTTCGGGAGGGAGATCACTGGGAGCACGGAAGGGCAGCTTCTGTTGCTGCAGGAGCTGTATCTTCTCTTCCAGCTGATGCTGCCTCTGTTGCTGCTGGTGTACGCTCTGTGAGAAAGGACCACAGTTCCGTAAGTGGGGCAAGGACCTCAGAGTCCTGTCACAAAAGGGAACCCTCTAGCTGGGGGTAGCCGCACCCAAAAGGTGGGAGGAAAACTCTCGTTACGACACTACTGGCCAAGTAGGCTGGGGAGCTTTCCCTCACACGCTTCCCATTTCATCCTGAACTTCCACCACAAAGCTGAGACACCCCAGTGGATGGTTAAGATGGCCAAAGCTAACTGCTATTAGGTGTCGCTAAAGGCTTGATCCAAAAGCTGGAAACCTGACAGTGGTTCAGGCGAGGAAGAGAGGAGTGCAGCCAACAGTATTAAGATCGTGTCTGTGAAAAGAGTAACACATACAAAAACCAGAACGGGTGGGATGAGAAAAAGTACCTCTGGAGTTGGCACATATGCCCAGAGAAATCACTGCTATGTCAGATTTGTAGCCTTTGCTACAAAAAGCAGCCGACTGCACACCTCTGAGGAGGGGAAAAACCCTGTAGTACACTACTTTCTACCTCCTGTATAATTTCTTGGGCTGCAAAATGTTACTGACTCTCCCCAAAGTGAAAAGCACATCAAGCTAAGTCAGCATTACCATTGGGTAAGTGATGATAAAAGCCACCCAGCCCACAAGCAGGAAGGTGCTGAGGATGATCGTGGCCATGTCTTTCAACATGGAGTCCACCGGAGCCTCGGGCCGGGTGATGGGCTGAGCAGGTTTCTCCTCAATATCCTTCGGAACAGCAGGTGGCACTTCTGCTGAAGAACCTTCAACGATTTCAATAACCTAAGATGCAAAGAAAGCTGTGTTAGCTCAGTATCTTCAGGGGTAATGGAGCACTTATGCACTAGCCTTTCTGCTAAATAATTTTTAATAACCTCTAACCCTACCAAAGTCAAAGAAAGCTTTGCATGTGGGGGAAAAGAAAAAAAGCAGCTGAAGGCCCTAATTCTGAAATAAGGAACGACACATCATCATACCAGTGATTCTGCATGCAAACTACACAAAAATCTGACACAACAAACGTGAAGCAATTCCATGTAGCTTTCCTTCTGAGTCATTCCCAAACTTCTACTCCTTTCTACTATCATCAAGTAAAATGATTATTCACATCACAGACCTCTTCAATAGTGGCTTTGTCAGAGTCAGCTGGAATCACGTTTTCAGGCCTCTTAGGTAAGTTGCTTGGGAATTTCTCCAGGATCTTTGTAGGAGCAGATAGTGGTGTTTCATGGTGCCCTTTAAATAGAACACATTTGTTGAAATAAAACATTGTCCCTTTTTAGGAAAGACACCCTTGATTTCAGCATCTTTGCAGAAGAGTGTATATAAAGTTGATTTACAAAGGCTTGAGAACATCACAGAGCAAAAGCTCAAATAAAAACGATTTTTCCCTCTGTCCTCCTCAAGCAGTCACAGGTATAATGATCGGAATCCTGAAGAACACCACGTTCAAGCACTGGCTGCAGATTTGGTTCCTGACCATCAGGGGAACACACATTATGCCTCCTAGCTCGCTATGTGGCCTTGAGGTGAAGACCACGTTGTAGACATGAAATGGTTCTGAAGGGAATGGCTTGTGCTGCACAAGAAGGAAGCAAGAATCTATCCAGCACTCAGGTACTCGGCATGCTCTTCACACTCCTTTGGCTCGTGCTAGCCAACAAAGTGAGAAGAGGGAGATGCTACTGTGCTGCCAGCTTTGGCAGTTGGAGGGCACAGAGGAAGACTCCCGCTCAGGTGTACAGTGGGAAAGAAAAAAAAAAAAAAAAAGAGGCAAAAACTTGAGGGCACAGGTTGTTCAGCTCGGAGGGTTGCAGAGGAATACCAACTGTTTCAAGGGAGCTGCCTGACATACTGGAAGAGCAGGATGGTATTAACAGGGAAGGGGATCCCCGGCAGAGAAAGGTGGCAGTTAAAAGAAGCTGAAAGTTACACACCGCCCCTGCCACAGAGATCCTATGGTATACATCACTTCATTAGAGACCTGCATCACTTAAACCTGAACAGCTACTCGGTTTTGAAGCAAAATTGCAAATGCCTTGAAAAGTCAATTCCAGAGTTTGGGGATTTGGGACACACAGGACAGGCTGACACTCAGCCTCTATGCCTTAGGCCTCCGTTCATAAAAAGGGCAAAATGTGATTGTCTGATCCATGATAAGAATGAAAGTAACATTATGCACAATAACAAAAGTCCAAAGGAACCAGAATACAGTATTTACAGTAAATAATGAGTTACCTATACCCCTCCCTGAAGGAGGGGGTAAATAAACAACTTTCCACATACTGAGCTAAGCGCTCTTCATTCTATGCACTGAATAGGGCAGGGGCCTTGAGAAAAACAGCACGCATATATGTAAAGACATTCATTCATACGGAAAAGAGGACAAATTAGAAACGATTACTAGAATTTAGTAATTACTGCCTGAGTTTAGGCAGTGATTGTGACTGATTTACAGCAGCTGAACAGCAGGCTCTGCGGTGTGGATGAGCACCACATCCCGCCCCAACGGCCGGCCCTCGGGTACCTATTAAAAGCCAGTCGTTCCAGTAGTTGAGTTTGTTCTTTTCCTTCAGTCCACTCGAAAACTTCACATCCGTACTGGGGGTGATAACACACTCGCCATTGTCTTCAATTGTGACGCCTTCTGTTTTCGGACCCTCTAGTAAGGGTATGGCACTGCCGCGGGGCTAGAGACAGAGAGTAACGTTACCGTTAAGGAAGCGCTGTGCCCCTATAATATTTAAATAGGCAACTAAATAAAAAAACCAGAAGTCAGAATTGGTGGGCAAGCAAAAATTTCTGGCAGCAAAGTCACTGTAAAGGAAACACTGCCATTACGCCCTCAGCAACTGCTCCAGCAGCCTTGGACATTAGACCTTCTCAGTTACGTGTTGCCTAGGAGATGAGATTACTCTCTCTTTTTTCTGAAAAGTTAAACAGGATCTTTATTTCCTACCCAGGCAGCCACAGCAAAACAAACCCGTGATGCAGTTTCCTATCTATGGGGAGTTACTTTGATGAACAAACCAGCAATCTTAACATTAACCACAATGCACCGACGATACCACGTAGCAACCTCAGGTCCACTTCTGCTAAGCTTGCCTGGCACAATTCCTGATGAGCTAGTTACTCTGCAGCATTTGAAATGATTCCTAACTACGGTCATGCACTCTAAGGCTTACTGTTATATTGTTTTATGAAATATTTAATTTGCTACGCATTTCTTGATAGCAATCTGCAATTTAAAACCAAATTTCTGTAGGTGCACAGTCTTCAGTGTTTTATTCTGTTTTAACCAGATCCCTTTGCTACTTACTACAGCATAATTGTCTTTTTTCATATATTTTAATGTATGTTTCCATTTCAACTTTTTTTTTTTTTTAAGCCCAGGACAGTACTAATTCTGTAAAGGCACTTTTCAGCAGGTGTCATCCAGCTCTTGCAGCTCCCAACTTACCACAACAGTTACTCCTTCATGCACCATTGATAGCGATGCGTACAAACTTGTGGAGTATTTCCCTACATACAGAGTTGGTCTGGAAAAAAACAGTAAGTGTCAGAAAGCAGACAAATGGATGTTTTGCCATCTTAGCTAAAACCTTGGCAACACAATCCTGTAGAACTAATGTATAAGTTTCTCAAATCATCTATATTTATATCCTGAAAAGCCTGGATCTGTAAAATTGTTTTAAGTACTGCTGTATTATGAAGCCATTCTTCCTCATTATGAAAGCATTATTTAGTTGATTATTCACATCAGAATTACTCATTTGACAGAACTCATGGTCTGTTTCTGCATTATTCAATAACTGGTATTTGCCAAAATGCCACGCACATATTTACAACGTGAAAGGCTTCACATTACAAAAACCAATTACATTCCACATTGTAAGACATTATTAAACACAGAGCATCTGATTAAAGTTATGAATATACATTTCCTAAGTTTACGGTAGGTGGAGGGGTTTTTTTTGTCTCTGACTTTAGACAGTAAGAGATCAAATACGATGCAAATAATGGCTGGAGAACTAGAGCTGCTTTCATGTATTCTTTTCACCACCTTGAAATTTGTAGAAAAATCCATAACTGAATGTATATAAATGAGGTTTTCACAACAAAGTTCTGTCGAATAGACAGTGAGAACAACAGGAATATTCATGCTCACGTCAGTTTGCTCTTGGTCTCTGTTTCCTTCGGAAAAGGGTATTTCCACTTGGTAATGTGTCCAACCTCCCCAGACATGAATGTCAAGTACCGCAGAGTTTCTATCCCCACATTAGTGTGCATAACTTTCCGTAATCCTTCACGTTGCCAGATGTAAAAGGCTACCACAGGAGAAGCGTAGTTCTGAATCCACAGTACGTCCCCAGACTCACTGTCCACCGTCACCACCAGCCCATCTCCATTAGACACAAAGTGGGACATCTCTGCAATACACAAATACACAGGAGAATATCTGGATTGCTGCAGATGGGCAATTTTAATAATACATGTTAACAGTTCAAGCCTTATGTTAATTGTGGAGTCCATTACACCTTACATTGCAAAAGAATTGCTGATCAGCAAATCAGTTGTCAGAATTAGGTTAATAGAGGTTCAGTTGCAATGCAATAGCTTTTTCTGAGCGTGCACCACAGTTTAGGTTCAACTCCTCTCCTGCTATTTTCCACTAAATTTTATCGAGTCGTATCTTCAAGCGTTGTCTTCGTAGATTCAGTTTACCTGAAGCTACCTAGAAGGCTGTAGATTTTACAGCATGTGAAGGATAAAAGCTGGCAGATGCCTATCAACTGCACAAAACTCAGACAGGACAGCTTGATCTATTAATTACAGAAAAAATCAGAATTTTTTTGCCCGTATGCAAACCTCACAGCTGATACATATATGGAGAAGGGGAAGAACAACAACAAAGGGGAAGAACAACAACAAAAGACAGCAGTTAAATTCTTACTGTATTTTATGTCTTCGTCAGGCAGAGTAGCTGCGTAATCAAAATAGGTGGCATTCCACCGCAGCTCCTTCTTCTTGGTGTCATACATTGTGATAGTGTACTCTGTTAAAAAATATACAGTCTGTGAAGCAAAAAAACCTATGAGAGAATAGAATCAATCATCTCAAATCTGAGACACTCTTCAAAACACCACACACACCACTTGCTGCTCTCCGCATTTCAGTTTCCCAACACTCCTGATAAATACATATTTCACAGCTGTTAAAGATAATACCCAATCCACTCACATAGTGATCTGCAGGAATCTCAGGACAAGGTTTTTACTGCACAGCTGCTTCTGACGTACTTTTGTTTTACTTACAAGTTTCCAAACCCTGTATTCTAAAATTCAGTATACCGTGTTCTGTAACTGAACTATCACATTAAAAGAACGCATGGATATAGACGTTAAAGAACAAGTCTGACACTTACTCCTTTCTACTAGTCAACAGCTATATGGTGTTGGTTTAATTTTACCAGTTATTTAGAATACGGCATTTGTGATTTCAGTGGATATGCTATATCTCCATTTTCTTTAAACACTCTTTATAAAAGCTGTATGTTACAGGGCAAACTTGGGTTCACAGCTGCTGCTGGAATGCCCTGTTACACGGCATATAAATGCCACTTACTCACCAAGAACAATAAGGGACGATGCCTACTGCCAAAGTTTTAAAAAAACAGTATCTTTCTGCTGTTATAGTTTGTCTCTGTACAGTCCAAAATTATAATGTGCAGAAGTTTTTCCTAAGAAGTCAACTTGAAAACCTGAACTGATCACAAGGTCATTTGTTAAGAGCCTAAACTTGAAAAACAAAGATGACAACAAATTTTCTTCTAAGCTGCAGAAAAAAAAGCATATGACCTGTTCTCCCAAGATACAGGAGGGATGCTGACGGGCAAAGACTTTCTGCAAATGAGGAAGTCAAGGTCTGCTGTTTCTCCCCAGTCATGAGGTCAATCACGTACCAAATATCCTGCTTTTTACCTGGAATCACAATTTCAGCCACGTTACCATTCAGCTGGAAAAACAGCACTTCCATCAAGCTTTTCAGTCTTCTTTTTTCTTTAGTAAGCTCATGAACTTAGCATGAATACAGCATTTTTAATAAAACAATTTCTCAGTCAGGCTTAATTTCATCTTTTAGCACTACCGGCCAACCCCAAATATTGACAAGAAAAACAAAATACAGTATTTATCGATGTGAAAAAATAATTTTCTAAAAATCTAACGAAGTTCTGAGTGTAGAAGATCCTGTCAGCCCGCAGCAAAGGAGACTGAACTGCTAATGCTGAAGGACAGTAGGTAGAAAAAAAATTATGAGGGTCCACACATTTCAAATTGATTTCAAGGACTATAATTCTAGTATCCTATTCAAGACTCCAGGAACTATGACCTTAAGTATTTCTTTGACACTAACATGTGTGTTGTGTTTAGAGACTTCAAATAAACGTTTTGATTCCTTTACTGGACAGACACAATAAGTAGATACTGGCCCTTCAAGAGATTAAAAAAAAACAATACTAAGTTCATCCTGATCCTTATCACAACAGTAAAATGTGTGAAGAAATAACTGTCCTTTCTTCTCCCTTTCTCCTCCCAAATCCATCTGCAATTAGAACGAGTCAGGACAGTGAGCCATAAATTCATTATTATTTGTAGTATAAATGAACTGCCTGTACCTCAGATAATGGAGGATGTCTAACTGTGATGCAACGGGATTTCTAATTTAATTATAATTGTGAGGCAGTGACATTTATAAGCATAAGAAGATTTTAAGCAGAAGTCACATTTTGTTGAGAGATAGCATCTCAAGAAACCAAAAAACCCCATACAGGCTATTCACTGCTTAGAAAAGCTATTTTCTCTTTCAGGAAAAGTAGGTGGGTTTTAATCTTCCAACAGTAATTGAATTCTATATTGATCATATTTTCTGACATCAGAAAGGTTCACGAAAACCCATAACTAAAACCCAAAGTAAAGCATATTTCCATGCAGTCTGTCTGGGAGTCTCTACATTTTATAGACACTCAACATTTATAATCTAAAAGAGAGAAAATTTGAGCTCACCCATGTACAGAATCCCATCTGAACTGCGGCAGGGAGATGCTTGCACCAGCTCTGGGATAGTAAATGGCAGTTTCTAGGGAAGAAAAAACCCAACAAAATAGGCTTATTCACACTGGTGTGACAGTCTTCGCATTTGTTCGCAGAAAAGGGAAGTCAGACAACTTCAGAAATCTCAAATGACAGGGTTTTATTGTTTATATTACCGTAGTGCCTGAGAACTCAAAATTTCAGGTCAAGGCCCTGCTCTGCAAACCCGGAACAGAGAGGAGTGTGTCTCGGTGAGCTTACCACAGGAAATATGTATATAGAATGGAAGAACTACTTGCAGCTCGGAGGTTTGGAGGCCAAGGCTCTGTGGCTTTAAGGTCTACCATCACCACGTACGAACTGCCTGGGCTTCAACATACCATGGTTTAATTGCCTCACCTATAACGAGTATAAAATGGTTCTGCACAGGACATTCAGTAATACTTACAAAGGCCAGATGTCTTCAGACAAATGAATTTGTTAAGATGGTGAAGCGCAAATCTCCAGCTGAAGAGTTCCTGAGATAGTGCCAAGCCCGCACTGCGCTTACAGAATGGGTGACAAACCTTGCTAAGTTTTAAGACTCCTATTGGGATGAGGTCACAAGAGTAACGCACAAGCTGCACCAACAATAAACATCAGGCCTTTGTGAGTTTAGTTGAATATGCTAAAATTGCTCCACTCTTGCTTAAAACTTCTATAATAATGATCCTAAACAGAAATTAAATTAATTCAGAAAGAGAGATTAGCAGAATAAAGGAATAGATTCAAATAGATTGCTGCTTCATGGATTCACCCAGGAAAAGAACCAAGAATCATTTTGCAAGTTATGATCTGGCTGTGCTGGGGGGTGGGGGCAGTCAAATATTTCAGTATTTACTGACAACACTAAAGTTCTTGAAGGAAATCATAACAGCTGCCAGAGAAAAGAAACCTGTGAGAAGCCAAACATTTTGTCTGAGTATCATCACAATGTTTAAAAATAGAAGTCAAGTATTAGCTAGTATCTGTGGGTGACATGGACTGGTGACTATTTTGATAAGGTTCAGTATTTTTGTCTGCTTAGTAAATCTTACAAAGACATCTAAAGGTGTCAGCACAAAGTATCTATTAATCCTGCCTTCTGGCAGATGGTTTTAGAAAATTATGTATTTGTGTGAAAGTGACGTATCAGTTTTGTATTATGCTGGGTACAACTTTCCCAACAAATCGTACAGAGATTATTCAGTATCTGTCATCATCGTTATTTTAGTAAGTTACAGAAAAATAGTACAAGTGAACAAAACATATCAGGTATTGGTATTTTCAAGTAGAAATTATCTCCTGATGATTGCAAGAAAAGTGGCAACTTTCTGCTCTCATAAAATACAGTATGTTTTCACTCTGCAAAGGTGCTAGCAACATAACATAGGCCACTGTGATCCCAAACACTTGTATCCTAACATCAGCGCAGGCAGTGGACACTAGTTTTTGGCTAGTCTGACCCAGCTTTTCCAAATAACTGGTACACTTCCATTAAACAGCACAAAAACCTGCCAAACTACAGTACCGCCAAGAAAGCGGGAAGCTCCCTTGGGGACTTGTCCTTCGTGTGAGTCTGGTTAGGGCACTTTTCTACAAATTATCAGAGGAGAGAATTTAACAAACATACTTACAGTCAAGCCTTCACTATTCTTGCCACCAAGTGTATACAAACTGCCATCATTTGGGTCTGGAAGAAATGCTGGCCTAGGATTTAAGCAGGAATTATAAACGATAAAAAGACGTACCATGCTTCTCAGAGAACAGGAAAGCAACTATGGCCAGCACTGGCTTTACAGAGAAGTTCAACTGACATTATATTTTTTACTTTGTATTACCCATTTTTTTAAGTTTAATTTATTAACTGTGAAAAAGAAAAAAAGAAAAAAAAGGAAGTTGTTTCAGAACTGATATAACCTAAGATTACTAATACATCTGAAAATCTAAAGATCCGAATATGGCAGACAATCACTTGGGTGAAAGCTCTTAAACAAGTCCTGAATGCTTTTAAAATGCCACAGAATGCAATTAAAAACAAACCAAACAAATAAACAAAAACAGAGAGCATAAGGAAGGCAAGGAACAGTAAACGAGTTGCCAGAATTATGTACATTTGAGAGGTAAAGGCAACCCTCCCACTCCAAACTAGAAGAAAAACCCAAACAACCAAACCCAAACCCCAACATCAAAAACAAACCACAAAAAAGAAAGGATATTACCACTGACTTCAGTGACATAAAGTTACAGCCCCAGGTTTTCTAGCTAAATGTGAGATTGCTGCGCTGGAGGAACTACTCTGCAGTAACAGCCCGAGGGTTTCATTTGAAGATTCTGGTGGTGGTGGTAGCTGGAGTTTCTTTGGCTTCACTATTTTTAGTCTTTCATTTGAAGAGCATAAGCGCAAAGACCAGAGATCACTCCCAAGCTGTTTCTGCCATTTTCAAAGGTGTTCAACTAAGATTGTGGCACAGTCAGCACGCTTCATCCCTAAACCTGAGCAAGGGCTTGAGAACTGTCTGCAGACATGATGTTTCTTCCTAGCACTACAAATAACAGAACTATTATTTTTTGTATCTGCTCTCTAAACCACCTTAAATTGACTTATGCAAGGTATGCAACTTTTCTAGTACATAGATAATTTAGGTCAAATTAAACCAAATTTCAAGATGTCAGAGAAAATCGAACAAGCAGTAAATGAGATAAAGGAAACAGACTTACTCTTCCACATGTATTGGCACCTGGAGTACAGGATCTGCATAAAGATAAAAAGAAAATGTCGTAACACTGGCAACTCAGTTCCTTGAACTCACTAGACACAGGATTAAGTCAAGCCTGCAACAATTTGCTTCTTTTTGAACGTCTGAGGCATGGAATTTGAAAGCGGCTATCTCAGCAGCTGCAGCCATCTCCTGTTTGGTCTAGAAACCAGGTTTATAAAATGGGAAAGTACAAAGCACTTGAGAAGTTTTAAACCTCCTGAAGTTCTTTGCCCAGTTTTATCCACAGTGCTCCCCAGCCACCCCCTGGGAGAGGACTCTGAGAAGACAGCAGTTCTTGTTTTCACAAGTTATTGTATCTTGAGTTTTTTCTTTATTTCTCACTTGGTCAGAGCACAGAGTCTGTTAGAACCACCTGTACACCTCTTAATAAAAACTCTTGCTTCCCGTAGGTGTGTGAGATCGCTGGGCACTGGCTGCCCAGGAGGCAGCAGACCGTAACTTGCAGCAACTGCTTCCACCCTGCAGGCTTCAACAACCAATTTTAATTAAAAAACACGCTACAGCTAATGGAGGTTTGCAGGCACTGTGAGAACAGGGATACAAAAGTAGGTATCTTGATATTTTTTAATCTGTGTTTTCTGAACCTCTGCTACCTTATGTCTCAGGTGCCCCTGTACCAGGCAGGTAAGTGTATGCTTTCCAGCCAATTCAACATTTAAGATGCAACGTTCAAACTGAAAAAAGCTCAGGGCTACACCTACGGAAATGAACAGGACGACTGCCAATGACTTAAGAGCAAGACTCTGACGTAAGTCAGAAAAAAATAGCTTAGTTCCACTTCCTACTCCAAGATAAAACCTCCATGATCGGCACGTCACTGAAAATAAAACCAGAAGCCTGTCAAGGGCTATACAAAATTACCTAAACCTTGATCTTTTCACTTGAATAATCTCCCCGCTAAAATTTATCCAAGAATCCACATTACATAAAAACCAAAAGGTTTGGAAACAATCTCACAGTAATTTGTATTTTCAGTGGTTCAGAATCACAGTTTAGCTGTCATCAACCAAAGAAGTTACGAAATAAAACCTGACAGTGCTAAATCTAAATCCTTACATATTAAAAGGTAAATTCAATGATTTGATTTTAATCTAAGGTGATGCGACCTTGAAATTACTATCTGAGGCCTCAAAAAATCCTGAATCATGGGAATTGCAATCCAGATGCCAAAACCACAAAAGTTCCCAGATTTGTGAGACATACACTACAACTTCCAAGACAAACGTGTGCTTATTTGTGTGTATATTGGCAGAAAGTAATGCAGAAGTCAAGAGGATGCAAGGTATCTTCACTTCCGCAGGGGAAATCAAACCATCACAGTAGAATGAGCCCAAGTAAGAAGATGAAAGATGACCAAGCAAACAAACACTGTTTTTTCACCTGTCCTGTCTCCATGCAAACATCATGACACAGCAGGAAGGAAGGAAGAATGAAAACAATGATGTTTTGAGAGGCTTTGGTTGGGAAACTGGCACAGATTCGGGACAGCTTTAGTGTACTGGGATATTTGCAGAGCTAAGCAAGACAAGAACATGAAATTCAGGGTTCATTACATGGGTCTTACAAAGTCTCTACCACCCTGCATATGTTGCACCACACAAACTACTGGCTTTGATGATAACGATGATAACAGCCCAGGAGGATGTCCCTTTGTTTTATACCACAGATTTAAAAAACATAAGAAACCCCTACCCAAACAGACCTTTAGCCACAATGCAGTTGAAAACGGCAGTCACCAAAAGATGCACATACATTATCAGAGGCAGAAAGAAAGCATAACACGAGGAATAACAGCAAGGCCATTTTTTATTTTCATTGATTCCTTTTTACAATAGTAAACGCTCTCAGAGCAGCTTTGTTCAAAACTTAACTACTTTTCTTCTTTTTTTCCCCTCAAATCTAAAAACCGTTCCAGATACATCCTCAAAGCTGTCACAGTAAACTACTCAAAAGCGTATTAAGCTTCTGGGAACAACCCAATTAACTGGAGAGGGAGCAGTGCTCTACTAAGCCCTGAATCTTACTACGCCTAGCAAACTCGCTGCTTAGCTGACTTTTCAAGTTGCACACTTTACCCGTTTCCCTCATCACACAGTTACTCACCACTGCACTGGCATCTCCTGCGTGGCACAGACACATCAGTCTCCTTCCACATCACAACAAATCTCCTCTAATGCAGGGACCCTGCAGAGCTGTGCACAGCTCTGGGAAGCAACCCACTGGACAGCACAGACAGAACCTTGTCCTGTTACCTTGTACTTGGAGCCTCATACACAAGGCAACAAGAATGCCGAGATAATTTAGCTGCTACTCTTTAACAGTCCTAAACACTGACGTGTAGTCATAGAAGACTGACTGCAAAAGTGCCTATATTGAGCAGTTTTTCTCTTAATGATGAGCTATCACCATTACCACTGTTCACTGATGTAAGATGGGAATGCTATGCAAGTGTAGAGCTCCACATTATATCATCAACTGCATTTAATTTATCAAAAACCCAAGCACACACCAAAAGGCCCTAAGAATAATTAACATTCAAACAAAGGAGCTAAGTGATTCATCATTATGTAGCTGTCTCTACAGACCGTGCTACTTAGTCAGATCTTCATTCATTAACTACATCAAGCAACTCATTTTATCCCTTGTGAAGAAACTGACTTCAGGATATGCTGGGAGGGACCCTCCTCATTCCAAACCCAAGAGTTGATTATATGCCAATTATTTCTCAGTGTCTGCTTCAAGTATTCCATGAGCTTTACAATATCTAACACAACACATGGTGACTTACAACATCAGCTCTCCATTACAAAAGAAAAGCAAGGGTAAAAAAAAAAAAAAAAAAAAAAAAAAAGGCATTAGGTGACCATTATACAAAGCAGTTGAAATCTGGAGCTGAACTCCTAAAAGCTGACGTCAAGTTTATACACTCAATGTATTCACAAGTCTAGGTGAAGTGAGCTAAAAGAAAAAAAGACATTAAAGATCACAAGCTAGAGTTTTTCTGATAATAAGTGCTTCATGGGAAGGCAAACTCTCACAGTCTTGAGAAGGAAACAGCATCATAAATCAGCAGAAAATGGCACCTGCCTCAGTTAAAGTAAAATTTAATGCAAATGCTACAAGCATTGCTAAAGGCAAAAGCCAAATGAACTTTTAAGTGTCTCCTGATGAGCTGATTACACAGAGAGTCTCACTTGGTAAAAAGTAAACTGTTGCCTATGGTGATGATGACTATTGCTAGACAACAGCAATCTTCACCAACAGTGCTTGAGCAACTTCGTCCTATCTACAAACATCTCCTCCTCAAATGATATTTGGTGATAACAATGCTGCACAACTTGTTTTTGGTCATAACTGACTGCATATACATTGTTTAAGTATAGTAAAGCAGTTTTTCTTTAAAATCACTTTCTAGTCAGCCTAGGCAAAGCATAAGAAAATAGTTTATTGTCCAAATTATCTTCAGAAACTTTTAAATTTCATTTTAATAAAAGGACTCCTTATTCTCTGAATTAAATGGAGGTATAAAGTTGTCATATGAAATTACAGTATAAAACTAGTGCTATCTGAAATCAAGTTCCAAATTTTCTAACTGCACCGTTACTGACATAACACAACAGGCACTTACAGTAGAACAGGTCAGAATGCAATTTCCTCAAACATATTAATATTTCAGGGGTTTTTTTCAAAGAATGCTCAGGAAAACCTGAATAATTACAGGAAATCTCAAAAGGTGTATTATGTTTTCTAGCAACTGATCCTGGTTTGTCCATGACATTTGCAGGAGAGCCTGGTAAGAAATGCTTTCCTATAGCTTCCCTCTGCCCCCAAAATACAGTGAGTAATAATACAGTACTGCATTTTCTGACTAATAAACTTGGTTTTGCATGATTTTCTAAGACTGAGCAATCTACTTTTACAAAAGCATGATTGTATTGACCAACCAGTACCATAACAGTGAAAGACAACACACACACACATATATGTGTGTGCAATATTTACTTGCATTAGGTTTTTACCTCCAAGCTTATATTTCTGAAAGCTGTTGGAAAAATGTCACATAACTATTACATCAACAAATGTATCTATCCTACACTTTAATAAATGATGCCAGAAATTCCATGAAAATCTCTTCAATTTGTGCTGTGCGTTTTCTGAAGCACTCTTGCATATCAGAAGAGATGCACGAAAGCTTTATGACAAGTTCCAAGCTGTTCAGCATGTGCTGCACAGAAGCATCATGCTCATGACAAAGTCCTTACCTTTTCTTTAATACCATTTATCTTAAACATGTAGAACAGTGCTTCATCAGAAGTGGAAAAGTTCCTGCTTTTACTTGTTTTCTCAGTAACTGCAATTGTATTTGCTAACAATGATAAAAAAAAAAGAGGTAGATGGAACAGATTAGGATGTTATTACAAAGCTGCAGGGAATTTTTTTTAGTACTTACTGGTACATGAACCAGAACTGATAATTCTGCAACACTTCCTGCAACACCTAAGTGTTCTGTATGAACTGTTAGAAAGCATTTAGTATCAACATCTGATTCATTTCTATGCACTAGACTATTCAGAGTCAACATAAACGGATAGAGGAGTTTATTTTCTGAAGTGGAAGGAATTCTCCTTTCACTACTAGCACCATCCACCTGGAAAGACAGGCTGTGGAAAGCCATTTCTCTACATCTTTACCACTGGGGTAACCTAAATTTTCTCATTTTCTTAACACTTTCATCCTCTTGAACTAAGATTGTAGCTCTGCAAAGATTCTTTGAAGACAGACAATGAACTCTTCACACTTACTTTCATGTGGTTTGGCACATATTCCAACTTTATGTCAACGTTTGTTTTGAAATAAGAACTCACTCTGAGATAAAAAGAGAATCTTGAGTTTAATTTATTGTTGTCAGGTCTTACAATAGTTTTCATATGCTTGAATACAGACTAGGAGAAGATGAGTCATCTTATAACTGAAGTCATCTACTGCTCCACAACAGGTCAAATGGTAAAAGTTCTTGCAAAAGTCAGAACTGAGGCCTTATCTTCTCTTCAGCCGCTCAGCACTCCAGTATTAACATGCTGAGACTGTAATCATGTCATCCTGCTTTCAAAATTTCCCTGAACTGCAGTTCCCTGTGATTAGGTAAGTCATTCTAACAGGCCCAATCTGTTCCAATACCAACAACAGCGATAGTAACCACTGAACAAAGCAGGAAGTATTCTGTACTGGAACAAAAAACTTTACAGAGAAAATGTGATAAACCTGTGATATAAATACATCTACCTCTCCCTTAAGCTTCCATTTCCAGCAGCAGAGGAAAAGCCAGCTTCTTGTAATGTCCTACATAAAGCTTTTGGCATGATAACTGCACAAAAGCTTTCCTCTTTCTAGACTAAGAAAGCAAAGATGCCAAAAGAACTATGCAGTATGGCGGGGGTGAGTTAGGAAGCAGGACATCACCCTGTAAATCTCTCCTTTGTGCTGAAGGGAAGATCAAGATTTCTACAAACATTTCCATGGGTTTCCGATTTGTTTTTCCTGTAGCCTCCACTAAGGCAGAGTATGTTAATAATTCCTACGTTAAAATCCTACAATTTCATACATATTAACACATATATACACACATACATAATATATAATACAAAAGCTTTAGCTTTCTGATCTGGTAATACACACCTGTGCGTAAACAAGCACACACTGTTAGTAAAATTACTGCCACTGCCACTCTTCATTAAATTCATTCAGCAACGCATATTAATGCCCACAAGCACAGGGAGTTCAAGGGCATCAGTAGCACAGAAATGCCATTACAAAGATAGCTGATACCTCGCCTTGTCATTGTGGGACTGCAAAAAGGTTATCCTGTAAGAACTCAAAAGCTTTCATTTTTACAAGTTAATAAAAAGATCTGTAAAATAACTGTGTTAGGAAAAAAAGAATTTAAAGGACATTGATACTAGATTATAAAGGTTTCTTCTAGAATTCTTAAGAGTTTATTCACAAGTACAGCAGTTACTAGAAACCTGTGAACATAATGACTGTCCAGTAATTTAGCAAATTACTGAGTTCAGTTACACTTGCTGAAATTAACATTTTGACCTGGCAGCAGGCTGATGTCCCAATACAGTTTTGGTTGCATCATGGCCAGAAAATATTTGTGCCTCTATCCATTGCTTGTGAGTGGGCAGAAGTATACCACACGTTTCAGATTACTCTGAAATAATTCTAATCCATATTTTACATACATATATGGAAAAAAAAATACATGCAATTTTTGAAACCAACCATAATGCTAAATATAACACATTTGACTTTTCTCCGTATTTCACAAACACATGGTAAGATAAAATTTGCCCTTTGACCAAAACCCAAGTCTTTTTAATGTGCAAGATAGACTTCGTCTTTTCACTGCTGTAACGTGCCCTCAGGTAGAACCAACGGCTGAAAAGGAGAAGTGGGAGATTCTGAAACAACAAATGAGTAAGTTGCTGCCCCACTGGAACCAGATGGAAAAAACGGTTTACTGACTTGAGGCCCTACCATAAGATTTCAGCTAATGGGCCAGTTCAAGATCATGTCATCCTCACATGCTGCTGCAAGTTCACCAAATGAGGTTAGAGACACTCACAAACTATCCTCTGGAATTTGTTGGAAAGAGTACCGTTCTACAATCATTTTGTCTTGATTATCCTTATTGATTTACAGCTATGCATAAAGATATTGCTTCTTACCTGGGAATAACCACTGTTATTGGAGCAGGACCTACAGATCTCAGATTTGCCCTCTACAATCTACAGAATGCATACCATTGATAGATACAGTCTGTGTATCTTTGTCTTACCATGACCAGACCACTGATACCCATAGGTTATGAGTAAGGTATCAGAAATCAAAACCTTTTAAATTCATTGTGGACCATTGTTTTTTTGATTGCTACAGGGAACTGAAGATCATAACAAAACTTCTGCTGGCTCTAAATCTAGATCCAAATCTGTATATATTACATGTTCTTCTGGCAAATTACTCTGAATTAGTTCTTAGGGGAAAAGCTTTTAAGGAGCTGGTGAACGAAGAGAAGGAGATTGCTTTGAATGGTACAGAAGGACACACAGGACTGACTGTGAGAAGAACAGAGAAATACTCTGTCCAAGAGTACAGTTTGAAACACTACATTCTTAACATCTCAAAGTTCAACATTCTGTTCATTAACTTAAGTTCTCCGGTTAACAAAGATGTACAGGATGATTTTTACAAAGATGTGAGAGAACAGGGCAGTCTTAAAATCATGTTCTTAAAGCTCACACTGAAATCAGAATTGTAAATGCGAAGTCTGACATTAAGGAGAAAAGCACTCTCCAGTTTCTGGCTTGCCAATGTCACCATCTGGCTACTTTCTTGTCCGCATGTAAAAGCAAACCTAAATTGCTGCACTCTGGTACCTTTCGAAGAGATCTATAGGGAATGACAGAAGAAGTTTCATTTCCAGCAGTCTTGGGGAAGTTACTTCAACCTAAGTAATCTTACTGAGGACGCTCACCACATACCTTACTAGTGGCAAGTGCAGAAAAGATGGGAGACGATCACCCTGTCACTTAGAACTGACAGCTCCTTCTACTGCTCAGAGACGGCACCAAGAGCCTTATTTAGTTTCTGATCTCAAATGTGTGCCACAACCTTTCAATACCCATTCAAACAAATGCCTTTCAATACCATAGTTTTTGTGGGGTCACAGCAGAAGCAAAGGTGTCTCTCAGAAACTTGGAGAGAGGAAGAGTGTGGGTTTTTTCTATAAACTTTCCAACCATATTCCAGGTTTCCAAGGCCCAGGGAACAAGCAGCATCAGTCACCTGGCCACTGAAAAAACCTGAGAGCTGTTGGATAGTAGGACCCTTTGAAGCTAACAGGAAATGAGGGTATAAAGCACCCTCAACAAATAAGGCTACCTGTAACTGCAGGGAACGCAGCTTTATTTCTGAACTGCTGGAGAGCCCTATTACTAACAGACCCATTTTTTTTTGCCTGCTCTATGGGGAGCACAAGTATTCAGACTGCCTTTCTTGCCAGCACTAGATGAAGGCAGGAAACCCAAACATACTATCGTGGTGATAACCACTGGCTCATTTACTTTGCATACCTAAGATAAGCTTCAGTACTCAATTAAAACAAACCACACATGGCAAGATTTTCATGTTTGTTTAAGTACCACCTGATAACGAATGCTACCTTGGTTTTTTCCCCCAATAAAAATAAAACATATATGAATTTTCCTTTGTTAAATACCTTGCTGCTTAAGTGCAGCAATAAAACATTCCCCTCCTGATGAATGCTGCTGCTGCAACACTTCAGGTGACCTCCACAGCTTCCCAAAGCACGTGAACTACATACATGGCTCACTGGTAATCAGGGTAAAATGGCACCTGCAAAGAACACTGCTTGCAATGCATGCAGCTTCCCACTGGGTAATTCTCTGCAGCAATACAGCTTACTGTTGACAGAGAGAATGCACCGAACAATGGTGTTTAGACACTAATATTAATACTGAATTCTGCACCACTAAATCTCTCCAGGGATTTAGCGCAGCAAGATGGTATGGACTTTCACAGGCTGTTACTTCCCAACACTGTCGCATCTTTGTTGGGCTTCCCACCCACAGGGTGACCACCAACAAATACAGTTTTGCAAAAATAAATAAAAACCTTCCAATTACAAATTAATCACCAATTTATATGTACAGGCCCTTGCTCCATGTACACTTAACTAAGTTAACTCATGAGACATCTTGTAACAATGATAACTACCACTATTTTTTTCCCATAGGCCCTTGAGTGTTGTTCTATTATACAGAAATAAACCAATGGGCAGTAAGTGCTTTGCCAAAAGCAAGTGAACATACCTCATGTACATAAGGTGCAGAATAATGCACAGTTAGCAACAGAGAGGGGAAAAAAGAAGTCCTATAAAACTAGATTATCCAGTCTGGCAGTTCTACTGTACCAACAATAGTTTCACAATATTTATTTATTTTTTTAAATAAGGGAAGTTCCTTGAGCAATACACTCTAAGATCCTTTTCATTACCAAAGTGTGTTCCTTTCTTCCTCAAAAAGACTCTTGCCAGTTAAGATACCCTTCTAGGACAGGACTATGTGGTGTATGTTCATGTCAGTTGAACGACCAGCAAAAACCAGTAAGCTGCTCTCAACACCGCAGCAGCCTATAGCAACAACAAAGGAGGAGGCTGCTAACATTTTTCTATTCAAGCCTGTTCAGGGAAAGGAGAGATCTAAATTTAAAGAGGAAACAGGGAAGAAAATGTGATCACACCTGTTAATCAAGATCCTTCAAGAAAATATTTGTTCATCCCTTTTTACTCCAAAAGGAGCTACCAAAGCATTTTTTGCTCATTTATGAAGTTAACTTTTTGTCGGGTAGATTTCTATTCAAATATGAATGGCTTCACAAATAAGAAAAATTGTTTGTACTGCCGGTATCAGATATGCACAATCCATTCCCTACCATTTCAGCTCACTTACTAAACTGACATCAGGTTTAAAAATACAGGAGAGAATGATGCAATCACTGTGACTCCTTTCCATCTACACCTGCTTTCCAATTTATTTCCAGAAGTGAAGAGAAAGTGCTACTATCTCTCCACCATATGTAATCAGAGTCCCACTAAAACAAGTCTGTATTAAATTCTGAATTTTTCACGAAGACATAAAGAGCTATCTCTACTCTGTAATTAAAATTACAAAATCACTTCCAGTCACTGAGCAATGTTAAATTTCTTTATACAAGTGCAGTCCTTTTATTTAAAAAACTCTGCTGTTTCCAAACAATTATTATAGAAAAAAGACCTGAGGTTTGCATGATATCCACTGCACCAGTGAATGTAGGGTATTCCAGAGACACAATCACGCAAGTCCTTGGCCACCAGCTCCACCAGCTGACACTCTCATTTGCCATCTATTCTGTTCTATGCTTGTTTAAATAATTGCACTCACTCCCATAAAACAGGATACCTACCAATTACACCACTACAGCTTAAACATTCTGGCAAAAAAAACCCCAACATCAACCTGGGAAAATCTGCAAAGTGAAAATATGAAGATGAACATGACTCCAGAAACACTGCAGCTTAATACTGGAGCAAAAGCAAAATTAAGAAAGAAAATAAAGTTATTACCAGGCCCTACAACAGTTTGAATTATCAATTGATTTGAACGTTACTACCATTACTGAGTAGAGGCCATCAGGATACTTTCTGCTCACCTTCTTTTAAAGTCCACTTGATTGCTCCTGTCCTCTTGCTGACGGCATGCAAACTTCCATCAAGGGTTGAAACAAACAACAGTGTTTCTGGCACAGTTACTGAGCTGGTGTTCTGGAAAAGAAAAATCCATACATTGAAGGTAATTATTTACTACAGAGTTTACTTGTAAGTCCCATATAGTACATTGTCTGGAACATCACTTCTTTTTAATCACACAAGTGGACGACTTTCTTGGCCCTTTGAATTAAAGTGATTCCCCACCCCCACCCCCCCCACCCTAACATTATGGAACAGTTTCTTGTGCTAAGTTCCCCTAGAGATAAATAGAGATAAACTGCTTTAACTCAACGTCCACTTTCAATTTAATATCAATGTCTTCCTGTACTAGAGTTGGGAGAAATCCGAGACAGAGACAGGAAAGGACTAATACAAAGACTATGTGATAAGTCAGCTAGAGCAAGGGACTTCAAAGCAGCTCAGAGAACCTAAGTGTTAATGTCAAAAACATGCTATTACCAAGTAAATAGAACATAACATTTGCCAGGGTTTAGTTCCCTAAAGATCAAAAGACTTTGACTGGATAGAGTATGGATAAATAAAACTGAAAGGTGATCAATATTCTACGAGGGTGACTGCAGCTGAGAGACAGGATGGAGCTGCAAGCATGTAAATTCTCTGAGCAAGAGCAAAATATTTAGGATAGATGCAGCTTAAAGGGTGGGTAAGATCCATACTGTTAAACCACTTAATTGGATTTTTATACCTTACGTCTCCCAATACCGTATTTCTGCAGTAGGTAGTAAATAACGCTGTGTAAGGAAGTCCGTATATATTAACACATCCACAGACATTTCCTAGAAAGCAGTTAGCTGCAGGATTCAAACCTCAATTTGACATTCTAATCATTCTGCCCCCGGGGACACATCACTTCGTATTTACACGTATGGGTACAGAGCTGTTTGGTGCCTGGTGTCACTCCTACAGCACAAGCAACTTTTGAGATTGGGTATCACAGAGCATGCAATTTCATTAAAAGGGCGTCATATAACCATCAAGGACTCAGAATTATGTAGCTGTTACCGGAACAGTGAGGCTAAGTCCAAGGTGCTTCACAGCACAAAGCAGAAACATGTTCATTTAACGTCTGCTCTTCTCATCCTGGCTAAGGATGATCCCATACACCCCAAGACCGACCCATTTCCATTTATCAAGTCTCAAGTTACCGCTCAAGTAACTGGTAATTCATAGACTGTATCTGCACTGCTCACCTGCGTGCCACCTGCCATGTTTAGCAAGTTTCACAGTTAATAACTCTTAACCTACCATGGTTCATGAAATGGAAGTGTATGAATTTTACATTATTAATAATGTCTTAAATGATTTAAACTGTAAAAAACAATTATCAGTCATGTTAGAATTACTGCGAAGCAAAATACACCACTGCCAAATTAAAATGCATGGATATAGGGGTAAACTTCTTTGGAAAACTATACATTTGTAGTACCACTCAAAGCATTAGACTTTCAGGTAAAGCATAAAGTTAAAAGGATAATATAATAAAGTAATAACTAGCCAACTTTCAGGTCGCACCTACAAACATTATGCGCTTCTTTCTAGTCGTAACAAAAACAGCTGCAGCAGACAATTGTAAAACACACAGTACAGAAAAAATGAAAGTACAAATCAACAATACACAAACAATAGATCAGAGGTAACTGCTGGAAGTGCAGAAAAAAAGGAGATTTATTGCAACCCATAAATATAGTTTTCATTATCTGAAGTAGTCAAATTATCAGGCTGCAAACATATCTGCCCTTAAATAAAACATTTACAGCTGCATCTGGAATGAAGCTTTGCAATGTTCATTCAAACAGGGACACCGAATACCAGCTCCTCTCATGCTTGCCTATAGAATATGCAGCTCAAGATGTTACTAATCAGAAATGAACTTAAGAGTATCTTTCTAGCCTAATGACCTGACTTTTATGTAAGAGCAAAGAGAAGCTGTACTGCAAAGTTACAAGTTCTCATTCTTTTGTATTATAACTTTTGATAAAGCAAACTACCGTAGCCACTGCATCAAAGTAATTCATGAAAATGTTGCCCTTTAGGTCTTTTGGTACATGAACTCCCAAAACAACTTAGGATGGTGTAGTTGATTTATAATCATCTTGTCTAGTCTTCCCGTCTTCTTAAATCAGCATTTAACAAGCCAGACCCACTGATTCTGCAACAAGCGGGGGAACTGATAACCCACAGTCCATCATCACATCCATCTGGAGCTAAAAGCCATCTGACCGTGAGGTCAGTCTGCCTCCCCAAGAAGATTTACTGTTTAAATCCATCACTATCTAGCTGCCTGCATAGAACTACCCTTGAACAAAAACAAGAAGGGAAGCTTGGGGTTGCATTGTACATATCTTTATAGCTGCTTTTATGCAAAAGATAAGGCTTCTTTGCAAACAAAGCACTGCTTCCCACAGAACATCATAATAATCTAAGAATTAGAGTAACTGATCTTCCTAACACTAATGAGCGAGTGAGGCACGAACTGAGCAGTGTCAACGCTCCTCACTTCTAACATGCTGTCTTGCATCAGACTGACAGATTCCCTCAGCCTTATCACTGGTGTGAGGCAATGACTGACAGCGGTGTGAATGCAGAGCTATAATATGAATATTTCATGAGTGGGCTGTGATGAGGCCCCAAAAAGATACCCAATTCAAGGAATACCAGGAGTGTGAAAAAAGCTGCACTTAAACAGGTTTCCTTCCCTTTGCAGGACAAACAACTTTCGAGCTCAGAAAATTTAGAAGACTTGCAGACTATACTGATCTCATCGTGCATAAACTATTTAAGCATGAGGAGACATTTCAGTTCAATAGGGTACCAGCAGTAGGAACAACTATTAGGAAATCCTCCATATCTTAGAACATTTACTTCATGGAGTTACTTCTTTGGGTGACTCCAGTAATATATACTGCTCATGATTTTATTTTCAGTCTTTCCAAATTCCATTTACAGCACTACTGCTGCAGTGGAGCCCAACTGTAACTTCTCTGGCTCTCAGAATCTGTCATTCATAAATTAATGACATTAAATTTCACCAGAGTCATCCTAGCTCTCTGGTTTGCTCTAATGTTCAACAAACAATTGGGATTAACAGAAGAAGGAATTGTCTATTTGTTGTTCTTTACCATGGAACCAAAGTCACCTCTCCCCCACACAGGTAACGGTGGGGTAACACCCCAACACGTGGCATGGCACAAAATGCCAGCTCACTTCCCAAACTCATTTTGTACAGGGGTTAGATCTTGAGACATAACTGACAGCAGTCATCCTCAAAAACATGTATGTAAGTATAGCCACATACTACCCCACTGACGCTCATCCAGCCATTATTAATCATTCTGTTTTCAAGTTGTTAAGAAAGGGAAAACACTTCAAAATTTACTGGAAACAATGTTTTGATGAAAACCAGAAGTAATGGATGGTGGTCAATATTACTTCCAAATTAGCTTTTGTGCAGTAACACTTTACACTCTTATATTAATTTTCATTTGAAGATCTCAACACATTTTACCCAAAAAAAAACCCCAAAACACGCAAACAATTCTGGTTAACAGTGATTTGTGATAGGTAAGGATGTTGAAAAGTCTTTTAAACTAATATATAGTTAATGCACAAATATACATATTTTTTCCCAGGCTTTTCTTTTAGATAACACATAACAGTTATTTGATTTCTTTAAATATTACCTGAGAAGCTTTGTAATAAATGAAATAACTTTAAAGCCTCAGTTGCGTAAAGCTGTCAGTGGGGCTCTGGGCTTACAAAGTAGAAACATAACAAAACACATGAACCAAAGACACTGAATTAATAGTACAGCTCTTAATTTCAACTAATTGCACAAACAAACCGTGCCTGCCAGGTTAACCTTATGTAATTAACCACTGCTCTCAACTGCCAGATGTTGCTCAACACCAGGCAGCTGTTTAAAGTGCATACTACATATCCGTGCAAGTTCAAAGAAATCACAATGAACTACAACATTTGAACAACTTCTTATAAACTCTTATTTATTAGTTAAATTAATTTTAATTTAAATCTAATTTGATTGGTTTTTTACTCAAACTTCTGACAAGCACATTTCAGCTTTCTCATATCAAATGTGTATCTTCACTGCAGATGTATCTTCACTTCACTCACAAAAAATCCCTATCCCAGAGAATTTAAGTCTTCTTTGATCAGATTTGTAGATCAGGCAGAAAATATTTTTAGGCAGTATTTTAATACAACCATGTATATGGTATAAATCCTGTACATTATACACCACAGGGTACACAAAAAATACCTGTTTCTTCATAAAAATCTATCTACCCTAAACCCACTCCACGAACAAAAGCACTTAAATTAAAAGACTGGAATGACTGTTTGCTCTTCTATCAAAAAAGATACACCAAAAACATCCATTACTCAAGCTGATCATTTTAGTTAATGAATACAGTGAAGCTGCACCTAGAGTGAAACACAGTAAGTCGAGCAAGAACATACAACTGTTAAAGGCAGGAAGTGAAAATTACTGAAGTTCCTTTAGATCACAGGTGGGAATTCAACACCCTGAATATAATGACTACTGTTGAAGTTTAGTTGCAAATAAAATTCAACATACAGCAAATCTACCACATCTTCTATGTATACAGACTAAAATTGTTTTTCTAGGCTAGATCTTACTCTCTGTGCAAGTTTTTATCTTTTATCTTATCTTACAGAATCAGTATATTCTCCAGAAAGCTCTCTTCCTGTCTTCTTATTGAGAAGAGTATAAAAGCTTGTACCATTTTCACAAAAAAATGTGCCTGTAAGATAACCACCATGGTTATGGTCAGGCATCAGATATCAGTAACATGTAGTACATGGAACACTACTTGCAGATCTGTAGATTTAGTATTTTCATATTTAGCATTTGAATGTCTATCTGTTGTGGCATCAAGGCTATAGAAATTACAGAATTAAATGTTTGTTCTGGAACTCTCATCAAAACATCATTAACCAAGGTGGTCTTCCAGATGACTGACATTTTAGAAGGTTGCTAGTACTTGGGACCAAACAGAAAGTGCTAACGTGCAAAGAGTTCCTCTGCACATCCTGCAGTCACAGGAGTACGAGCGCTTTTCCATACATGCACCCTCCAGATCATTTAGAAGCCAAATGATAAGGAAAGAAAACCATAGCTGAAGCAGGTATTCACACAAGCTTGTGTAGAAAACCAGATGAACACCTGAATGTTGCCCACAGGCAGAATGACTAGAAACTTCTCAGATACGACTAAGATCAAGAAATCACTATAGCTTCTTTTAAGCTTTTCATAGTAGTTCAAGTTCCCCTGTGGTGTGGGGGGGGGAAGGCGCCACTCCCATCTACCATTCTTAGGGTGCCCGACTGCTAATAATCTCTAACAGCCTAAGATTAGGGTTTAAACAGAAAATAGCATTTTTAAGCTACAATAGAAATATACTGTCCAATAGAAACAGCATTTCATAAACAGAAATAGAAACACATTTCATAAATACTAATTAATGCTTGCAGAAGAATCTTCCCTCAGTCCAAATCTACCACATCTTTAAAACGTTTTAGAAATCAAAGTAATAAAATGACTCAAAGCAATTCTGAAGGGCCCACAGAGTCAAACGAAGGTCAGGGGAAGCTGTAGGACAAGTTCTGGTGTGTTCGTATACGGCTATGGTACAGTTCAATGTCAAAGACAGTACCTTCTTCATTCACAGCAACATTTCACATCGTTTTAAGGATTAGCAGAGCAATGCCCTACTTTGTTTTGTTGTGTTAGAAGAAAACAGTCTCCACAGAAATAATCCCTTCCATTAATTTATCTGCTTAAAACCAGTACTTTTGAAATGCAGGTCACCAAGTATGCACAAATCCCACTGAAGTCAGTAGAAGCAGCAGATAAAAAGAAAACCAGGCCACTCAGTTCCTTGAGGTTATCGTTCTGTAACCTAGAAATATGTTTTGCTGTGGCAGTGATACCACAGGAGGTTCTTCGAGTATGAATAAGTAACAGGAAAACATTTCAGAGTGACCTGGATGTGTGATGGTGTGTGCTGACTCTGAGCAGTGTTACCCATTCCATAGAAATAATTGAAAGCTCGGTAGTAAACAAATCACAGTGCCAAGTGTCACCTGACAATAATTTTCTCTTTTCTGAGTCTTAAGTTGGAATACATATGCACCAAACTTAATTTGTAAGGTTTGATGGATGACAAAGGATGGATGGTTTGCTAACTAGAATTTACATCCTCATAATTTCTTTGGTAACACCTGGCTTTCTGAACAAAAAAGTTGACAAGATATATAATCACTCAAGCTGGAGAGAAAAAAATAAATCTATATTCCTCACTGGATAATTAGTTTAATATACATCAAGCTGTACACCTGCATTTTAGTAAAAAAGTATTTAAAAATAACTTTGGCATTAACAGCACCAGACACTTTCCTCAAAATAAGAAAAGGCCTATACCATAATTAGGCTACTGAAACCACAATCAGTAAACCAATACAGATGCAAAGCAAAATATTTTTAGACATCAGCACACGCTGCAAGCACTTGGCATATTCATCACAGTCTATGGTTTTGACAGCTATTCTCTAGCTTCATTGCCAGGCCAGATGCTAAAACTGACTATGCATAATAAAACCATTCCATGAAGAAACTCTTTGTAAAATTCAGTAAGTTACTGGACAGGGAGGAGGAAGTTTTTCAGTATAGCTGATAACAAAGTTAATACATGAAAGAGAGCTAAAAAAAAAATTAAGTTCTATCTTCTTTAGAAAGTGAAATCAAACCTACAGATCTTTTAATCTTAAACTAAATTCCAACATGTCTTCTTTAGCTACTTCTCATCAACACTGTAACTCAGTTCCAGCGACTTTTCATTCATATGCCCGTACGAACTGCAAGAGGAAAAACTGAAAACTACAGGAGGTCCACTCCAGCCACCCTCTGACTTGACTGGACTGCGAGTGGTGCTCCACATCACAACGTCCCAGCTAGGTTTTCAGACTTGATTCTCTCTGTAAAGCCAAAACTTATTTCAATATTCACAGGAACACCAGCAACCAAAATAAGCAAGACACAGTTATAAACACATGAATTTACACTCCAGGACAAAGCTGTCCATTAATTTTAGTTGTGCAAGACAAGTCTGCAGTCCCCAAACCCTAATATATTGGGGTTTTGAGTGAACAAGGAGATCTGCAACTCAAAACACATAAATGTTAGTTAACATCATGATTGAAGATGCCCTCTTTAAAACCTTCTGCTGTCTCACAGAGGTTTTCATGCGAATCAGTTAAGTGGCCAAACACCTCCAGCTGAGATAACAAGACATCTGGCTAAGGCCGGGGTTTTCCCATGCCAGGTGCAGCTCACACACACCATGTACCAGAGCACTGAAACCCATCCCATAGGCTGCAGGAGAGAGCAGACCCATGTCCTAAATGCCAGTTTAATCCCCAAAAGGTTATTTTTGAGTAAACTGACTCCATGTTAAAAGAGAAACAAGCACAGTTTGGAACGTCCACGGCTCACAAAAAATGAGGTTTCTTTTTAAAACTAGTGAGCACTGTAAATCATTACTGTATAATATTTACAGTAACTGTTTATTTACAGCTTTATTGCTTTTCTCATTGCTGTATCTGAAATGTCACCCTTTTATAATGTGTTCCCATACATTGCCAGGGCAATTCCAAGAGCTAAAATAACAAGAGACAGCATTTCATCTTACAAAGACAGGAAAGGAAGCCCTTGTATGAACTTATAAACTGAAGGAAAACAGTATTAACGTTGTGATATAAAGTAACAAAGTGCATTTATCAAAGAAAGAAAAGGCAGAGCAGAGCAGTACCCTTAAAGAAATCTATATAAAACGCAATTTGCAAATCTTCAGGCAATGTCATGTTTTTCTTGTTACCTCAATACCAAGAATTGTACGCCAGCCTTTTTCATGGGAATTTATTACTCAAGTGACATTAATAGTACTAAATAAGCTTTTCCAGTTAAATGGGTTAATCACAGGTGAGATGACTGGGACTGAGTTCACAGAAATTAAAACTAGTTCTGAAAAGGGAGTGAAGTACGGAATAGATTTCAACTTGGAAGTCACGGTGAGGACTACAGCTGGCAGAGCAAGAAGACTAGGGTAAGCGCCAAGAAAAGAAACAGAAATGGAGAATGCGAGATCAGACACTGATCTGAGGTAAGATGGCAGGGCAGGGAGACCAGGAGAGAGAAATCTAGAGAAAAAAGGGGGCGAATTCTACCTGGGCCTGAGTCTAGGTTTTTGTGTGACTATGCAAGTAAAATTACACAAAATTTAGTAATAATCTATTAGTACTACTATTTTTAAAACTTCATGAGTTGCAAAACAGTTTTCCCTACAAAATCTGAACCCCAAAGCTGTCAGGACCCCATGGAGATTTCAGTCCAACCTTATAGTCCAGACTAAGACAAAGACATGAGCACACTACCATGCTTACAGCCTGCATTTAATTCTTTCCAGTTTTCCAATGAAGTAACAACAGCAGGTATGTTACACAGCTTCATTACTAAAAGTGTTTACTTTTGAAGAAGGGGAGTGGAGCTATTATATCCAGGTGAAAAATGAAGTCTTCAGCTTTGCTTAACCTGAACTATACCCCCATATATTACAGCAGCATTTTCAGGTAACAATGAACAATCCATCCGAGAACGTAACTTAAAACTTTCCTCTTCTACGCTTCAGTATAATGGAAACAGCGAATGCCAGCTGGCCTTTTCATTGCCTCCTGATCCTGAGAATTTACAGAGCAGCACCTTTCAGAACTGAATTTTTGAAGACTTAGTTTTCCATCTCTACAGATGCAGTACACGGCACCCATTTTAAAGTACACTTTAAAATTATTACCTCTGTGAAAACAATCTGCTCAGCATGCCATCTGCTTTGCACCAGTTTCACCGTTCCCTGTGCTTTTACTGCTCCACGCAGTACCTTACAACCAACCTGGTTATTTCTGAAGAGGTTCTGTAGAGCAGTGACTTGTGCACTTTGTCTTTCACCTTTGAATTTAGGACTGTAGTCTCTTTTGGATACCAACCAACCATATGTACACAGTGCACGCTGCTATCTTTGCTCTGGAAACAGGATGATCCAAATGCTGCAGTATCTCGGTATGTAGCTGGTCATTTGTATTTGGTTGTCAACACACATACAGTGTTGGGGTCTTTTTCAGGAAGAAAACAAGCCCCCTCAGTTGTGGGGGGCCAGAGCATAGATTTTCTAGCACATGTCACTAGTTTCTCCATCCACCTACATAGTTTCAACTTCCAAGTTTCCCTGTGCTGCTTCCACCCACCACTTTACGGGAAATTCATGGTATTTTTATGTTTCAAGCATTAATAAATGCACTCTACGTTCAGGTAGGGCGTTAGGTGCGGCGCAGAGACAGGTCCACGGCCTCTGGGCAGGGTTCGGCCGCCGCAGCCCCCCGCCCCACGCAGGGCATCAACGGCAGCGCAGGGGGCAAGGGGCTCCGCCACACTGCCCGCTCCTGGCGCTGCCCCCGCAGGAGCCCCGGCGCCGCTCTCCGCCGCCGGGGGGCCTGGCCTGCGCGGGGCAAGGCCTCCCCCGGACCCCTCCGGCTCTGCCGCCCCCGCAGCACGCCGAGCCGCGCCCACCCCGCCCCGCTGCGGCCGGGGGACTCTGCCACCGGCCCCCGCCCTGCCCACCGGTCCCCCGCGGGACGAGCCCCCGCCCCAGGCCAAGCGGGCAGGCTCGGCCCGCGCCTCGCTTACCCCGGGCCTCGGCGACAGCAGCGACAGCAGCAGCAGCGCGCCCAGGCTGAGGCGGCGGCGCAGCGGCTCCATAGCTGCCCCCCGCGGGGACCCGGGGGCGGCCGGCCGGCTCCCCCCGCCCGCTGCTGCCGCCCGCGGCGTGTCCGGCGCTCCCCGCGCGGCGCGGGGCGGGGCCGCCCGGCCCGGGCCACCGACGTCACAGAGGGCCGGGCCGGCCGCGCGCAGGTACTGCGGGGCCGCCCCCCGCCGCGGGCAGGGCCGGGGGCCGTGCGGGACCGGGGGCCGTGCGGGACCGGGGGCCGTGCGGGACCGGGGGCCGTGCGGGACCGGGGGCCGTGCGGCACCGGGGGCAGCGCTGCCCCGGGGCTTCGCGCCGCTGCCGCAGCCTCCCCGTTTGCGCTGAGCCCCGACGAAAGCGGCCTGCCCGGGGGGCTCGGGCAAGGGCAGTGTTTTAAACGGCGGGGAGCAACGCTAGCCAGCTGCTGCTGCTGCTTATTCGTAAAAAAAAACCCTTACGGGTAAATTCAGGCTGAAGCAACAGGCTCCCTCCTCCAGCAGTACCCTGCCCGCTACAATTTCCCTATTGATTTTTTGCTTTCGAAGCAGATCAGGCCAAATTTATTTGGCGTAGCTCCTGTTTTGACAAAGTTACTGTTGACCCTGGTGTGCCTTGCAAGGCCTTAAATAAACGTGAAAACAAAGAAGGTGCCACTGAACCAAAACCCAGGTCCAAGCTCCTCTGAACAGGTAAAAATAAACACAAAAAATATGGAATCAAATGGAAGAAGCTTTAAAAAGAAGAAAGTAAATTTACACTGCTTGGCAAAGGCCTGGCTTTCAGATACCTATTTATAGAACACAAAGCCACTTTGTCCTTGCTACATATTGTTTGCTTTTTAATACCGATACCATTAAGGGAGCCGCAGAGCACACAGAGTACTAAGTGTGCAATATGCACGTAACAAATCAGCCCTGGCAGCTCCCCTTTGAATAAGTGTGCCTTTGATTACATGGGCAGGAGACACAGTTATGAGCTAACCTGCCAATCTGCATAGATAAAACCATGCTGGAGCTAGAACCACCACTGTGATTCAGTTCCCTGGTACTAACAGACGGCTTGCTTTAAGGTGGTCTTGGATTCTAAGCATCCCCTGTTTGAGAACCAGCAGACCACCTAACGTGCTGCTTTGTGAGTGCTGTGGCAGCAGCACACACGAGGAACACGTCCAGACCTCTGCCACGCATGCAGAAAGCCCTCGAAACCCTACAGGACGACGGTTAAGACGGGTGGTTGTAAAAAGCAGCCACAGTGTTGTGCAAGAGCATGGGCCTCCCCTGGGAAGGCAGCTGGGTTAAGCACGCAGCACTGTCCCGCCATTGAGTTTGGACGCTGGCAGGTGAGCTGCTAGGGACCGCTACCTCCTCACACACCATTTTATTAGCTTTAAGGTGAATTTCATGCCATGCTACGTTATGGAGTTTCCCAGTTGCACACACACTGCGTATGCCCCTACCAAATCATAGCCGTTTAACAGAAATGCTTCCCAGTGGCCTCGCAGGAGGCAGGAAAACTGCCGAATGCAGGTGCTGAGGCAGTGGGAAGGCCCCCGCTGCCCTGGCACCTCTCCTCAGGAGCTGAGGAACTACCTCAACGTCCGAGAGAGGTGAGCCCCTATGTTTTTAACGTTAAGCACCGTTTCTTAACAGCAGCAAAGTGCTAGAACAAACAACTACAGAAGAGTACAACTGCTTCTGGGAAGGCGACTAGAACCACTGCAGGCGCCGGGGGAGGGCAGGCTCGGCCTGGGCCTTACCTCCTTCGGCCCGGCGCCAGCGCGGCGCTCCCGCCTCAGCCGCGCTCCCGCCTCAGCCGCGCTGCGCGCGCACCAACCACCCCGCGCGCGCGCGCACCCGGACCAGCACGTGCCCCGGGGCTTGTATCCTATTGGGCGAAACGAGGGGCGGGGCGCCACCGGCGATATAAAGCAGAGCGGGGCGGGGGCTCGGCCTTTCCGACGGCGCGGCGGGCGGAGGTGAGCGTTGGTGGCGTGACGGGCGGGCGGGTGGGCAGGCAGGCCGGGCCGCGGTGATGTCTCGTGACACGTGTTAGACTGCTGACATGCATGAAGCAAACCTACTACTGAGCGCCCAGGCTGCCGACACCCGGCGGGGCGGCCGCGATACACTACGTCTGTAACCTCCCGTTTTCCCTCCGTGTCTTGCAGGGCCCGCGCGGCGAGCGGCGGCGAGCGGTCTCGGTGAATAAAGCTGTGTGCACCCTGTGAATGTGTCCGGCTGGTTGTTGCGCGCGTCCGCGTCCGTTCCCCGCACTGCCTTTGACCCGGCGGGGTGCCCTCCCCGCGGCGCCGCCGGCCAAGCTGCAGTGCCAGAGCGAAGCGCTTGTTCATAACTGGGGCTGCTCGGCCCGACCCGGGTGGCGCTTTTAAAAGCAAGTGACAGACGGCCTGGGCCTGCCCGCACGAAATGGCGGCCTGAGGCGGGGCCCCAAGGCAGCTCCTGCGCCGTGGAGCTTCAAAGCCTGATGCCGCCGGGGGTGGTCGAGGGTTGGTTTGCAAAGGGGACGCTGGTGGCTGAAGTGCCACGGCTCCGCCGGGTGTTGCAGGAGGGATGCAAGCGGGTGAGGGTGAGCCAGCAGAGAGCACCCAGTGCTGGGGGGGCCTTTGCGCAGCGAAGCCGCTTGAAACCAAAGCGGGGATCCGAGCCCGATAAGGGCTGCAGCAGGGTGGCTGGCAGGGCCTGCGCCCCTGCCCTCAGCAGCTGCACTGGTGCTGTCCTGCAGGCAGAGGCACACAGGGTTTTCTTTAGAGAAGCTGCACCTCTACACAGGCCCAGGACAGACCTGGATGTACAAGACTAGTACCCAAGTCTAGCAAAACCATAAAGGAAGACACTTAAGCTGAGAGGCTTTTGCCATTAAACCTATAGAACATAGTGTGTGCCCTTACTGCAGTGTGAGCCCTGGTAGTAATTCAAAGGTTTTCACAGTGGTAAAATGGGAAAAATAACATTGTTTTTAAAGCATGTTCCTCACATTAATATTGACTGCTGCAGTGAACTTTGGTTTCCCTACAGTAAAATTGCCCTTTCAGAGTTAGAAGAGTCTCTGTACTGGTGAACCCTAAAATCGCCACATGCCATAACTGCCAAGTACAACTCCAGGCATATAAAAAAAAATCTGAAAAACAAATGGCATGCTATGTCATCTTGGCAAGCTGCCTTTCTAATAAAGTTACCGAAACAACTTGCAGAAAATAGTGGCTAAGCACTCTGCAGAAATAAAATTTAACTGAGTAATCATTTGACATGGGATAAATTTATTTAACAAAACAAAGCAAGCAGATTGTAGTTACCCACAGTTTGAAGTGCAATATGACAATCTTGTGTAATAAGTCTAAATCTGTTTACACATTAGTGCATCTAGTCCTTTGACTTTTAGTTATTGCACATAGAAATTAAATCCTATAAAAGACCTGCGTACAAGACATGCAGACTTCATGAAAGGCAAATAATGCCTATGTAATCGGCAAACCCCAGAATATACACAGCCTGGAATGGTCAAGGAGGAGTTCAGGTAACAAATATAACCTACTAAGATTTCAATTAAAGGTAACCAAAATAGGTGTTCAAATATAGAATTAATTTTAAATATATTAAATGCTAGTTTTCTTTTTATGTTTCAGGCAAGGTGCTGTTTAAAAAACCTTCAATATAGTAGCTTCATTTAGAGATGGTAAATCATCAAGTTACACATGGAAATTTTGACTTGCATCAAATGTGACAACACAATGTACAAAAGAGTTCTTAAAAATTACTTCTAAAAAAAAGCAAATCATGTTATAAAAGGAGAGCCAAAACTCACCTTTGTAAACTAAAACATTTTCTGACATCCATGAACAGTTGGCAACACTGAGTATCAGAAAAATATTACATGTGTTAAATAGTGGATATGTAGTGTTCAAATATTGAATTTACTGCATACGTTTAGTCTTAAATCATTATACCAGATAGAAGTAAAAGGCAGTTCCCCCTCCCCCCTTGGATTTGGCCATTAATTAGCAGAAAGTCTTTAATCACAATCGGCTTGGATAACTGCAGTGCTTGGATTCCTATTCCACTAAGTCCAAAAAACCAGTGCATGGGCACCAAAATCTGTTGGTCACGGCTGTTTCCACTATCAAAGTCATCTGATGCCCGGAGCAGCACAGCTGTGACCTGAGAATTTGGTCCCATGCTTTGCGTGTAAACACAGTGCAATGGAAAAGACAGCAACAAACTCTCCTAGAAGAAAAACTCGGTGTTTCGTTGTAGCAAGAGGCTCTATACACAGTAGGGTAACTAAGTACTTCTGGTAATGTGCAGTATTGACATTTTGTGTGTGCTCATGTCTTTTATAAACATTCAGAATTAATCATGAACCAAGGTGATTGTACCTCACTATAAGGCGGCTTGCTAATGTTTGGTCTCATGGCTTTACTCATTTACAAAAAATCTGACAATCCCACCTTCACTGATAGTTGTGTGTGTTTTATGGCTACTTGCTTCCCCAGAAAAAAGCACAAGGTTCTGTATGAAAAAAAAGTAATATGTCTATACCACATTGAATCACAATATTACCTATACATCCAATTTACATTCTTTTATCCTGAAATCATTTCATATTTCGATTGCTTGACACAAGCTATTGACTGCAGAAGTGAAAGAACATAAAACAGTTCATTCTACACCTCCAACTGCCTGAGAAAGAAAAATACTCTTCCAGTTTTATAAATTCATTCCTTATTTAGGATTTTTTCCATTTGGCACACAGTTCCTTTGCTGCCAAACAACCTTTCAATGCTTTAATGCACATTAACTTAGCATGAAAACATAAGCTGAACAAAAGGTGTGTCAACAAGCTCCTTGATCTATTACAGTTAGGTTCCTCCTCCCTCCCCCAAAGAACAGGTCATCTTAGCCTCTGAGTTAAAATCCTGATGGCAGCCAGTACAAAAATAAATCAACTGCTTAATGGAATGAAACTTCATGTAGCTGAAGTACACAGGAACAATAACCAGGCAAGTGAGCACAAAGGTATGGTTATAGGCAGTCCTTGGGGCGGGGGGGAATTGCATTGTGGCACAAGTTAAGGATGAGAACTACAGCACAGTTTATAAAACCATGAGAATAACTTTTATAATACTGTAAACTGCAAGTCTTCACATGTCATGGCTGATCAGGGGCCTCCGTGCTCAGATCTTTAGGAGGGCATGTAGAGGAGCGGGGATCCATGGCTGAGTGCATTAAAGGAATATAAACATCATCCATGTTTGGCATGACAAAGATTTTCTGTGAAAAAGATGCGATTAAGTTACATTTCCATATGCCACTTGAAACCTTAGTTTTCCGATTTGTTTAGTTAAAAAATGCAACAAGTTTGCAAATAAAAGGTTCTTGAGTTCAGCGTTGTTTGAGTTAATGCCGGTACTGAAGCCGTAACCCTGTCCATTAACTCGAGCCATTTAGTTGTAAACGTTACAGTTGTAAATGAAGCTCTCTGCACTTTCCGTTCAACTGAACTAGCACTACAGGAAATGTACCACTTTTCTTAACTATGCTGCTTTCTCAGCTCTTACCCACCTACTTTTCAAACTGCTTCTAATGAAATAAGCGGTTTTGGTTTCTGGTCGATGGTACAGGTTGAGATCCAGAATGAATCTGGGCCAGTAAACAGTTTCCCTGTCCTATAAGTAATTGTAAATTTGGAGGGTTTTTTTCCTGTTTTGCACTACAGTCAACGTGATTTTTTTTAAAATTGTTTTAAAGGAAATAGTAACGGGATGCCTTACTGCCTCATCTGTTCTAAATTTTAGACAGCAGTTTGGCCCTCTATCATCTAAGAACACCTAGGATCATGTTTTTATTTAAGTACTACAAATGGTACCTATTTCAAAGAAAGGGCATTTTTGGCTCTAAAATTATTCTGACAAGTGCTAAAACAGGTTTCCATCCATGTCTACACATGGTCTTGAGACCATCCCAGAAGTCAGTTTCAGCGGAATTCTTAACATCCTTTCCACTGAACAGGGGCAGTGGAGGATACCAACTAGTTTTGAATGACATAAGGGACATGCAAAAATTTAAAAGAAACACCCCGCTAATAGACAAAAACTATCATTAGTGACATGAAAATGTAAATGAAACACACCTGAAACTCCTGTTCTAGTTTCCTCTCTATCCAGTCAGTTACGTGAACCAGAGTCACTTCTCTCTCACCAAGTTTTGGCCGAGCTTTTAACTCCAGGTAGGGAGGTCTTCGAAAGCCATACCTTAGGAGAGTACACAGAACAGGTTTTATTATAAACACTCCTACAAAGCATATACTTACGTGGCTTAACTGTCAATTTTCTCTTAATAGCAGTTCCTACCTCATTTACAACTAGTCTGTACTGCACCTCTTGCAGAACCCATTTCAGCTACACTTTACCTTTTTTTCTCAGTTGCAATCCCTTGGGTAGCACACACCTGAAACATTGCCCAGTTCTGCACTAAGTTCCTCTTACCATATTCTGTCAGTAGGTGGAGGTGGAATGTTAATTACTAGTGTTCCTCTGCACTCTTGTACTTCAACTGTTAGCAGCAATGGAGTATTGGAGACCTCTTCAATTTTCTTCTTAATAAACTCAGTCTCTGTTGCTTTTTGAAAGTATTTTGACTTTGTGATTTTATCCACAATTCTCATGATCTTACTTGTCCGATGTCCTCCTACATACCTTTAGATAGAGAGCAGAAAAAGAGCACATCAAGGTAATTTTCTTAACCCTATTGTTTGTTAAGACACCCATGAATTTCCTATAAAGTCATTAGAGTATCTGATCTAAAAATTCTAAGCAGCACCTACACCAGGACCTGCACACAGTAGCCGTATTCTGTCAGCTGTGAGTGTCTGGCAGATATTCTGTCCAGTTTGAACACTCCTTCCCACATGGCACTGGAAACAGCACTTTTCAAAACTGCAAACACACTTACATCATTTATGCCAGCAAGCTGGCATGAGAAGTGACAACTTGTCTATTACCATTCCAACAAAACTGTCAAGACACTGATGCACCAAGACATACGCACACATGATCAGCATAGAAAGCCCAGCCATCATGTGTAATCTAGTTAACAGTGTATGCTGAACAAAGAGATTTTTATTTTAAGGTATTATTGCATTTACAACAAGTATAAAGACACTGAAAATGAAGGGGAAGAAAATTTTGGCAGTGGGCAGGAAGATAATCCAAAAAAGAAGCTGCTTTTCCTGGCGATTGTGTCAGATAGCATCCTAGCTTCCAAAACAGATGCTTTAAGGACTGAATATGTCTTTTCTCACCCCTATCCCATGTTGGAAATACACACTCTAACAGCATATTTGGTATTTTCCACACACCATATTATACCTAATTGTGGCTCTTAATGTTTTGTAGCAGAGAGCGCCTTGCTAAGGAAATTACATTTTCCCAATTAATAATTCCTTAAAAATTCTTTGTTCTCCTTCTTTGTTCTCTTGATAAAAGAGTTCTTGATATGATCTCTGTATTTTTAGAAGATATCAAATGCATCTCATAAAATAATTCCAACAATTCTTTACAGCTATTTACTCCTAAACCCTTTTGAAAACTCTAAGGAAACTCCTTGGAACATTTTGAGTATGTCATGGAGCCTTTTGGTATATTCACTGTAAAATCACTGAGATGCGTTCAGACATAGGAAACATTGTGATTGTCTGAGACATTCCAGGCTGACTCCAGCTTTCTCATTGCATGGCATAATTTCAATCAGATGCAGGAAGCAAAAATCAAAGCAGCAGCCAAAACAGGGAATGATGTGGCAAAACCAAAACAGGGAATGATGTGGCAAAACTCATGTCGGAAAATTTTCTTTGAAATTCCTGCACAGCATCAGAGGGCAGTATTGCATAGCCCAGACACTCAAAGCCCTTCAAGGAGGGAAAAAAAAAAAAAAAAAAAAAAAAGAATAAAAGACAAAACAACCCAAACCCCAGAGCAAGACAGCCAGGCTTACATAACAGTTGTTTTCTTAAAGAAAAGAATACACTGGAAATCAGGGACCAGCAGGATCAGCACGGGTATAATGCTGCATGCAAACAGATTGTTTCAAGTTGACACACAAAATCCTGTTCTTGGCTCTGCTACCAGGCATGACCCACTGGGGAAGGTCCCTGTAGGTTCTCTGGCCCAAAGACTTGTTGCTCTCTGTAATTTAAGAGTGAAGCAGCTAGGTGTCAAAGAGAGCTCTGTACAGGTCACTGTGCAGGAGCACTGTATGGCGAACAACGCTCCCAGCATGGTGAAACACTCAGCACAGCAGCTTCCTTTCAATTTGTAGTACAAGGTTTGATTGCTGTTCTTTGCTCTAGAAATGCTTAATTGCTTGGATATACTCGCACTCTGACATCCTGCCTGGCAATGAGCATTGTAGGATGGGAACAAGGTATCAGTTATACTAAGTCTAGGAATGTGGCTGGGAGAAAAATACAAACAGCTCACCCTTCTGCTCCTGGAGTCACCTGCTTCTCTCCTGCCAGTTCAGGAGCATCATCCTCTTCTGAAGACCCTGCGCTGGAGGATTCCTCATCGCTGTCTGCAAGGCAATATGCCCTTGGTCTGAAACTGAAACAATGCGATTTCCAGGTCAAATGTAACATTCTTAAGTAGCTATTCATCACATACAGCTTTGGCTGACATTACATGTATTTCTACTGGGGACTTTGAAATGTCCCCTCCTCTTTTTTTATAAACTTATCTAAAACAGCAAAACCAAAATCACTCTGAAACCAGTCTGTCAGAACGAGCTTCAAAACAGAACATTTGTTTTCTTTGTTGGAATGTAATCCTGCATAAAAAGGATGGCAGGGGAATGGCTATTCTACATATTCAAATAAAACGTGGAGATCATTCAAAATACATTTGAAAGCATCTTTGTTGCTGCTTGTGGCTTTCCATGGAAGTTGAGCAGTATGTAGGCTGGACAGGGTTTTTTTGTTTGTTTTTAAAACTCTGACAAAGACATGCTTTTACATTGAAAGGTGAGAACATGTGATTCTGTCTTGTACTAAAAGCAAACACAGGACTCCAACTTAAAATGACATCGTCTACGAATTGAATCCCTGAATCCCTCTGAGATGTTAAATGAGGTACTAGCATATATATACACCTTATCTTCACGGCACTTTTAACCCAAATCAATAAATTCCATTTTGTCTACTCAACACACACAATTTCTACAACATAGACGTATCTCCAGCAATGGTAACACACGCAAAGCACAAGGGGATCGATCTTTGTCATCTGCTTCCAAAAGGAAATGCACAACGCTCGCACTGCCAGAGCAAAATTGTCTCAAACTAGCAGTTCACCTTACTGTAGCTACAGTGTGTGTCATCACTTATCAATTACATGCAGAAAAAAAGGTAATTTTACAAACAGAAGTAGTCTAATATAACCCTGGGAAGCAGTATCTCTCAGATGTGTTGCAGAGATACTTTTGTCCCATAAAAATTTAGGCTATAATCTCCCTTCAGTAGCTTTGCTGGAAATACTGCTGTATTTGTGGGGAAATAGACCTGTGGGGTTGTGAATTTTTAAACTCCTCTGACACAATGAATGCTGTTTACAGGATTTAAGATTTTGTGGGTTTTTTTCTGAGGATGGTCCAAGATGGAATAAAGCAAAGAATGTCACAGGGAAAAGGGGAAAAAAAATAAAGTAATAAAATCAAACAAGTGCTGCTCTTAGGGTACAAAATATCACACAGTAGCAACTAATTCCTAGACTTCGACTATGGAAGAATTTATGTACACAATCACAGAAAAGGTTTCAAATCTTTCAAACAGATTAAAATTAGGGAAGGATGCAGTGAAAAAACTTCAGTATTAACAGATCTCTACCGAATGCAAGAGCTTGAAAGAGTTACACATGACAAGCTTGAAAAGGACACGGGTTTAGCCCTAGGGACTATACCCAGGACTGTAATATTCTACAGCCTGTTCAGAATACAGTTTATAGCTGCATTTTCTTTTTTTTTTTTTTTGTGTGTGTGTGCGCGCGCGCACATGTGTTCTTGGAAATTTATTTGTAGCATTTAACTTCACACAGCGCACGGACTGAGACTACTGCACTATTCCTTACGTGGAACAAACCGTTAGCTGCTGCACAAAGTCCTAATGTAAAAGGACAGTTCAAGTACATCTCACAATGCACAACACTCCTTCCTAACTGCCTGTTTAAGGACTGAAGCAGCAACCCCATCACCTCTCTACACCGAAGGATTTGCTGCCCAGGCTATGGGATCCAAACGGTAAATCTCTTCTCACCCGCAGATGCATTTTGTACCTGCAGAAGAGTGGAGCACCACACCAAAATGAACCACCTCCCCGAGGACTTCGGGAGGTGTGTGGATGGGTCACGTCACTGACCCGAACAGCAATGCTGGAGCAGCTTCTCATAGAGAAATTCATGTTTTTAGGTCAGATTCAAACTGTGCATTATCTACCTGGGGGTACCCTCAGTTCCCTTTCCTGTGCATGTGACACCACCCCATTCAAAGCATGCCCAGTGCATTTTCAAGGCTCTCAAAGGTGGCACCTTCTTGCAAGGAGGTGTTTCATTTGTCAGGTAACAGGGCTCTCTGAAGTGCCTCCACGAGCACGCACTGACTGGCTAAAACCTCAAGATTTCCTCGCATTAAACAAAGCAAACAATAAATAAGCCTGAGTGAGATTTCAGGGGATCTCCGCACACAATGGACCATTTATACGACACAAACATTGGCAGAAAAACAATTTGCAGCTACAGTATTGTTCCTGAGCAGATTGCACAATATTTTATGAATTGCCATTTGTCAGTTTGTTTTTACATGGTACAACATTGCAAAAAAAAAAAAAGATGGGGTAAGAAACTGCAGTAACTTTGGGTTAGCCTGCCTGCACTTGCCTAATCTCCAGTACAGTAGAACCTCCTACTGTATTAATTTTATAAAATAGGCAATTAAATGGTTTTACAACCTTTTTGAGAGCTGCATTTTCCTGAGACTGCATGCCAGACAGCATTATCAAACTACACCAGCTCACTTCACTTTTATTTCAAACAGTAACACAACAGCAACGATGGGATCGACTGCAACACTGAACCATTTGTCTCTCTTTACAATGACAGTATCCAAGTCCAGTTAAAACCCAGTGCTGTTCCCCCCCCTTTCTGGATGAGAAGATGCCTTTCTCACACGAGTTCGTGGTTACTGCATCTCAAGAGGCGGTTTGTTCCAGGCTCTTGAGGGACAGAAACGAGCGTAAGCAACCAACATGCATCAATTACAGACATCGCGACTGTGGATGCAAGCACGTGCAGAATAGTTTGATTTGTCATAGCAATTGTCAGCTGATAATTAAAAAAGTCAGTAAAATTAACTAACACAATGGAAAGCATAGATAAGGATCAAACTGCTCTATACTCCTCAGAGTCTTTGTTTGTTTGTTTATAATATTCATTTTATTTAAGGGAAAAAAAACCCACAACCACCAAGCAACCAAAAAACCACATGCAAAACCGGAATGCATTAGACTGCTCTTTATGTAAAGCTGGCATGGTACCTGCCCCGAGCATCCGCAACATCCCAGCCATGTGCAGGGAGCAATACGGTTCATGGATATACCTTCAAGTAATTGGTTGCTTAGCTACAGACATTTACATTTGTGTTGCTGGGGGCCTATTGCTCAGCTAGCATCAAGCTGATTTTTAAATATGAAATCAATGGGTTCACTAATTATTTCTGAGGTTGTTCTTTCACTGGACAGATCTAAAAAAAGACACAAATAAAATCCTGAAGGGATGGGGAAGAAAAGCAAGAATTCAACTTATATAGACATTTCATTCTCTGTGCCCCATTTTTTGGATGGAAAAGATGAAATGGAATTTTCAAAAATCACACCCACTAATTATACCGACACAAATTCAGAAACATTTCAAGCAGTGATATTTGTTTTCGAGCAGGTTGATTTTAAATCCTCTGCATTCCTACCAGTGTATGAGATCATTCAGCCATTAGTTCTTTCACATTTATTTTCTTGTCATGACTGCACTATAAAATACCGTTGCTGTAAGTATTACTTCACCATACCTCAAAATAAGTGGTCAGAGCTACGACACGAGTATACAAAGCATCTCTTAACTCTCAAAGACCGCAACATTTTATTCATATCTAAAAAATGGCCAGAATTAGAGAATATTTTCTTGATTTGTTGGCAGTGGTTGTACACTACATCAGAGACCACCTACTGTTCAGGGACTGCAGGTTTCTTAAGTATAAAGAAAAAAGAGCACAAACAGACTCAACACTCCACAGCTGACGGGATGGATATTTGACAGGTGTCACCAGGTTAATACAAATGGACAGACTGATGAAATTCAAACATTATAAAAATAAGAGGGAAAGCACAAATAGAAGTTAGCTAAGTTACAATATGTGTGTTTTCTAATTAGTTCCTCTACAAAGCATTTTACTTAGACATAGCTGGTAAACAGAAGTGGGACTGGAGACTAAAGCAGGGGTGTGACTTTTCCCACGATGCCAAAAAACTATTTAAAAAGTCTTTGCATAACAATTACAGCTTATTACCTTCCACAGTTGTTTACAGTTTACAGTTGTTTACAACTGTAGCTGTGCCACGCTGTAGTAGCATGTTACATGTGTCTACCGCCGTACCTGCAGGTGTGTATCTCTGGTATTCCAGTCCTACTGGCTAAGACTAAGTCAAGCATAAGACAAAACTAAATTTTAGTCACACAACATCTTAAAATCCTAATAAAATACATATTTAAAAAAATGATTGTACTACAAAAACCTTATATTACGACAATTATCGATGGTGGAATCACCCACTAAAGTGGCACAGAAAGGCCAAGTTCTACACTCACATGTGTGCAACCCCCTCAACTCCTTCCAATCGATTGCAGAGCCAAAGCTGCACGCGCACAAGGAAAATCCCACTTTTTCACTATGAAAGCTCTCGCTTCGTTCCACCATGGTAATACCTTACCCTTCTTTGCCAATCTCTCCAACTTTAAGAGCTTCACCAAGCGGCTCTTTACCAAGTTTGGTCAAGTTCATTTTGGTCTCTAGGGTCATTAGAAAAGATCCATTGTAGGACATTTCCAAATCAATCCAAAGTCCTAAAATTAAGAACAACAACAAAGATGTCACTTTAAGAACAGTCACAATCACTTTATTTTAATGTCAAACCAAAACTCATTTTAAAAAAGTCTATACATCACACTTTTTTCCAAAGAGAAAAACTCTTTTTTGTCAACTGATTTATGTCATTAATTCACAAATAATCAACAGCTTATCAAAGCCAGTTTTCTGTTCACATTAAGCTTGTGGAACAAAGTTGAATGTGCAGATATAAATCAAAGCCATGCTGAAAAACACATCGGTAAGTACAGGTAACAATCAAAAAAAAAAAAAAAAAAAAGAAAAATATTTACACAGACCTAAACTACTTAAGAGACCTGAATCAAGATAAAGAAAATGGAACACAATCAGGGATTCACTTCAAAACTATTTACAGTACTGCTCCAAGCCAAACGGTAAGAGGACACTCCTCTATGTTACTTACGCCGTCCAAACGAAGCAAAACTTGAAATCCCAAAGCAATATTGCCTGTCTCGCATCAAAGCCTGCGGTCTCTTTTGCTTTCGACAACGGTGTATGGAAGAAGTATGAAAAGGTTCGCTCAGTAACTCAGCTATAGGCATTCTCCTTAAGACTCACAGGTCAGGGTCGTTACTTAGAACAATTCTAGATGCGTAGTATTAAATTAAATCCTATTCTCTGGACAGACTATTTGCTTATCGCAATCACCAAAAGATTTGTCTTGGGAATAACTGCAAGATTAGGTCCTGCCTCTTAAATGACACCCTGCGGTCCCACCGATTAAAGAAACCTGTAGGGTATTTGTGATCCAGAGATCAGAAATCAGATGCTGCTAAACAGATTACGCGTCTTCCTATTCCAGACACTGCAGCTGCACACATGATGCCCTACCAGTAACTGGCACATCAACCACTAATGCATTCTACTTTTATTTACTCAGTCAGAAGCAATTAATCGTAACTACTCTTTGGGTTTGATTGATCTAGAAAAGACACGCTTTTTTAGTTAAGGAACGACTGTTTTCTTTTCTGCAAAAATGTATCAGAACGGCACTGTCCCCATCCCACCCATTTATATTAACAGAAATACAGCTCCCAAAGACCAGGTCACTGGTACACCACGAGATTACATGGTGGAAACAGCACCGAAGGCCAGCTGCTGCTTTACTAACCCAAATTACTCTTTTCTAGCATACAGCTTTTCCACTGCTGTTCTAAATAAAACACAAGAACTCAAACACAAGCTTATATAGTTTTTTCCTCTTTAGAGTAACCAAGCAGCAGTAAGATCATCGGAAACAAGAACACAGCTAAACAGACATTTGCAATAACCAGTGAGTCAGCATGCTTGAAACATCAATGTTGTTTTAACAGAAGATCAAATTAAGCAAAGGATGCCAGTACTGAGAGGGAAAATCCCTTCTGGCCACAAAACGTTCATACACATTTTCCAGCGAGTAAAAAAAAAAAAAAAAAAAAAAAAAAAGGCTGGGGGGGTGGGGGGGGTTGAAGAATTGGGCAGATGGTACACTCGATTCAGAGCTATCTGGTTCCCTGGCCTCAACAGAAGTACAGTAAATAGTACAGCATATGCTGTCACCCAAATAGGACTGTATTAACAGAAACAAGATATTTTTTTCCTAACATTGTCTGCTAACAAATTTAGTTACTTAGAGGAGCCACATAATCAAAAAATATTTTCTTGTAATCGAGCACTGGTAAAAAAGCATGGACAAAACAAAGCCTGTCACAATTAGTAACTGCATTTTAAAGCCTCACAAAAAGCTACCTCAAATGACTGACTGTCTCAAACACTTAAAAAAATAGATTTCTTATAAGTGTTTGCTCTGGATAATGACCTGAAATTTTAGGATTCCCCACTCCCCGCCCCATGTGTTGTTTATTCATAGGTCAACTTACTAACAAATACATTTATCCTTATGAAAACATGCATTTCCAATTATCATTCCCTTATTTATGGTCTTTTAGGTATAACAGCAAAACAAGTTATTTCAGTAATAATTCACTGCAAGCTCTTAAAAACTCAGATACTAAGAGTTCACATGTCATTCGACAATATGAGGCACGGATTACAAATTCTACCCCAAATGTTTGCTTATCAGTTTAACCGAACAAGAAACTGAAGGAGTTAATTGTTCTCCCTGCAGTTGTCAGTCATTAATTGAAGCCAAGTGTGCAGCAGTCTTCTAAATACCATCTCATGACTTAGAATGACAGTCTTTGGTTACAACTAAAGTTATGAGAACAGAGAACATTATTTAAAAAGTGTAAATCTAGGCAAAGGGAAACACTCCGACAGGAACCTCAAAGTGCAAGTTCGTCTAAAATCAAACCATGAAACCACCTGGCAAGCATCATACGTGTAATAATTTTTAGAGTTTTCACTTTGTTTTCAATAATTCAAAATAAAATTTCTGCCAGTGGTGAAGCCACTTTGCTACTGGAAACACCGGAGGATGTCGTAAGCACTGTGGAGAACCTGCTGTCCCACCCAGGAAGCACATGACAAGCAGCAGCAATACTTTTTAGTTCCCTGAATACTGATGGCACATGAGCTTATTCCATCTACTCAATTTTGATTTCTCTTAAAAGACAGTTTTTGTTCCTCATGACAACAAAACAATTTGCTCTTTTCAAATATGCTTTTTTTATCAAGCTCAGTGGAAAACATACTTTCAAGAAGCTGGCAGCAAAGTACCCAGTGTTTTACCGATAAGGCTTTTCCCCAAAGAGCAGCAAGTCTCAAGTGAGATAAGGGCAAACAATAGCGTTTGGATACCACAGGCAGCATTAGTTAACACGTTATGTATGTCCAAGAGAATTGTAATGATTCCCCAGAGTTCATTTTATTCACTCTTTTACGAGAGAAAGGCTACAGCTTACTAACCTTCTCATGCTTTTAGTCAGTGATTTGAGTGGAACAACATTTTTAATATTAGTAATAAAGTTTATTTATGTCCTCCTAAATTTCATGCACCTGGTATTCTTGCAAAGGTCTGATGATAACTGTTACAGAAGAGTCCTGTAATAAGTGGCAGACAAGTGAGTCTTACATCAAACCTACATTAAATAAACCTTACACAGACCAGGTTCAAACTACATAACAGGAGCAGAGATGAAGCCCCAATTGCTTCTAAGCAGAAACTGGCTTGTGCCAGAAACTGTGCACAGCTGAACTCTACCACAAATTCTCCATCCTGGGTTGCTTGACCTTTAAGAACAGCAAGCAGAACTAAGATGTTGAAGAGATGAACCACCCCAGTGAAGAGAAACCCCCCCTCAAACCCCCAGGGTCAGTACTGCAAGAAAGGACGTGGTGCTACGTACCTGCTGTGTGTCCAATACCCTCACACTCTGAGAAGGTACTACATAAAGAAACGTGATAGCCTTTCCTCACTTAGAAACACTGCGTACAGGAGAGCTAGTGAAGATTGATCCTGTGCAGATTTTCAGCTAGTTATCTGTTCAAACTCTGCTCTGTCCATGTTCACTGTTACTGTTCTAAACGCGCTACTGAGACTTGCTGAAGTTCGGCTCATTGCTGGCCTTAACACTGAACAAGTATTGCAAATTCATTAAATTCCTGCCACCTCGCTACCAGTTTATTGGTTTCAGCACCGTCTAGAAATGACTTTGATATCTTCACCTAAGAGTTGAAAGAGCAGTTTAAAACAAAAATAAGTTGTTTGCCATGCAATCCATAGCTGCACCACAACAGGTCCTCCAAGGATTTATTTCCCTTTAGATCAATTACAAACTTTTCCACCTTGAGTTAAATAACCTCTTTCGCTTCTCCAGCCCAGTGTAACAATATGGTAAGTAAAGGAGTCAATAGAGTGAGAGGAGACAAGTCAAGAAACCCTTAATAACTCAGAAACAATTTAAAATTCAGGACTGCTCTGATTACATGTCTTAGAAGAAAGATGGCATCTACCTCTCCTCAGCATGCAGAACAAATACTTCTGAAGCTAAAAAAAACACTAACCCAAGCTTGTCTTTCTGCGAAGCTACTTAGGTGACAAGAGTATCCTCAAATATACCCCTGTGACCACACACAAGCCAGAAAAAAAAAAGAAAAAAACCAGTTCCAATTCATAAAGCAGCAGTGTGAAAGTCGTTCAGCTTAGCAAAATCCATATTTAATATTAAGGAAATAAAACAGTGTTGTACTTTGAAGCTTCTTTTCAAAGCAACACTGTATTCTTGTCTTCTAAGTTATTACAATTGTATTTTCTGAATCGCTGTTTTCAGAACAAGGCCACTTCTCTTGAAGAGGGCCAAATGCCAAATCTGTTTTCTGCTATGGTAACAGAATCAGATCTTGAGATGTCCTGAGATATGCATCGCTCTCTGTCGTCCATGACTGTATCAGATACAGATCTCCATTGCATGCAAATTTTAATTTAGTTCAGTAATTATCTCCAATAGAAAGACATGATTGTATTTCCATTATCTACAGATTTATGTTTATACCAAGCCTGATGCTACTACTATTGGAGATAGAGACCACTAAGCATCTCCTCAAAATAAGCTCTTATTAAGCGTACCTTCCTCCGATTAAAACACCCACAAGATAAACAGATCAGAATTCTGTTCTCCACAGGTGTGAAGGCATGAACCCGGCAAAAGCAGAAGACGAAGTATGTGTTTTACCTCTGTGATCAACAGAAGGTTTGAAGGCTTGAAGGATCTTCGGCACTGCGATCCCCATGTCGAGCTCAGTTAGCGTTAGCTCATTCATGAAGTACGGCAGCTAGAAGAACAGAATGTAAAAATCAAATCCACGCTATGGAACTAAACAGCATTGTTTCCTGAGACAAGAAAGGTCATTAAACTTAAGGAATGGATCAAGCTGAAAAGCCACCAGTGAAAGACCACAAATATGATTACATAAATTTCTTCCAATTCTAGGATTTTGCAGTTATCAGTTTCAAAATAATATTTTAGGGAGAAATTCAGCATCTGAACTTGGAATGTTTTTAAAACTATGCTGAAGTTCAGATGCTGACCTTAAACTTCCAACATGCTTTTTAGTCAACACATGTAAGAAGCTCAAGAATGAAGTGTAAATCTTATTTTACTGTGAATAAAAATCAAACACTTGTTTGGATTTTAAAATCAGTCACGTATTTTATAGTTGCAGTTACATCAATGTCTCAGCTATTTTTATCCTTGGCAAATTTTTTTATAACACATTAGCTTTTAAAACTGTATCATAATTTTAGTGTAAGAGAGGCACAGAATCACAATTATTTTGGTATCCATTTACTGTAATTATTCCTAATTGATAGAAATTCTTTCTCCTGTGAACAGACAGTGCTTTAACCTACCAAAAACACATCTATCCCCCATTCCCAGTCTTTTGCTTAAGCTGTTTCCAATGAGATGTTTGGGTACCCTGCTGTCATAATTGTGGAAACAGCCAGGGTGGAATTAGGTTACCACTTATTTCCCAAAACACAAGCAACACTATTTCACAGCTGGTACTGCCAGCTAAGTTTCAGAGCTTTTGTCAGCAAGACTACATCTTCCTTTGCTTTTAGGAACAGGGAAACTCCTCCCCGAACATCAGGGGCTGAACAGGCCTGTGATTAACTGCTGCTGCTCGGAAGAGTTACCGAATGCAAAGGGAAGACCCAAAAGTCATTCAAAAGCACCACTCCTCCCTTCACGCTTTGAGCTTATGCAGCTGATGCACAATTACATCCTACCACCCCACAGACACCCAATGACCTCTCCTGCAAGTAACGTATGTCTTAGCAGGAACACATCAGAACTGTGGTTCCCTGATCTCCTCCATCTGAAAGGCAATCTACTATTTCCCAAAGCAGATTTCATAATTTATAAACAGTTCTACTTATCCCTAAAGTAAATAAAATAATACTTCTGCTTCTTACATAAAAAATTCACAAACAGTGGTAGCTGGAGTTCATTTGAAACTGAAGCAGCAAACACTGCTTCAAAAACATGTTGAGATCCTACTGTGAAACAGAGAGCAGAGCTGAACTGGAACTCTGTATCGTATCTATCTACTTATCTTTTACATAAAAGTGTGAAATCAGTGCTTCTTCCACTATTTTAAAACTCAAAGACTATGTGCTTGTTTTCCTCCGTAAGGAATGTGTAGTGCAAGTCTCCAGAGCAGTTACCTTTATTTTGCTAAGTTTCATTTGGATCTTCTTTGACACTAGATCAGACCAATACTTTTCTCCTAAAAAATCCCAAAATATTCTTCCAAGCAAAGCATTCACCCAGACCTCCTGTTCTTCTTCAGCTTCCGCATGGGCATCTGGTAACTGAAAACACAGAGCAGGTTATTCAGCTCTATAAATTCAGGTCAGAAAAGGCCTCATTTATACTGGGAAGTTCGTGTTACAGCCCGGGTTAGCCAGTAACGCCAATGTCCAGCACAGAGTGCAGCTTTACAGCCACATCAGCTGGCCTGACATGAGCTTGCTTGTCATCATCCTGACATGCGACAGAGTGAACAGGACTACACAGATATAGATTGACCTCTGGCAATGAAATGAGAAAGCTGTGTGTAATTTAACCTCTGGCAGAAAAAGCAGATCAGCCCAGAGTGGGCAGAATTTAAATGTGTCTGTAGCAGACACGCTCTTCCCAACAGGATCCAGAACAGCTACTCTACTCTTCCTTTGCTTTATCAAAAAAACAGCAAAGCAAGATCCAATCTTACATCCTTAAATCCAGTTCAGAAACATCACAAACAGATGATAAACAAAGTACAGGGAAACACCGTCTTCCTTCCAATGTGTGTATATAGGACGCAGGATATATGTTGTTCCCTCTGCTGCGCTGAAGGTTTTGCTTACGGTCCAAGAGATTAAGTCTCAGTTTACTTGAGCACAATTCCAAAATACTTGGAGGTATTACCTGTTCGGATGTTGCAACACTGACTACAGACACAGAAGCAAAGGCAGCTGACATAATTTTGAGTGCATACATGCCACCATGTATTTCATTAAAATCAGGAGGTTTCCATGAAGGAAAGACGTATTTAACATCTCTCAACTGCCTGCAATGACAGGAGAATTCACCACCTTTCGTTCTTACAAGCAGAAATCCTGAAGCCACTGGCAAAGCAGTGCTTTCTAGAAGCAGTCAGGTAGACGCTATGTTTCTGAACACGGTTTCTTGGCAGCGCCTGCTCCCAGTGGCTGCAGCCTCACGCAGGCAGCACTGCTGCGTTAGGAGCTGCTGCTGTGACGCAGGTTCCCTGCCAGCCCCGCTGAGCTATTTATAGAATGATTTCAGACACGTGCCACGTTCAGCAGCAAACTCATTGCTGCTTCAGGGGTTGCTGGGGGCTGAAATAGACTTTTTCCTGGAGGAACACAAGATGTGTTTATTCCTAGGGTATACCAAGGATGACCTCTCCTTTCGGGGCATCGTATGAAAGCCTGGCAACAAAGATGCATGACATGAATTACATCTTTTAAATGAATTTGATTGTACTTAACACTAAGGATCCATGTATTAAGAGTGCCATACTTTAATACTATCAGGGCTATAGACATTGTTTACTATTATGCTGTTTACATACTACACAATACTTACAAATGAGCCATTTAGTATTGCTTTAGAAAACGTCTAAAACCAGAAACCAGACAACCCATCCATCCATTTCTTGTGCCTTTTTGAGCAGGGCTGTCTACAGGCTACAGCAAATCCAACTGCAGTCCATCCAAGAGCCGCTTCCACTTCTGCTCCCCAACGAACCCAAGCAGCAGATACACTGGAGTAAACACTGTCCCACTGTCACCAAAGCCGCAGCCAGAGGACCATCAGATACATCCTGAAGGCAAATTCCTAACTCTATTCATGGCAACAGGGCCAGGAATCACTCTTGAGAAGAACCGAAGAGGTTAAGGGCTTCCTGAAGCATGCAACAGAAACACAGTTCTCAGGTCCAGCACAAAGAGCACAGCTTCACGTGATCCAGAGTGCATGAGCCAAGCCAGACGTGGGGCTGAAAACAGATTTTATAGCGTAGTATCTGCACTGAAAAACTGCTACAGACAGCATCCAACTCATACTTGTGTTACATGACAATTCTGTCCCAATCAGGTGCTCAGATGCACTGAGGAACTGCAGAGGGTCTTCAGCTCCACACAAGCAGCAGAAAATGAAGATCAATTTTACTACCAAGTACTAAAAATTCCACTTAAATGTTTTTAACAAGCCAAGACCTCAAAAATAGACTTTTAGTTCAATCTACTTCAGAATATACACAGAAAAACTTAGCTTTTTACTACTACTGGCAAATGACATTTGTGGAATTTTGTTTGATCTTTTGTTTGTTTTGTTTTAATCTTAAGCATAAGATACAAGCTCTTTTGGGACCAATGTTTTTTAGAACACACCTGTGCATTCCTAATGAAAAAAATTTACAGCCGTATTTCCTTCAGCTGTACAATCTTTTCGGTACAAGACACGCAAAGTCTAGAAAAAACACAGGTGTTCTTGGGAGATAAGAAATCAAACTAAAATAAATGGAAAACTTGTATATTACATTAAGAAGAAACTGTGGTCAACAGGGAACTGGCAAGCATGAAAACTCACACTGACTTTATAAAAAGTTTAGGTCCAACCTGTAGTTAAAGAAATTAATTTTTTTTTCTACATAACTGATCCTTAAAGTAGCAGTTAACAAGATAAAATACATCACCACCTCCGACACATCTTTCAGGGGAGAAGTATTACCTTTTTCACAGCTGTAGGGCTGCTATCTGCACTGAGTACCGGACTACCTGAAGGGCTTTTCTTCTCGTGTGGAACACATTTTGCCATATAAATATTGTAGTCCAGAAGCATTTTCTGCCGCACATTGCCAACCAGATCCTTGTGCTTTGGCTGGGATGCAATTTCTTCTGCACTTCCCTTGCTGCTGCTTCGGCTGTGTGTGAGAACTCCAGATTGACTATCGGTCCTACCGTGTGTTGGCAAAATCCCTAAATTAAAAGGAATAATAATCATTTAACAGAAAAGGAACCTGAGTGTCAAATAGCAGAGAGTATGATCAAACACTTAAAGGAACAAAATCAGCTTGCAGATATAATTTATTCTGAAAAAAGACCATTCAGAGTAGCGCTTTCTCATTTTCAAGGGTAAAAGTAAATTCCACTATTGTGTGCTTAGGTGGTCCTAAACCCAAATCAGTCAATATTTGGTATGATTCAGCACTCAGCAGGATGTGGGACTGGAAAACTCAGCTGATCAACAGCATATTTAAATATGGACACTCACATATGTATAACATATGGCAGAACCCCCAATAGCCCTGCTGGGGAACGCCTAAAATAAAAGTCAGATGATTAAAATGTACCTATAACTAAACTTTTTAAAATATATTTAATTATAACCTGTTACAATTAAAAGGACTGTCAAAAACATCTAACTATTAGAATTTTAATTAGCCATTAATTTTGCATTTGCATTTCAAGAAGTTATGTGCCAGAAATAATGATGTTAACCAATTTTTAAAGAGCTTCCCAGAGAATAGATAAAGACAGAAAAGCATGAGTCATTCAGATTCTAAATTATATCACAGCATGGTTTTAAATTAATATTTCAAACATTTGATATACTACTTGAATACTGTAGACTACACTACTTGAATACTGCAGACTAACATGTTTGTTAGTTCAGATATATGTATTAGCACAGGACTTTTTATTTAAACAGTAACATGGTTTTTTCTTGTGACATTAACCCATGAGAAAGCTCTTTATTGTTTACAGGAGACTGGAGTGGAAGGAAGGAAGGATGGAGAAGAAAGAACAGGTAACGAGGACTAAGTCTAATACCACGAATGTGACATCAGTTCCAACTGGGGGGGGGGGGGGGGGGGGGGGCGGGGAAGACTGTAACAATTCATCCTTACAAAAACTACAGAAGTTGTTACAGACACTGAAAAAAATAGTGTATTCACATAAAACAGTCTAAAAATAGTAAGAATAGTTGAGGGCATACAGCCAAGTATATAGCCGAGAGAGGAAAAGGCAGGGTGGGAAAGTGGGAACGAAAGGCCAAGATAAGGAGCCGAGAAGTATCTTTAGGATTATTTGTCTGTAAAGGCCACGATGGCTGCACAGTTGCTATAACTACCACTGTGAAAACATAACTTTGGTTTGTTTCTTTTAATAGACACTTTTACTAGAACATAATTTTTGAATACCTGGCTTGCTTCCACATAAACTGGATGACTTCTTTGCTTCAGACTTCAGCTTGGATGCGAGAAGGAACCTTCTGAACCATTCCTCCTTCTCCCTACCCGTCCTTCCAAAGAGATAAAGCACTTGATCCTTTTGGCTAGCGTACTTTGCTCCATCCGGAGGTTTCTTGGATTCTTCATTGTTCAAGTCCACTTTTTCAGCAGGTAACTTTTCCTCCACATTCTCTTTATCAGTCTGGGCCTTAGCCATAAAGTCATCCTGCCTAGCGAGTTCGATGCAAATAGGGTACTTCTTATTCCAAATCCGTTTTCGTGCCAGACTCTTAGGAACCAGGGAAATCTGATGAACAAACAAAAGGATTAAATTAATTTATTTTTCAGTTGTATCTTCTATGTTTCTATACTCATATAAAGAACATAGGAATGCAGGAGATACTGGATCTGCTGGATTTAACTGACTCTTAACTTACAGCTGGTTGATGTCCAATCCACTGCTATCGCTAAGTCTTTGCTGAGCCATCGCCTTGGAATTGAAACAAAGACCATTTAAGTAGCTTAGACTTCTACAATCATGCGGATTAGAAACTCAGTTTTCATTTAGAAGATCTTATTCTCAATAGATACGCAGAAAAACCAGAAAAACCAAGGACCTTACTTCTGTGACCATGGGGTAGATAATGAGAATCTAAACTGAGTTTTAAACTCAACTTTCCAGGCCCATCTCAGGAAACAGAGTGTTTGAAGTTGGCAACAGTCACACCAAGTACGAATCAAGCCGTAAGAGTGACTGGCAGACAATTATATTCCGAATTCAGTAGCTTCAGAGAGAACCCAGACAATGCAAGTGATGAGAAGAGTGGTAAGCGTTAAAAATTCTTATCTAAGGGCTGAACTTGCCCATGTTCTCCAAGGACTGTGGGTAAATACCTTGAAGAATAGCCGTCATCTGTTCATTACAGTCAGGGTACTCCAGACTTTTGTAACTTCGACAGTTTTGTAACCAATGTGGCTGGGCTGGTGGGGAAGTACTAGAAATTTTTCCAAGATACCATGGGGAACCAATGTCAGTCAAGTGCTCTGGTAGCATGTGATAGCTTCGCTTGTCTTGATTATGGGAAAACAAATCTGGAATAGGCAGTAATCTAAGCTTTTGCTTAATCTTTTCCATCGCCTTCCTTTACTGGAAAGCGGAGCTGACAGCCAGCTGCTTTCCCATAGCGGCTCGGGGAAACAAAGGGAGGTTTTCCTCACGGCTGCCTTGGTCCCTCTCTCCCTCTAACTTCCACCTTCAGCTGAAGCACAGCTCCCGTCTACGTCTGTACTGCCAAGACCCTCTATTGATGCAGCACGTTTAAAAAATCCATTCGTTTAATAATGAGGTATTGATGTATTACTTAATGCAATGCCAATGGAATCAACTTCACATGGCGACTCTTCACAGATTTGGGGGAGGCAAATAACACATAGAAAAAACATCCCAGCATTACTCTTGATGCACTCTTCCAACTGCAAAAATCCTTATCTCCTTCCCTAAGCGGTGGGTACCAACAGCAAGTTGTGTCTGTCCCAGCCAGCTCTTGCTCTCCTCTGTTCCGTTTCTATAAAATGCATGTTCCCTCTTTGAGTGAAACGCCGAAGTTGCCTGAACTGCCTTGGGACAGAGACAACCACCAAAGATCATGTATTTTGGTGTAAGCTTCAGAAGAGTCACACAGTAATCTAATGTGTGGGGAACAATCCTCCGAACTCCCACGTGTTCACTCCTGCTCTGAACCAACAGAGGGAAATCATGCTTTCCCCTTACTGTGTAAATATGTAATTTTTCTAAAGCCCGCTCCATTTTCCTCCCCAGCACAATCTTCTGCAAGTTAGTCACAACAGTTTTGTTTACATAATGACAGAACTTGAAACTAGAAGACTGAAAAAGACTTCAAAATTTTAAAAAAGCTTCCAAGTTTTTTTTTGTTAAAATCAGATATAAGTAAGGCACACTCACCTTGCTCTCTGTAAGTTCATAAATTTTCTGGCTGACATACGTGACTTCAGGCTTTGGCTCATTGTACACAGCCCTTCTGGAAATATTTTTATTAGGTTTTGACAGTCGTAAGGTGCTTCCTTCAAGTCGCACATAGACAGAGTGAGTCAAAGTAGCATGGTACGTTTCTGGATCATAATTATAAATTTCATTCATCCATCCCTAGAGAAGAAAACACTTGTTAACAGGCTTTTCAGCTGTGGGAAAGCCATGTACAGCGTGTACATAAAAAATTTAAATAATTTTCCAAGCTTTTGCTGAATTTTACCTACTGCACAAATACAATGAAGCAGTAAACGCCATAAATGAGGTAGCACCAAACTGACAGAGCGTGATATGAGGACTATATTCCAAGCGCACAATGTTTTTTTTGTTTTTCTGACTAAATCATTTTGTGTAGGTAACACGGCGCTCTCTCACCTCATCCCCAGGAAACACTGTGTGCTTTGCGGACACAGGCTTGCTGGGAAAAGCCACCAGGCAGCTGGTAAGGGCACGCTGGCAGAGCAGCCCGTCTGCTTACAGCAAGCACCGACATTTTAATCACCAACAGCCAAGGCAGAGCAAACAGTCTGTCTGCTTACAGACAGCACTGACATTTTAATCACCAACAATTAAGGACTGAGTGGAAGACCACAATGGAGTTTGTTTTAATGCATCATAACCATTTAAGATTATTTAACATGTTGTGTAACTGCCCAGTCACCACACAGGAGTCATACGTGTGGATTAAATTTCATTCATTTCTGTACAGTGAAAGAAACAGAACAAACAAACCAGCCCTGCTGTAACACGCCTGTACGTGATACTACTACTCTAACAACTGATTACAGAAAATGCAAGATGATAAAATGGGGCAAAAGACACGCCAGATGACTCATTCATGGAGGGCAAGTCATCTTCCTCTTAACCTGCCATACAACATACTTTGATAATTACTTCTACCTGCACATTAAAACCTTAATTCAGCATACTCAGTATTCATTAATGTCAACAGAAAGCGAAGGAGATAAGACTTTAAACAGCTGTACCCTAGAGCATAAAGTAAAATGGCATCTTTACAAATACCGGGGGGGGGGGGGGGGGGGAAGAGCATAGCAGGGGGGAGAGCATCCACTGCTGGGAAGTGGGGAGAGCTGAATAAGCACCCCTAGTATTCTTCAAAACAAAAAAAAAATTAACTACTTTATGCAAAACATCCCAGAAATTACTGCAACATTTTAACTTATTAAAGAATTTTCCACTCAGAAAGAGAAATGTAAATTTTAATGCTCATTTACTCCACTGCCATACAGTTTCTCAGAATAAACAGCATAAACTTTCTTAGGTGCCATAGTAACAGTGATATCTATGCTTTGCTTGCCCCAACATCTAAGCTCTGTTTTCACTATAAACCCTGAAAAACCTAGATAAATTAGCATTTCTTTTACATCCAGGAAAGATTACGACAATCATCTTTGCTCGGCTCCAAAGCACACTACCTCTTTTATTAACAGAAATACCTCCACCGACACATGCTCTTTGAAGGAGCTTTGTGTTTGGGTTCTTTTGCTTACACAGGGTTATATACAACTACCATATAGGAAATACAATGCATGAGGAAGAGTCTTCTATAAACAGTCAAGGCTCTGCACAGCAGGGTTCATGTATGTTTGAGCACATCCCATTTCCTTCCTAGAAATTATCAAGCCAAGACATCTTTGAGCAGACAGCAATTAATTTTCAGCCAGGAACTCCAGCTGGACTTACTGAAGCACAAGGACATCACGTGAGTTGCCTAAAAGCACCGTGAACCATTCACTCTGCAGAACTGGAATATCCATATGGCCCTCAGATCTCTGGAGAGACTCCCACCTGCTCCCTGGGTCAGATCTCCAAACTATTTCTAGCTCAGACTCCGAAGTCTGGAGCCTGCAGCCGGGCAAGCGTACAGATGAAAATGTGCTGCCTCCAAAGTTTAGTGCCGCCTTCTGCAAGGTGGTTCGGCCGAGGATCACACGAGCTGCCACAAAGGGAAAGGGACACTCGGCAAGTAGATCTTTGTATGAAGCTTAGCCACACAAGCTCTTCTTGTAACCGTAATAAGCTATGGTGTTATTTTCGGTAGGAGGGTTGAAACCTCCGGGTATACAAGATACCCAAGAAGGAAGGTCAGAGCACACTTGGAAGTTTCTTTAATGTCCTGCTTGAGACTGAACTGGCTGGAGTTTCTGGCACCAGCACTTGAGCTGAGCAGAGGACACGCAGTGATAACAAGAAGCAATTTATACATCACTCCCTTGACAGCCATGTACCATAGTAAGAAGTAAAAAAATCCATGAACATAGCTTTAAAGATGAAGAGTGGAGATGACTGGAACACCTTGGGACACACGTCAGACACACAAACGTTGCTGTACCTTCCCAGCAGCTATAAGACCGTTACCCAACACCCTTAGAGTCACATTTAATTTTATCCCTCCAGCACACACTGAGCTAGCCATCTGCGATAAAAAGGAGCCAGCCACATATTAAGTGACTTAACCAAGTCCAGTGAATCTCTGGTAGCACAGGGGTCTGAATTCATCCATGACAACATCACCCGCTAGAGCAGCACCTTTCCTACCCTGTCTCTTCTCTAACAGTGCCGGTATCAGCCTTTCTGCCAGATTTCCTTGCCCTACATAATGAAACAACAGAGACAAGGTCCTTTTGAAGATTCCCACCTTCTTCCCAGCAGCAGCAAGACACACTGGATTTAAAGGACAAAAATAAACAGAAGAGAATCTCTGTGCTTCCTCAGTTTGTATATTCCCATTCTGCTTAAGCATTCAGGAGCCCTGGAAAGTCCCACCTGCTTTTCTGATCCCTACCATGCGCCCAGGCTTTCCACTTCAAACAAATGGATTAGCTGCGTAATCTGCCGAACACACAGCTCTCAAACCCTGCCCGGCGCCTGCCCGCACAAACCCTGCTTCTCATACCACAGCCATCGGGTTATAGCAGCTGAAGAATCATTTGTCCAAAACTTTTAACAACAATTTCTGGCTGTCTACAGTATTGAACATTCAAAATCTAGAACCAACTGAACAGAAGTACATTTATCATCTAGAACAGCAGCCTACGTAGAGATTTGTTTACAAGGAAGAGATTGCTGCTTCATGTATTTGAGGCACAGCCCAAAACCCCAAAACATAAAGAAGTTTAAATTCAAACATTTGGGTTTTATTGTCAGACAGTACCTAGCCAACAGGATGACAGAGATACCACACTACTGCAAACCTCCTTGTCCCTAAACTTTTAGTTTCCCAATTTCTAAGGATGCACTGCTGCTTTTTTGCACTCAACTTCCAGGTTCTTTTTCTAACACAGGGAAACACTGCATGGCTGAGAGTCAAATGTTAGTACTTCACCAAATGATGCTTCTTCTAGTCTATTAATGAATCTGAAGATGTGTGCCAGCTGCAGGAATTTTTTTCCCCCTCATATATCTAACAATGTTAAAGGGGAAAATTATACCATTACCTTTTCACTTCAGCAATTTTCAGTTTTGTAAATTGTTTCATTTAGCTTAAAAAAAAAAAACAACATTGAGAAGGTTATCCAAGAAGCTCCAAAACTCATTCCTGTATTTTAAGAACAATTTTAGCAGAAATACCTCCACCCCTCTCTTTGCAAAAAGAAATTGGAACAAAAGATTCCCAGCCTACAGAAACCGTTTTGCAATGCATCTAAACAGAGAAGTTATGTTACCATAATGTGCTAGCAACCAATATATTTTCCCAAACTCCTGAAACAACAATGCGTTTCTTTGTGCAGGAGAGGAGTGACTGTATGATGGGTCTTTTTTGTACTACTGAAGTTGTTAAAATAAGAAATTTAGTAATTCAGGGAGGACAATGACCATAGTCATATGCTGCTCCGCAGCTGTTTCCCATTTACACTGATCCTGTGATCTCCGTTTATAAAGGTCACCAGTGGCTCCGGGTTCATGGCTGAGATCAGGAGAAATCGCTTCACCATCAGGCTGGTAACTAACCTGGAAAAGTGCCTGGTGGGAACCTTGGGTGGCACAGCTTCTGTAGCAAAGTCACAGCTACTATTCACAAACCCGTACGTCCGTGCTCAGCAGCAGCGCCCGAGCTGGCTTCAGAGGAGCTCAGCACCTCGGCCACCGCGGTGCCACCAACGGCACTGCCCGCCACGAGCGTGGGGCTGGGCAACACAGGCGTGTGCATAGAACAGCTTCAAAAGGCCAGCCCTGGCTCACCTGTCCTCTTTCATGACTCTGGGCTACAAATTTTTCATTCAAACGGCAGCTCAGCAGAACAACACATGTTGGTAAGAACGGCAGAGCACCAATTTTTAATATTACTCAGTTAAAGATCTCAGAATGTGAACCAGAGAGGGAGGTTGGGGGCAACTGCAAAAGACCCTTGCAAAAGACCCTTACAAAAGACCCAGAAAGCTGGGGGCAGAGATCAAGCCTGCAAGTGAAAATAAAAATGTTATATATATATATATATAAATATAAAATATCACTGCTATGATATTTTCAAATACATAAATAAAAGAATCAGCAAGTCAAATTTACGACACAAGCCAAAATCTGGATTAAAACTGCCCCCAGAGCTTCTTAGTGATATTGAGAGATCAGTAATACCCATTTTATCATTAAATGATATAATCAAATGCTCCAGCACCAAAATTCTTGAAAGACTGTTGATCCCTCAGACCCCACTAGTTGTATCATTATCACTACTTTATAATACTTTATATACTTCAATAGTATTTTCCTTGATAAATGAGGAAAAATGTAATGCAGTTTCCCAAGCTTTTATTGACGGGGAATCTTAAAGATAAAAAAGGTCTAAAGTAGGCAGAAGTGACCATCACCTTAACAGGAAGACACCTGTGTCTACCAGAGGCCACCACCAAACATGAAATCCCTTGTGTGATACTCAGGAACAGCATGCTGTGAAAAGCCACCTCTTTCTGTACAGCTGGGGCTCAGAGAGCTTTGCTTCTGCAGCAGGCACTGTCAATCCCTCAAATCAAACAGCCCTCCCATCGAAGTTCTTTCTCATAGAAAGGGTAAATTTATCATTTCTATCTTAGCTGTTACTTGGAACTTTTTGTATCAGCCAGCACAACCCAAGGGAATGCACACCTGAGAAGGCCAATATGTTAGAAGAGACTAATGCATTACAGAAGAAAAAAACAACAGTGGGCAGAGGAAGGAAAAAAAAAAAAAAAAAAAAAGAGGAAGCCAGAGAACTGAAAACTAAGGGAATAAGAAGATAAGAAAACATACACTGAAGATGCTGCGGTTTTGTGTGCGTTTTCTGGTTAGGGGGATGTTCTCCTTCCAATACCAAAGACATCTGAGTAAAGTAAGCACAGAAATCTACAGAAGCACACACTAACCAGCACAAGTGTTTTATTCTTTCACATTGCAAAGGAACAATTTTGGGGGAGACTTCACATTCAGGTATTTCAGTTGATTGCCATGGGTAATTTTCCACATGTTCTTGAAACCAGGGAAATGCAAACTTCTCAAATAATATTTACATGGGGGAGAATGCACACATACTTGTACAAAAATAGCTTGACAGCAGTCTGGCAGAATCCCAACTGCTCAAGCCCCATAAAGGAATCTTACTCATAGCATTTATCATAATGACATGAAAACAGGCCAGGCCAGAATACAAGACCAACAAGTTCTGAAGATAACATCTTATGCAAAAGCATCAAGTTTGCTTTTCCTACATTCATGTGAGTTTTGTTACAGACTAAGTCTTTATCTCATTTCTCAGAGGATCTAAACTGTCCAGTGCTCATTTTGACAGATGCAAATAGAAAATAGTTGTATGAGGTGGGAATAATAACTTGCAATCTGCTCAATCTCGTTACATTATGTTCCGCTACAATACAGGCACTGAGCTGTTTTTTAAACTCCTCGAGCATTACAAAGCCCTTTTATAAGGCTTTACATATTAAGGACAATTTGTACGTTAATGAGCGCAAGAAATACTTATCAGGTCGTACAAAACATTAATCTCCATTCATACAGTCTTCTCCACACAATTCACTTCTTGCCTACAACCATTCTCATAACATGTATCTCCTGGATAAAAGCATTAAAAAACGGTTTAAAGGTTCCTGAATAAGAGCTAACATCTCAAAGAGCCGGCTTAACACCAGCCAATAATGAGTACCAGGATGTTTACCAGCTTTCACGTATCAAGGCAAATTTATATGCATGGTCTCACCACCCAGCTAACAAGGACAGAACTGGAAGTTTGTCAGGATCTGTACATGTTAAGCAGCAGATAAATCAGTTGGGCAGACAGGCGTGTTCAGTTTGCATCTGCAACAGCAAATAAAGACCACCACTCACACCATTCAAAATAAAGGGAACACCAAGGTAGCGTCAGGGCTGGGTGTGCAATTGCTGCCTGTATTCAGCAAAAGTTGGGGTTTATGCCCTGTTTCTCTAACTTTTCAGTTACCTAAAGATACATGAGATTAGCTATCAATACACTACACATTCTACAGCTTATAACAAATACCATCTCAATTTAAATTCATGCAACCAGTGTGTGGCTGCATGCACACACAACTGGAGATGCACCTTCAGAAAGCTCAGGATGGATTTAATATTTACACAACTAGAAGAAAGCATTCACAAATCCTCTGATAAGCAAGTGATACCAAGTAAAGGCCATACCACTGTCATTCCGAAATACTTCTGCTGCACATCAGAAACTAGCAGATGCTTTATTGTTCAGAATTCTGTAACTGGGAAAATATTACTTTAATTCACCACAGATAGAGATTAGGAGAGGCGGGACAGGGACAAGATGGACAATGCCACTCAAGCAACTGAGTGGCTGCATGGATCACAACTGGACAGACAGCAACATGCCAGGCGTACGAAGTGACAGCAACCTGCAGCATCTGTACAAGAAGTGGAGATGGGGAAGGGCAAAGAGGAGGGAGGATAAATTTTCCAAAAGCTTGATTTAAACCCCAGCTCTCAGGCACACACTGTACCAAACTGTAACCCATATTATGAGTACAATATTCAAGACAGCAGCACGCAGAACCACAGACAACATAACCCATTAGTACGTCCCTTTCATCACTCATTACTCCTCCCATTCTCATTAGCTAACATTTGAGGAGAATCCATATCCTATCTACACTTTACTTGAACACACCACTTTAGAATCTGCTTTGACTGAGCAGACAAGACAAATTACTGCCTAGACAGTAAAATATCCCATCACCCAAGATGGGGCTTCAAGCACAAATATTATTTTACACACTAGACTTTGACGCTACTTGCTCTCAGTAGTTCAGCTGGATCATTTCAAACCCATCAGCAAAACCATCTGCCCTTTTATTTTTGAAGCAATTCTGGTTTTTTACTAATCCTTAAGGACACCAAAGTCTTACATATTTCTTGGATACGAAACCGTTTGTGCCCCTGCCAAAGCTACCTGACCCTAAAACATTACTCTTATTTACAAAAGGGGATAATTCAGCTCATTTACACTTTCAGAATAAGTCTAGTCTACTACTTCTGCCCAAAATAACACACACAGACACACACACAAAACGCCATGACCTCACCTTCAGTATTTCAGGTTCTTTGATGTCCAGAGCTCCTGTATTCCATCGCTTTTTCATACTTCTATGCAACGTGAGATATTCACGAGTACGTGGAGTAAGAAGCCAAATCACACAAACAGCTATCATAAATCCAAGAGCCATTCCAAATAATAGTCCACTTAAGTAGCCAGGGAGAGGGATAATAAAGTAAGCATAGACTAACAGCGTGAAGAAGTATAAAGTTTTCACTGGTATTTTAGGCTGTTGCACATCCGGATTATTTTCATCTTCACTACTGAGCATAGTACCATTGTCCTCAGTCATCTCGGGATCGAGCAAAGTTTCAGCAGGTTTTTCAGTTTTGCTTTCATCCTCTAGCAAGGAGAAGTCTTCAGAATACAGTTCACAAAACTCCTCATCCTCTCTGCTTGCTAGTGCAGACAACGAACACTTTTCAAGTACGAGTGAAGTTTTCGAACTCACGTCCTTTGTGCTTGCAGACTGAGAGGTTTTGGTCTCCGTCTCTTTTGCATGTTCCTCAGCCACTTTCGACTGATCATTCTTATTCAGGTGAGAGTCACTTCCATAGAAGTCCCCTTCAGAATCACATTCTTCTTCCTTAATGCTGTAGTTGTTATTGCTTTCCAAATGGCCATTCAAACTGGAAAGGTTCGAGAGTTCTGAAGCACTTGAAGATAAGGCTTTGGGCCTGTGGCTACCACCTTCGTCACCCATTATTTTACTGAGCAGCTGAAAAGGCTCATAGATTACTTCAGAAAGGCGTCTTTTAGTATCTTCAATTTTAGCCTCCATTTCAGGTACTTTAAAAAAGGAACGAGTGTCGGAGGGAGATGTTAATGGAGAGGAGGGGGCAGTTTTGGAGTCACCACCTGTGGCTCGAGGCTGAGTGAACTGTTTGAACAGATGCAAGTTCAGTTTCGAGTCGGGTGGCCTGTAAGACACAGCTTCAGATTCTTGTTTAGAAGTGTCTGTAGACAGAGATTTCACTAAGGTTTTCATTAACTGTCTATGTCGCATTGGTGGGGTGGGTTCTTTTGGTTCCACATCTGTTGAAAGGGACTTGACTAAACCCTTAAAAGGCTTTGAACTAGAAACCGTGGATGATCCACTAGAGCAGACAACTGATCTGGAAGGGGATGAGGATGGGGAAGACGACAGGCTGGATTTCTGTTCCACAGGTGGTGATGCACCTGACATGCTAACTGTATGACATGAGTATGACGATGGAGACAAGGCTAGTGGCACTGCAGTGAATACTTGGGATGTGGAAGGGGAATCCAACAGCTTTACAGTCTCTGCAGCTGGCAGAACTGCAGGAGATGAGGACAGCAGTGATGCAGAGTTGGCCACGTTAAGCGAGGTAGCTGGACCAGAAAAATCATGGCCGGTATGCTCAAAGCAGAGGTCTTCCTTGGCTTCAAGTGCTGTTACAATGCTTTGGTCATCTAGTTCCTCATCGAGAAATTCCTTAAACTCCTCTTCCTCCTCTTCTTCCTCCTTCCCAAATGCAGAGAAATGAATAGTGATGGTTTCTCGGGAGACAGATCGTTGGACCTGCACTTTTGGTGCCGACTGCTTTGAGGACATTTCACCAGTTTTCTCTGCATGGCTACTGTTCTGACTTGTCATTGCAGGTCCCAGAGATGTGTCAGAGTCTGCAAAGAAAACGCAGTACTATGTTAAACACATTTTTTCCCCCTTCTAACACCCTTATTTTCAAGCATTAAGCCAAACACAAGAGATAGGTCACATGCAACAGGTCGGTCAGTTGAAAATTAAAAACCTCTGGACACTCTTGATCTCACTGGATTTAAAGCTGTCTAGTCAAATTATAGACTTGCACTAAAGAAATTGACGGTAGATTTATTTCATCACCGAAAACGTACCTGTATTTTAGTTAATATCCCTTTCACATCTGCTTAACTACCTCATTCTTACTGTCACCAAATGCAAAAATAGATTCAAAGAAAGACAAGGAGAAAAACATGCTCAGGACAACTGGCAATCATGGACAGGCGTGGAGAGCGTTAGACCCTCTCAGATGATCTTGAAGGAACAATCTGACACAATTTTAGGTAGGAAAAAACCAACCCACACAAGAAAACAATAAGCAGAAGACACTTACGCTCCAAATTACAGATCTAGGTTACCGTTTGCTAGTTAACATATTTCCACATAGCACAGAATGGTGATATTAAGAAGTGCTGTGCTGTTAAAATTGCCTTCAAGTGTTCTAAAATGCTAGCTCATCTCTCATGCACCTTCCTACTTTCTCCACTAGATGCATTTTTGGGTTCAAGACCCTTCTCACCCCAGGATACTGCAATTCTTCACTAACTCTCAGTTCCTTCTACATAAAATAATCAATGCTTTCTCTTTCTTTTAAACAAAAGAAAGTTGAAACTCAAAGGAAGCTCAGAAATATGTAAAAGTCTTCATGTGTGGGACAGTACCTCCTCTTGTATACCTGTTTGGTCTATAGGAAGTAGAGATTTAAATTGTATTTTATCATGCCTGTTACCATGGTTTATGGTTGGACTCTATCACACATTTAAACACTCTTTTCCAAACTAAATGATTCTATGAAGCCTTTGTCTTTCCAGGTTTTGCAAGCTATGGACAAACAATCAGGATACGCAATGGTCCAGTAACTGCAGGCAAAACACAGTACGGACAGAACTTCGTTATCCTCCCGAATTCTACAACCAGACACCCTTCACAGACGTACTGTAGCAGAATCCCAGTACAGCAAGATGAAGTAGCTTCAAACTCTTCAGTAACGGACTGCATCCACTAACTGTTGTCAAAAAGATGTCAGACTTTCAGATAGAGCATGTTTGAGATCTACCTCAGATAACATATATACCCGAAGAATGTATTACTGCTAGCAGTTTTGTTGTAAGAAAGTACTTTAGCAGAAGCAGCCGTTCTTCTCACTGATACAGCAATAGTATTTTTGAAACCACTGATCCCTGCTCACATGGGTGCACGCAGACTGCTATACATGTAATAGATACACCAACATACCTGCCTTTGACATCAGTTATATCTACATGTTATCTCAAGCATTTTATTGACCAAGAAAGTGGACTTTGCATATATTTACACGGAGAGGAAATATCACACATTTAAAGCAAGGCACTGGTGACCACACACAAAGATCGATCTGGAATTACAAGATTAGCCCAGCCTCCCCGCCTCTGAGGCAGCACTTTATCTTCATTATCAAGACAGCAAGTTTACCACTTCAGTAACTGAATTATTTTTCAGAAGCTGTTAAAATGCTGTAATCAAACTGTCAAGCTGAATTAATGAGAGGCCCTTGCTGACGTTTAAAGAGCAGTTCAGAAGAATGAGGATGTGGTGGTGAAGAAATGTGCACTTCACAAGCAGTTGTGATATCACATTGTACTATCCAGCAAGCCAGTGCCACCTGTTTGCCATCATCTTCCTACTAAAGGTTGTAACCCTTTACACTTGCTAATGGAGCTGTTCATGAAACATTTCTTACCCTGTCAGTAAAATGAGCTGGGTTAAACATTTTAAAACCACAGTTGCCACCCAGCTCATCCAGTAATGTTCGAACAGAAGCGACTATCTGTCCACAACTTCCTACTCACTACAGTTGTCCATGTTATGGCTCCTAAATTGTTGACTCATTTATTCCTTGCTTCTTCTAGCATTTGTGTGCTTCCGATCAGGTTGCACAGAAGGAGCTCGACTCTACCCTGCTCCATGCAAAGCTGCCAGAAATTTTAATTTCAGTTTTCAGTCCCAGTCCTGCTGCATTCGTCAGGGAGCCAGCTGGGGTTCAAAGAACCAAAAGCAGCTTTCAGACCTCAGTCATGCTTTCGATTGACACCTAACTATTTTTCTGACAAACTGCTTGAGGAAAAATTCTGTCTCAAGATCAGCTTCAACTTCTGGCTTCAGCATTTATCATGGAACTGTTTTCTTCTGTCCCTCCCCAAAAATCCATCTGACACATCCAAGTAGCACTATTAAATGGAGAACTCCCTTTCAGCGATGCACCTCCGGCCCACTCAGGGCTCAGCAGTTACCTTTCCTATTACATCTGTGGGTTAAGTAGTTATTTACCCCAACAGTCAGAATTCTCAGTTATTCAGAAGTTTAGATATGCATTTATCAATCATATGTATATATAACTTGGTGAGCGTTACAGTCAGTAAGAAACTTGGTCTTTCATTTCCCTGTTGGATTAGCACACTTGGGAACCACCAGCACCATGCTTCCTATGGGCACAGTTTATCTCATGTAGTTCAAACCACAAACGTCCCAGTTTTTTAGACAAATGCACCCACATTTATTTTGGAGAGAGAAAACACTCCTACCGGAGAAGATATGTATCCAACCCTATCTCCACTTCCCTAGTGCTGGGCCATCAGCTATCATGCATCTGCAGCATTTTGTGCCAGTTGTAAAAATGCAAGACTAGCAAACCAAAATTTGAAAGTACAAAAAACACTACACATATTCCAGGTTATAAGGAAGGAAAAAACAAGACAACGACAAAAAAACAACACAAGAGCTGCACTTGCACATAATGCTGTTGGCATCAGCTTGAAATGTCTGACTCTTTCTCTTCTGCCCATTCAGCACTAACTGCGTATCAATAATATTTTCCTCCTGTGTTGCTAGATTCACTACTCCCCCACCTCCAAATAACATTTCTAGTGTGTTATTTTCGATCAGCTACAAATTCATGGGTTTGGTTTGCTCTTTAGCACACTATGTTTACACTGTACAGTTAATTACCTTGTGTTTAAACACCAGTTGCCATGTTGTGCTAATGCAATGCTAATTACCTGAAGCAGATGAAGTTTACTTGCACACACCAAATACACTGAAAAAAAGATTTCACTGCTTACTGAACAAGTGAGGGGTCTTTTTACATCATGATTAAGTAGTTAACACAAAAAGGAAGGAAATTCTTGATTAGCCAATATCTGTCTACTCTTAAACATATTACTACACTATGAATTATGTCTCATAAAAGCACATTCTTAAATGCACGATCAACAGGGCAGCAGCAAAACATTAACATAAACCAACTGCTTGCACTTTGGCATCCTCTGCCCATGACTTACAAGAAAACTCTGAAGTATCCAGCGCCCAAAACATCTGGCCCAACTGATATTTCTGTTGAGGGGACTCGTTTCTAGGAACAGCCATTCCTATTCGGCCAAACAGTAATTTTTAGCCACCTTTGATCTTGCTGGAACTTTCTAAGCCAACCCTGTTTACAGGTGGGGTTTGCTGCCAGGCAGTTCATGCATTTCCCAAGCACAGCTGTTCAAAGCTGTATCTTGTATCAAATCTTCAAACAATTGGTATATTTAAAAAAATATTGTACAAATAGAGGAGAAATGCTGTAACGCTATTTACTTAAGAGAGCACACGCATTTTGGCTAACAGTAGATATTTCATTACAGGCATTCTGCATATCAGTTGGGATTACAGCAGTAGCTCTCTCTCTACATTATTCCAAGCTTTTAACAACTCTAACACCCCTCAACACACCAGATACCCTACTAAGCTCCCCCATCCTGTGTTTGTGGGGGAGAAATTTACCCCTGTTCTGGGTAGACCCATGTTTCCAATCCATTCCTGAGCACAATTTCTCTTTTTTATTGCAAAGGATTTGGTGGCTGGGTTGTGGGGTTTTTTTCAAAGTAGATGTTGAAGCTTTTCCATAGAGAATACAACAATAGCATCCCTGACTTCTGCTGCTGCTACTGCTACTGACAGCTCTTCCCCTAGGTGTTCCATTTTGGTAACAAAGATATTTCATCAGATACTTGAACCATATGTTTTTATCCCTTGAATCATTCTAACAGATTCACTTCTTACTGATTTTCAGCTATGTTTTCCTCACTCGTTGCTCCTTTTTCAGCTCCTCTCCCAGCTGTTTGAAGACCTGGCGCTCCCAGCCGGGTCTCGCTGCTTGAAGAGGCACGGTTCCAAAGCCACTGCTTGCAGAGGACACCGATACTTGCAGAAACATAGGTTTTCATTGATCCTCCTTTTGAAAGCCACACTGCTCCCACCTTCTCTGGCTGCCACTTTAGGGTTTTTTTTCTGGTTATTGCTGATTCTCAAGATGTAAGGTATCAGTTTTATTTATGTGGCAGGCAGGCCTGAATAATAATCTTAGATCCTCAGGCTTCAAATGATTCAAAACATTAACTGGAAGGGAAGGAGGCTGCTGGGAAAATAATTCCTTTCCCCCAAAGGTCTGAACTTTGGATGCTTTTGCAGGGTGGAACGAGAGAGCTGCCACTTCCAGTTCTTACATTAAGGCACTGCACCCCCATCACCCACATAACAGCAGTTTATAATCCTCACCTACAAGCATTGCTTTTAAAGCGCTACAACAACAAGAGACAGCAAACCAGGCCAACAGTGCAATAGTGTCTATTCCCAGGCAGCCTGCCCCACTGGGCGGCCAGGCAGCGTGGCACAGGAGCTGAGGACGGGCTTTTACCCAGATGACAAGAAGTCCCCACCACGCCGTGACGCAGGGGCTGACAGACAGGGACACCCCGGGAGAGACCAGGTGTTGGGCAGTGCTGCGTCGGGTCAGGCCATGACACCCTCTGCAACATGTGCCCTTATCTACACGAGGAATGACTAATTGGGAATGTTTACAGCAACAGCCAAGCAAGCAACCCATCCTTTTGCCCAGCAGCATAAACAGCCTTCTCCAGGAGTGCAAACCCTCTTCCTTTTCCCTGCAGCGGACAAACCCACACCCCACCCTACGTGGGGTGACAGAAGAGCTACAGAAGATTGTACATTAACACACAGGACCACCCTAATGCATTAAGCCACTGTTCCCAAACCAGGCTAGAAGCATGCCAAATCGTCCTGTTTGGGAGTTCCTGCACAAGCCAATGCGATCTGAAATTAGTATTTGCTCTCAGAAATTATAGATTCCACTTCATTTACTAAAGGCCTAGCCAGTATCTTCCTTCCAGCACTGGGAGATATGGAAGGACTGTTGTTATTCTTTATACTTACTTAAAATAAACAGAGCTCTCGGCATCAGATAAAACTTCTGTTAAGAGCTAGAAGCCTTTACTTCAGGTGCTTCAAAACAAAGCACAGTATTATTGATCCTTACCAATGACAGTCTTTATTTAAGAAGTGCTTTATATCATCGGAAGTTTGTATCTCCAATAATCTGCAACCACTACTTTGCCACAGCAGTTGTCTAGAAAGTCAGTTCCCACTTCGCCCAGAACGACCTCACTGAAGCAGAGCGCACAGCTAGCAGGACATTATCAGTCACGTAAATTTCCATCTCCTTCAGCAGATTTATATCATAAGAGACAAAAAATGATACAAAACCCAAATGTCAACATCCTTTCCTATACCCATTCAAATTTCTATGTACGACAAATTAAATTCCCCTGGCATCTCCACAAGCTAATGTATTCCATGGTTAACATCTCTTATTCCTTTTACATCCACTATTCATTACTTCTAAATGAACTACATAGCCAGTGTTGGTAATTACCACCATACAATAGCCCTGCGAGATCTTCGTGTCAGGGATCCAGTTACCTTGCCTGAAGATAATACTTTAAAGCTGACTTTGCAACAAGAGTAAGAAGTTTTGTTTCACCTTTCAAGCTCACAGAACTGGATTTCAGACACAGAAGGAAATCCCAAACCTGTTTTAAATCTAAGCACAGAAATGACAAATTTTATGTCCAGTACTATTAAAAGACTACAGTCCACTGTGTTCAACAGAATTCAACACTAGGACCAGAAGCAAAACAGATGATGCCCCCCACTAGGGGCTATAATATACACACACAGACCTTCCACAGCATGGACCTCTAACGGAGGTCAACCAGGTTATCACAACCAAGCTGGTCAACGGCTAAAATACCTCCACCAGTTTGTACAAATGCTTTCAAGGTAAGAATAATCCAAATTTAAATAACCAGTGCTTAGGTATGCTTAGGGATACTTAAATGAAAGATCTTAAGATTTTTAAGTATTGTTAATGAGATGATACTTTTAATGAAAAATATAAACCTATCAAAAAGACAAATAAGAGGGCTTGTTTACTGAAGTCTAGGACAGAAACGTCAAGTAAAATTGCAAGGGCAACTAAGGAGTCTTCAAAATTACTGGAATTTTTTTGAAGACAGGCACTGCTAATAAGGTCCTTAATACAAGCCTGTATTTACAATGCTTCAAAAATAATTTTAAAATGGTTTAACATTAGCTAAGCGAGTCTATTCTATATTAACACTTTCCCCAAAGAAAGGTCACCTACCACATTAGTTTCTTTGTCTTCACCGATAAAAGATTAATTGATATTCTTTCCTAGTCTCCTTCCGTGACACATCACTTACACCAAAAACTTCATAAGGCTGCACTACAACAGTACATTTTGTGTTTGACAAACACAAAAATGTCCAGAAACTCAGAAAAAATTAACTTCTTCCTATTTAATGCTTTTCTGAAGACTGTGAAGCGACATTTACAAGAAATTGAACATTTCCCCTAACAGAAAATGAAAAGAATTTAAATCAAGGTTTACAACAAAACAAGGAGTAACTCATAGAACACTGAACAGTGGGCAGAGAAGAGTCACTTTATTTTGCTACATATTGTGACATTTATTCTTTTCAAAAGAACATACAGAAGCACAGAAATGCCAGTTTCCTGCAAAGAGAACGACTCGCAGTTGCAGGACAGGCTCCTCATCCCTCTGGCACGGTCCCGAGGGGACCCAGCTCCAGCAAAGCAACGTGCATCAGAGCTAGGTTAAGACCAGGGCAGCAGCAGCTCCGCTCCAGTGTGAGACAAACCAGCGGCTAGCAGAACATGCCCAGGGTAGCCAGCGCAGGGCTTCCAGGCTGCCAGGGCTGGGAGCTGGAACCTGTCAACGCCAAGGCAAGAAGGACTTCTGCGGTTTGACAAACCTGCTGGCACGCCCAGACAGAGGTTCCTGCCTTGCCATCATATCAGCGTAGCACTCTTCAGTTGCTATAGGTCTAATTTTATTTTTCAACAGAACTGCTTGTGTGAAATTCAAGGGAGAAGCTGGAAGAGTATGGTGCGAGTATCGGTAACGTTAGCTAGAAGCTGAGTCCCAAAACTGGTTCTTAATGTGCAGCTCTTCAAGAACTCAATTTCAACAAAACCTCCACTAACGGTTGTTTCCCAATGAACTGCAATACTACTGGTGAAGCTCCTCAATACCCCGAGTATTATAAGTGTTAGTAAACCACTGTGAAAAGAACTGTTCTAACGGGAAAGAGCTGCTTTTACCATATAGTCAACTCATAAACTACAATACATTTTTTTCCAGATTACTCACTTTCAGTAACTATTCCTCTGCTCTTTGCAGTAGATTCAAACTGCACCAGAGTGTAATTTCATTAAAGAACATTTACACCCAGTGGGCACATAGAGAACAAATAAAAATTCTAGCACATTATACTTTCTTCATTCACATGTTCGCCTCCTATGAACTACTTTATTCTTCTTTATTTATCACTCATAATTGCAAGCAACAAGTAGCATCATTTCCTTCCAACACACTCAACATTAAACAGTTCAAAGGGACCTTTTACTTTACTAGTTCCCCAATTCCCACAACAGAACAAAACAAAATAATAACAAAACTACAACCAAATCCCCTCTCCCTCCCTCCATCACAGATTTTGGAGATTTAGTCATTTCCTCTATCATGTACTGCTGTCTTTAAGAAGTAGGTTCAAATACTTATTTTTCCAGGTAAGTAGTTGCTGGCATCAAAATTACCCAAAAAAACTAATTTGGTCGTGGGTGGGATGAGGAATGCCTCAGAAAAACAAAGGTTTACAGACTTAGATCTGAAACTGCTGCCGTAAGGGATTTAGAAATAAACGCATTAAAACCAGAGCATACTCACAGATGGAGAGGCAAACTTTTGTCACAGTCTAAAGCCAGCTTTTTCCACTTTCCTCTTCTTAAACTGCTACACTACAATGGCTGAAGCACTCTCTTCAGAGTCACTCTTACACGCCAAAGGGGAGTAAAAAAACCACTGGTTCATTAGCAATCCTGAGCAATAAATATATAACTGCTGCATTTGTTCTCTTCTGAAAGGGAGGAAAGACTAAATCAGAATTTGCAGGTGCTGCAGAAGTTCTGCATCTCGACAGAAAACATTTTATTATTACAGAAATAAAACATCAAAAGCTTACTCAAAAAATTACATCCTATCAAGAGGGTAAATGGTGAGGTGGCATATAAAACTATGTAGCATTGTAACTCTCTCTTATCTTGGTGGAAAGGAAAAAAAAAATCAAGTCGTCATTAATCTGATGAAAGATTATCTAAAACCTCTGTGGATTAGTCCACAGCTGAAAATGCTGTCCACATAACTGATTAAATGAAAGGTCACTATACAATCTTTAGGGGAAATTTTGACAGAGTGACTTATAGAAAAACATGTTTCCAAAATGAAGTAAAATAAGCTGCCTTGAATCCTAAATTAAAAAAGGCTTATCAGAAGTGTATTACAGGCTCATTTTTCCCAACAATTCAAATGCACATCAATAGGTAAAACTGCCTACAGGTAGCAAGTGAGCCTTCCAGGATTTTTTTATTATTATTTTTTTTGTTAACAGTTGCGTTCATTTCACTAAAAAAAAAAAAATATCAGGCAATATTCACAGCAACCGCGAAGTTAAAACAACTATCGTATACCTTCATATGAAAACAGCAAAAAAGATATTAAAAATATGCTTGTCCACATGAAGTTTAACACAGACGAGCAGCACCACTTAATAACTCAAACTCTAGGTCCCCATGTAAAATGTAGTTATGAAAGATCTTTAAAAAAAGGAATGGAATCCACAGATTTACAAAGCATACTCCATAGGTATCTAAAGAGGTAATTTTTTTCAAAATATTTGTCATGATTCATCAAATATTCTATTTCATATATATAACCTTCATTCTAATTTCATGTTTTGTAGAGGATTAGCATGGAAGGTGCTGCTTCAAGGCTTTTTTACCCAACAGGACAAAACATAGTACACAATTAATAGTTTCCTTATTTCTGAGAGATGTTTTCAACATTAGAGAAAGGGGTATTCTCTGGTTTAACTAAAAAAGACTAAAGCATTTAATACTTGAAAGTATTTAGCTTTGGACCAAGCATGTATCCCTAAGCAGCGAGGTAGTACCTCTTAAAAAAATAACAAACAAAAAAACAAAACCCAAAAAACCACAGAACCATGATGGACCAGTGATGCCGCATATTCCACACCGTCACAATGGCAGAGCAGGGAAGAGGCACAAGGGGTGGGGAATCTTTCCACTCAACCTCGCACACACCAGCTCAAACAAGTGGAGTAGCTTTGCAACACTGCACGACACTCCACGAGCCCTCTTCTCTACCAGCAAAGTCCTTACAGCTTCATTGTCTGCAGGACTTTTTGCCACCCTGCAGTGCCACACGCCTGTGAATGCACCTTCGCAGGCGTATTGGGAATGGATGGGTCAACACGTTTCAGCTAAGACAGACGTCTATGCTGTCGTCTGCGGGCTACTCACACTGACGTCTGCTGGGTTTCTACCAAGGTAACCTCAGCCAGAAGCAGCACGTTATCTCCAGCTCTTCCAACTCAGCCACGTCATTGCTGCTGCCTTTACAACCATGCCAGACCCTGTGAGAAATGCAAGAAATACAGAATTCCCAGAGAAATGTAGATGACTTCACATGCCTAGTGCCTTGGCATGCCCCAGGCACAATGCAGTCATTATGCCATGATTATCTGCTTTCTGATCTTTCTCATCCTCCAGCTCTGGTGGTACTTGATTTCAACTTTTGGATCCCCAGGCAGTTGGCAACAAAGCAAAACCAGAACAACTAATCAAAGCAAGGCTACTTTCAGAGAGCTTGAACTGTTTATGGGAAGGGGGAGGGCTACACCCGCATTTAATACAAATAAACAAGTATGCATACCTAACTAGAGAGGTAGTTGTACTTCATGTACTACACATGAAAATTAATTAACCTAAGGTACCTGAAAATACATAGCAAGCTACAACTATTAACACAGGGAACTACTGTTAGAGGGCATATTGATTACATTTGCCTCTCATCTACCCAAGGAAAGCAAAAAGCGCCTTTGATAAATGCAGAAAATGCATTCCAGATAGAAAAGAGTAAGATTTTTCAGAAGTTTTTGCAAGCACAATCCCCAACTGGGTCCAAAGGACCGAAAAGCTTAGGGAAAGGTCAATAAATAGGACTTCGTAACATTCAACTCTTTGCAGAGTTGCATTCCAGTCTGACTTTTAGGTTGAATTACTTTTGTCCCACCACTTCTCAGACTGTTCTGCAAGGTTTCTTAAAAGAATTGCTCCCAGCACTCAGAGGCAGTCCCACCAGCAGCTCTGTGCCATTCATTCCGCAGTCTTGCCTGTCGTTCGGTTCCATGAAAAATTAATGGAGAAAGGTATCGCCAGCATTCCCTACCACCTGGAAACTGCAAAGGCAAGAAACGTAAATCAGCACCACATGAACAAAAAAGCTCTTCATGATCTGATTTTGGAAGGAAATGGCTTATGGACTGCATTTCCAGACTCCTCAAAGCCCTGAGCAGGTAACCACGTTATTTTGAGTTTTATTATTATTAGGAGGGTGAGAAAAATTTTGCTTTAACTTGCCTCACTGAAGAGTAGTGTTCACACAGCACTTTGGACAAGTAAGACCGTACAGAATCACTGACTCCTTAAGACGGCAATAGCAAAGACTAAGAGAGGAGTTAAACCAGCTGAAAAATCACACGTCCCATCTTATGCTAGCAAGAAACATGCAGAGATCATAAACCACTAACAACAGCTTCTATGCTTTAAATTCCTTTAACTTCTAATTCATAGAAGGATAACAAAATGTAAAGTCAACTCTGAAGAAACCTTGTCCTAAGAATAGCAGGAAAACAAAATGTCAAACTTGAAATAGGCAAGTACCAGACATTTCTCTCTGCTTAAGGCAACATTCATCTCATTTCATTCAGATTTATGTCCAGCTCAAATACCTAGAAACCAAAATGCAAGAGTTCAGCAGCACTGTAGCTTTCCAACTGGATGATGCAGTATAGAATGATGGGGACAGGAGAACATCCAAGATAGCAAAGTTTTCCCAAGACTGAAACAGAACCTAGACAGCCTTTTAACAACCCAATTTTTTCCCATGCTAAAGACAAAATTTTGGCTTGTAAAACAAAAAAAAAAAAAACCACCAAAAAAACACAACCAAAAAACCCAACCAAACAAAAAAAAAAACCCACAAAAAAAGACCCAAAAAACTCCCTGAACAACCAAACACAAACCCAAATGCACAACACAGCAACACTGTTAAACATCACTGAGCAAAGCTATTAAGTGAGGCTTAATTAAAACCATTAGGACAGACAACCCAGACTTTCCCAGCTTCCCAACTCACTATCAAGACATAAGGGGTCTTGGGTATTTTTCAACTTGTCTAAAAGCTTTTAGAGCCTTGCAGCCATCATATACATTTCAGTACAGTCTCTCAAAGATTAATTTTGCACTAAAGAGTGGTTTAAGCATTTTGTGATTTAAAATATTGGACTATGAGAGACAGACATGCAAAAAAACCCACTCAAGTGCACAGGGCTGAGGCAACCAAAAAATTCCTAGTCAATCTACTACAGTACATACAAAATCCACAAAAGTATGAATGCAAAAGAAGTAGAAGTATGTGGCAAAAGTATCCACATGTGATCTCATTTCAATTTTTTTTTTTCATACAATATTTATAACTGTAAACAATTCAAGGTGTAAACTTACTGACAAGACACCCGCAGGAATCTTCCCTGGACTTTGTTATCCAGAATATGAAAGAGGTGCCTGCCAAACACAGGCTACTAAAATCAAAGCCACTAGCTTGATTTGTATTCTCCTCCATTTCTTGCATTAGACACAGAAGAGAGCAATAGTTAATGGGTCAGTTTAATGTATTAAAGCTTTCTGGTGGTTTGTTGTGTGTTTGGGGTTTTTTTCTCTTTTTTTCCCCCAAGAGCACCTGAGGTAACTCCTGCTTCCAAAAACTGTGATACATTTTAATTGCAACATATGATAGGTCAATCACAGATTGCCTGGCCTTTAACAGCTGCTTTACAGGCTTGACTGTTACTGAAATCAACTGAGTCAGAAAATTCTGAGCACCTCCCACAACATATTTTTCAACCCTAATCGCTAAGAAACTATGGCAGGTAGATACATGAAAGAAAAAAACAGCTTCAACAGCAACCTGAATTAACAGGATCATTTCACATAAAATTAGCTATAAAGATATCACATTTCTCATAAGGAAGAAGAACGTATACTGCGATGACAAAGTGATGTCCTTATGCACCTTAAAGCCCTTTTGTTCACACCCCTCAGCAACAAGAATATGAGAGGATCCTTCCTACTCTGCTTTTCTCTCTCAAAATGTGGGTACTGTTAACACACCTAGAAAGATAATTTGTCACGTCATACTCTCAAAAAAAAAAAAAAAAAAAGAGAGTAAAGATTAGGAAGACAACGAACAGTGCTCTCTTTTTTTTCTGGCAGCAGGGATCTACCCCAGCATGGTCTTTCACTGTATGAATCAGGCCACAAATGTTAAAAACACAGCACAAAACAATCAAAAAACCCAAAGTTCAAGTTGGTTAACAGTTTTCTGAACTCAGTACTCCTTGAAAAGTGTTCTCACTGCCTCTGGTGAGAAGTAGTTTCCAAAGATCAATAATGCAGGAAAGAACACAGCCATTACTCATTACTCATTCTCTCTTAGCTCAGAAAGCAATTATTTGTTTCTGTACAGTATAATTCACTCATACAGCATGCAGACACAGACAGAGATCCTTATCTTAGTGGAAAGTAGACCTGAGGTAGACTAGTACGATGGGACAACATCTGTAAATGAAAATATTCCTCCAGGCCTCTTTAATTCAGAGATGCACATACTAAATTCTGATCAGCTACATATAGAGCTGATGCTCCACGCACACAGATCTACGTTTGCAAATGATAATGTAACTGTCTCCAGGAATTTCATCGGATAACCCCACAGGCTAAAAATTAAAAGGTCAGGAGGTGGGTGTCTTGTGGCAACGCATACCCTAATTGCCCAGTTGCCTGCTGAATTCATAACACAATATGAAAAAAAAAAGATATTAAAAATGTTTTTTACTGAATTTCTAAGAAGAATCCCAGTTCTGCTTTACATTCAAGTAGTATTCATGCAAGCTCTCCACTGTTGTTCTCCTTTGCAGTTATTTCCCTGTAAAAAAGGGCTAAAATCTTTCCTTTCTCATCCTATGATATTTGCTATTCCATACCCAGGTATTATCAGTGTTACAGTTGTCCAGCAAATGCCTTTAGCACTGTAAAAGTTTCTGCTATTGCAGACAGAAATTATGTCTATGGTCTCAACTACTTGGTAAAATAGGTAAGAACAAATAAACTCCACTGTATGTGGGTTACATTTTATGCATGCACATCCACAGAAAGAAGTGTCATTAAAGTAGTTTCAAGGAAATGAATTTTAGGTCATCAGTTTTCAGGTGTTGATTTGCTGGGAGATAAAAAGAACTGCAAAAGCCACCAAATGGATTCAAAAGAGCAAAGGGAAATAAGTGTCTTTGAGCCATATCCCGCCTTCTTCAATTACAGCATTATGCAGGCAATTCTAATTTCACGCACGTGGCAATGTTCTTATACACATGCTTAATAAATTCACCACGCATTTGTTTATCAAATAGAGTCATGCAGCTATAGAAGCTCTGAATTACATACAGCGTTAATAAGTTTGTGAGTATATACATACTCACGTCCTTGTACATCCCCACCCATCAGAGGCATGGCTGCTTAAGAGAGGCTTTTAATTGCTGAGGGAGGTCAAGTCAGAGAAGCCAAGCCTAGGTGGCAGCTACAGTTGTCCTCCAGGATACAGTGACAAAACCACAATGACTGGCGTGCGAGGAAGCTACACCCATCCCTCAGAGCCGTCTGCGCCACGCTGTGTGCTACAAGGCTTTAGAGACAAGCCTGCTTGCTCTTTTGGGGAAACTGAAAAACACAGTACAAGTGGAAATCCAGGCATGGGACGGAAATCTTTTCACCTCGCATTCACCACCACACCGCAAGACAAGCTCCTCTGTTCAACCAGGGAACAGCCTCCACACCCCCTCAAGAGTTCTCCTGAACTCCATGAGGGAGTCAGAGGTGCGATCCCAACAGTCGGTGCCTTCTTGAACAGTGTGAGACCTGAACTGGTCACACAAACCCGCATTTGTTTGATTTGGGGTACTGGAACAACCCTGAAAAGCCACTGTTCGCACCGTACCTGTTTTGTGACTAGAAAGGAATTCGCAGGACAGTCAACCCATGGCAGTTTTCGCTGGTAAATACACCGCTTAGGGCATCTAGATGCAAAAAGCAGATTTTAAAAAAATAATAACCTGAGAAAGTACTACACCACCACTCATGGTGCAGCACAGTGATTTACTCATTTTTTGTCTTTTTGATTGTGAAGTTTCAGCTCAACAGAAAGAATAATAAATGTCTAGCTAGATTTTTTTAAAATCTGGCCAATAAATGAGAAAGCAAGGGCTCAAAAAAAGTTCAATAATCAAAAAACATCCACATCTCAAAGCTGCACATCAAAAGAAATCGAGATCCATACAACCAAATATTTATGCTCTTAAATACAACACACCTCTAGAAGAATCTTTTCAGACACTCGCAGAGTTTTCTAAAACTGCTAAGTACAGATCTTCAGCTCACTTATAGCCTCTAGACAGTGTTAAGGCATCTTGGAAAACTCAGCTTGTTGTCATAAAGGGAGTAATTTTGTAATTCAAGGGAACTACAAAACTCGAGATACTTTGCACGCACAGAAAGCTGGTCCTTTCTACAGCCACATCTCTTGTTATTCACTAAAATAACATAAAGAGAATAGTAGCAATTTTTTGCCCCCATAAAAACACCTTTGTAGAGTTGTCACACGTTTGCTCAGAACATTTATTAAAGACCCGGCAAATCCTTTATTTAACTAGCATATTTCTGAGTTGACAGACGTTTCGGATTATCTCCTCCTGAGTTCTTCCCCCTTGTCCCAATTCATTTGTTTAATATTTCAAGTCAAGTTGAAAAGGAAGAAGTGTGAAAGCGATTAGACAAAAAGAACTGCTACTGAGAAAGTCTTGCAAAGATAAGCCTTATCAAACTTCACAGCAGCTACAAACAGGAGAAGAAACGTAGGGATCACTTTCATTTACCACAAAAATACATTTATGTATGCGCCCAAGCCCAAACATTACACAAGAGTATTAGGAAAGAAAGTGAAGCCCCTCCAGGCAACAGAAGTTACAGATACGTATTAAGCAAGCAGAATGGAAATACCCAGCTTGGAAGGCGTCCAGATCAGAAATCTTAATCATGTATTGGCCACTTTGGGGCAAGGGGACAGGAACTAGAGGTGGGAGGTGACCGGTGGGCAGGCAGCGGGGGGTATGGAAAAGCTATGGGAACTCTGCGACTTGGTTGTGAGATTATCATGCCCGGCCTCATCTAGAGGATGCTCCCAGAAACCTGGCAGAGCCCCGTGCAGGCAGGTTCTCAATACTCAGAAGTTTCAGAAGAAAAGGAAACACAACACACTGCAACTAAAGTCAACAGGCAGAGCACACCAAACTTAGATGACAACTTTCACTGTCTGCCTTTAGTATCACAAGCAGTATTTCCTAATGAAGCTACCACAGTCACAAGTGTCTGAGCATGACTATCTCCCTTCTTAAATAAGAAGCCTTATTTTTTGAGCCTGTCTGGGCTCATAAAAGAGACATTTTTATTTCCTCTGTCTTAATCCAGACCTCCAGCAAAACAAAACTCTCTTTGCAGCTCTCTAACTCCAGACTGGAACTTCATTGCAGCTCACAACAGCCTGTGCCTACGTTTCATCCTCTGGCATCTGCTTTGAAATTCCCAGCATGAAAGGACACCGTAGCTTGGTTTGTGCTTATATTTTTGCACCCTAATTCATAACTGAAGTATACTTGAAACAAAACACATGAAATCCAGAGTAAGATCTAGAGTCTTACAGCTTTCAGTACTACTAAAACCCAATACTGCAATGTTTCAGACTCAAAACATCTCTTTTAGAAGAGATCCCCAGTTCCTGAATATGCATTTTCATACTCTTTTAAGCAATCCTCTTTCAAGCTTGACCATCCCCATCTTCTCACAGCTTCAGGACAGCAATCCCACATTGACAGGGTAAGTGGTCCAGGACATGCAATACGTTCACCAGCACTAAGGGACACTCTTCTGCAATGTTCCCGTCATCCAACACCAGTGGGGTCAGAGACCACAACAGTTTACAAACCACAGGGACACTAGGTAATGAATATTAAAGCCCAGTTCAAATGACGATTCATTTGTGCTACTCTCCTGGCTTTTATGAGAAAACACCACTGTTTAAGTATGTTTTATTGATCTTCTGTTATCCTTTGTCCATCAGTCACCTAGTCTTTTAGAACACTAACTTAAAAGCTGTGCTATATTATTGATTTGGACTTTGCACAGCAGAACAACACACCTTGCTGTCTGGAAAGGAGACAGTTAAATAGGAAAGAAAGCACACTGAGAGCTCAGAATTTTGAGAAGCAGCAAGGAAAGACAGGCAAGATCAGAGAATAAACCCTTTTTTACTACTATATTCTTTCTCATGTCTCTCCAAAGACACTTAACAATTGGCTTCATCAGAGACAATAGTTCTGAGTATCCAGAGAAAAAAGATGACTGGTAAATAACCCAACACCTTAGAACTCCTATCCTCGCAGGGGGTGAAGCTGGAAGAAAGAACACCTGCAAAACTGACAGAGATTACTGCACACTGCCGATATTTCAGCCACTCTAATCTTCTCTGTTGTCAAAACTTGCTCCTCTGCTTCCTATTTCCCGGGATTTCCAATGGGGAAAGACTAGCCTTGGCTAACACAGAAGTCTCTCAGCAACTCCTCTCAGATGCCTTAATTGAGTAATTTCAACTTAAGGCACTTGCTTTTTATTTTCCAGAGATACTGGTCGTCAAGGTCTCCATTAAAGAAAATGGTGATGCAGGCAAATACTGCATTACAGAACTGGTCTGACTGCAAGTCCTACACTAGATGGGGCATATGGTTACTATGCTTGCCAAAAAGAGGGGATTTTGCTCTGTAAGCATACTCAAAACTCATGAAACTAAAGTTAGCGTAAGGCAGCCTCCAGTGCAAAGTTACTCCAGTAAAGGACTTGTGTGAAAGAACCTAAGTATCATCTTAGAAGACTTAAAATTTCATTTGCCAAGTAGGTATTTTTGGACCTACACAACTCTATTCACTTCCAGTTCCTCAGAAGAAGACAATACTTAGGTGCTGAGTCTCCGGGTAGTTAAATCTTCATCCTCACAATGCTCCCAAGTGACCAGGCGCACAGAGGCTAAGGCTGCTGGGTGAAGTTAAACGTTTCTAGCCAACATGCAATCTTCATGTTTTGTTGGCTCTGGCTGGAAATGGGATCTTGATCGATAATTATTAACTTTCTGCCTTCAACCTTCTGGGCTTGTCATGATAACAGAAGCTTAAAAAAAAAGTTAAGCTGTCCAAGGACAGATCATTCACAGTTCTGCCAACAGTGGGGCGTATATTTTTATGACACAATAACTGGGACTGTCCCTACACATCCAGAAAAGAAGCTGAATTCAACCCCTTTATTACAAAAAAAAAAAAACAAACCACCACAACAGACCCTTTACTTTGTGAATCTGAACCATTTACCACAATTCTCTACAACAATGAAACAAGTGGCACACTTTTTTTTAAAAAATCAGCAATCAACAACAGCTTTACACATGCCATAACGATATGCACCAGTGCACTGAAGGAATAAACACAGAATGGGGAGTACTAACTGATAATCCTAAAGCTTTCACTATTTACCTTAGTGCCTCTGAAGGGCTTCCAAGTTGCTCTTACACTAGAGAGAGATTTCGCAAGGACAACTCTCTACTTTGCCATTTTGCCTTTGCTCCCTAAATGTTAAATACTGCTTTTCCTCAAGCTAGGATTGTGTTACTCAGCTGAATTTAGAAAAATTGTTCCCAGTCTGCACGTATCTTCAAAACTGCAGTTTCCATCCCAGTCTGCAATAAGAAAAGATTTTGCAAATACAAGCCTATTTCTGTATTCTATGTCTGTTTCCAGTATGCCTAATGACGATGCTGCCTCCCCTACAGACCTGCACAATAGAGGCATGAAGCAACAACAGAAAACACTTGGAAACAGTGAAGCAACAATAGAAAATACTCAAGACAACTGTCACTGTGTCACAAATTTTACCAATTTCCAAAAAATACAACATCCAGACAGGAAATAGCATATCTGAGACAGCAAGAGACATCAACAAAAAGATCCCAAGCATGAAGAAGCCTGGCAGACCTGGAGTTTGTGTGTTGTTTCCCACCAGCCGACTCTCAGAAGAGTCCTCCAGAGGACCTCTTCAAACAATAACTTTAAAAAAAAATAATTCCTGCCTAACCTAGTTGAGCAATCTCATTTCTCCTCCTCTCCTTCATATCCCTTCCTTCCCTCAACACTAACACTTAATTCCACAGCACATACCAGTTGTTTGCTTACTTCTCAGAACAGGGACCCAGCTTTCCACTAGGAAGAAATAGCACAAGATGTCCATGCCTTCACATCAGGATGGTTTGAGAACCATGAAGATGGACCACTCTGCTTGCTTCATCACTTTGCCGGAGTCCTTTCTCCCACCATATTGAGCCGTGCATTCTCCTAATCACCAGCATTGAAGGATTTTTATGTGGCATACTGACAAATCTCTATCATAAAACAAAAGGGAGATGAAGATGGAACTAAGGTAATTAAACATCCTGTTTTAACAGTATAGTGTACCAGAAACCACATATCTGGTACACAGAACGTAGCATTTCCTATCTTCAAGTACACTGCTAAAAAACAAAACTAAAAGCCCACAGAAGATCTTCCTTTACAGAATACACACTCCCCTTGAAAAGCTGATTAGCATGGTTTCTGTAAATCCACAGACAAGATGCTTTTTGCACTACATCACATTGTGAATGTAGTGATTTTCATCTCAAACTGCAAACTGTTTTCTTAACTTTGGTGAGCTACAGCCATATGAGCTGCAGGTGTTGGTAAGAAAGACTACTCAGTGTGAGCAAGCCTTCAAGTAAACTTAGCTTTGTAAAATTCACAAAGAGCTTAAAAAATCTGAAAAACACTAATAACCAATCAAAAATGGCACTTGGAATAGGAGTTTTTTCTGTACACAACAGGTAGTGAAGAAGATAGACTGCAGGAATCAATAAAGATACTACTAAACTGCTCTCCACCAAATTCTCTTGTCTCTCCTTTGTCATGTTGCCTTTAAAAAGCTTAGTAATTGTATTATTAATGCGCTGAAATCACTGCCTGTCCATATTGTGTCACCATTTCCTTCATTTAGTCATCTGTTGTCTCCTGAAATACAAGCTCTTCAGAGAAGAGAGCATCTTTCCCCATCCTTGTACAGCACCTTGGAAAACAGCAAGTGTTTCATGAATAAGGTTCCTAAGATGTCACATGCTAGTGCAAATACGTTGTTCTCCCCAGAAACAAAAGTGAAAGTTTAACATCAACAACTTACTTGCTTATTACCTGGAATGTTAAAATCTGACAAATATGTTGGCCCTGCAAGTAGCTCGGGAGTTACTTTTATGCTCGTCATTTCTGCCCTGTAACTGCTGTAGAATCCAAACAAAATCTATATGGGAAGAGACCTCTGGAAGTAGTCAGGTCCAACCTCTTGCTCAAAGCAGAGTCAACTTCTAGCCTTACATCAAGGAGAGGACACCAGGAATAAGGTCAGCTGTAGGAGCATTGCAAGTCTTGTTCTGTCAGAGAACTTGGGCCATCAGCGCAAGACAGTATGTCAAAGTTTAGACTTTGTATGGAGACCTTTCTTCAACCAGGTCTCTCGCCAGATAGCGGGCACAAAGCCAACACTGCCTTACTTCACCCCCTCATTTACCCCCTAATGCTGCATCCTTCAGCTGTCCCGAGACGCAGCATTGTCCTCCCAGTATTTCACTGTTCTACCGTCCTTCTTCCCTCTTGAAGTTACAACACATCCTTTCTAGCATCCCCTTTCATTACCTAGAGTAAGAAAAGTCATTGTTCATCCTCTTTACTGGGCACACACGGCAGCCTTACACATTTCCAGAGTTCATTTCTACTCTGAATACATTACATTTCTTCTAATACCAAGACACAAAAGGTCACAGTATTAACTCTTCTCTTTACTTCTCTAATCTCTAAGCCTATATTACACTCTTATTTTCCAACATACATTGTCATCTGATTGTTTCACTTAGGGCAGCAAGGGCCTCCAGAACACGGTATCTTTGTTCAAGAGTGTTTTAGAGCACACTGAATTAACATTACTGTGGACATCTGATACAATTTCTAGCTTACCAAAGCAAAAGAACAGAAATCCAGAGGTTTGAAGGATTTTTCCAAGCTCCAAGAACGTGTTTAAGACCAGAATTAAGACCAACCTCTTCACTCTCTTGAAACCTACAATTTATCCCAATAAACAGCGCTTATTTTTCTTGGGCTCCTGGGCAGGTATCAGCTACACTCTGCGCACTCAGCACCACAGTTTACTCACCTCACGGGCCATGCGCAGGCTAAAGCTCTGTCCTTCACACCGCACGGAGAACAGGGCAGGGGAACAACAGCACATGACACACATCCTTACGTATGTTCCCTGCCATGCTTGTGACGGGTCACTCGTATGCTCACACAACATAAGGTTGGTGGCCTTTCAGACATGCTACGAGAGAAGTCTTCTGATTTCATCTAATGGATTTGGTCGAGTTCACACAGAAAGAGGAGGTTAGACCTGCGCAGCTGCCACATCTACCAACTAAGAAGCTGTTTGAATACAACAATGCATCTGTGCAGACCTCTAGCTACACAATTTTGAATTCATTTCAGTTACACTAACCTCTTATTTACTAGGTAAGTTTCCTTATCTCCCATTACTTTGTTTACACACCTAACACAACAGGGAAATTACTGGCACTATATAGTCTGTCTAGGTTTCCTGCTCCACATTCTTTACTTTGTAAAACAGTTGTCCTCAAGTTCTTTAGTTAGAAACAACTAAGCTTTTGCTATTAATATTTGAAACTACTAAACGTTGTTCCCATGCAAAAAGAACTATGCAATTAATATATACTTTACTGAGCTGTATCCTTCTAAAAGTTTTCACTTTGGATTTCATTAACTGATTTTCTTTTCTGAAATAAAAGCAAGGTATGTAATTTAAAGAAGTTCTTTGCATGGACCAAAAGCAAAGTTCACAAGAGGAGTACTCAGAGAAATGCAATTCACAGGGGACACCCTACCCCAGGGGAGTTCAGTGTAAAAAGAGCACAAAACTACCTTTTTAGTCTTTTGCTCAAGAGAGAAAGCGCCTTACCCTGCCCTGCTACCTCAGACCTCAGCATCTACTATTACTGTGCCACCCACAACAGAACAGCTTGTTGGATCAGCTTCGAAGTCAATCAGAACAGTAACCTCTCATGAAAAAAGAACATGATGTGAGAGTCCTTAAAAGTCAATTCTGACATCCAAAACATTAGCTTGCTTTCCTTTGCTTAAGTTACAAGTGCTTTTACCTCTAGTTCAGCACATTTTCAATTCAGAGGAAAGTGAAACAGGGCACTCAGTCAAACTGCCTGAATTTTATTCAGTTTAGGAATGTGACATTGTTTTAAAATTTAAGAAAAAACCAAAACAAACATCTTCTTGTAAAAAGATATGCCCCCAAGGCTGCGACCCTGCCTTCTTCCCCCCCTCCTGGGTTATGCGGGCAAGATCCTCTTGAAAGAGGAGTTGTGCGAGCACACAGGAGTATGACAAAGCATCTTAACAGGCGATAATCTTACAACACCGAAGTCTCACACTGATTTATCTCCCAGTTCCAATATGACAGTGACATACAGAAGTTTAGCTCAGGCTCGGCCGTCCAGCGAAGCCCCCGCACCCCGGGCGGCTGCGGGCAGACACGCACGGCGGGGAGCTGGGCACGGGCGTTCGGGAGGAACTTCAGCGCACACGGGCTGACACTGGGCTGCAAGAGGGGCAAAATGCAAATGACACCGAGGGTGACAAGGGAAGCAGCAGCTAGAGGCACGACAGCGAGGGCAAGGGAGAAGGAAACAAGCTCAGGAGACAGAAAAGCTCTCGCCTTTGACACCAGCAGCCAGCTGGAATCCTCCCCCCCGCTCCGGCCAGAACAAGCACTCCCGCCGCTGCCCTGCTGCTGCTTGTTCAGGCATCGCTGCTGCTCCCGCCGCGCTGCTGCCGAACTGCACCCCCCGGCAAGGCTCCGGCGCCGTTACACCCGTGCGGGGGAAAGAGCTCCCGCCCGCCCGGCCGTGCCCAGTGGCACAAACCAACCCGCACCGGCCCGGCCCGCCCGGCGGCAGCTCCCGCAACCGCGGGCCCGCCCGACCACCGCCGGCCGGCCCCACAGCACCGCCCGCCGCCGCCCCCCCTGCCCTAGGCCCGGCCCGCCGATGCCGGACGCCCCTTCCCGCCAGCCCGAGAGCGGCGGGGGGCCCCGGGCTCCCGCTCCTCACGCCGGGCGCTGCGGCGGCGCTTCCCGCCCCGGCGGGCGCGGCCAGGAGCGCGGGCGCTGCCCGGAGCGGGCCGAGGCGGCGCGGCGCGGCCCGCCCTGCCTCGCTTACCTTAGCGGCGGCTCATGGCACTGCCCGACGCGGCCCCGGCGTCCCCCGGCCCGCGCCACCCGCGCCGCGCCGGGCGGCAGCAGGGGGAGGAGAGGCGGCGGGGCTGCCCGGCGCCGCCAATCCGGGCCCCGCGGTGGGCCGGGCCTGCCGGAGCCGCCGCAGCGCCGGCCGGAGGGGTGGGGCGGGGCGCGGGCGGCCTGAGGCGGGCTGCGGCCTGGGCCGGGCGGGCGGCGCGGCGGCTCGGTCCGTCAGGCGGGCGGCGGGCTGGCCCGCTCCCTCAGGGGGGCGGCGGGCTGACCCGCTCCCTCAGGGGGGCGGCGGGGGCGGCGGGCTGACCCGCTCCCTCAGGGGGGCGGCGGGGGCGGCGGGCTGGCCCGCTCCCTCAGGGGGGCGGCGGGGGCGGCGGGCTGGCCCGCTCCCTCAGGGGGGCGGCGGGGGCGGCGGGCTGGCCCGCTCCCTCAGGGGGGCGGCCCGCCGCCAAAGTTTCGGGCGGCCGGTGAGGTGAGGGGCGACGCCTCCCTAAGGCAAGGAGCCGCTCGGGGATCGGTTAAACGGGCAGCGCGGGGGCCGCGACATCCTGTCCCCTCCCGGCCGCCGGACGGGCCCCCACGCAGAGCCGGTGCCCCGGGGGCCGCGTGCCGGTCCCGCCGCGGCGGGTGTCACCGCCCGTTCCCCGGCAGCCGGTCCCGGGCGGGCCCCGCAGGATGCGGGTGTGCCAGCGGGCAGAGCGGAGCTGGCGGGCACCACAGCGTTACAGAGGGGCAAACGCTCCCTGCCGCCCAGCCCGGCCTTATCCTGGGAACGTGTCCTGTCAGGGGCCACTGCAGCTACCCTTCCTATTCCCCAGTTTGCGGCAGACTGAGGGGAAAAAAATGGATTCTCTGTCAAAAGGCTGCTTGCCCAGTAATGGTCTCGGGCAATAAATTACAGCCTTGCCACTGCTTTTACCCTTCGCTTAATTGCTCTTGCTTCTGGAGACAGTTACTAATGAGATCACATCCACGCTGGGTCAGAGCCGTGGCGGCCCCAGCGCCCAGGTGTCTTTAGCTGCCCCGTGGATTAATTTGGCTGTGTCAATTCCCTTTGCTTTAACAATTTCAGTTTGAATTAAAACATGAAGGATTCTACGAGGTCTTTCAGACGCTATTTCACACCGGTGCTCAATGTACAATACTTTATGAGGTGATGAGGCACAAGTTAATGTATTTACTAGCCAACATTTAATGGGAGACGTGAGCGCAATTCAAATTGCTCCAAACTAGCTAATGCAAAGAGTTAAATATATAATACTGATTTTCAAATAATTTACTATCTTATCTACAGCTCTAGCTCAGCCAAGGTTTGGGGTCCTGTTACACTAAGCGTTATGTATGCAGTAGATGGTAGGTTTTGCAGTCTGGCTAAAAAGTAGGTGCAGGTAGCACTCATCCTGCTTTTCTCTTTACTTTTCAGGGACAACTCGGTGCTTGTGGAAGTGAATTATTACCAGGCATCTTGGAGTTCTTCAGCGCTTTTAGTAACTGTTTTTAAAACCAGGGTTCCTGCATGTAACTGTGAAACCAGAGGTACTGGGAGTGGTCAGCACCCAGCAAAATCTGTTTCAGTAAGGAAAGGCCTGAGCTCACCCAACGGAGGGCTGAATCCTTCCAGCTGTTGGATGTCCGAGCACTAAGCTTAGCAGTCTTAAGTCTCCCTGAGCTGAAGGAACCCAACAAAAGACTGCATTGTGTGAGCATCACTGCATCACCTTTTATTTCTTATGCAGTCTTTTTTTAATTTTTAAAAAGACAACATTGTATTTTAGATGCATGTACAAGTGTATGCAATCATCTAGGATATGATTCCTTTCATAGCTGTCATTGTATGTAGGCAGACCTCTGAATCATTATACAAAGCTGATGTTAATGTTTCCAAAGTCTAAAGATAAGATAACGGGTGTTTTCTTAACAGCAGGTTTTCACCACAGGAAAGAGACTGTGACTGCGGGGTTGGTTTTAGCTGTGTTAAACGACAAACAATTCACTAGAATTTCTGAAGCTTTTTCTCCCCTCTATCTGCACCTGACTTAGGCAACATAAGGCCTAAAAGGCCTGACCTCAAAAGGAATATTTTTGCACCTGAAGTTAGGTGCTCAGCAGAGGCTTCTTCCATAGAGCAATAGATGCTGAGCAAAGGCTGGAGCCAGCCTGCCAGCCACAAGCTGTCTGACCCCGTTACCTGCCTCTGAGCTTTGTGGTGTATATGGCCTCTTGAGAATCCTCTTCTAAAGGCAAGTCCTGATCAGATGGCAGAGGGAAGAAGGAATAATCTCTGAGTTTTTGAATCATTCAGTGCCGTAAGAGTACATCCTTTTGTTGGATAATTTATCTTCCCACCCATCCTACGAGAAGACAAGAGAATAAAGTAAAATGCCTATTTATTTTTAATATTTCAGTGTCCTGTGTATAAATATGCAGTCAGTCTGAGAAACAACAGGCGTGCAAGTTCTAGAAATAGGTATCTATAGTCAGGAGCTGCTTTTGAAAAAAATTACTTCAATCTTTTGGACTATGTGAGGGAGACATTTAAATGTCTTTTAAAAGCAGTGCTTCAGCAGGCTGTAAAATAAGAAGTAATATTTCTCTCCCAGAGCTACTGTGAGGCTCAGTTCATTTCTCTGTAATGCCCCCATCAGAACTTCACAGCTCAGGACAGTTTAAAGCTTGTACTTTTGTGAGAAAATAACATTACATGAGATATGGGTTTCCACATGGTTTTCACAAAATTCTCATTGCCGTCAGACCTCCTGGGGAAGACCCGAGAACCGCAGGACAGGCCCGCTTGCGGCTGTGTGCTGAGCAGCTTTAAAACAAATGAGGCAGCAGCTGCGCCTGAACATGTGAATCTTGGCATGCATGGGTTTGTGTATACCAGAACAGCTTTACTGTTACTTTGTTTGTTTGTTATCTGTACAATGTGAAATGCAATGGAAAGAGGCTTAGCATGGAAAAAACAAGTCCCCCAGCCCACTCAATGCGTACGGCAACCCAACAAGCCCTTGTAAGGCCAGAGCTTCCCAGTGGGCTTCAGCTGGTTCCAGCTGCAGGTATAGAGGAGAGTGTGAACTTCCCAAATGCCACACTCCTTCCACAGTGCTTGTGTGCCTATCTTGTGCTTGTCAAACACCAATACAATAGCGGCTTCAGCACCTCCCAATTCTTTCCCTGCCCAACCTTTGGACCTGAATTCTGTAAGCCGCAGATCTGCCCACCTTGGCCTCCGACTCGTCACTTCTCCCACCCACTGACCCCAGCCCCGGACCAGCAGTGCTGCTGCCCAGCTTCCCAGTGCCACAGAGGAGCACAGCCAGGGCATGCCCTCCCTGAGAGCCTCCCCGGGCAGCTCGCTGAGCCTAGCTCCAACCCTGCATTTAAACCCCCCCCCAGGGACCTGCAGAAGCTCTGAGCTCTTGTTGCTTCCTGTGCTGAAGCACATTATTCGGGGTGGGGATGTGTTTGTATTGCTGCTTCATTTTTCAAGCTGAGCTGAGGATAGATCCTCTCCTCATCTGACCTTGTGATCTTCCCCCTTTCCCTCTCTCACTTTTTTTTTTTTAATGTATTAAAGGTTTCTAGATTGCCAAGTGTCTGTGGAGAAATGGCTCTATACTACTCCTCACATCAAGTTTTTGCACACACTCACAGAAGACACATTTCCAGAGCCAGAGGAGATTCTAACTGCCAGCTGTGGGCTAATGGACTTGGTACACAGGCAACAGCACAGCCTCTCCCATGGCTACCAGGGGGGCAAGTGGATCCACAGGACAGGTTAAAACAAGGTCAGCAGGACGTGCAGAGCTAGAACCGTGCTGCCAAGGTGACATCCAGAGGCAGACCTATTCCCAGGGAAGGTGCTTTGCAATGCAGCTTAGGCCATTTTGAATGCTGTGAATGTGCACTGGTTTCTCTCAGGCCTGCGAAACCTTCTTGATGCTCCTCACACAAGCTTATCTCCCTCCCTGACACCGAATCCAGGTAGGGAAAATGACTGGTGCATACCTATAGCAGTGACGCCATCCATCTCTGGGGAAGAGGTGAGTCCATATGCCATGCAGAATAGCCACGTGCACACTGCCAAAGTCACATGAAGGTTATAAGAGCTGGTATCTGTATTTCAGTGTACCTGGCAAATGCACAAAACTCTAAAAGCCTGAAATTTGATCTGCACATGATGGAGAAGTCAATACCCCTCCCTCCACAGAGACCTTTGTGAGTTAGAATATATGCTGGCTGAGTGCTGGAGCGCTCCAGAGTGCAACTCTGACAAAATACAAAACTGGGGGAAGATATGGGGATACCATGGCACTATTCTGCATTTTGTCTGTGCAGGCATTACACCAGAAATCCTTGACAATAATATCAGATGCTACAGACAATTTTCTATTAATCAGGAAAAGCAAAGCACAAAATAAACAGCATGTGTCCTGACCTTTTAGTTGCCGAATGATTCACCTATTTTAAATCTACAAGTAAATTTAGTACTCCTGATACAGAACAGCTGAAGCTACATATTTAAACCAGGCACATACACTGCAACTTTTCCACATGGACAGCTCTACTACAGAAGCATTAACACCAGCCAGCTGTACCCTTCTTCTCTTGCCTGGACAGATGCTAAGGTTCTACACTGATGTGCTTAATTTAAATGGTTTATGAGGGGAAAAGAACATTGACTATAGACTAGCAATGAACAGCAACCTTCAGATCCAGAACTCCAAACCAACTGTCCAATATTCAGGAGGAGCTAGGTCCATAATGTTCTTGAGGGGGGAGAAGCAGAACGTATGGTCAGGTCATCTATGATGGTTTTATTGTCTCTTGTGTTCGCAGAGAAAGTCAGAAAAATTAATCCGAATTAATAACAAGTGTGACTTGAAAGTGGCTGCTGAAGTTACACTGGAGTCCTGCATGAGTGCTGTTACTCAGAATTAGGGGCCTTCATTTGATTTAGCTTTCTTCAGTTTTAGAATGAAGTACACTAAATCAGATTAATGCCACTTAATTCTGAATGTGAGTATCTGCATACGGTTTAATAGAATTTAACTAATCAAGTTTAAAAGATAATTCAGGTAAGGTTTTCTGAGTGATCCCTTCAAGGAAAGACTCACATCAATAGACTTAATGGGAATTGTTCCTGGATCGTGCTGGCGCGATGTCAAAACACCACTATCATAAAAACAGCAACATCTTGCTCAAATGCCTTTGTTCTGAGAGCATTAACACCTGATCCAGAGCTGAATGTATACCTGGTAAAACAGAATCAGAAATTGCAGCATGCAGTGAATTCTTAGTTACAAAAGGGATAAAAAACACTGCAGAGACTTTGGTTTCTCCAGCTGAGATGCAGAACTGGAATAGATGGACCCCCGGTCAGGGCAATTCCCACATTCTGAAGGTGTAAACAACATGCATTGTTTTCATAAGGCCGATATCATTTAGGCTGTTGTGCAGGCCTAGACAGTGTAACTTCAAACCTGAATGTTGCTAGAACCTTTATTTGCATGGACTTTGCCAAGGAGTCAGGAACTGCAATCTCTGTGACAGCAGTTAGTAGCCTTTAGCTGAGCAGTAGCATCATAGTGGCCCCTATCCGTTTATCATAGGATAATCCCAATTGTCTATGCCCGTCAGTCCAGCACTGTGGAATACATCAGCGGCAAAGACTTCTTTTAAATGGGGCAAGTCAGACACGGAGCTTTGCTGACGAGGCTGGGCTTAATAAGAACACGAAGGTGCAGTTCCACCCCGGAAAAAACAAGAGCACAGCTTTGACAGCAAACACAGGGTTGACATTTTCCCATGCTAAAGAACTGCCTCTGAGAGAGCATTCAGTACTTGTCCATTCACACAAAATGATCACAGCAAAGATTCAGTCCTTCCCTTCCAATTCAGTCCTTCACAACCAAGCAAAACCACCAGTGACAGCTCCATCCTGACCCATTTCTCTAACCAATTTGGACCCAGCCTCCGAAGCCAAATGTTCTCAGTGCCTCCACAACTGAATTCTTGTTCTGGACTTTGCATTTTCCTTCTTTCAAATAATATTACCTGGACAGCACTTTAGGATGAAGACCTCAGCACAGACACATATTAAAGAACATCTCACTGTGCTAATCATTCAGGTGGCTAAATAAGGAATCTGTGGACAGGCACATCTGAGGTAGACGTCGAATGTGAGGCACTGAGAATAATCTGCTGAGCTTCACTTTAGCGACCTGGGTGCGTAATGCCGTTTCCAAGCCTGCCCAGCTGCCCTGACCCTCCTGCTCAGCTTCCACAGCCATCTTATATTGCTACCAACTGCAAATGGCATCACACTGTGCAGGGCAACATCTGCCTCCGTATGACCTTGGGTTTTTTTCATATGTCGGAGCTGTTCCCTGTTGTTCAAGAGTGAGTCATGTCTTGTTCAGAGTATCATTAAATCTTTCAATTAAACATTGCTCAGTAATCTATCCAGCCAGAATCCCCAAGTCAAAATTTCAAGTGCAATAGATGATGTAATATATTTTTCACATAAATTCAGTGAAATATACTAAGGAATCTGAAAATATATGCACAGTCTGCTCTGGAAAAAAAAGTAAACTAAACACAGTCTTAAGCTTTTAGAGCATCAAATCCAGATTCCAGACAATATTAAAACCTTCCAGATTTGACTGAGACTCACCAGCCAGTGCTACTGCATTTAGACAGAGAATTAATCTTGATATTCAAAACCTTCCAGAACTCATGTTTTAAAAATCGCAAAATTTATTTCTTTTGAAGTATGGGCTTGTTACAGCTATTTAGGAACCTCTTACTGAACTCAGATGGATCCTGAACCTCCCCTGGGGATGGTCTAGATGTCGGTATTCATTCATTAACAGATTGGAAACTGTCCAGGACAATATTGTAACAAAACATACAATGTCCAGGCTTTCTTCCTTTCTTAAACAGGACTTTCTGTACAGTTCTTTACAAATAAACCCAAGGTTAAATATGATGAGTAGGGCAAGGAACGCAGAGAAGTTCAACCCACTATTACCAATGCATACTGCTTATTGGTCAACGGAGTGTTTCTTTCTAGTGGTAAGAGGAACATATAGTAAAAACTTCACTTGGGCAGCGAGAATCTCATCTTGCCCCAATTCCATCACATATTCCTGTTCCTCATCACTGACGGTAAGTGTGCAAAGGTCTTACTCTTCATCAGCACAAAGACACATGCTGAGCATCTAACCCTACTGCCATCCAGACACAGGGTTCAGGCAAAAGCTTATGACCCCAGCAGGTTTAATGTTGCCTTTCATTGGATATTCTTTTGTATAAAAACCAAATAAGCTCTCGTACAGAAGCAGGAAGCTGAAACAGGAACAGTCGCCCTAAGAAACGAGGCAAAAGGGCAAACCTGGATAAGTTAATGCATTCAAGGCTTCTCCCAACTGAAAACTGTTGGGCTTTGAAGACGCAGGGAGAGCGGCCACGCTTGGAGCTACCATGTGCTCCAACGGCCTGACAGGAGCAGCCTTCTCTCAAAACCAGGCAGAACCAGATAAACTCTGCAAGAATGACCTTGCAAAAAAAACCTGGTCGAGTGTTTCTGGATAAAGTGCTGTCTGAAGGGACTGAAATTGCATGCAGAGAAAGTGCCTCCTATTGTCTGATTCCTCCTCTGTTCAAGGAAACAGAATTTTGTATTTGTACTTTCTTTGCACATAAAAGGGCTGCATCAAAGTACCTGGGTGATCAATTTTGCCTGCTATTAGAAACAATCCGCTGGGCCTAAAACCATCTAAGTGCTTTGGTCAAAGACAGGGAATAAAAGCTCCATTCATTTCCTCATGAAAAGGCAACAACTTCATCCCTTTGACTGCAACTGCACAGAGCTTGAAAAGTCAAGGATGCAAAGTGTGATTGCTATGACTTATGAAGTGCAGAACAGGGGACATGTGCTGCAGATGTGATGGCTGCTGACACTCCTTTGCCCTCGAACTTGTCTTTCACTGACATAAGTACAACATAGGTGTAAAGCAGCTACCAAGTCAAACTAGTGATTTTGCGCTGTTGGGAATGACTCCAGAAGACAGAGCAATTAGGAGAATCAGTTGGTGTGAGCACACAGCCCTATCCACATTTGTATGCAATGAAGAAAACACAGATGTGACCTTTGTCAGCCAGTCAGTGCACTAATTAGTGTCAGAGATAATAACCCTTTAACATGAAAATCTGACCTATATATGCTACAGAAGACGAAAAGGCAGCAATTTACTTAAGTCTCTATTACACTGTTAATGATTATAAGCTGAAAAACTAGACCATAATGCAGGAAACTTGTAATTTAAAAGCATCAATTATCATTTTCTCCTTGCAGGGGACATTAGTCAGGTCCGCTTTCCACAGTCCCATGCAGTATACAGATAGACCTGTAGGACTGTGTGATTCATCCCGGAACAGTCAGAAAGAAATCAAGTCAGTGGGAAGAGATCAGCTTCCAAAAAAAAAAAAAAAACCAACCAAAAAACAAAAACAGCAAGAAAAAGAAAGGAAAAGGAAATAAAGATAGTTAAAGAAAACCCTTTCAGCATTTCTTGTTTGACAAAGCACAGGTGTATGTCAGGGTTGTTTTCCAGCAGGGCAGCCTTGCCTCCCCCCAGCAATGACTAAACTGGATTTAAGCAGCGTACACAATGTTCTGAGGTTTCAGGGCTGAGCCAGCTAATACTTTCAGTCATGCTGAACATACCATCCTTCTGTAGAGATCAACTAGTCCCCAAGGTCCCTAGGAGCAACATGAATTTCTCTTCATAAGCCTGCGTATTTCCCCTCTCTGCTCCCTTAAGGTCTTTGACTTCCAGCCAGGGAGGACAGATTGTCTAGAGGCTGCTGCAGGCTCGGCACCCGCAGGTGGAACCAGTTTTTCAAGAGTGCCAACGCATGCTCTAAGTACGTTTGGATTTGTTCTTCCAGCCTTGAGGAATACCCTGAGTCAGGGCTGAGCTCTGTTCACCAAATTTGCCTGGAAGTTGCAGCTAGGGAGGTAGTCCACTCCAGTACTCTTTGCCTATATGCAGGCATTTCCAGGAACGCTGGGCAGCACAAAATGCTGGATTCTTATCTGGATGCCACGGCTCAAGTACCCGTGGCCACACGTGGTGACAGTTATGGGAGTGTTGCACAGCCGGTCCAACTTGCTTGTGAGAAGTAACAGCCAACGTAACTGAAGCGATACAGGCCATCTAGTCCTGATCGCCTGGCTGGGTGGTATGGGCACAATCAGCGGCTAAAAAATTGTATCTGTCATTTTGCGTGCAAGGTCTGCATTTAGACACGCTTGGCTTTACCTGATTTCAGCTCTTCTGTGGGTCACACTGCAGAATCACAGCTCATCTCCAGCCACCTCTAGAGCTTTTACTTGGTAACAGCTCTTGCCATTCCTAAGCAGCAATGTTTTGCTCTTTAAAGGTCCTGTACCTTTAATGATCATGAAGTTGAAACAAAAATATAAAACCCAACTCAAACAGCAATAAAATCAAAACTAGGTTTTGCATTATGGAGACTGCAAGATTTTCATTACTACCATGCTTTAAATAACTTAAAATTATTCAAAAGCAATCTATATTTCCTATTGACAATCTCATGTTAATTTAATAACCTGGGTGGCTGTAATTTTAATTAATTGACTTACACTCTGACTGCATCTTAATAGACTTGACAATTTTTTCTTCCATTAGACTCACAGCCTACTATCAAGCAGGGATGCCAAGCTCACCCCTTCCAATAACATCATGACTCAGCCCACTTAAGACAAAGCCCTCACCTTTGTCCCACTGATGTCAACCTCTCTGTCCCCTCAACTCCCTGTGGACAGACAAGCAGCTCTCATTTTCACTGCCTTGGAAGCACTTACCCCCAAACAGAGCAGAGAGGTCCTTAAGGAAGAGCTGGGGCTGAAAAGTGGTGATTGCACTTGGGAGAGGACACACTTCCACAACTTAGTGCTGGTTGGAGCCTGAACCATCCCAGAAGGTCCCACTAGGGAACAGCCTGGGTGGGCAGTGGGAGCCGCAGGGGAGCGCAGGCATTTGGCATGGATTAGTTCCATGAAGACAGCAGTCAGGTCAGGGCCGGCAGCTCTGAACAAGCTGAAGTTCACCGGTGAGACTTTTCTGCCCTTGTAGCACTGCCTCAATTGATTTGCAAAGTGAAACTGAGTCAGTGGAGACTTGGCTCTGCATGTACTTAAAAAATGAATAAACAAAAAGCCAGTGCCGAGGATTTAAAGCCAAGCTCTCCCTACGCAAATGGTGATAAGTGCTTTGTGAAAACAGGCTATTTCAGCAGTCACAGTTCCTCTGCAGGCACTGAACAGGGCTTGGATTATGCCAGCTAAATAACAGTGTAATATGACGACTTCTTTTGAAGACACATGTTCCCAGTGTCAATATCACAGTCTGTCAACTGTATAGCACAGGCTCCTCAGTGCCTACGTGTCCGCGTACAGGACTAACGCACAGACCACAGCAGTTGAAATGAATCTCTTGTCTTCTTGGATCAATGGTGCTGTTACCTGCAAAGTGCTTTTTATTAACGTGTATATATCTTCTACTTCTCCTAGCAGTCACAGGACTACTATAAACCCATGAATCTTTGGGACAAGCCACCTCTACAGCACTGGTTCTGCTGCAGCACATTCCCCAGAGCATCGCCAACACCCTGAAGTGTGGAGCCATTAAGGTGACTGGACTAACAGGTCGCTTCTTCCCAAACCTTCCGCAGTCTGGGGGAGTTCTCTCCCCCAGCCCTGCTCACTCCCCTCTGTCTTTCCTACCATCTTTTCACTTTCTTTCATCACTGTAATAGCTTTCATTCCAAGATCGCCTTTTATCTCCTGAGTTAAACGTTAAACCAAAAAGACAACTTCAGAAAAATCAGGGCAGTAATCAGAGGACAGTGAACTGTCACACTGGTCACTTCTGATTTTTGTTCAGTGAAAAAGTTGTCACATTTTCATTGCCCAAAAGGAGGCCCTTCTCATCTGAGTACTGATTTCATCTAGTACTCTTTTGCATTCAAGATTATACAGAAATACACTACAAATCTATTTATTTCAGAGCCAGATTCTATCTTTACGGTAAATAATAGTTTATTTGTGGAATTACTCCTCAGCCAATACCTTTTGGATCTGAATTCCTCTTAACCTTGGGAATGCCAAGATACCGTGCAAGGCCCATTTCTAACAGTCACCATTACAGCTTCACACACAGTTCAAGGCTACTGCAGATCCAGGTTGACTGGGGCATATTCCCAGTGCCTTTGCAGTGGCTGCCTAGACCTACACTGAGTTGCACTAAATCTTTCATTTCAGCTTCATGCTGTTATTCTGTTTGTCATCAGACTTTGCAGGTGACTCTCTCCCCAAGGAAACTGTGATTTCTTTTGCTATTAAATTTAAAATTTAACTACAGTGATTATTTCCTGCAATGGTGAGAATTTTTTCAGCCTTCCCACCCAGCATGCCTGTGGCTGGTGAGAAAAATTACATGCATAAATATAAGTGCTCACATTTAATTGAAGCTTCCCATGCAAGCCACATTCTCAGGATTGCTAGACTCTGAGCTTTTTTTAATGGGAGGGCCTGCAATTTAGAATGGAGCATTTCAAAGCATGAAGACAATAAGCCCCGTTCTTTGTGATTCTTTAGACATGACAACTTGCTTATTACCTCCCAAATAACAGTAAAAATGTTTATTCTGCTTTCACCAGTCTATTCAGAAAGACCTCGAAATTCTGAAAAACAAAATGTGCCAGCATTTTAGATCTGTACTGATACTCTGTTACACCATTTGATTTCTAGCTTAATTGGTGGCTTGTGTTTATCATTTGATACCTCCGTTTTTCTCCAACTTTCTTTTCCTCACAGCAGAAGGGCTGCAGCCAGTCTGACAGCATTACTTCCCTTGCCCCTGAAAGCAGAGGGCTTATGATGCAAAACAGCTTAGCGATGAATTACAACATTAAGAACTCCAACTGAACCAAGCTCAAAGAAGCAGCTAGAACAAGCATGTAACACCTGAGAGAAGTAAATAAACTTTGAGGTTTATTCACCCATGGATGAACAGGATATTTACTCTGCACAGAAGTAGCGCCCCAGCATTTACGAACAATTCACTAACCTATGGAAAGAGAAAGAAGTCACTGCCGGTAGGTTTGCACTGTTTTGAAACCTGTTCTGTGAGAGTGGCACAGGTCCAGATGAAGAGGTCACACCACGACAGGAGTAAAAGTCACAATGCTCCGTTTACTCTGTGCATGTAGAGGCAAAAAAAGTCAGAACCGGGGCCGGGCCTGCCGCCCTCCCCGCACACCAGCCCCTGCTCGCTCCGCCTGAGCCCCTTCCAGCCCGGGCCAGGCAGGGGCCACCCCGGCGGCAGGAGGGACCCGTGGCCACCCCCGTGGCCCTGCAGGTCGCTTGCCACCAGGGGGCAGCACCGGACCAGCGCCGGCAGCTGCCGGGTGCTGTGGGCGGCACAACACGGGGCAGGGGGGAGGGGGCTTCAGCCCGGCGCCGGGCAGGGTCCCCTCGCCCTGGGCGCAGGTGACACCAAAGGAGGCACAGCCAGCCGCACTCCGCGGCCCTGACAGGTGGTTTCGCGCACGAACCAGACAGCACACCATCGCCGCTTTTCCCACAAAAGGGAAATACACTTACGTTAGACAAGAAAATAAGCAGCTGCTGGTTTGCTGGAAATGAAAAAAAATTAGCAGTGGCAAGGAAGATGAGTCTGTTGATTTAAAGCACTTCTGTATCTCAGCCCTAAAGCCTCTGCTCTGCAGTCGTAACAATATGATAAAGTTAGCCAAGCAGGCAGTGGGGTGAAAGCCTCTTCCCCACCGTGCTTAGGGCAAGCGGGGTGCGGCGCTGCCCGTGGGACTGCCCAGGCAAGGATGCCACAAAGGGCCTCAGCATGCTCCGTCCCCTTCGTCTTCTCAGAAATATTTAGCAACACACCTCAATTTATATTTGCTGAGCTCAACTTGGCGGCAATATAGAAATCTGAATTTTTTTCAGTAACATTGTTCGAGCTCTAATCTGAGCTTTAATCTGTTTCAGTAACAGATTCAAGGCATATTTCCAGAATGTTTCCAATGGGACAATGAGTCTTGTTTGGCGTCCAGAAGACATGCTCGTAACAGGACATTTGGACTCCTTGTATAGCTGTTTACTTCATGGGCCCGTTTACCTTGCCTTCACTGGAGAGGTCTGCTGATCTAATGTTCTGTATTTTAAAATATTTTTGGTATATCTGTAAGACAAAACAGAAGTGCTCAAAGCAGTGCACAGCACTCTAAGAGGTGGACAGTTCAGACACGTTTCAGTAGGACAAACAACTTCTATTACAGACTAAATCCAAAATAGTTTAGGATTATTCCGGACAAGAGACAAGCTGAAACAGATCAATTAATTGTCCCACTGCAGCTCCATCGTGCCCAGATGACATTCTGAAACTTCCCAGAAACCAGTGCTTTCCTGAGCTGTGCCAAGGGCTGTGGAAAGGTTTGTGGAGGAACTTTTACCTTTGTAATTTAGCAAGAGACTTACATGAACGCAAGCGCTCCCACGCTTAATTCTTAAACCAATTTAGTGCATTTACCTGCTGCTAAACTTGTTCGTGACACCAGACCCAAGTGCCTGGAATCACTTGTTGCAGAGATGACATCTTCCATATGTAGATTTACACAATGTATCTATATGGTTCAGCACTAATAAAAAATGTCACAGGCATTCATTTGCAAGTGATCACTAATATGAACATGCAAGATACAGTGCAAAGTTCAATTCAGAGTTTTCTTTATTAAAACACTTTTTCACATTCCTTATACTAACGCATTTGTATGGACACTCATGGGATGCTAGAAAGAACATCTGACAACAGAACAATGCTATGAAGTCGGTCATTTGTAAAAGGCTTATGATACAAACAACATTCGCATAGGGAACAATAAATTAGAGATATTAGCCAATAACTGGAGCTTGCAAATTTAAACATTTGGAAAGAGAATATAAAACCCTTTTGTATTTCTTGCTGGTTTTGCACCTTTGATGCAGTGCTTTAAAGCAGTAACTATATATGTATATACAAATCCACATCCTCTCTTTAACTGTTTTCTAATTAAAACAGGAACCTTCTTACCTGTGGCCCAGATCTTGTAGTAATTTAATCTGCAGCAAGAAAAGGTGAGCAATTGCAGTGTCAAAGACCAGCTGGTTAAGGGGCTGGGGACAAGTACAGTACTTTTTCTGGTTTGTTTTGTGTTCTTTTTTTAAACTTGTGCAACTGAGATAAACATGGGCTGCAAAGATTAGATCCAGGTCCAAACTGGATCCATGTTAGTGGTTTATCATACTATAGAGAAAAAGGATAGGCATGAGGTTCCATAGTGGACAAACTGGACACAAGTGTGACTTCATGTCTCTCCTAAAATCAGTGGAATAAGGATTATACATAACAGGATTTTCAGGTACAAACTCACTGACCTGGGTGTAGTATATCCACCCACTGAAGACCTGTATTTTGCATCATCCAAAATAACTGTGATGGGCAAGCATTCCTTGAAGAACCGTCACACCAAACTAACCAACAAGCATCAGAACCTTTAAAGGGGAAAAGCAATTCAGCAAAGAATCAAGAACATTTGTGCCTCTACTGATAGAAGCACTTGGTAAAATACTGCATCTCTGAACAGTTATTCAAGTTTTTAGAGAGCCCAGAGCTCACTCTTCTGGCATGCCCTCATTGCAGTGTAGCATCCAAGTGAGCTATAAATTAGCTGGCTCCAAGACTGGTAGCAGTCCAGCTGCTGCAGCACAGGGAGTTCAGCGCAGGCTGCAAGATCATGTCAAAGTACATACACGGTTGGCCAAGCTGTGCTGAGCTCTGTTCTGCCACAGTACAGTCTTACTGATAACCAAGTCAGCTGGTTTCAAGCAAGCTTAGAAATTTGTACATCCTACTGGCATCACAGTAGTTACTGCACTGTAGAAACGTACTTCCTCAGCTGTAGCTTCCCCTTTCATTTCCTCAGAGCGTGATGCATTGAAGGCTAGAAAGGCAAAATTGCATTAGCAGAAGAAATTAAAAATGAGAACCTAGGTCAGTGGTTTCTAGAGCCACTTTCCTATGAGAATTTTTATTTGTAATTTTTTCCATTAAATGCTTTAGGAACATCTCCATTGTTCCCCGTAAGGACATAAACTTTGAAAAGAAGAGCCTGGCAAACTCATAAATAAGTGCTGCAGAGCTTTTGAAACATTTGCAACATCTTCCATCTTGGCTTGTTTTCTTCTCCCAGCTGATCTTTGAGACGACTGTTCTAAGTAGCATCAGGATGCCCTTGTAGTCTCTGTTAGAAACCAGACCACAAAAAAAAAAAAAAAAAAGCTATGAGTATAAATGTCCTCCTGCCCTCTCCTGTCCTTTTTGATCGATACAAAACTTCAAATTTAGTAACATATTCCTCAGAGCACTGTACAATGAACTAATAAATACTCGCAAGTTCCCTGGGGAGATACTAATATTATCTTCATCAGATAAAAAAGGAAATAAGACAGTGGGAGATTTAGGTTAACAGTTCCAGGCTAGACTGCAATACTGTTAATCACCAACATCTGAAACTGGATGCTTACTGATAAAAGTTGGACTCTTAAAGGAACTGCTTAAAGGAACTCAACAAATCTGAAAGTCAGATCATTTATTTACTAGTAGATGCTCTGCTGCCATAATCAGGCCCCCATCTTCAGTCCCACAAGAGTGAAAACCTTTTCCCAAGAAGCATTTGGGTATCTCAACAGCGAGCAATGCAGCGTTCAACTTTTAGACACCGTGTTTCTACAAAAGTCTGTTCCTTTGAGTAGGTTATCGTCAGTACACAGCAGGGACATAGCAACCTGGGACTGAGAATCACAAAAGGCAGCGTGCAGATGGAGTCCTCTATGCTAGCCAATGGGACAGGGCAAAGAAAGATCCCAAATTTCATTGCCTTTATACTGTAAGACAGAAATAATTCAGTTCCACTGAGGATTTACAACTGTCAAGTCTTTCCTGGCATCAGTTGCCAAAGCAAGTCTTCCAACAAATATCTGCTAAGAGTACATGGTGGCCTCTAACCTAATAGTTTAGTCTGTCAGCACCGAGGCGCCTAATTCCTTTTGTGGACTTACCCCCAAAGGATTTGCCCCATGAGTCAGAGGCAGGAATTCCTGGTTTATAATTCAGTGTTTATTTCAGAGTATCACCTTGTTTTTCATATCCTGACTGCCTGAAATCTCCCCACAATTTTAAATGGACACATCCTTCATCTTCGTTTCCTTTCTGAAACTATTGTGCCATGTTACTATGCATAGTTAAACACATGCCAGGTCCCACTTTGGAGCTGGCTATGTTGTGCTGGCAATGTGAAACAATCCCTTTACCACTGAGAATTTACAAAATACTTTTGGGCTCACTTGAGTCAGAAGAGAAAGTAGCTGAAAAAAACCCAGAAATTTCTCCAAATACATTGACATTGTACAGGTTTCTGTCTCAGAGGGCACATTCTGAGGCTGAACAAATAGGCAGCTAAAAGTACGCTATGTTCTGACGGAGGTTGCCAGTCCTCGTCTACCCCTAGGACAGAATCAAACAAACAAACAAACACACATCTAAGAGGTAATAGGAGAAGAGGAGATATGAAGTCAGAATGTACTGCTGAGGTAAATTTGACACAATACCAATTAGTATTTGGCGAAGTGGCTATCTCATTGTTAAGATATTTCCTTCAATATGTTTTCAGAAACTGGGACCATTAAATAACTTAGAAAGATTGCCAGCTCTGATTTCAGGAAGGAAACCTCCTCCCAGTTCCTCTCTAAGTAATTCATTTCTTTTGCAAATACTTCCTATGGATAGCATTTAAGATACAAAATTTCTGAAACAGAGGAGAAAGAGGGAAGGAACTCCTGACACAAAACACTAGAAATGACCTAAAAGTCCAAGGCATTCAAGTTCAAGGTACTCCGGACTGCAAATCAATCAGAACCTGTATTGCAACTGGGCCTTTACACAATTAAAAGAATTCGAACTTTAACTTACTGTTTTTCTAACATACCGCCTTTCTTGACACAACACAAACACTTTCAACGCCCCTGTGTAACACAACACTTACTGTCAGTACACAGTGTTTACTAAAGCCCTGAGCTCAATCTTTTAATGATCCCTCAGTGAAGATGAAGCAAATTTTCTAAACTTCCATGCTGGATTATTTATTCTGACAGAAACTATGTAGGGGCAAATGCAGACGAGCAGGGCTAGCATTCATTAATGTGATGTCTTTCATCTTTCTTTTCCACAATGCGGTACTTGTTTTGCCTGTGACTTCTGGAAGACAATGCAGAACTGAGTTATCGGAGTTTACCTGAGGAATGGAACCTGCACTGCCATTTGAATTCAGACAGTGAAAAGGACAACAGGATCTGATGTAGAGTCTCCACGATCATTACTGAAACAAAAAGGCTGCGCGGCCTCCTGTCTCTGAAAACACAGCTCTTGGCAAATCACTCCTCTCTCTGCTGTGGTGCCCTTTATCCCACACTTCTGGAATACCTATTACTTCCTAAACAGAGTCAACTTCTACAAGCTTTTTGACAGGTCACCACAGCTAAGTAATCCATCTGGTATTTCATGTGATTATGATGCCAGCTGACCAGCCTAGCTCCTGAAGGCCTCCTTTCACTCACAGATTAAGGGAGTAGTAGATCAAAAGCAACTTCACCTCTGAGCCAAATACTTCATTCAGCTATATAGAAGCAGAACAGCTGGGGAGGAAGTTTAAGCCACTTGATCACTTTAGAAGGAGCATTTTCCTTTCCATGAGTAGGTTCAACAACTCCTCATTTGGACCAAAACTCTGAGGTGCATCACAGTTAAGCACTGTGTAAAAATGAGCTACAGAAAAAAACAGTTGCAAGACAATAATGACAGAAAACATCTTAGTAGCTCCCTGCCTCTTCTGTACTCATCTATGTTGCCTGAAAAGTGCTGAGAGACAAGTAGGGGGGATGGAAAAATCTATAAAGAAATTTATCTGTCCAGTCCAACTTTAGGTCACTTATCTAGAGAGTTCAAAAGAGGGATGGAACTGCTTTTTGTCACAGGTTTTATGGGAATAGAAGTGGGAATTCAAGAAGCAGAGGGTAAGGATCTGGTTTTTTGCTATGTCCTTTAGAGCACTAACAATTAAAAAAAAATAGTCACTATTTGAAGTATATGAACAGCATCTAAGGAGGGGACAATGTCACAGATGGGAACTGAGTAAGGCTACTTGTAACAAACTCAAGGAAGACGTGCAGGTGTTATGAAGCTGACTTTTCTTTGGGGTGTTTCTGAAAATGGGATTAGTTTTAAAGAATAACTAGTTTTATTACTCTCCTACTGTTCATAGGAGTTTGCATAGACAACATGAAGAAAACACTGCCCTCAGCTGACACTTTCCTCCCTTGTATCTAACATTACTTCATAAAGCTTGCTAAAGCAGACAATCTAATAGCCCAATTAATTATGATGAAAGCGATTTACATGGGGTAGTCAGTGTATTTTCACTGAAGCAGCCTCATTATACTTCCATGGAGAGTTTTTTTTGCTCACTTTTGGCCTCAGGAAAACAAAAAAAACCTTCATAAAACTTTGGTCTTTCATCTAATGTCCATTATAAATTATATAGGGTGAAGGAAAAAGAAAAAGACAAAACCTCCTCCCTAAGCTTACACAAGACATCTATCACAGCCGCTCTTGCCCATTTTTCCTTTTGTGTTGGAGAGGGATAAACTTTCTTCTGCATGATTCTCTAAGGAATGCCAGGTATAACCCAGAAGAGGTTTCAGCTTAATTTATTTTTAGAGATTTGAGAGCAAAGAATAAAAACAAACCTTTAAACTAAGAGAGACAATGATACGATAAATGCTACTGGCCTGTTAATATATGTCTGTTTATTGTAACACAGCCTGTGACCTTCAGCATACTGCCAGTGTCTCTAAATAATACAATGGGCTGCTTTTTTATCCCATGGGGATGCGAGTGCTGATGGAGCCTTTCAAAACTCAAATAGATGCCATAAACTGACATAGACTGTGCTATTGTGATTCTTATTTATAAGTCTCTCCCTCTTTCTTTTTAAGTACAAGTTCCAAAGTCACAAAGTGGATGGCAGAAAAAAACACCGGGTCTGCAGTGTTTGAGGTTGGATTAGATAGCTTTACCTAACTTTCATAAAAGTACACCTGAAATGTAAGTTCCCTGCCTCTTAGATCTCTTGAGAGAGCAACAGCTCATTCGAGACACTTATTCTTTTTTAAAAAAATCTGTATGTTTTCACTGGCTTCTTAGCCCTATAAAGCTGTTCACTACCTACAGAACCTTCACAAAACTCCTGTTTAGCTGAAATCCTCCATATACGGATGGTACTATTCTCACCACTTGGTTAGAGCAGCATAACTGTGACACAGCTACGTATTCTGACACAAAAAATTGCTCGCTTCTAAAATTTCTCACAAATTCTCAGTTTTCACCACTAGCCCTTAGAGTCATCCCACTTGCTGTATCAGTGGATGAAAATGAGCCCAGAAGGGAACAGTCACAGACAGTGCGTAGAAGGGACTTCTGCAAGTTCAGGTGGTCGGCTTAGTTTAACTCTCCATTTCACATCTTAGGAAGGACCTCACTCCTCTGGATATTCCAGTCACAGAAGATATGCCTGTGCACTTGAGCAGCCACACCCTGAGGAGATTCACTGGCACTGAACGGGTTTTACAGATGGGACTGGAACAACAGCTCTGCCCACAGCGAGCGATTTGTTTACTAGCTTAGCAGGTTTTCATATGCAACTCTTGAGTGCCTCAGGTTCATCAGAAACCTGAGTCAAGCAGCAGCCATCCCCAACCTTGTGCCATCCTGTCAGCATAAATATTTGTGGCACATATCCAAAGCTGTGCAGGTGTTCAACACAAATTCTTAGAAGATCATTTATTTGTCATTTACCTCCTGTACCAGCACTACCAAACACGAGTCAGTTCCATGGAGGTTTAAAGCTGACCCTTCTATAAACATAGTACTGAAAACCTGATTAGTAAGATTATATATGAAGGGATTGCCCAGTGGCTGTCCAGTAAAGGTCCTGAACAACAAACAAACAATTAAAACGTAGCAACACTTCAACACTATCTCACTAGATATACAATAATCTTAATGCAATTTCCCTCCATTTAACTGCTGGAATAAAATGTATACTTACAGAATGCCTGTTTTCCACAGAATCTGCAAAATAAAATGCAATGTATAAATTATGAATTGGCACATTGCAAAGCCGATCGGTTCTACCTTCCAGCAAATAGACTTTTATGTTTAATCTAACTGTTTCTGTTCACCTTGCAATGATGTAAAATTGCCGCCTACAATTAACATTCAAGCTCTGGTCTGAAGAAGTATTCAAGCACAAGGGTGGGGCCAGGCATTTCAAAGACCACGCTGAACAGTGCGTGTTTGACAGCCTTCCTGATTGATTATGGTTTAGAGCAGAAGTCTCTACTAAGAGCACAAGCTGTTACTGGACAAAAAGTCTTCCTTCTAGAGGCAAGTTCTCATGAGCATTATACTTCCTCTTCTAATTCCTTGTCAGGAAAATAACATACTGCAGAAATCCGGTATAGGATACAATTTTCAGAGCCAAGTAAGATCCTGCAAAGACACCTGAAATTTTATTAATAAAAAGATGCCTGTTCCAAATGAAAACCTCAGAGCCAGCGGGCTTCTTCTGTTTAGGATCAGTGAACTTTAAGATTAGGCTTATTTTAAAAAAAGTGGGTTTAGCTACTCAGAAGTTTCACAGAATACCTTCAAATACTAAACCATAAATATTTATTTGCCCTCTGAAAGTAAGGCAATCTAGATACATAAGGGAAGTAACTCTGCTTTCAGAAGAGGACTTTAAGTCTTGTTAAAAGCGCTCTTTTGTATGGTCTGTTAAGATATTTCACACATGACTAAAGAAAGTGCTGAATCTTGAAGGGCATTTTCTTGGGAAGTACATCAAATTCAGTGGAGAGAGGTCATGTCAAGGAAATTCATCTAATGCTTAAAACAGAGGGTTTGGACTAGGACTCTGGGTTAACCTTGCCAGCATTTCTTCTATAAATGTGGAATAGTTTCTGAATCTATGTTTTTCTTAAGTATATATATTTTTAAACTGCAAATAATAACATCAGTTCTCCCATAGGCAGAACACTTACACTAAATGTTGAAAGGTTCTCTGACATCGTTACATGAAGGATATTATGAAAGGTACTACTGCCATAAATAGAACTTTAATTCAAGATCTTTTAGTAACTCCCTTGCAAGCCAGCAGAAGTAATGAGGAAACTGAACACAGGTGAATCTAACTTGGCAGATAATGCTCGTCTCTTTTTCTCTCTTCTTTACAGTTACATCCATGTATCTCTCTGGTGCAGTTAAGCTCGTGCAGTTAAGCTCATACAGTTTCTACCATCCACATTTACATGAGGATTGTGATTCTGCCTCACTGAAAGCAGCATCATGAACACAGTATACAATCAGGCTGCAATTCCTGAAACACAGAGAGACTACATGAATGTCGCTGGCACTGTACTCTACAAGTTTTCTCCCAGACAGTTCTACCCAGAACTTTTAGCCTAGGAAAAGGATTAAAAACTGAGGTGACTATAGCACTTTATTCCAGTACATAAAGTTTCTTTCAGTATAAAATGGATCTTAATGTTTGGGGCAAGTTTGATCCCTATATGTTTAACCAGTTTGATAAGAAACAAAATAGTAAGTTACGTGGGAAACACGTAAAAGCTTTTTGTGTCCTGAAAGGTGACAGAAGTGAACAAAAACACTGCTGACCCAGTGCTACATCAAAGCTTGACTTTAAATGGACAAAACTATATGTTAGGTTTATGAAGTGAAGTATTAACGAGCTCTAGTTTAGTCCTCTGTCACCATGTATTGTGCTTACAGGAAGGAGGAAATGAGAAATTTTGTATAAATTCCAAACTTCAAACAATGGGATGTTTGCCATCCCAAAGCTACTAGGTCACTATCACAGATAGCCCGCCTCCTTGTTATCTGTCACCCATACTCAAAATAGTGTGGTTTTCTAGCTAAGTACCATATCTCTTAAAGCACGCAGATTATTACATTCTCCTGGTAAAGTGCTGCTGGAAGGCTACATGATTTTTAAAAGGTACCAATCGGGTAAACAAGCATAGCCTCTAACGAAAGCACAATGACACAGTGCTTTTGCCAATTCTTTGCTACATTAATCTTTTCACAACCTTTTTTATTTCATTCCTATTAAAAATATGAGGTGTTTTTTACTTGAAACACACTGATTTTACAGTGATGAAAGAGAACAGAGAGATTTTTCAAATGACACCTGGCTTTCCCGTACTAATAAAACCAGGGAAATGAGAGATGCTAGATTCTAGTCATATACAGCAAAACTGGTCAAGCTTCCATAGCAGGGCAAACAAGAAACTGCATGTTTTGTGAAAGGAATCAGAGCTGAAGGTCTGGGGCTGGTGATTTCTAAAAGATTCCTAGAGTCTAATGAAGGCAGGTGTTTTTTATAGATTTCTGATGGATTTAAACCCTTGCTACTGCTTTTAGTTGATGGGATTTAAAATTCAAAGAACACATTTTTACGAAGAAATATATTAATGGCAGGAATTTAAGACACTGTCATCCCCATCTGCTCTGCCCTTTCTTGTTACTAGAGGTTAAGGAGAAGACATGCCTGAACAATTGCAGTTCATAATCTATTTCAAACCCATCTCCAACACTGGTGAAAGCTAAGATGCTAGATTATCATCTGAAGATGCTGAACTGCAGGCACATACTACATTCTGCCAAGCCTTATATTGGAGCAGTAGCTTCTAAAAGGGAATCCTGGCAGGCAGCTTGGGAATAGATCTTACACAGGGGCATGCATGCAATTCAGTTTTGCATTTTAGGTTCAAGCAAGGTCAGAAGCTCCCTGCATATTTGTGTCTTACTGAAACCATCTGGCTCTGCAGAATTTTTGGCTGAAGCTATTATAAGCATTTGGCTCTGAAATCAATGTCTCACAGATCCAGGCTTTGGTCTAGAATATGTCTTGAAATCTAAAGGTCCAAAGGGTTTTTATTTTGGAGAAGGGACAGGTTATTTGCATGATTTCAGACTGCATGCAAGTAGCATGTGCTCATAAGGCCTGAGTTTTGAATAGCAAAACGAATCCCCAGATCCTGTAAGTTTTCTCCATCCACATTTACATAAGGATGTAATGTGGAATGTAGTGTAATGCTGGAAGAGGCATTCAGAGGGAAATTCTGGCTAAGTACTGAGGTGTTAAGCCTAAGGCTAAGTAGCAGGAAAGTATTTGAGCAGATTTCCTGATTGCTAGAACTGATTTCCAATAGTTTGTTCCAAACTACTGAATGCAATGGGGACTTCTCATGCCTCTTTCCACTGGGATATATTTATTTTTCCATAGTACATTGTTGGTTGCAATAGGATTCTTCGAATTTCCTGTCTCGCCACTGCAGTTGCTTCCAAGTGAGCAATTCAGTTTTCCAGGCTTGGCAGCATAAAGGCTAGCTCTGCATTTTGTTCACTAGATTTCAATTTTCTAACAAGAAATTAGGACTAGTTATCTTGCAACAAAACACTATGAGGTTCAATTTAGCGCACATCAAGATCAGCGTAAAGCCTGTCACTGCCTTTTGTGAGCTGATACACAGCAAGCAAAGGCAGAATTCGCTGAAGGAGCAAGAACATACTAATACATTGTCTTCCATGGGAAGTGCCTGAAAAAATGTAAGGAAATCTGCCAGCTGGAGTTGGCTCTAGTCTTCTCAGCAACGTGAGCAGAACTATGCTACCCCAAGAACTGGGATCAATGTTGAGGAAAGGGGTAGAGCTGAGATAAAGAAGCAGTATGGAGAATGCTTAGACTTCCTGCCCCTACTGCCTCTTGGGAAGATGAAAGGTGTGATGGAAGTACATCGTGCATCTAAAAGAGCCTCCACCTACCCAGCTGAACTTAGTATCTGACACATGCTGACCCCTCCCTCAGGAAGCACACCGGCTGCCAGCCTAGCCTGCTGGGAGTCCAGCACAGGCAAAGTAGGCAGCAGGACCACAGCCATTTTATCATTCTTGGCAGTCTTGGCAGTTGACATAGACAATTGCCTGTTTTGCTTAAGTTTGGAATTGTCTCAGTTCTTTCTGAACAAAAAGCTACAGCTCTGGCACGGGGCTGGATATTCCCGACTCCCAATATACTTTGGCCTTTCCACAGAGCAACCAGAAAAAGTAGTATTTTAAGGAAATCGGTTCATCCTGATAGGTGTGAAGGACTTTTAGACTAACGTGTTATTGACCTGACTGATACTAATTGTGACAATTCCCCAAATTGCCATTTGGATGTAAGGTTTGACTTAAAGCTGGGACTTGAAGCTTTAGGTATTTTATGTGAAATACTAAAGTAACAGCCTATTGCTCTAGAAAAAATTTTACATCAATACCTGGGTGAACTTCCTGAACACTAAATCTCTGAATTAAACTAACCTTTCAGTAATAACGCAAGGACAACTTAATGTCTTTCAGCTGCTTCCTGAAACAATGCTAGTGATCAGCATCCTCCTGAAACCTCTCATTATATCAGAGGAAATCTAGCATCCAACTAAAAGAGACTGAGATTCTTTATCTATGGTACTTATATTTGACTTTCAATCAAAATACACCTGACTAGACCTGGATTTTGCAAATGATCTGCTTTTCGTATTGTTAAAAGGTTGACTGTAGTTAACCACATGCAGGTCTTCTGGGATTTGAAATGTGCATTTTGACAGTTTGTTTCCACCTATCTTTAATGTAGCTTCTCTTCAGGCCTGGCACTCAGAATGTCAGGAAAGCAGCACAGCAGATGGGATGGGAAGTCTTACCATAGTATGATGGAGACACTGAAATGATAGTAACAGGAGATAACATAGCCAATACAGGAAAATAAAAAGAAAAGGAATAACAGCAGATGCCCAGCACACTCCCAAAGGCCTGGGGCTTGGGAAAGGTCAGAGCATTATCTGCACTATGGATTCACATTTTGGGATAAGGACAAGCAATAGCTGTAAAACTCAAAATACAAGAGAAGCTGGTTACTGACATGGGATCTGCCTTACTGGGGACAGCAGTGAGAGCCATCAGAAAAAATGAAGTGGAAAAATACTTTAGCTCAGTCACGAAGACTTGTATAAAACATAACAACTAGTGACAGCTCTTCAGCTTCCTCTCCAGTGGACACAATTTCTGGAATGCACAGACAACTCCTTGAAAAGCCAAAATTGCTTATGAAGCACTCAATTCTAATTAAACAAACCCAAATCACAATAGTTACCTACAAACACATAATAATAAAATGTTACATAGGTCTTAAGTGTTAAGTCTGTCGAACTGCACAGCTGACAGCAATTCCCAAATTCATGTAATTTCCCCAGAGGACACATCTTTCTGAACCATTAACTTCCTGAAGTAGATTGTACTCTTGCATTTGCTCAAAAATCTCAAAGAATTTTCAAACATAGTGAAAATCATAAGGGCAAACAGACTTCTGCACCTACTAGCAATGTTCAACATCTTTCACAATTGGCCTTTAATATATTGATATATATTAAAAGTATTTAAGAAGATGATTTACTTCCTAGGGATCCTCCACTGTATTTATACTTTGCCACCTTGCAATCATACAGCCTATCAAAATTCAAAGTAAATGTTACATTTAAATAGACTGTAATGGAGCTATCCAAAGCAACTGCACAGCAATGTGATGCACTGCTTATCTAATTGAAACACTTTTCCTGTGTATCACTCAGGAAAACCAGACGTGATTAAAACAACAAACTGTTACTAGGTTTCCAAGAATAACTGAAACTGTAGAATGTTATACATAAAAGAGCAGGTGGACTGCAAGATTAAGGGGCGTTTGCATATCATCTGGATAATTCAGCTTGGTATTTCAATCATATCTCATTTTATTGCAGTTCCCACTTTATGGCAAGTAGTCTTCCACAGCTCTGCTGTACCAACCTCGAGTTTACACTACAACTCACAAAACATACTTCTAATATGCAACACTTTCCATTGTGTCAAAAATAGGAATGGTGAAAGGTCTAATAATCAGCTTCACACCTTGGCAGAAAGTGAGCAAGGGATTATACAGTCAGCTTCTGCAGCTTGTTACAGGTCCAACTCACGCTGGCTGGAAAACATTTTAGAACATTAGTGGCCTTTGGGTTCAGCCCTAAAATGAACCTGTTTTTTCTTATGATGCTGCCTAGCACTGTTCTTTAGTGTAAAGGATATTCTGCTTTTCAGTGCAAGGCTGTTAAAAATGGCTACAACACACAGGCTCAGAACTAAGCAAAGACTGAAATTCTGTTCCCAATGTTGTCACTATCTAAACATACTGCTTTAAACAAATGACCTAATCTCTCTGTTTATTCAGCTGTAAAATGGAGATTTAAAAATTGCCTTGTAAGTCTTCACAAAGGAAAATCGAGTTATGTTTTCTAAAGTACTTGAAGACCCTTACATGAAAGACTCCATAGAAACAGAATACTGTGTCAGAGTGGGTAGGAAATCCCTTATAAAATAGAAAAAATAGCAAATTAAAACACAACAATCAAAAATGGCACACAACAAAGCCACTTAATAACGCGGATGGGGACAAAACCTGAACAGTTTACAGCCCTAATATTTACAAATCTAGACTTCCTAACACAAAGAGAAGAAAGGAAATCCTTTCTGATTTAGTCTTCGACAAACTATGAAGAAATGCTTTTAACCTACTGTCTCTGAACTCATTACTGCCAGAACATTCATAGACAGTAATTGCCAGTAAGTTGCTAATGTCTGCATACAAACCTCTGTGTTACAGGAGGTAGAAAGGTAGAGCGGCTGGCATATACAATCTGAGACAATTTTTGATGGTGCTCAAAATAAATAACCCACCCTACCGAAGTGATCACATTGCTTTAAAGGTTTTGAGAGTTTGTTATTAGAGGTTCTATAGATATTTTCTGGGGTTATATGCAAAACCAGTGTAATACTTTATAACACATGGCAAACAGGCTCAACTAAGAGGAAAAGTGTTGCTCATAAGCAGTTTGAGATAACACAACACACCATCCTAATACCTAACAGGGCATGTTCAGCTCCAGATTTGGATCCAGATGTATGGCCCAACTACTTAGTAGATTACAAATGGGCTGATGAGGCAGATGTTACAAATATGAATCTCACTGCATCAAATATCTGTCGTTTATGAGAAACCATGAAGGTGCTATACAATTCATCAACACCTGTGATTTTGTAGCTGCACTCAGTATTTTCCTGTATGACTTGGATCTCTTTTTAATGGTATTTATCTCCAAAAGTATTCAGTCACAAATTTATCCCTAATCTCTATACAAATGCTTCCTTTATGTGTTTAATTTTTCACTAGCTTTACTTACCATTATTAGCTTTTCTGATTTCACTATAAACTGTTTCAGTCCCCTTCTGTACAGGAGCTGGAAAATGTATTGGCACAGAATCAATTTCTTTTCTTTTTTTTTTTTGTTGTTTGCCTTATGAAAAGCTCCTTAAACAAGCAGAACACACTGTTTTACTTTCAGAGGAAGTAGTTAACATAAGCAGCAATGAGCCTATGGAGTCTGTATAAAAAGCAACTACACCCCCGCCCCCAAACCCAGACTGTAAGGTTCTGAGAGGGACATCTCCCTCTGTATAAAAAAAGATGATGAAACAGGCTTCCCTTTCTCAATTTGACTTTAACATTCTAATAAACTTCTCAACTTAAATTGATACTACTTTAATTTTACAGAGATATCTACCACTGGAGAAGAGTTTCTCTGGATCACTCTAAAAAGCTTCTTCGATTTATTCTAAGGATTTAGGGATCCTAGACCTGAGGAGATCTATCCTTCGGAAGACTAACTACACCCCATTTTGGCAACTAGCCTGATTAAATCTTACGGGCACAAAACTGATCTAATGTAGTGTTCTTTGTGAAATGTGTCAGAAGAATATCTGCAGATTTCACACTTCTATTTTGGTGCTCTCTGGGAAAGGACTCCTCTCGGTTCCTCAGCGTGGTGGAAACTTTCATTAGTGCACTGAGATCAGGCAGACATAGCAGGAGCGAAGGCTAAGGTGGCTTGTGGAAAGATAGAAAGTGAGGAGAAAAAGCAGACAGAAGATTTGTGCCTCCAAGGTCACAGCTGGGATACCACGTTTGTCTTAGACACGTACTTTTGAGACCCTTAGTTTTACAAATAAGCTCCTTTAAACCTCTGCTCTTCTATGAGATAGCAAAAGAGGAAGAGCTTTTTGCTTCCTATATGACATCTGTGAAAGTTTACCCATAGAGATTTGATACCAAACTACAGGCACTTACCCCACTAGGGAAGGGGCAAAGCCTTGTCTAAAGGCTTGAAAATAGCAAGAACTCAGGTTCTCTATGGCCAGTGTAAACACAGCTCTGGCTAGTAGGAAATTAGGACAATTTCCTTGAATTCTTGCATGGTTGTAGATTAAGAATCCCTGGGCAACCATAGTAAAGCAAAGTGCTCCAGAATTCTGTGCATTTAAAACCACTTCCTTCATTTGGTATAAAGGCTTATGCATGCAGGGTCTAGGAGCTTGCTGTTCAAGCATCTCAAAGCATTTTAGAAACATTCACTCATTTCAGTTAAACTGAGTCTCTTAGAAAACCTCAGAATCATATCGATATCACCTCTAATTTCTGTGGATCTTCAATGAACCAAGGTTAGATTTTTTGAGCTGAAGTTGAAAAAAAAAAATTGCTGTTCCCTCTCTGCAAGAAACTGGAAAGAAAATTCACATTTCTGGATACAGAGTCCTGTACTTCAGCTATTAAAAAAAGTTTAAAGAATTCAGACATACTGATCTGCAGCCAGACTCAGGATCAGGACTGTTACTGTTCTGCATTGCTCTGAAGAAATCTAAGTGTCTCTGGCACTGCATTCTAATTTCCCAAAGCTAATTTCATTTTTTTTTAAATTCTGTTAAGCATCCTTTAAATGTTGGGAGCTAACATATCAGAATTGAGTTGCAAAACTGCCATTAATTTCAACAACAGTAGGAGTTACACTTCACCGAGTCCCTAACCACAGCCTTCAAACTTGCAGTTTTGGCATGAACTTTCTTTCTGCAAAATAGTCTGAAGATCTTGAAGCACATTTCATATGCTCATGGACTACTGCTTAAATGATCAATTCAATTTCCAGTGAAGAAAGAAGTAATCTTCTCAGAATTTTAAAGAATTTTAATGAGGTAGCTAATTTCATTTGGAATGCTTTTTTTTTTTTTTTAAAGCAGATTACAGTCCTAAAATCTACTCGTGTTGACTCTGTGAAAGACTTGGTGAGAGGTATTTCCTTAGCTTGTTCTTTTTTTCCCTGGACCCATTTCATTAAATTGTGGTATAATCCCACTGCCGATGTTATTTTCTTCATTAATGCTCCAAAAGTCACCTCAGCACTGAAAAAATGTGCTAGGAGAAATTACTTGGATGATATGACATTTTCTTCCCACTAACTTTATAATAAATAACCAGCTATAAAAGTAAAAGAAGGAGCATGTTCTTACTCAGCCACGATTAGTGGTTTCTCCCTTCTCACGTTAGAGTTATTTCCTGATCATACTTTAGCACTGGCCTTTGATTTCGATCAGATTAACAATAAAACATCTAAACCACTTTGCCATCTTTTTACACAACCAAGCTTTAGAAAAGTTAAGCACTATGGTTTTTTGTCAAGTATATAATCTCTGTAAATATTCAATTTAATAATTCTCTAGAATTACCACCTCTTTAAATATTAAATTAACATTCCACTATGACTTCTGGAATGTGTAGCCCCAGCTCCATCTTGTACTTGTCTAGCCTCCCCACCCCTACTTCAAAAAGTAGGTATCAAGTTATTCCCACATGGAAGTTTTAAAGTAAAGCAGTGAAACTTTGTGTCTAGCAAGCTTATCATTCACTGTCAGTAACACTGTAATGAACCGGGTTTTGCTCCTCATACAGAAGCACAGTACAAATAAAGTTCTTGATACACTAGCCTGTTCACCATTATACTGTGTCAAAAACTATTTCAGAAATGACCAGCTAGTACAGACACCCTGGAAAAAAAAAGGGTGAAAACACTGTTTTCAAATGTAAGTAGCCCTTTGCTGTCAAATACAAGATGTACATCCTTCTGCAATTATGTAAACCTGGTTTGAGGTGGCATTTGATTATTCCCGATTCCCAAAAGTGGCATAAAAGGCTACTGTTATAGCTTAGATACCGCAGCATTTATTGCAGTAATCTTTCACAATACAGAAAATAAGATTCTCCTGCTCCTGAGATGAACATTAGTATTGACATTGACAACAGTGGCGGGAGGAACAAATGATTGGGAAGATAAATTAATCTGAAGTTAGTCCTGAGAAATCAAAGAAACGAGTTCCTCAAAAGGCAGAAGGAATCAGACTGTACGTGCAGCCTGCTGGATGAGAGATGCGCACCCAGAGAAAAGGTAAGCATGATATACTTTGCCTTCATTCAGAAAATAAGTGGAATCAAAAGAGGTGCAATAGGGATTTGGAGCTAGGTGACAACCCAAAAAGTCTGTTCCCTGAGAAGGAACCAAACTGCAACTTGGTTTCATGCAACTCTTTGCATTTAAGCAGAACTTTTAAGATGCTCTAAGAGATTAACACATTAAGATGCTCTAAGAGATTAATGTGAAATACTTGCAGTGCGGTTGCCATTTACATAACCAAATCATGCATTTACTAAGAACTCACTTATGTCCTGGGTGCAACAAAAGAAATAGATTAGGGAGCTATCATATCTCAATATACTTGAAGCACAGTTCAGTCTTATAGAATCAATTGATGTACATAAATAGGTCTGTAACATGGGACAGCATTCTGTTAAAATAATCTGATCTCATTTACACACTACATTAAACATTATTTTGCAGTTTAATGGGGGGTTCAGTCTACATAGCATGGATACCATCTTATTACTCAGCCAGGAAAGGGATGAAAAGGCTATTTTTAGAGATGCTGATCTTGCATTTAATAGGGCTTTTAATTTAAATAATCATGCACTAGCATATCTTTATCATTCTACACCATTGCATTGTGTAGTGCACACTCAGAAACAGCTGGAACAATGAAGTGTTAGCCCTATTCTGAAAAAAGAGTACAACTATGGTATCTCAGCACAGAATTTAGCAGAGGTGGATAAACAGCATGCTTAGAACACAGGGAAAACTCTTGTGATGAATGATACCACAAGGGGAAACAGAGAAAGAATAGGAAGACAGGCTCTTTTGGGAGAGTGTTGCTGCCAAGCTTAAAAAGTAAGCACTTTTGCCCAAACGTCTGTATTTCTAACTAAACAATCATGTCTTTGGTCTCTGAAATAAGTGAGCAGTCCTTCCTACCAGGAAAAAGCATATGTATTCATTTCTTTGTATCCATATCAGTCTGCTTCTCATTCAGCTAAAGCAAAGAAGCTAGAACATACCATAAACATCTCTCATAGATTTTATTCACTCTTAGCTACTTGAAACTTTTTGTAAATTTCTGAAAGATTTAACAGCTTTCAACACAAGGGCATAATGGTGTCACAGTTCTCCAGAGGACACAGAACGACTGAAATGTGCATCTGGTATTGAAAATAAATTTCAGTGGATATTTCTCTGTCAAGGTCCCAGAGACATGTACCTCAGCATTATGCTACGAGGTCTGGTTACTGTTACCACAGAACTAGAGGTAGGAGGCCAAAGTTATCTGGGCATCGATATTCTCATTTCTCTGTTTAATGTGCCACAAAATCCAGGATGGTCTCCAGGCCTCTCCAGACCGAGGGACTAAATCTATGCTGGCCTCTCTTTCTTCTCTATCACAAATGAATTACACAGCTTTGACCCTTCAACCAGTTCCTTTATGAAGGAGGAAATTCCACTGCTTTCTGTTCTCTCCATTATCCTACTCTGTGGCTAACCTCAAATGGCTATCAGTGAATTTGGACTCTGTAGCATGAAGATTCACAGCAGGCTGCCCTCTGCTCAGAGCCACAGCTCCATCTGGGAGCCCCTGCTCTGCACAGACCTCATGTGGATGGGAAGGGCAAACACATAAGAGTATCCCAGGGGAAGAAGGGCTGTGATGAACAGCGGCGTGGTTGCCACAGCATCATCTACATTAAAGAGCACTACTGGCCTGAAACTGTCACGCAAAAAACCCACAACCTACTTTTACACTGATGGATGCCAATATCAGACCAGTGTCAGGAATACCAGAGTTGCTCCCAAAACATAACTATAGAGGCCAGACAGTTTATTACCTCTGTGAGGATCAAGCGTTGATACTTCAACTTCAGTGTACTCCACCTCAGCACTCTCAAGGTCAGGTCCTGCCCCAAAAATATCAAGAAGATGTTTCTTTGTAGGAGTGCATGCTTCATTTGAGCTGTGGGCCTGATCCTGCTGCCACTGAAATTAATGGACAAGTCCTCATTGTCTTTGATAGGTGCGGGATCAGGCCCTACTTATGGCAGATGGAAGTTACTCTGCTAAGAATTGTAATGTCAAACCATTCCTAAGGGTCATCTGAAAGGCAGTAGACCAACTCAAGCCAGATTTCTGAAACTGTGGGACATGCAAATTGTGCCTAAAACTCTTAATTTGTCACCTTCAAAAGCAGCACAGTGCAAATGGAGCACAGAACTATGAGATTCTCCCATATTCCTGCTCCAGTTCCTTTCTCTTCTTTTTCTCTCCCTGCCATTATTTTTTTCCTCCTTTTCTACGGCTGCTGTGGCAGGACATTTCCCATTCTCCACTTCCCTCACATTTAAAGCCTTCTCTAAGTTTTTCACTGCCTTCCTCATCACCTCTCATACTCCCAATTTCTGCTGTGCCAATAAGCAATTTCAGCACTTTTCCCTTATGTTGCCCTTCAAGCCCTCCATAGAACACCTATCTGATGGCAACTCATCTTCCTCCTCAAAATGCTTCTCTGTCACAGTGCCCACAGAAAGCCTCACAATTAGACGCCTGATTTACTAAGTGACAGGTACTGGCTACCTGGATACAACAGACACAGGGAACAGCTGTTGCTTTCTACTCTTTTCCTTAGGGTGGAGATGGTTTTCTACTAGATTTCTGTAAAAGTTGGAAGGAACCACAACAGTCATCCAGACTGGAATCCTGCAAAACTGCTTACAGATCTTTTAAAACAGAAATTATAGAAAGATCTAATGATTAGAACAGCAAAGTTTTGAAGCATTGGCGAGAGAAAGGAGAGGAAAAAATGCTGAAATAAAACAAGAACAGTGTTTAGGGTGACATACTAGTTAATTACAAAGTTTAAATTACATGCTTCCTACAAGAACAGTGATTCTGAATGATCAGTACAGCCTTATGTTCCTATGTTTCTGCTGTCTGTATGTTTGTTTTGCATGAGTATGTCTCTCTAGTTCTAATTTGACTTATTCAGGCCACAATGGATTAACTTCCATGCAATGACTATAAGCTCCTTCCTTTTGCTTGCTGAAGTAAAAGCTATTGCCACACAAATGTAGATGAGATGCTGTTATTTTTAGAGGTGTATGAATCATAGACTTGGTTTTCACCACTGGTAGAAAGATTTGTAATAGCCTAGTTGGTTTTAATGAAGCTGCCCAGTCCACAGTAGGTAAGGATTGAACCCATTTATTTCTGGCACATATGCAGATCATTAGACCAGAGCCCGTTTAACCTGAAACAGGTAGGATACAATAGCAAAAACAAGTCACTAAGCTAGAGTTTCCAAAGGTTATTTCCAGGTTTTCCTGCAAAATTAACTTAGTGCAGCACCTATCTCTTAGTTTTGTGGTACAATGCAGACCTGCACACGCAGAATTGCATCGAAGAATTATCAGCCAGAAATTTCTGCCACCTATGTTACATGCAGGCTTATGCAGGAGTCTAGTTCCATGTTCTGAACTAAGTTCAGTTAAACTTTGACATTTAGTTACACTAAGATGCCTTTCCAACTACCGTTCAGCTCATGGTCCAATAGACAATCAAGTCAAAATAAGCCATCAGAAATTGCATCTAAACCATGAGAATACTTTCACATCAACATAAAACAAAAATATATGGGACAAAGTATACTTTCAGATGGCAATACCCACATATTTAAGTGCTATTCTTTCACTAAATACCTTAAAAACATCAGTCTTGAAGAAGACAATGTGCTATAATGATGCAGTAACTTGATGACATGTTTTAATTAATATATATTTCCCATACGGTGTCTCAAAGTATTTGGCAGGGTTTATATATATATATAATATATATAAATACATCAAGATCTGTAGAAATGAAGAAAGGACAGAGAAGTAAAAGAAGCAGAAATCTGTAGAAAAGGGTTTTTTTTTAAATTTCTGAATATTTGTTTTATAGAACTTACAATTTTAAGCCTAAGTTGTATTTTTATACCATCCTTCATTAGATGGTGTGGAATCCAGCACAACTAATAACACTTCATAATGCAGTTGGTAAATTGGTCCTGTCATTGCCATTTTGCATCCAAGGAAAAAGAACTAAGCAGCTCAGCAAAGGAAGGAGTCTTCCCCACTATCAAAGACAAAAAGGAAAGGACTGCACCTATCAAATCTAGACTGCTGCCATTAGAAAATGTCACAACTTTCAACCATAAAATAATTCAAAAAACTATTGTTTAAGTATGAAATTACCTTTACTTTCATCTGGTGATTTCATGTGATTTTCACTATCTTCAATGTAACCTGATCCTAAAATATTAAAGAAAAAGTTGAGCTGACAAAATATTTGTTACAGTCAATCAAATGAGTTACACAGCTGCAATTCCTATTGTCATTATGTTTATTTGTATATGAGAAATTCTACTTTTAGTTTCACACCCAAGACATTTATATAACACAGGTGGGAAGAATGTGGCTTTTTAAATGACCAGCTAAAACCCACCCAAACAGTAACTTGGTTTATATCAGGTGCTCTAAACAACATGTCCACCTGTCTTTGTAAAGTTCATTGAGATCCTGGAATGAAAGGTGCCAGTCATGGCAAGTTAACATTGCTACACTGTGGCCACATCACAGGACCATATGCCACAACTCAAATCTCCTCTCCAAAATACTCTTACAGCTGTGTCAAAACCAGAAAGTACTTTTTTTTATCATGATTTCTCCATCTGTAATATAGTTAGCAGGTTGCCTGGTAGAAGTGATGAGCAGACTTATAAATCAATCTTTGCATAAGACATTCATAAAAAACTTTACAAAGACAAAATGATAAAAGATACTTGGGAGAATGTTATTGGTATTCCTCTGTATTCCCAAAACACTGGCCCCTATCCAAACAACAACCATGTAAGTCCAAAACTTTAAATAAACGTTTAATTAAGCCAACTCACTCACAGTCTTACAGAAATAACTCTTACCTGAATAGTAGTCTCCATCATTGTGCTGTCTTGTCAGTTTTTCATTTGGCAAGTTTGTAGCCAATGCAGAACTGAAAAGCAAACCAATAAAAGTTGATTTAATTATCCAAAATTAGTCAATAGAAATAACAACATGATGATATGCAAAGATCAGTCATTGTCTATGACTGACTACCACAAATTCTTAAATATTCAAGCTAATGAAAATTTTGCCTTTGTCTTTAAGAGAAGCACAAACAAATTTTAAGGTCAAAAACATTCCCTCTTGCATTACTCTTCTATAAGACCTCTGTATTTTTAGTTCCATATCTAAATGCATTCAAATGCAGGCCTGACATCCTTCTATTTCTCTTAGCTGGCTTTTTTTTCTTTCCTATTTTTAGAGTATTTCCTCATCCTGTTGTGGTGTTAGCAGGTGGTACATGAAGCACAACCATCTATTGTCTGCAGGTGTGTGCCATAATAAACTATATTCATACAGTGGAAGGTCTCCAGCCCTTTAAAATAAATACTTCACCATTACCATAAAGCAAGCCATCTTACCCAGACATCTCCATGGATGGTCCTTTAGCTTGACAGAGAAAAATAAAAGCATCTATTAGTAGAGTGCACAAGTAAAATAATTTAAAAACAAAAATCAAATAAAAATACAGTGATTTTCTACCCAAGTCAGAATAATTTATCCTGGCTTTCACAAAATTAATTACCCAGTGTCTTACATCCTCTTTAACATCCAGGTCCCTTAAATGCCTTTTTCACAGAGAACCTAAGATTCCAAACCCTGGACTCCAAATTTTCCCAAATATTTTGCAATGTACTGCATATCACAGGACAAACCAGATTTGCTTATTTTCTGAAAGATCTGAAAGAATACCTTAATGATAAAAGACAAATCCCTAAGTGAAATTGTATTACTGTGTGGGGAGAAAAAAAAACCAACTACCCCACAACCTAATAATCTTAAATTTGTTTCATGAGGCCCAGAGAAGTACCTCAATTACACCCAAGCTGGGATCCCAGATCAAATTGTCATAGCTTTATAAGGGATCTAAAAACTCCTCAGGCCCTGTCTGCCTCTATGTTGCATGAGACTGAATTCCAAACCTAGGACTGCAACAGAACAGCGTGATTCTGGCCTGTGATTGCTTCACTAGTGCCTTCCCGGTAACGTTACTTAGATGCTTCCATTCTTCCCACTATACTTGGAAAGCTTAAGCTTAATTTGGACCACCTGGCATTTTAGGTTTTTTAAATGGTGTTTAATCATTTCCTGAAACCTTACCCCCACAAGCCTTTGCTCCTGAAACACATGCAAGTTTAACTGTAATACATTTGTCACCAATCAAATAGAAGAGAACCATTCATTACCCTTTTTCTTCTTACACAAAAGCCACCATAAAGTGAGAGTTACTGCTCCTGCGATAAGTATTAGGACAAATGCAGCAATGACTCCTTTCTGCCAAGCCGCTAAGATAACTGGAAATAAGAAAGATACGTTTAAGAGAGTATGACAGTCACAGGTCGTCATTACCAACTTCCGCAGTTCCTGACCTTTCATTTTACTACAAACTGGACTTCTTACACACTGAGGAAGAACTTTTAAGGAGACTTGCATGCAAAGTTCACTAGTGAGCCTCTCCTTTGTGACCAAAAATTCAGTATAACAATGGGTTACTTTTAGCTTGCATCTGGCTCCTTTGGTTTTTGGGCGTCACACAAACTTTTCTACGCGAGTTAGACAATCTCCATTTATAAATGGATCTCTCTGTTTAACTTCTGACAATGGCAGAACAAAAACAAGTAAAGAAATTATAGTTGGCAATATCCCAGATAACATGACTTCACCTGTCATGATGACATAACATGCAGTTTATCATTAAAGTTAGCTTACCACTGATGGTTATTGGATGGCTTTTCACATCCACATTAGCTCGATTAGAAGCCATGCAGTAATATGTCCCTGTGTCCTGCCTGTTCATTGCTTCCCTGCGCCACACGACTCTGTGTGCATTTTCATTTTTTTCAAATAGAAGAACTTCACGATCAGTTTTTCTAAAAATCCTGAAGCGGATTGGCCAAGATCCTTCTTTTACAGAGCAGAGAAAAACAGTCTCACTGCCATCTTCTACTTCTCCATATGGAACACTGCCCAAGCTGGCATTCTTGATTGGTACTACAGAGGAAGGCACAAAGAAAACAAATATTAGCATTATTTGAAATAACTTTAATGATAAAACATTGTATTGTAGAAATGCTTGCTTTAATGCTTAAGCAGAGACTGAATGCACAGTATTAATCTTTCTGAACAATCTGTACCTGACAGCATCCTCTAGTAAGTATTTTTATACACCCAGAAATAGAGAGGACACTATAAAGAAACAAAGCAGCCACAGAAAGAAGCTATATCCATTCCACAGAAGTCAGTCAGCTTCTTCTCTTAAACTCCTTTGGATGCCCCTCAGGTCCCAACCTACAAATTATTTAATTTTCAGAAATAATTCCCTCAGCAGTTTGATAGTATAAATAATGATAGTTCAATTTATGTAGCTATGCTTTCACAGTTATGTAGTTATGCTATTTTATGCTAACTATATCTTTCTTGTAACATTTAGTATACAATAGTGAATATGAGCAGATAATGGATCAAGTTCTTCAAAGACATAAGCAAGCAAGTCCCAGATTCTAAAAGTTACAGAATATAGCAAACACAATAAAAGAAGTTAGTTTGCATTTGAACAAGTTAAAAACTGTATTTTGGCTATGCATGTTCTTATAAGTTTGCTGTTTTACAAATTAAGTATTTTAACATATCCAGATCCAGCACAGGAGCAGATGAGCATCAGCACTTATATTTACATGGGGAAAAGACGTACATACCTTCTGTGATTCAAGGCATGTACAATGTTAGTAGCTTCATAAAATGTGATAGGAAGCATCTGTTTTGCTAAAAATCACTGAATAAAATTTATCTGGAAATATTACAAATGTGTTTGGGGCAGGATCACACAAGGCAGATGAAAAGGAGATGAAAAACTAAGGCAACACTGGTACAGAAGCAGAAGGAGGAAACCAGATCTGATACGAAAAGATGGCTGGCCATGACAGCTGTATTCACATTAGGAAGCAGGGAACAGGTTTAGATAAAAGACGTGGGTTACTACAACTGATCCCATGATAGAAAAGGATTGTTCTATAAAACATAAGACTTTTTTCAAATCTGGTGCAGACAGGAAGGACAGAATACAGAGAATCTGAAGCCACCACCTCAGGAGTGGTGGACTGCAGAAACTGGCTCACCAGGCTCCAAAACGTGACCTTACGTTGAGAACTACCCAGCAGTGTCACAATATACCCTGAACCACTCCTCTAACAGCTGGGATACACTAGCTCCACCAAAGAAACACCCACTTATTTGTGGACTAAGATTATGCTTTGTATTTGTTGATTTGTTACTTGTTACTTCAAATTACCTTGACTTTAAATCTCACTTGATAAACCTCTTCAGAGTTTTATCATTTAGCAGTTCTCTAGAGTTAGCAAAGCATATCCTGGTGGTACTGATGAACTCAAGGTGCAGTCCTACTTCTACAGTCTAGGCAAATGCAAATTCTGTATTAAGAAACCTGGTTGGGGGCTCAGAGAACAGAGAGCATGTCCTTCAACTCTACAATAATCCAACTGATTCAGAAGAAATGCAACAGTTCTGGATATATCTGTTCTAGTCACATACAACTCGGTGTCAAAACTCAGAGTGAAACTGGCCTGTTATCTTATTAAAACCAATGCAATTAGGGTTCAGCTCAGGATGCAAAACTGAGAACTCCTTGGTAAAGAGAGATTCTTTCTTCTTTTCGATAGGTCAAGAATACACTTCTGCTCTGGTCCTGGACTACTTTGTTGTAATCAGGTTAAGTAAATCTAAAATACTACTGATACATTCAAGAAAAGTAGCAAGGAGCCAAAGATATGGGTTAAAACGGCTCTACAAGTGGATCCACCATCACTAATTCCCTTACAGCCCAAAGAACTCTTTATTTTTTTTCCAGCAGTATATGCAGTTACTATCTGGTCAATTGACATAGGTGCCAACAACATGCGTAGGATACACAGCTCTACTTGTCCTTCACCACATATTCTTGAACCACTGCCAAAATAGTCAATTTTATTGACAGCAGACTGACAAAACTGACCAACTCTGAACCAAGCGAGGTAGAGCTGACACTACTGAGCAGACAAACATTTTGAAGATGTTACAGGCAAATTATTAGTTCCTTTAATAAAAGGTCACTACCTACGATTAGTTGGTACCTTCTGTAGATTAAGAATATTCTCAGGTCCTCCAGGAGAAGCAGCCACAATCAAAGATTTATTTCTACTTGGGTAAGAAACTACTATTTCTGCTTACCTCATTCGCTACTAAAGATGAACCCCAACAAGATGGTGTCTGTCAACATGAAGCCTGCAACTATAAGGGACCTTCATCTAGTTCAGAAGGCTTCCGTACACCTCTTCAAACAGCTACTCTGTTCCCCAGAATTATTTATCTTAGATTTTCAAATTAAATTCAAGGTACAATCCTTATCTTGGGTACAGAATATCCAAGAAACTTCCTTAAGGCCCATAAGCAAAACCTATTGTTGACAAGTAAGTTCTCTGGACACAGACAGAACGTAGTCTAAATTGGTGACAGAATTTTCTTGAGCCACACCTTTAAACCTTTAGGATCTAAACCAGGAACTGTCACATGAAACCTTACTACCATCTGCTCTGGTGCACCAAACAAACCTACAGAAACAGTGCATTAGTTAAGAAAACTCCTACCAAGACAAGACGCTGCTTTACACATGTAATGACAGGAAAAAACACAAGCACAAGTTTTAAGAGTTATCAATCCTAAGACCAGTCTTATGTGGCCTATTACAGTATTATTATTTGCTTTGGTTTTTCTTCATATCTGCCAATTTTGCAACACACTTACAAATCACAGCTTTTTCACTTGCATTCCCATTCTTGGAGTACTGCTAAGATTCCCAGCATATATCAGACATTATGCTTTCTTCCGTGAATTTCAAATTAATCTTATTTTTAAAGCTTCAACTACCAGTTTCCCTCTTGGACAGAGGAATTTTCCCTTTCTGCTTCACATCTATTTGGAGATCAGAGACTTTGCTCATATACAGTAACTCCTAGGTGTTAATAAAGTACAATCACAGACTGACTTTCAGAGCTACTTAGCAACTGCAGTTCCTGGTATTGAACATATGCTCAGTGCTTGGAGACATTATTAAAAGTGCAAATTTACGTCTTTTACCAGTAATCTAGCTAGCTCAATTATTTTAGTGAGTAAAATCACAGACTACTCCAATATCATTATGTACATGTTTAATCCAGTCCTATGAAAATCAAACATGAAGAAAATGGATCTGATCCTGAAATTTTTAATCATTATTTTTACTAAAACTGCTTCTGTATCAGTTCAAATCAGATCTGTTTTTAACATTAAAATAAACGCAACTGTAGTTAACTTGATTCAGATTACGATCAAGATTTTCACTTCAGTGACAAATAATCTGTGATACAGATCTCCAACTATTTTTAATTCAAGTGAGCAAAAAATTGTAAACATTTTACATCCATTTTGTTTAGCCCATCATTTGCTGCTACAGTTTCAAAAATAAAAATGACACTCAGCAAGAAGAAGAATTAAACAAACTTACCTATTACTGTGATGTTTAGAATATTGCTAGTTTTCATACCACTGGAATGATTATTTTTAGCATCACATCTGTAACCTCCTTTGTCATTTTGTCCAATATTTTCATCCAAGAATGTAGCATATGTGTCATTAACTACTGTTTCCTTAATTTTATTTCCTTTGTAGAATGTGAATGTTATCGGTGGTGTTCCCATCACTGAACGACAGATTAACAGTAGAGACTTCCCTAACACCACCTCCGGTAAACCACTGACAACAGAAAGAGTTGGCTTGGAGACTGGAGCTAATAGGGGAATAAAAGAAAAAAATTTTGCTAAATACACTGCATAAAGCCAAAAGATACAATATTATTTTATAGAATACATATAAATACACAATATTTAGCTAGTTTGCACGCACACAGCCTACATTGGGAAGCTGTTCCTCATTGACAGAATGGAAGCAGGGGGTGACCTGAACAAAATAAAAACATAGATAACAGAACGTATGTGACTTAGAATAAAATCACATACAAGAACAATGTAAAGGAAAACAAAAAAAGGATCAGTGACACAGCTGTGGATCATCCAAACTCCAGAACTAGCTCTGACCCAAGGAGTAAGTCTGTAGAGCAAAAATATATGCAAGCACCATTTCATGTATTACCTGAGATGGATCCTGCAGCACCTAGTCAGGGATCTCTGTTTCTGCAGCATAGTGAGTCACAACCCAGTTAATCCCCCTTTACAGACCTGAGAACCAACTGTGCTTGTTCCATGAGACGAACGGAAACTAGTGTGATTGTAATTAGTGTGCTGGTGAGGGGGTTGTACTGATAGCAAAAAACTTGGCTTTTCTGGAGGAGAGCTATCCAGATGACCTCTGGCTTTCATGGCTTTCTGCCTGCAGGGTCAGGGGGAGGGATTCAAGGCAGACACTGACAGAGTTTCAGATCAAACTGGTGAGTGAAAGGTTTGCAGAACATTCCCAGCTCCTGCAAATGGTAATGAATGAGAGTTTATCTGGCACCCAGCAGAATCAAGGGAACAGAAGGCAGACACACTAACTCCCTTCTCCTAGGGCCTGCCCTGGCAGAGTCTGACTTGATTGAATCACAATAGGCCAAATCCTCTACAGCTAAAGATGACAGGCACATCTCACAGAAACTGATATTGCGAGAACTAATAGACACCTTGCTAGTTCATTAACTAGAGTCTGATTTTGTAAACAGATGTGCGTATTCATAAGCTTACAGGTTTGATTTTTTTCCCACCACCATTGGGTTCTAAGCCTCTGTATCAACTCACCGTACACATTTATCGTTACAGGTTTGCTCTCTTTGACTATTCCTTTTACTTCAGCTTTACAGATATAGGATCCAGTATCATTCACGTTAACTCTCATTGTTAAGTTCTTAGAATTTTTCAACCAGATGTCTGCATTTGAATTTTTCCGCAATATAGAGAAGTTAGCTTTCTGAAAACCATTAATGCTGCAACTCAAAGTTAATTCTTTATTTTCATCCAGCTTAATCACAGAAGCAGCCAATATTGGCTTGGGGAATAACTCTGCAAGACAAAAAGAGAATTAATTCATTCAAATTGAGCCTAAAAGAATATGACTACCTATCTCAAAGCATACAGAATAAAGGACATAGTGAATCAAGGAAAAAACCCAATCATGTTATTTTAAGATAATAATATTTTCAGAGGAAACAGAAACTTAGCGATCGCTTGAAAACACTTTTCATAGTCATTACTTGGAGCTATTCTTTCCGTTTGAAAGTATTGGCAGGCAAAAATCAGAAACCAAAATCTAAATCTAAATAGGCTTTAACTTCAGGAAAATTTACAGTTCGACGTGGAGGTTACACTTGGATGTTGAGTTCTACTGAATTTAAATTTAAATATTAATCCATTGAGTAAAATCTAAGATGAACAGAGGTGTTACCTGACACAACAATATTCAGTTTGGTGGTTTTAGATGCTCTCCCTTGCTCCACCTTACACTGGTATTCACCACTGTCCTCTAGAGTAGCTACTGCAGAGTATTTCAGAAGTTTCTCATCTCGTACACTGTTCAGTATTGTTTTGTTTTTCTGGAGTATGATTTCAATGTCACGCATCCGGGCTACCACAGTTGAACATTCAATCTGTATTCTATCTCCTTCTGTAATATTACTTGAGGGCTTGACATTCAGAGTAGGCTTTATAAATGGTTCTGCAAGACAATACATATAAACGCATGACCCAACTTCTTAATTATAGCAAGCAAAGAAATGTAAAAAGAAAAGCTTTTAAAAAAAAAACTTACCCCTGACTGTAACAAGTGTTTTTTTGCTGTGTTCTGAGCTTTCAAATTCGAGTTTTACATTTCTCCTAGCAAAGCAATCAAATTGTAAAATATTATCTCCTTCTTCAACAGGAAATTCCACTACAGAAAAATTTCTCTGTGATTCAAATACAGATTTTTCTTTAGGTGTTGAATTCATCTTCATCTTCCGGAAAAAGAAATATAAAGGAGGAACTTCTTCTGGCAGCTCACAACGTAATTTCACGACTTCACCCTCTAAAACTTCTTTCTTCTCAGCAGTCAGGATTGGCTTGGTCATTCCTTAGAACAGAAAACAAGAAGAGAAACAGACCATTGCATAATCCTGAAATAAACGCTACTTCTGATGACTATGGTCATACCTCAAGAGGGTAATACAATCTTGATGCCATGTGTGAAGTATGAAACTTAAGTGTTTTGAAGGTAAGACCGCTTTCTCCTCCGTGTTTCCTATTGCCACTCAGAAATGAGCAAGCCAAGAAACTAAATGCCATACCAGCTTCTGTACCTAGAGATGCACACCTCTGAAGAAAAAGTACAGGCAGGCCCTGCACAACCCTGTAGTAATTTAATGCGGAACAAATTCTTTCCAAGGGGAAAAAAGTCACTTGCAGTCAACACATGGCTAGAAAGAGTATAGATGAAGGTGGTCCCTGTTCTCCTAGGAGATGAAAGAACAAGACTGATATAACATTGTCCACAAAAGTAGTCCATAGTTGATACTAGCTTTGGCAATGGCTGTCACAACGCTGGAATCTCTCTACATTATTTCCAGCTTTTCCAGTAATATACCTGCCCCCCATCATGTTCATGGTCTACAAGCACAAGCTTTCACAGGTAATACTTTCTCTAGTCTAGGGAACAGAAGCTCAGAGGGATGGTGGCACAGGAAGCACAGATTGACTTCCTGACTATCCCTGATATAGCCTTGGGACCATGATTTCATTTCTGTGCATTAACATGAGGATTTAGTACTAAACTCTCGTAAAGTACTGTCACATCTACAGATAAAAACCACTTTGCAAGATATCCTATTTAGTACCGAGTATTGTTACTTCCCCTGGAAGGTTGTTCTCTTTTTATATCTTAGAAACTGCTGTGTTTGAAGCAATACTCACCTGTTACCCAAACATGCAAGGAGTTACTAGATTTTGTCTTTCCGCCTGCTTCCACAGTACATTCATAGTCTCCTGTATCTGAAGATCTAGCCACAGGTATTTCATAGCGTGCATCTCTTTTGTCTGATACAGTCATGAACACAAGTTTGCCATCTTTAAAAAATGTAAAATTATGCTTCAGTTGGAAATCGGTGCTTTTGCTAATATCAGCATGGCAGGTAATTGACAGAGGAGCTCCATTCTTTACTTTGACAGATGGCTGAACCTTAATGTCAACTGTGTTGAAAGTAAAAACTTGATGGAAAAAGAAAAGAGAGTTATATTTATTTTCAATTAGTCCAACATAATTCTGTTATCTTAAGCTGTTACATTTTAATCACAAAAATTAATTCATTGTACCATAGCAGCCCATGTTATAACTTTGTGGTCAGATCTCACAGATGTTGACAGTGCTGGCAGCTTTACTTTCCACTGCACAGATATACTAGAGGCAACTACTGATTGTCACAGCACACACTGTCCATCTGCTCAGTCTTTGCCTTGGGGAACTGAAAGAATCATTGATCTGGCCATGCTCATGACCAAATCTACTATACTCCCTAGAAGATACAGAGGACATGGGAATAGGTTTGCAGCTACTTCTTGGTTTTGCTTATTTCTTATGGTTTGCTGTCTTCAACTATATTTGGCAAGAGATCTGAGAGGTGAACAAAATTTTGTATTTATACTTGTTTGAATAAGCTGAAAAATGACAGCAAAACCCTGCTCAGAGTTGTATTAAACCCCAAGCCAATTCACCCCCAATTAGCAGAAATCCCTGGAGTTATACCAGTATTTTTTATCTGAAAGTAAGCTTAGAGTTATGTCACTCAGCAAGTACCACTTGAAACATGTAATTGACAAGGTCGGGATAATCTTAAATCTCTAGTTTATGATAACTAGAGTGTAACAGGAGATATTTGGGTACAAATTCTGCAAGCACACATGTACATGCTTAACTTTACGCTGTTGGCAGTCCAGCAACCACACTCTCAAGAGTCCTTAACAATCATACCCTGATTCAAATAAAGAATCATATGCAGAAGCAATGCTTTCAATTAATTTAGATATGTTAGCCCCTGAAAAAATATACTGACTACAATATTCCTATTCTAAAAAGTATTAAAATTCATAAACACTTTAAGAAATAAAGTTTATAATAGCATGAATATATATATATATACAATGCTTCTGTGTTTGTAACCACAGCAATGATAAATAATTTGTAGCTTAAAATTTTATAATTATTAGAATCCTGGTATAATTAATATTTTATTCACACAGCTAGATGAACAAGTAGAGAGAAAGATTTATGACCTCGTTCACTTTCCCTTCCTTTAGAACTGACAGCTTTTGGGTATGCCTATTTTGGCCAGGATATGTATTAGAAATTTGCAACTAGAACAAGAAAACTTTCCTGTATCTAAATAAGTCCCGTGCCATGTACCAGCTATTTATAAACTGTCCTTGCTAGAGAGAGTTTTGGGTGTAAAACCAATGCAAAAATTGCAGATTTCTTTGCATGTAAGTAAAGCACATTATTAGAAGCAAACATTTCTCGCTAGAGACTGAGGAAAGGAAGTCTGCAGAGTGTACGTGCTGGAAGTCAGCAAGATGATACGGTAAAAAGTAAACGTATTCCTTTCAGAACGCAAGTTCTCTGCTCTGGTCAGGCATGTTCTTTTCGTTTGCAAGAAAAAAAGAGCAAGAGTGAGTGCCCTTAACTTATTTTCTATAATTTTATCCTCCTTGCTTGTGGGTATGAAAGGGCTTTTTAAAGACCAAAACCAAAACACTAGTAATTACATTTTCTTTCCCATCTCTTCTCTTCTGTGCCTCAGTAAAGAAAGTTATTCTAGGAAAGATTTCACTAAAACATTTATTGAAGTACGAGCAGCACATGTCTCATTGTAACACTATACCAAGAAACACCACCAAGGAATAATTTTTTTTTTTTTTTTTTTTACATGGCCCGATTTTGTACTGAGCAAAACCAGACAAACTGTTACGGATGCACACCAACAACTGATGGATTAGTTAAATTACTTATTTTAAATTTGTGTGTGAAAAAAAAACTTAATTACCTACCTCTCTTCTGACTGTAAAGTTCTGAACCTGGAAAAAATAGAAAAGAAATGTGATTTTCAAAGCTTACAGATTGAGAAACAGTAACGGGAAACAGTAAATAGCGCCAAACAACCCCAAAACACATGTACCCACCCAGATATTTATTTACCAAACTTACACTGCAAGAAAATCACCAGAAGAGCAAGATACATCTCGTTCCTGAAGAACAAACACTTAATTCCAAAATAAAACAATATTCATCATCAGAGGTGATGCCTCCAGGTACCAAAACCAGGTTTTGGTTTTTTCTGCTGTTGTTTTATGGAAACAGATAAAATTTTTCCATTAAAATGCATAAGTTTTCCCAGGTCTTCAACAGAAACTGGCTAGATCAAGTAATCGTTCCCATTACTGGAAACAGCAAACAATGACAATCTATCTGCTGCTCACAGGCAGATTACTGTTCAGGAAGTGACTGGACTTTTCCTGAGGGCGCCACCAAATGCATTTGCTTTGTTTAATTTCTTAAGGTGTATTAAAAAAACAAGAAGTTCCAATGACATTTATCCTGCAGTTCCTGTCAATATGGGTATTTTTAAGTCATGATTAACCATTTACGAACACAAATTACCTTTGCGATTTGACCTCAGCAGATCCTTGAGTATTTCCCTTCATCCTGACATGGAGGACTCTGCCAGAGAATAGATCTACATAATCATTAATTTTTCCCCTTTACCTTCATTTCTAGGTGTCTCATCCTTGCTGTGACAAAGAACAGCTTTATTATAGGGTGCACAATGAATTCAAATCATCCCAGAAATCATAGCTACTGTTGTCTTAGATGAGAATATTGACAGGCAGGCTTCTCATACTACCATCATATATCAAAAACACAGAACTGCACAAGATTTTATTTTTAGTTCAGACAAGGCAAAACATACAAAATCATAAAACTTAAACCCCACAAGAAAAGAACCAGTTGAAGTTTCGTATCTCAGCAGAAATCTGAAGCGGCACTGGCACAATCTGAAATAGAGACTCCTCTGGAGCTGGAGTTAAATCTACTAGTAGCTTGACAGTCTTTGAATTCAGGCATCCTTGAGAGATCATCTGACCTTTTCTGTGTTGTTTAATTTTTTGCAATGATAAAAGTAGTCTGACCATACGACAACCAACCTGAAATCAGGGATGATTAATCCTACATCCAAAATCCTGGAAGTAGAAATGGAGCAAATGCAGTCAGAGGAGGAGGAAATGTTCTAAAACATCCTAATTCAGCATTTTGCCCTTCATTTCCACTGGTGTAAATGCCTGTCTGAGATACAGTAAGGAACTGATCTGAATTATTCAACTTCCTTTAACAAAACAGACAGGTTTTTTCTGATTATGGACAAAAGCCTAAAGAAAGCCTGAACACAAGTAAATCAGGAGCCATCAGCTTTGATTTAGGTGGAATTATTCTGAAGAAAACTAGTTGTGAAGAAAAGTCAAATGTAATCATTACCCAAAACCTCACTACCATGACCAGTTTCTTGATACTTAGATGGGGAGGGGAGGGGAGAACAAGGAAAGCAAGAGGATTACAGGGATGCTGCCTTATCCCTCTCTCTCCTCTTCTACTTTACTTACTTTGGTACTATCATTGTTGTATAAACATGCATGTAATCTTAAATAATCTGACAATGCAGAAGCACCAGATTTAAGCACGAATTCAATTTTTCCAGAAAAAATTTACTCTGTAACTTTTGGGAATTCAATGGTCAGTACCTTTCAGTTGTTCAGGATACTCCTTTCCTCATTTGTCAGTATACTTTTAAGTCAGGGCTCAAGTGGAATGACTTAAGTCTAAAACTGACTCAGACTATAGGCTTGATAAAGTGAGTTGAAATCATGCCCTTCAAAAAGTGTTTTTCAAGCTGTGTCCCAGAACTCCCTAAGCAGTGATTTAGTTATTCACAAAAATCAAGCGCTCAAGTCTTAATCCCTTAGTTTCTTTTCTCTGTAGACAGGGTCAATGCTTTCCTTCACTTCCACCGACATTTTCCAGGCTTGTTAAAACACTGCTTAAAACAATACTAAATACATTCACAGAAGTCTATAAATGAGACATACAGTTCTCATAAGCTTCCCTGTTTGTAGGAAAACCCTTTTTTTTCTCCTGAGTTCAATGAAAACTGTTTTTTCCCCAATAAAACAATACTTTAGAACTGTAAGTGTACTTTAATGGTTGCATTACACACAGAAGCGTGGTATTTCACAAAAGGAAACAGGAGGGAAATGCTCATCTGTTTAACAATGTATCAGCAATATCAACAAGCACCTATCTAGCTGTTTTGCAGGGAGGCAGTAGAGAATGACACAATAGTCATAGCAATTAATGACTAAAAGTAAGCTGGTTAACTAGCAATAGCATTTGTTCTCCTTAATCCAGTCTGTTTGAAACACACCAACAACAAAAGCCTGATGGTTTGGCTGGTTGCCAACAATGGTCTCCAGAGCAGGTAAAGGAAAAGAGGAGGAGGAGACGTGGCAGGTGGAGAACAAAGGTAGATCAACTTTTGCCATTGGTAACAAAAAAAAGGAAGGAAGGAGATTTCTCCCTTCCCCATTTCCCCATGAAAGAATTCAACAGGACATACAAATCTCAGCAAAACCACACCAGTGTTTTCCACGGGGGACAAAGGCTCTCCTTAGTCATAGTGAGGGAAGGGGAAAGCGAGTGGGGGCCAGTATCTTTCAAAGTGAGCCAATGTTCAGAACCAGGCCAGTTTCAGACTGAGGTGAAAAGGCCACCTTTGAGGACAAACCAGGTCAAGAGTAAGGTTTAATGGTGCCAATGGTACCTGAGGCTGTTGTGAGATGTCACTCCCAAGTGAAGTACGTTCCGTAAGATCTCACAGGCTGATTAGTGTGTCATATTCTTGATTAGCCCTCAACGTTGCCCTGGAGAAGAAAATCTGGCTGGTATTGACCAAAACACAAGAAGTAAATTCAACTGCAGGAATTTAAGCCAAAATGTCATGAAACTTGGAAGAAAAGCATTTCAAATGCAAAAGAATGGCTTGAGACCATCTTCCATTGTTAAACTGGAAATCAGATTGACTTAAACAATTTAAAAGTACCTGTGCCAGCAATACAGCTGCATATTTTCCTAACAGCCATATTACTGTAATCTCTCAAGATACGTTTTTCTGAAGTACGTAAAATCAAAGTTATTCTAATATACATCATATAAAGAACTCTATTGTGTCCCTGTTATATTTGTGGGAAAAATAGGATTGCCCTCAAAAAATGCAACACACCTGAAGCAGACAGAATAATCTTTATAATCTGATGCAATGCCCTTTGAAACCTATGAGAATCATTACATTTAATCTACTGCCCAACAAATCGAACCCTTAAACATTAAAGCTGTACTCATCTGGGAATTCATGATCCCTGTTTCTACTGTCTGGATCCCCTTTTACTTGTTTACATTTCCTAAAAAACATCAGCTCTGTCACCCAAACAGAGCTTTGCCTAATTCAGAGGCAAAGCCTGTCTTCCTAACTAAGGGCAAAATGATGAATAAGCTTTTTTTTGCCTCTACAAATACAATGTTTTCAGCCAGTCCCTTATGACAGGAAAGGAAGCTAGGAGTTCACATTTCGGCTGTTTGTTTCCATTTGCTCTCCAGCTGGCTAGCATGACAGTAAAGAGCACACCACAGTGCCCACCTTTAGGACTAACATCTTTCTTCATCACAGAGCACATGCTGATTCCAGCGAATCTTCTGGGGCCCTAAACTTTGTATCCTGGTCTCAAATGCCCATTCCTGATAGGAGTTTCGCTTTCTTCAAAAAAGATTAAGTCTTTACATCTGTTGCCTTCAGGTTCTACCTCACTGATTTACTGACAAAACATTTCTCTTAACACAACATTCTGGGGTCATCGATTCTTGTCCCTGATTATGGAGGCTCCAAATAATTTCTTGTATAAATTCACTCACTTTAAAAATGGTTAACTGCTGTAGAGGTGTATCTACAAATGTTTGGGATTTCCTAAATTTTATTTAAAAATTTATAGAAATTCAGACATCTGTGTCCACCTATACCAAAGTCAACACAAGCTTTCCAGTAACTAAACCAAGAATAGAAAAGCAGCTCTTATTTCTAATCCCCCAACCCCTGATGCGTATAATCTTTTAATCATTTTGGTTCCTTACAACTGTGAACTAAATTTGCTTAATTATCACTTCCTGTTTCAGTATACTCATAGATAACAGAATTCTAATAAATGCTGCTATTTTCACAGGTGTAGACAAAACCTGGATGAACTGGAATGAACTGAGTTTTTTCTGCTTATATTTTCAGGGTATATTGTCTTCTCTTGAACGTGGAAGATCCACATAATTTGTCTTTATTTTAGAAGTGCCTCTTTACACCTCCCTAGAGAAGAATAAAACATTAATTTTATCCCTAGATTTGAATATTTACGAAGGGCATTAAAGAAATGAACATGGGGGTTTTTTCGGAAGTCTAGAAGTCCTACAGTTTACAGAAATTCTAGATTGCTGAAAGTTTGTGCGTCTCAGAATAAATTGCGTTTCACAATGGCACCATCTACTGGGAGATGCCCACTGCAGCAAAGCACGCTGCGGTTCCCTCACTTCTCTTTCACAATTAAACTCTATGATCACTGATATCCAACACCTCCTCCAAATGGCAATACAAAGTAGATCTGGAAAAGTAACTGAAGGAACCAGGAAGCTGATAATGAGAGAATATCACTGAGGCTTTTCCACTTCAATTTTTCTTTTGAATACAACATGAGCTAATCATTACTATTCAGCTTTATGCTTCCTTACTGATGGTGCAACATTGAAAAGAACACTAGGAATATGAAGTCTTGACTTGTATTTCATGCAGCACACACTTCCACATATCCTAGAAATTCCTTCTTTTGGAGGTGTGAAATCTGTTCATTGGTTTACATTATGAACGTGGTCTCTAATACCACTTCAAACTTTTATCTGTTCCAGTAGTGCACATAAGTGACTGATTCTACATCTTTGAGGACATTTTTAACCGCTGTCCTCTACCGGGTTAACAGGTTCCTCAGTTTAGAAACAGAGGTCACAGGCTGTGTTACTATCACACAGTGTGCTTATCTGGCAACATACCAGAATATGCACTTGTTTTGCTTAACATCCAGAATTTCTGGATGCAGCAGAAAAATAGCCTCAAGCTCTGAAATAATATTCATGGACAGTGCCAGAGAAAAGGTCAAAACCTTCTGGCTGGAGAGGGAATTAATTCTGGAAATATTTTTCTGTCTCTGTACATTCCCATTGGTTTTGTATTGCTTGATGACCCTCCAAGCATTATTCTACATCAGTTTCATAAGTAAAATTCAGTTGGTAGTCACTCAAAAAGCTGATCCAAGTTGACAGAAAATCTTTCAGCAGACTTTACACAAACCAAGAGGAAGAATTTATCTGCTTTCTGATCTGCAGCAGGTATCTACACACAGCCATAGCTGCTACCATATAACTTCTGGTTAGGATGCACGAAGGTATAGATATTCCTCAGAGTACACAAAGAGAAGTTTGAAAAGGGCTGAAAAACAGACCCAGTCCTGATAGGTGTATGGTTTTTTTAACACTTTTTTCATTCAGTCTGTTAAGTAGTCAGAGTTGTTTAAAAACTTAATTTTTACCAGAGGTTAGGAAGCAGAAAAAAGTTAAAATTACATCTATGAGTTTGTAAAGAAGGCCAGTAAGAGCATACTGTGTATTTTCCAACCCATACTATTCTTATAGCAATTCCTGAACCTATTTGCCGTGAATGTTTTTCAGACAGTGATGCCAGAATTTACCCCAAGACAAATGTATTAGTAACCCTAGTTTTCAGTGTCTCACCAAAATTTTTTCTTTCTTTTTTCTTTTTTGGGGGGTAGGGGGAGAAGATTCAGAGGGAAGACATATAATTCCAAAATACTCATCTCTGGTGGATTTGGGAGATGCTAGGTTAATTAAATTGGTTACCCAAAAGTTACTGCCGCCTGTTGACATGTCCCTTGCAATCTGCAGTTAATTTAAAACCATTTGCTACATGAACATCCTTATTCAGAACCTGAGGATCACTGCAAGAAATGTAATGATATCTTAAACATGCATATAGAAGAGATCACTTCCTCTTCTATTCTCACTTGTCCTCTAGAGAAACAGTTTTCTCACTATCAAATACTAAGTAGTTAAAATAAACAGCAGACTTTCCACCACAGCCATTTTGAGTAGGAGTGTAAAAATACAGTATTCCGTGATGATCTAGCTATATCGGTAAAACCTTTTTGCAGACAAAACAGAAGCGCTTAACTTAATTCATCACCAGACAAAACTGTCAGTATATGGTGATTTCTAGCAAACCTTCTGCAGACATCTACTATAGCAGATGCTCTTCCAGAACGGATGACCTCTCAGGACAAGAAACCGGGACTGGAAATAACTTTTAAAATTCTGCTGAAACATGCACATTTCCCTGGAAGCCTAAGATAAGACGGATACAGTGTGAAGCCTTCACAGCCTTACTACAGAATGCTATCTCACACGATTTCCATCCAAAGAATTGACCTTGTGAATGAATGCTGTTTGGCTTTTACTCTCTTCCACCTGCTTGCCTGAGGCAGAATGATGTCACAGCACCAAGTGATAAGCATCTCCCTTTCAGACTTCTTAGCTTACTTGTTTTGGCTGGATTATTTCTGTTCATTATTCTTGGTTAAAATTATTTAGCTCTTATGCATACAACCACATTGATTTCAGGTAGGAAATTTGTACATCTAATAAAAAGAAAACTCAAGCTGGCACAGTATCTTACTGATGCTACAAAACTCTGTGTATGTATGCCTAACAAATCAACATCATGTTAGTATGAAGTCAACAGCCAACTCTGCAAGAAAAACCACCAACATGGAAGTAAACTTCATTTACTACTATCCAGGACACTCTTCAAGGGACCAATAAGCTAGTTAGTATTCAAAGTTAAAGTCAGTATTCAAAAACTCACCGAAAGGTAACGCCAAAGGCTAATTTTGCCTTTTTCCCCTGTTTCACATTGACAATACAGCAAACTGGATGCCATATGGACCACATGAATGCCATTCTCCTTGCTGAAGGGCAAAATAAGACAGTAACATTTTGTCTCAGAGTAACACTACAGGATTTAATGAAGCTTATTCTCTTAATTTTGGGCCATTTCCAATCCATGTGGTAGAAAAATACTGCCTTAAAGCCTTTGATAAAGCTGCCATAAAGATACTATCCATCTTCAGATCTGTTGAATACTCATCGCAACTACATCCACATAACCCAGCAGAAATTAAAAGCATTATTCCAAGAGTACTGCTCGAGTATAATAATGCATCGTTGGCATACACAGCTCCATGAGTACACAGAGCCTGTTGGATTATGCTTTAACAGAACTCTAGTATCTCCAGCCCTTCCTTGCCCTATAGGACTGAATAATCAAGTAAATTTTTCGGGAAGCTTCTTTCATTCAACCCAGCTTAATCACTTACATTACAAGCTTCATCTGAAGTCTCATTTTCTAACCAATACATGTTATTACTCTGCTAGCGGCAAGCTAGCAATTGCATTCTGGCTTTTATACAGACCAGCAGTAAGCCTCAGCTACCAAATCCCATCATAACAGTTCAAAAATCTTTTTACAGAGGAAGTGTCTCTACCAGTGCTCTGCAAAGCAATTATAAAAGTTGGAAAGTAAATGGATGTTTGAGAAGATGAAACAGCCAGGCCAAAGTATTGGACAGTTAAATGAAACATAGTTCTTCCTCATAATCCTACATGTATAGTTGAGATGGATAGGACTAGTCAAAGAAAACATATTCCCTCCAATTTCAGACTCTAAACTCAAATTTCAAGGAAAACAAAACCAAAACAAACATTGAGGACACAGATGCACTGAACTATAGGACCTCCACCCAAGCCAGAGCAAGCGCAGGGCTGCCTGGCAGAGCTCAAACCAGCCAGGAAAGGCACAAAGAGCTCTCGGGGAGCTCTCCTCACGTCCCAGACACAAACTGCTGCTTTAGCCTGCGCTTTTCCCCCCTGGACACCCACATCATGCATCCTGAGGGAACCATCCCCTGGACACCTGCACCATGCATCCTGAGGGAACCATGGAGCTCTCCTCACGTCCAAACACTAACTACTGCTTTGAGCCAGCGCTTTTCCCCCCTGGACACCCACACCGCACATCCTGAGGGAACCGTGTAAACTCCTTGCATGCATGCACACTGAAAGCTTGGTGCCAACTGACCTTTAAAATAAATAAATACATATATATATATATGGACAAATTCACAGGTTTCAATAACTATTCGCCATTACCCACACACAAAATGAATCCACTTCTAAGGAAAAGTCAAGCATTCCGTTCCTAATGAGCCAGGGCAGCCAAGCCCCTCTGTGGCTTTACAGAGCGGGAGGGAGAGGCCGGCGGCCCAGCGGCTCACGCACTCTCCGCTGCCCGCCATCAGCTGCCCACCGCCCTCCCGCCCCGCGCCTCAGGGGGAGGCCGGGCCGCCCCTGCCCCTCACCGCCCGCCACCGGCGAGCGCGGCCCGCCGCGCGGCCTTGGCGCCACAGCCCCAACGGCTCCTCCCTCCTCCTGACAGGGCGGCCGGGCGGGCGGGCCGCTGTTCCTTCGCCACCTGCCTGCGAGCGCCCGAAGGATGTTTTTTGTGGTTTTCTGACAAAGAATAGGCTTCCCCAACAGGAAAGGGCACAAACGCTCCCAGTTCTTCTCCTGGCAGCTGGGTCTTTACACACGCTTCCTGCCAGCTGCACAAAAATACTCCACTCTGGTGGTTGTCAGCATTTGCGAGGGGAGGGTGGAGGTTATCTTAAAAGAAATTGAACAAAAAAAGAAAACAAAGAGGAAGTTACACGCAAGATTCTGAAACTTTGCAATGCTGCAACAGACCAGGCTTCGGGAGGTGTTTTGTATTGTGCAGAAGAGGACAGACTGCGGGGCCTTGTCTTGTTACCTTCAGAAACTGGAGACAAATAAGACAAGTATCACAATAACACTTCTAAGGCATTCTCTAGAAGTACTTACTTCCTCACATGCAACAGGGCCTACCTAGAGTTCTTCAGAAGGCATTGCCTGCATATAGCTAAAGATTATATATTTCCTTTGCCCAGGGGATGACAAGTAAAGAACATCTGCTTGCTGTAACTAATCATGTAGCTTTGGATCACTGACTAGCTCTTCACGTTTGTTTCTACAATGATGTTGAACTCAAGTTAGTGATGAGATTTGTGCCTTCTAGTACAAGATCTCACTTCCTCACAGCTTAATATTTGAAGTTTGACCAAAATATTTCCTTAACAAGCTGGCTAGCTATAAATATTTATTAGCATCTTTAAAATTCTATAGATTTGATACTTTTTTTTTTACTTTTTTTTGAAGTATATTGCTGTTTAAAAAAAACACCAGTACCATGTGCTCCCAACCATATGCATTATCTCTAGCACATGTGTGGATGTTTGATGTCAATCAGCAACCTCATTCCCTTATGAGAACAATGCTGGAAAAATTAATTATATATAGTGTTGTATACCACATGGCAACACGGTTCTACCACACAGCTCTCACATGGAAAACTGATTATGTCAGCTATGTCTTAGAACAACTCCATGTAACATTTATTTATATCCCAGACTGCTGTTCCTCACTCCCCAGCTTTTTCTTCTGTCCACTACTCACTCTGCCACAGGCTAAATTCAAGTTGAATATGACAAAAGTCTTTACATAAACATCAGTAAAGATCAACACTGTTTCCGTATTCAGGACTTCCTCAACCCCTAGAGGCACGCCTTGAAGATCTCATTAGTGTAACAGCACCAGCTGTCTTGCTCAGTATCAAGAACATGGTTTTTCTCACAATTCTGCTGTTTTCCTACCGTAAGCCAAGGACATCCTTAAATATTACAGATCTTTCTAAACAGGAACCATTGTTTCTTGTCTGAAAGCTTTCTTTTCTTCTCTTAGTTCAAATGTCCCAGCAGATTCAGAAAACTACTGCAAATAGCAAAGGTGGGTTCTCTTTTTTTGTTTTGGGGTTGTGCTGAAATTGACTGTTAACAAAAAAAAATGGGGAGGGATTGAAAAATGTCCAAGGCCTTAATGTAAATTTAAATCTTTCACCCCTGTTTGTGCAGTCAGGCAGTTTACAAATTTCTATAAAGGTAACTATCTCTGCTGACTTGTATGTACAGTCAAAACTGATTTGTTGTTAAAACATATTTCCCCCCCCCCCCAAAGTTTTAAAATTTATCTTAGTCATGAGCAGTTTATTATAATTTTCTACTAAAATAGACTACAAGTTTTTATAACAAATTTATTTCTATAATATCATAAAAGCAAACTAATTTAATAGACTGTCAAGGCTCCTACTGCTACTATTCAAAAGTTCAATCTACTTACACAAGGTTAATTCTGCTGGTTTACATACAGCCACAAATAAAATACTGTTTTCAGTTTCAGGCTGACATGCTACCTCTCAACTAGCATATCAGGCTACTTTCTCCTAGAATTAACAACGATATTTGTATTTATCTTTTACACTTCTATTATTTTCATTGCTGCTGTAGTTCAAAAGTGTTTTTGTTGGTTCACCTGGATACATCTGTTGGCTTTGTGTGTTTACATTCTCTTTTGCATAAATACATGCATTTTTCATCAAGTATTTGAAGCTGCATACTGATTTTGAAAAATACAAAGTTGTGTTGGCTGCCACCAGAGGTAGAAAAAAATATAATTCTCTATTTCAACAGAAATAAATATAGCTTGGTCCTCAACATATTTTGGGGAAAATCTGAGAGTTTCTTGAACGATGGGTGCAGCAAACTCACTCAGAAGTTTCTTCTTTTCAGAGATGATATCTAATCCCAGGCTCATACCTGTTCACGGGACTTTGAACATAGTGAGGAACCAGAACGTGACCCTCTCCTGCCACTCAAACTCCGGATCTCCACCTGTCAGATACACATTGTTTAAACACAATCAGAAGGTATCCACTTTAAATAGGCCAGACTTGACTCCCAGTTTGTTTAACTTGACTATCAACTCTGCCAATGATGTGGGTGAATACAAATGCAAAGCTGAGAATAACATCTCCAGTGGTGGGAAATACAGCAACAGTCTCAACTTCACCCTTCTAGGTATGTGTTGCTGTATACCTTCTCAGCACATTTTATTTTAGGGGCACATAGCCATGTCTGATGCAGACTATCTGCAGCAGCAGGAATCAGGGTTTCGTTAGCAGCAGGTACTGTCTTGGGCTGCAGCATGGACCTGCCTTGATTGCGGAGCTGAACTTTACCGCAAACAGCTATTACTACCTTAGGAGTTATCAGTGCTATTCTGACCTAGCTCTCATTGAGCCCTCCACCCCTGATGCCCATTTCATTTGCTGATGCTGCCGCTTAACTCTGAGTCTTGCTTTGGAGCTTGTCCTGTACTCGGTGATGCAGTCTTTTCAGTTTTCTTTTTTACAGAGCCAGTTTCCAAACCCATGCTGAGCTCACCCACCGCTCAAGCAAAGAAAGGCCAGAATGTGACCCTGTCTTGTCTCTCAGAGAACGGCTCTCTTCCTATCACATACATATTCTTCAGAGGAAGGCAAAGCATCTCTCCCCCAGTGAAGATGCAGAAGAGGGAAGCAGCTGTGATTTTTCTATTTATCAATTCCTCTAGTGACTTTGGACCCTATAAATGCAGAGCTGAAAATAGTGTTCACAATAATACAAAATACAGCAACAGTTTCAACTTTACATTAGCAGGTATGCATGCGTGAAACAGTTTACCACTGTAGATAAACAGACAACACAAATTTCAGTGTTGTAACAGCATAAGGTATTTTTGCCAGAATTTTGTTCCTGCAATGTAATGTTCAAAATATAATTTTTTTAAAATAAAAAAATAATTTTAATTTTTAAAACCAATGCAAAAGGATAGAAGTCCAGGCAGCCTAGATAATAGAAGACATTGAAGTGACCATGAAGGATGACTGTGAAAGATTCACTGTTGCAAGAGACCCTTGGTCCACCTGGCTCCACCCAAAGAAGAATCTAGTTTCATTTTTCCGTCTGGTCCTGTGAATGAGAGAATCTACAGGCACCAGCAAGCTCCCTTCCTGCTGCTGCAGCAGTGTGCGCTTAGGACTCTCCTGAGTAGCTATGTTAATCACAGTTAATCCAAAAGCTGAAAGAAAATCAAAGTCTTGTTTTTAATTTACAGACAATACTTACTATATGAAACAACAGTTCATGGCATAAACACCTGTTGTTTGTTTTGTTTTTTTCCAGAAGAGAGAAGCCATTCTCAGCCCTTGATCATTTCTCTTGGGCTAATCCTGCTACTATGCGTAATAGGATTTGCTCTGGCAATTCCATTTTTCATAATTCCTTCATATAAAGCAAGTGAGTTCCTTGAATGTCTGTTTCATTTCCCAGAGATGCTAATTTATGTTGTCAATACATTTTACTGTGTAAATGTCACATTACGAGTTGAGTTATGCTCTTAGTATCTTAGGATGTTGTCAAGTCTCCTCTTAACCAGCACAGGTAACTTAAGACATAGCTCAGAGGTTTTGCCTTGTCAATGTTTTAGAAGGCAGGTCTGGGATGGGGTAAGCAGAGCAACATCTTATTTAATAGACATAGATGTTGGGAAGAATTGAACCTCTTTGTTCTTAGTAAAGACAGAAAATTCTATGAAAAATGCCTTTGGTTAAGGAGTAATTTTTATCATGAAAATAACATTATGTGAGATCTCCAAGTATTCAAAAAATATCATGGAGCTGTTTATTTCCCTCTAAGAAAACCTGATATATGTATATAGGCATGTGTTTGTTTTTCTTTTATAATTTGCAGAAAAATTTAAGTCTACTATGTCCTCAACTGGCTTTACTTCAACAACAAATGCAGAAGAGTCTGAAGACTACGTCATATATGCAGAGATTGGTGAGTTCACCTTACTTCCTGCACAGTCACAAAGCTTACTTGTGGGAGTTGGGCTGAATACTATTTGTAGATAGTATGGGCAAATGTCTTCAGGTACTGCAAAAGCAGCAAAGAGGACATTACTGCCACACAGTACATGAGCTAGTACTCCTACTGACCATTAGCTGAAATGCTTCAGGATCCATATTTGGCATTACTTGTCAGCCATGCATCCAAAACCACAACTGGTTAAATGAACTGAAGTTCTGTACAAAAATCTACTGTAAACACAAGTAAAATGAAGAACTGCATTTGGCAACTCACGGTGAGACTTAAATAGCCATTACGGAGGAAGAGAAAACTAAAAGACCATTAGTAGACCAGAGGTGCAATGTCCATTTAATAAGAGACAGAAGTAGGCTATAACCAAGTTGTAGCAAAATAAAATTTACATACCCCTCCATTCTGTTCAAAATTGTTCTGTACACAGTAGTTCTCTATTCCATGTTTCTTAACTTTGACAAGACTTAAAGTCAGTTCAAACTGAAATTATGAAGTAATGCTAAACAACAAAGCAACTGACCAATGTTAAGACATTACACTGCTTCAGTTGCAGAAAATACACAATAATTAAGACATGACACGAAAGCCATGATGCTGTTAATTTGTAGTTTTCTGTGTTTGCCTAATACGTGAATGTCAGTATTTTCCAGGGAAAAAGAAACCCCCAAAACAAACCAATAGCAAAGGTATTACATTTCCCATTTCTAAATAGCAAGAAGGGAACAATACTCTCCAAACAAATCCGCCTTCCTGTTCACGTACTAGACCGGCAGAATTCTAGCTGCTCTGCTGTTAGCTCAGTGCTCTGTCCAGCTGCTCATGGCAGATATCAACCAGCATTCTAGCATGCACGGACAGTGACAACAGCTCTGATAAGGCCCACAAATGCTACAAAAAGCAGGGTAGGTTTATATTCAATACAGAATCTCACTGCCTTGTTTCAAGATCATTAAAAAAAAATAAATCTGGTCAGTCTGTTGTAATGAGTTAACGTCTGTACACCATCTTTAATCCAGAGCCTGTTAAAACAGAAGAATACATCAATTTTTCTGCTATTAGAAGAGAAGATGGAAAAGGTAAAAATCTCACACTATAAATGTTGGAACATCTGATGCACCCAAGTATGTTTTGGGGGCATTTTGCTGAGGGGAGGCCAGTTATATACTGAAATTACTTGCTTACTATGAAGAAGTTAAAGTAACTTTGAGATGCTTCCAAGGGGGGGAAAAAAGAAAACAAAACCCCCAAATAAAAAAACCATCACCACCCTATGACCCCAAAATTCAACAGTCTCATTATGAAACCATGCAGAAGATGTTATTAGTGACCAAGTTGTTGATGGAATATTAATTCTTCTGTTGTGTATCTGTACCAAAACCAACAATTATGAACTATGTTTTTCTGGCTTTTAGCAGAAGAGAGGGCATGTGCTACAATCTATTCAAAGGCCATTTTCAGAGACTGAGTACAAGGTAAGATCTCTTTTGTGATTAACTTAATCACATATTTAAGAATCTTTCAGTCCTTGGGTGTGATAAGTACCACTAAGTATGCACAGAAAGAGATGATGTATAGATACTAGCTTCCTGGCCTACCTAATTACTTCGTAGACAGACAATATAGCTCCTTCTCTACTAGCAAGCAGAAAGCCCAAGTCATAATATCCAAAGACTTCAACTTAAAAGAAAAAGAAGAACAGATAAAAATTGGAATTAAGACAGACCCAAATAGCAATCCCATTTGACAAACAACAGCTTATTGAACAAACAGCACCATAAAAAACCAAAACGAAATACAACAATGCAATCGCTGTCGGGTAAGATCCTGCTGGACACAATATACAGTCTGGCATTAAATGCATCTGATGACTAAACAGAAAGGAATAAATTATGTAAAGCTTTCACCCAGACACAAGTTCCTGTATATTTAACTAGTTTCCTGAAGTAGAAACTGGGTTGTATGCAAACATAAGATAATCAAAAGGCTTTAGTCAAGTATGAAAAGAAAAATAAATATATATATACACATATACACATCCCAACTGTGTTGTCTTCTTAGGCACATGCTAGAGGATCCGTATTTGGTCTCTGTACCTGCTGTTACGTAGCAGCAAGGATGGCAATTTCACAGTTCAACATTACTTTAGCTCTCAAGAGTATGGATAGGATGCTAAAATTATTTTTTGGGACAGTTAACTCCAAAACAAACTCTACAATCTGCTATATGCCATTTCTTAGATGTTTCTGGGTTGTTTTAATGTCATTCCATAACTAGCTTACACAGAATTCCATGAGTTCAGTAAGTCACACAGCCACACTATACTAACCTTGAGTTATATCTAGCATAATTACTCTATGCAGCAATTAATATTATGTTACAAGTAACCTGTTTAAAGTTAAAGCACCACCACATTAATAGAAGAAACTTAAGGCAAGTTCTTGTGTTTCATGACATTGATGACTACCAGTGGCCACATGCCTCATTGTATACACTTTAAAGCATTTTAATATAGTGACTCAACAAGCTGTACAGACAGTAAATCTACAGAACAGAATCACTGAATTTCTTACCTATGCAAACTCTTGTATCTGATTTTGACATTTAGGTGTTGGATAAATATGATCACACGTTAGTCTTTTTCTACCATTCTCGATGTACAGACATCTTTTGTCCATAAAAATGCTTGTCAAAACCTGTTCAATTTATTTCTTCTATTTCCTCTGTTACTCTTGATAACGTATTTTTGTTTAAGTTTTAAAACTTTTTATGTTTATAAAGAGCAAGATTAAATAGCTTAAATGTTAAAGAACAGAGGCCACACAATTGAAATACATTCCTACAAATAGACAGTATGTTATTAAAATCTTTTAAGATTTGGAAATCTTTTATATAAAATACCATTTTCCAGCAGAGCCCATAGTTGTGTCAGCAATACACAGATGAATTTTTGGGCTAGGATGGAGTATTTTCAATAAGATAGTAAAACCGAGGACATGAAAGTGAGTATGTCCCTGCTAACAAGAGACAAGTTTGTCTCTTCCCTCTTTTCAAGGTAACCTGGAAGATCTAGATGGTCTAGACGAACAGAAAACAAATGTACGGCCAAGTTTTAGCAAAACCATTTGCAGAGAAACTACCGAGTCCATGACACCATAGAAGACAGTTCAGGCACAGATGTTTAAGAAATTCCTTTTACTCAGTGAATTTAAGTTTACAAATTTTTGGCTGCTGTTACATACTTAGTTAAAAAGTCCTTCAGCCTGGAAATGTGCATCATTTCCTTCATGGTGGTGTCTCTGCTTCTCAGCTGGACTACTCCATTCTCTAAAGTGGCATCAGTTATCAAGATCATGAAGAGAACACTCATCTCATCATACCTGCAAAGAAGAGAGCGCACCTGTTACTGCTTTTGGTGTACAAAAAATGCAGCTAAGTTATGTATAAGTGATCACAAGCTATAAAAACTTACTTTTGCTACACTGCACTAAGTCCAGTGTGAAGACACCAGTTTTCTTGTGCCTTTCCTTGCCTACCTGATTACATGTCTTTGTATGTTCTAAAGTAACTAAACAATTTAAAGAATGTTATTTAGTGACCTAATACAAGAGTATTTTTGTAGAAGCAGAATACATCTTTCTTCTGTTATTTAATAGCCAGACTTACTTTGAAGACTACTGCACATGAACAAAGAGTCGTATTTATTTTCTTTCGGGGAAAAAATATTCATCAATATGCTCAAGATCCATTGATTTGAGCAGTGATATGTTCAAAATTCACTCCTGATCAATAAATCACATATGAAGCCCTCAAACGGAATAGCAGATTTTTATTTCCACAAGTAATTCCATCACAAACGACAATGTTAACAGTTTCAGACCTGAAAGAACTTCAAGGCTAGACACAGGGTGCTATACTTTAGAATGAAACACAGAACCAGTCCAGATGCAGAAAATGGGGGTGAGGGCAGGAAACAGTTCTATGAGCTTATGACTCATCTCAAGAAATCTATTTTCATTTTCAATAGGAGAGTCTCAAAAGGGCATTTCACAGTTCCAGGGAAGTAACAATAACATGTGAAAGGCTTATACTTCACTTAACTTATAAAATGATCTAACATTGCTCTTTGTAATAAAACTAATTGAATCCAAGTTTATAGTCTGGGATGCATGCCTTCAGTCATGTGGTTACTGCCCTCAGTGACTTCTTACTGACAACAGGCATATTTTCGCTAGTCCACAAAGGTCATTTTTCACCTTCACAGTTTAATTTACAAAAGACTGTTTCTCCTTACTTTGTATAAAGCTGTTCCAGAGATACCTGCACGGTTTCAAGGTAACCCGGCCATACAGAAATTCTATTTTCTGACAGTTCATTGAACAATCCTTGACAAACCTGTGTTTATTTTTAAAAATGAAAGTTAAAAGACAGTTTTTGAGGGTTTGAAATACTGTACAAAGAAGCCACTACAACTTTAGCATTTGCAGTGTTAGCATTCCTAGCTGGTGTTAATTTTCTGGCTGAAATAATCGCAAAGTAGTAAGCAGCCTGGCAATTAAGTCTCCATCTCTATGTAAAAACATGCCAGTGTGTTTCCTCCCTTCTGTGGGGACTGGCTTAATGACTGACTTAAATAAAAACTTTAAAAATCCTTCTGAGGACGTGACCCATGCATTAAGATAATTCTGAAAGATTAAGAAGCAGATAGGAATTGTGTTACATATTTTCCTTAATTTTGCATGGAACAAGTATCAACTCCACTAACAGCACTGAAAGCAGCGTGTTAACACAAGGAAGACATCTACTGCTTGCTGTCTGCATGTACTCCTTCGACTACGACTTACAAGCTGCACAGCAGAAGCACCGTAAAATCTGTACAACTCATCTACAACCATGAGTCTCCAAGAATCAAAACAGCAGCATGATTTTTCCCGACATAAACAGCGTCCGAGTTGTAACAGACAGTTACATGGAGAGTCAATGCTCAAAATTAAAATACTTTCTTACAACGTACCTGCCTCAGCTCTGTTGTTGGACCTTTTCCTACGTCCAAGGCCACTTTAAGAGGTGCTAAACAAGGATGAAGCTTAAGTACCTAATAATTTTACAAAAAGCAATAGATTACTAAATGTATTTAGTGTGAAATTCTAAACAGAACTAGGAAATACTGATTTTTTTTCACTGAAATTAAGGTTCTAGACATGCAAAAATTTTCTTATGGTACAAAACCTTAAATTAGAAGCAAGCTGTATTTAATATAACTAGTACATGTGCCAGATAGGTTAGTGCGGTAGAAATCACTGTTTTGGCTGAGCCCCAGAGAAGAGATGACTTTTTTTTTAGCAGAGCTCCATCCTTTTTAATGGAGCCAGAGTGATCAGAGACAGCCCAGCAGACAGTTACCATCCAGTCTAGTGCCTGTTCTTAAAGGCCAAACAGCTGTTTGATTAACAAGTGCTTCTGAAAGCTGGCACTCTGAAAACCAGGGTAGAAGTGGGAATAACAATGGTCCACAGGGAAAAGCCCCACTACCACCTGCAAACCACTTTTCCTACTCTACTCAGCCACCTTCAAATGCTGCTGGAAGAGAAACACTCCTCTTTCCCAGCACAAGAGCTACATTCCAATTCCTCTTAACTCCATCCACTTGCATGGTAAGAGCCTACCCACTCGTCAGAGAAAAAGAAGGTAAAGCAGAAAAGGTGACCTCAGAATGAGAGAAAAATTGCTTATGTGAGTGAAAAGGACCGCAGAGGCAGTCCTTGCGGCCAGCCTATCGCTACCAGTAAGAAGCCTTCTGTCTGCCCCGGCTGGGGAAGGGAACAGAGCATGGTGATGTGGAAAAGAGAGATACTGCCACGCTTGAATTCACCACATTGCCTGTGGGTTTGTGTACTTATGACTTTCCTTACACCTTCTACAGAAATTTACCTTTCTCTGTGAATTTTTCTTTTTTGTTAGTGGATTCTCAGCTAGCTGTAGAGAATCAAAGAGATATGCTAATACTCCTCGGTCCAGGTTGCCACTCACAGACAGAACGTGAGGAATAACATTCTTCCTTCCATCTCGGCCCTGAAGAGAAAAAAACCCACACAGGGATACCTCAAAGACTGTCCCAAAAAGCCATTTGTTTACTTTAAATGTATGGGGCAGCACTGCCCTCAAACACCCTTACTACACTTCAAATAAAATCAGACACATTTAAAAAAGTTACCAGCAATCTTAGAAGTGTAACAGTAACTAGGCAAGATTGTAACCCCGGGGAAATCAGAAGATCAGAGCAGGAAGGGATTATTTTCTTGTCCTGCCTCACAGACCATAAATTTCATTCTATAGCAAATACTTTAAATACTTTAAATTCTGCATTTTCTTTTGGAGATTTGTAGATTACTTCCTAGAGACCACAAGGATCTGCCCCCACAGTCATGTAGGTAACATTACAGTCTTCTGCCTTCTGTATAGGAACAAACTGCAAAACCAGGACAGCAGACAGGCCTGCCATGAGGAGAAGGTTGCAATTTACTGCTAAAATACCAAGTTACCCTTGTTTTATCTGTTCAGCCTGACTTTTCAAACACTGTCACACGTTATAAGTTTGTCCTCTACGATATATCCAGCAGAAAAGTTTCCCTCTGGTCCATTCGCCCTTCTGAGCATGGTAACTTCTATAAAGCCTTTTGCAGCGTTTATAATGCATTAATCCATGTATACATCTATATATCTGGAATTGGACAAGCTACAGAAAGAACATCTACAGGTTCTTGTTGATGCAAAGTTCACACTGCGTTTGTCTGACATCTACTCACACATACAGATAAAGGCTATGCAGCTGTCCTGTCAATATAGCTCATTTCTAACTTCAAAGAATGAACTCCTTGCCAAAAAAACCCCAAAACTCTATTTTACCTGTTTCTGAAAATGAAGGTCTGACTGCAGAGTAGCAATTGTACTGCTTTTACAACAAAAGAATAAAAAGTCGCATGCTAAGCAACTGGACCAGCAAAGAAACCATTTCTCTCACACGTTATCATCTTCATCAGAAAAAGTTTTTAATATAGTAAAGCTTACAAGTAATTTTGAACTATCCCCTGGATACATCTGTAACAGTTCAGTATCACCAAGGTTCGTCAACGTTTCTATTGTTTCTGTCCCCCAAGGAAAGCTGTAGTGTAAATGAAATCCTTTCCTTCCTTCTTCATCCTGAAAGTCGGTGCTGCTGAAGTTAGATGGGCCTACTGCAAACTGAAAATAAAAGAGGTGATCACTACTGTGCATACTGTATTGAACAAAATAAAGTCTGTAATGCAAGCTGAAGTCTGTGATTTTCAGTAAAAGATTTTTATGAATTACAGTCCCAATCTCTGTTGTTTTACAGCATTTTGATCTCAAATCACTTACAGACACAAAGCATTTGCCTTTCTGCAAGTCATGTTATAAACTACTTAGGTTCACCATAAACTTTGTTAGTTTTTTGGTTTCTCACAAGAAATGCCTGTATTTCAGTGACAAGAACAGGCCAGCAATGCAACGCTGTAAAACCAGTTGGGGTGTCTGCTCCCCCACTCTGATATAAGGGAGCAGGCTGAGATTTCCCAGGGGAATGCTGCTGTTACCTTTCTCCACCATTGCAGCCTCTGGCGTAACCAGTAATCGAGCCACTGTCCTGCAGTTCTGGGAGAACTAAACCATGCAAGCAAAGACGCGGTCCTTTCGCCTATTCTTTAAACAATAGCAAGGGCAGCAAGTTAACTCCTTCAAAAATAACAGAGAAAAGGCAAGAGACTGTATTCAAAAATAATCCAAAAGAAAAACAAATGCAAACAGTTGGTTTAAGTAAGGAAAGGGGATTAATCGCTTAATTACTCTACCTGGTAAGGTTTTCGCTGTGTTGTTCGCTTTCTGGAAGGGAGTGGAAGCATACTCCAACCTGAGCAAGGCCACAAGGCAGCCTCTTGTTCACCAGTTCTAAGCAGCTCACATATTGTGCCAAAGCACCTGTCAAAAGGCAAAGGGCTCATTTTAGCAGCCACAGGAAAATTTTAGTTGTTTTTTTTGTTTTTGGGGGGTTTTTTGGGTTGTTTTTTTTTTAATTCTACCAAACGCAACCCAGGCAACACACACGGGCCGGCCGTACGACCAGCCCGCGGCCCGGGATTCAGCCCGATGCCCGCCGCACCCGCTCAGGACCACGCTCCCGTAATTCCCGCAGGCGCGGCGGCACGTACCGGGCAGCAGGCTCTCGCGGAGCGTCCACGCCGCCCCCAGCGCCGCGCCGCCCGGCCGCCGGTCCCCGAGCGCCTCCGGCCGCAGCAGGCGCAGCCCCTGCCCGGCGGGCGAGCCCTGGAGCGGGGCGTCGGCCGCGAACACCTGCTCCCGGAAGGCCAGCGCCGAGTCCCACCACTGGGCCGCCAGGTTGGCCCGCAGCGCCGCGCCCAGCGGCCCGAAGCCCGGGTGACAGCCGCTGAGGTAGGCGCGCCAGGGCTGCGGCTCCGCGCCGCCCCGCAGGAAGTGCCGCCGCCGGCACACCTCCAGCAGCTCCGCCCCGCTCGCCGCCTCACGGCCGCCTGCCGCCGCGTAGCGTCGCGCCGGGACGCCGGGCCCCAGCCCCTCGGCCGGCCGCAGGGGAACGCGGCCGCACCAGCGGCCCCCTTGGCGGCAGCCCAGCGCCATCTTCCCCGCCTCCCGCATGGCGGGGGCGGCCACTGCGCGTGCGCCGCGGCCCGCGCGCAGGAGGCGGAGCTGGCGCTCGGCCCGGCAGCCGCGAGCGGGAAGCGCAGCTGCCGCGCGTGCGCGCTGGGCCGCCACCCCCCGCCCGTTCCCTCAGCGGCGGCGGGGAAGATGGCGCCGGGCCGCCGCGGGTGGCAGCGCCGGGCCTCCCTCTCGGGCGCGGCGGCCCCCGGCATAGCGGAGGGGGGGGGGGCAGATCACAGCCGCACAGCGGCGTTCCAGGGGGGAGCCCCCCCCCCCCCGAGCGGGCCTGAGGCAAGACCGCGCCCAGCGGGGAGCGGGGGGGCGGCGCGGTGCTGCCTCCGCCCCCGCCGCGGGCGGCACCGGGCTGTGGAAATTTCCATCGGTGCCTCACCGCGGCTCCGGACCAGCGGCGGCCGGCGGGGCTGTGGTGCCATCAGGCTGCCGTAATCGTGTGCGGGGGGCCGGGGCTCTGCGGCGGTTACCGTGAGCAGCTGTCCCGCAGCACCCCCGGTACCCTCGGAGCGGCCCGGTACAGCTCCTTCGCCCAGGTTTGTACGCGCCGCCAAGCAAGGCCCTTCCCCTCAGGGAACACTTCCCGGCATCGGGGCCACTCAGAAACAGCAAGGAAAAAAGTCCCGAGGCACGGTCCTGTTTATCCGAGTTGTGCCTTACAGGTTACATCAAAATAATCTCAGAAATAACACTGCAGTAACCATGTCACGTGTCTAAAAGCAAGACTGACTTAACTCCAGGTTTAAAAATTACTTCAGCTTCTAAAGGTAGCCCATTTGGCCACTTCATTACACTGAAGTCCACCAAGAATCTAAACCTTGAAAAACCTGAAGAGTCACTCCCCACTATTTCCTGGTGAAGTTTCGAACGCGCATTTCCAACCGGTAGGATTTGCAAACACCTGCCTGGGTTTCACTTTCACAAACCTGGCTGGTGCCACCCCCCCTCTCAAGGGAAAAAGCCGCCTCTGCATCACCGTTGAAAGACCCCAGTCAGTCCATTTTAATTCACAAGCTAAAAAAAGTGTTCTACTTTTTTTTATACTAAACACCCCTTTAAAACAAACTTAAAAGGGAAACCAGCTTTCCATGCATTGTTTCAGGCAACCGACCCGGAAAGCTGGCAATCAATGCATCGTATTTCAAAAGATATGCAACTATTTACTTCCTTGTTTTCAACACTGATAGCACTGGGCAAGGGGAATGTTGCAAAACCAGCAGGAACGACTTTCCACAGTGCCAACTAGTTTTATACTCAACCTTCAGTTTCAGGACTCCAGCTGAAGTTCTGACAAAAAGTGATCATGAAGCCAGCCGCCAGAATTCCACAGAAAAAGCAGAAGTGTATGGTCGAGGCACATGAAGCTGCCGTTAAGACCATCACAGGCTGAACCTCAGAGATAAACAATCACCAAGCGCAAAGCTCGGACTACCAAAAAGATCTAAAGCATCAAAGAACAAACTTGGGTTCAAAACAACTTGGAATCTTAGCCTTGATTCTTCCAGACTCAACCTTGAATACATCAAGCTGTAGTTCGAGCATTGTTAAACTTGCAACTAATTGTTACCAATAAACAACTGAAAGGAAGGAACTGGAAGTCAGCATTAACTGGAATTTTAGGATACCATGCTCGAAAGCAGCCAAGTACTTTAACCCCAGGATCAAACATTAGTCCAGCTATGCATCTCATCAAAATGCTGTTGCTCTGCCCAGCACAGGCTGCGCTTTGAGACTAGTCATTTGGCATGTACTTTCAGTAAAAAAAAAAAAGCCGTGAAGTATGTGGATGGGTCAACAGCCCATTTCCCTCCCCCCACTTCCATAAAGAAATCACTGCTCAATACCAGTTTTAGTATAATTTGAAGTTTTAATACTAAGATCTTCCCATTTCTCTGAAGCTCATAGTAAGCCTGCATGCTAACTCACAAGGCCTGACAGCTGTAGATACATTACACTCAAGCCTAGTCTGCACATATGCTCCTGTGAAGGCGACAGTTACGGTGCTGCAAAAAGCTTCCTACGCTTGTAGCAGCTCATCAGCAACACCACTGCAGTTTTGGTTCACAAGACTTGTAGCCATACCATTACTCCAGTGGGTATTCTCCAAAAACTGGCCCTACACTAGTGAGACAAGGAAGAGCACTGTTTCCAACAGTTACTTAGAAGCCAGCTTTAGTTTTCTTCCCCATCAAAGCAGAGCCTGCCATGCTAAGCAATCTAGCCCAATCAAGGCAAGGCTGGTTTTTGTATAAGCTTAAATGTTTAATCAGACACAGTTGAGAAACCTTTCTAGAATTTAATATAAAAACATTTGACATTCCATTAATGTAAAGTTGTGCACATGTTGAGAAAATTGCCATCTGAAAGAAAATTCGGTCTTCAAATATCTTTATTGGAAGGCCATGCACTGCCTCCTGTTAACTGTATTTCAAATCACTGTACATTTACTTTGAAAACACTGTCTGCATTTTCTAGTACAAAAAACTAAAAATTGTTTCAGGAATGTAGAGAAATATTCAACTTAAATAGCGAAAAAGTGCACCATAATTACTGCTGCACTGCAGTCATTTCTGCATTTCCCATTTCTTAAATAACTATCCTGTTTTGATAACACACAATATAAAGAGCAATTATGAAAAACTGAGACATTTAAATACACTAAGTTATTGAGAATAACTTGTCGGCATTGGGTAACCTATCATAGGAGCAGCACCAGTGGCAGGATATGCATACTGCTGTTGGTTCATGCCATTGTGCATATTTGCAATGTTACTTCCATACTGCTGATCATAGCCATTCTGGTAAGCTCCGGCAGGGTTACCAGCCCTGAAGCCAGCTTGCATGCCTGCAGCTGCAAAGCCATTTCCAAAAGGAGTTCCATTACTGAAACTTTGGGCACTGTAGGCCCCGTTTTGAGTTTTTGCTCCAAAGTCTCTCTTTCCTAGTGCACCATAGTTTCTCTCAAAGTTCTCCCTCTCTCTAAAACTACTAAATCCACCCCTTTTGCCCGCAGAATATCTGTCACGTCGATCACCTCGGGAACGACCTATTAAAAAAGACAAGACATAGTTATATACATCATAAAAGGCTGCATTTTATATATTGCCAAGTGAGTTCAGCTAGTAAAAAGATCCAAACATCTTTCTGTCCCAACAAGGCAAACCTGCTACTACTAATCCTTTCCAGTTGCTAACTGGACTCTTGTCAGGTGAAGACTCTTTTAATAGGGAATTCTGCCTGACCTATGAGGAGAGTCACACACTCTCCCCTCCAAGACAAGTGGTGGCATAAAGGCAAAAAGCCATTTTCACCTTGCCAGCAGGATGCTTACATCCCTCTTCCCTAGCCACAAAACTGAGCCCTGAAGTGTTTTACTGTGAGGCAAACAGAAGTGCACCTTTGGCCAGCACTAGCCAAAAGCATGCCACAGCACCAGCGGGGAGCATTCTGGTGAGGGGGTGTTGGGTTTTGCTACTGGTGTTAATAAATACCTTCTCAGGTCCCCAAAACTGGTACTTAAACCACCTTCCACTTCCATTTTGGAGAGATGCTGGAGGTGGAATCTGAGTTTCCATTTTGCTCCAAAAGGTATGCACTGTGGTTGAGAACAGTACTTACCTGAACCTCTGTCTTCAATCAACTGAAGCAATTTGGGGTTGATGGCTTGATTAGCCTCCCGAAGCACAGAGATGAGGTCATTTACTTGCTTAATATTGTTAGGAGTAAAGAATGTGTATGCTGTGCCTGTTTTGGTACTGCGGGCAGTTCGTCCAATTCGGTGGATATAGTCCTCTGAGGAGTTAGGGTAGTCATAATTGATGACAAATTTCACATCTTCCACATCTGTAAAGTGTTGCAGTGTGGCAAAAAGCAAGGTACAAAGTTTTGCACACCACAACAGCCAAATCGAAGATAAACATTAGACAATAGTACTTTAAAAGGAAATAATGGCTGCAAAGAACAGTGTTAGAGTCATCCATTTCTGCATGAGTATTGTGGAAGAGAAAGTTATGCACACTCCGTCTGTTCCCGTCTCATCACCCACCCTGTGATCCAAAACCTTACCATAAAGGAGTATGCATTTGCTTGTCATTCCCAACTCAAGAGTCCCCTTTACAAATCATCAAGTGACATCTGAATGCTTCTTGCAGTAGGGCCACTAAAGCTCACAGCAGCCTCTTCATGTGCTCATTTGAGGACCTTAGAGTAAAAACATACAAGGTCCTTCACATACACACTCATTAGAAGCTCAAAAAAAAGGGGCCACACTGCTCGTCTTGCCAAGACCTTTGAACCGCAGCTGCAAGAAAAACATACCTGTCCCCCCAAAGTCACCAAGTTGTTTTTATGCACTGTGTCTCGTCTAGGCAAGCGCTTCCAAGAAGCCAGGGTTCACTTGAGAATGTGTCTCTCTCTGGCAGGTCTCGACATGACGACTATGTATAGGTGGAGGAACTTCGACTTTCAAAGGCATTTGAAAAGCCATTGCTTTCCTGCCCCACTTGCTAAAGTGAGAGGTGGGCTTTTTCTCAGATTTCATGTGCCAGTACTCACCAATTTGTACAAGGCTTAGTACATTTTAAAGCTGCTCTCTCCATTTCATGGTTGAAAAAAATTTCATTGAACATTGAAGTTTGAAATTATATTCTTCGACATTTCAGCAAACTCACTGAAATTCAAAGACCCACAGATCACAGCAGACAGTATGCACAAAACTAACAGTACTGCACCATGGCAAATCATGCAAAGCATGGAGAGAAGAGAAATACCAGGGCAAAGTGAACTGTGAATGAAACTGCTTATTTCATGAGAGAACAGTTTATGGGGTAGTAGTTTAAAGGATGATCTTTGCCTTTTGAAGATTACTGGCACACAATGCTCTCAGCTTTCACCTCTCTATTTGACTGGAAGCAGCCAGCCGATCACTTCCACTAGTCCTCCATCCCCCTCGAGTCCTCCGATTGTCATGCCTAGGCCTTGCCACAAAGACTGCACCTTTATGTGAAGAAAACTTAGAAAAATGCAGAGGTTAAAGAAAGCAATAGACTTTCTTTAAATAGCTTTGGGCAACTGGCATTACGAGTTGTACTAACCTAGACCTCTGGATGCAACATCTGTAGCAATCAGGATTGGTGCTTTTCCATGTTTGAATTCTGTGACAGAAACAGCTCATCAGTCTCTTCATTAAGCAACACCGAGCATACCCTTGACAAAATTGCCAAAACACTCACCATTTAGAACCCAGTCACGCTCCTGCTGACTTTTGTCACCATGAATACCCATTGCTGGCCACCTGAAAACACAGAACTTCACTGACCCAAGACCATTCCTCCAGTAGTTTCAATTAGTCAAAGACAGGGCTACTGACCAATTCCAATTAGCTTCTAGAGTTACTTTTAGTATTTTAACTGACACCTAGTATCACCATTTTACAGTTTTGACACCACAGTTAAATGGTCACGAATAATCAGGAGCATGCTCAGACTGCTGGGGTGGCTCACTGAAGTTCCAGCTATCACTCACCCATCTCTCCTCATTTTCCTGGTGAGATCATCACACCGTCTTTTAGTTTCCACAAAAACAATTGTTTTGTTTTCTTTCTCACTCATTATTTCTTCCATCAAACGAATAAGCCTATTATGGAAAGATTATTATTAAAGCTGGGATTAGTTTGTACTGTACCATGCAAGTTTAAGCAGCCCAAATTTATACTTGTAGTGGTCTGATGGGTGTCAAAAAATCCATCAGGACAAATTCGTTTCACAGTTCATGAACTAAAAACTAGCCACTGAACACAGATTGCTTTGCCCCTGCTGACTACTTACTTGTCATCTTTCTCTACATCATGACACACATCCACAATCTGAAGAATGTTGTGGTTTGCACTTAGTTCTAATGCACCGATGTTAATGTGTACATATTCTTTCAAGAAGTCTTCAGCCAGCTGCCTTACTTCCTTTGGCCATGTGGCACTCCACATCAGAGTCTGCCTGTCAGGCTGGAGAAGGAGACCAGGTCAGCACAGTACAAAAGGAATATATAGCCAAGCCAAACACCCAACAAAAAAAAAGTATCTACCCAAGCAAGCCTGAAAAAGTTAATGGGCACTACACTTTCTTTAACAAGCACAACAGCAATAAATGCATGAATCATTTATACTCACTCTTATCTGATCCACAATTTTTCTGATCTGAGGTTCAAATCCCATGTCAAGCATTCTGTCAGCTTCATCAAGGACAAGGTAAGTACACCTCCTGAGATTGGTCTTTCCAGCTTCTAAGAAGTCAATAAGTCTTCCAGGTGTTGCAATGCAGATTTCCACACCTAAAAAACCAAGCAGTAAAGTCAGCCTAAGTAGCTTTCACATTGCCTTACACAGAAAGGCATCAAAGCTTATCCATACCTCTTTCTAAGTCACGAATTTGTGGTCCCTTTGGAGCACCTCCATAAATACAAGTAGACTTCAAACGGCATGCTCTGCTATACTCAGCAGCTACCTGCTGCACTTGCTGAGCCAGTTCACGAGTTGGTGCCAGCACGAGACACTAGAAATAAAATGCCCAGCTTTCAGTTCAATACTTATTTGAAGCTCCTAGTTCAACCCTAGTTTTGAAAGGAAAGGTTGTCACATATTCCTTCAATAACAGAAGGACTGAAGTGGATTTAGGTCACCCAAACAAGCAAACGAAGTTACCTAGCATCCAAGTTCCCAAACACCAGCCTATGCTGTGTGCCAAGATAGCTTAAAGTCACTAGCTTCCAGAGAATAGCAGTTCCCAAAATGGGACAATTGTAATGACAATCCAATCAGAGCTTACAGAATATTCTTGGGAGACTAACAAAACAGGGAACCATTTTAGTCATACAGAGAAACACAATACAGCTATGCACTCTTATGATCATAGACAATCTGACTCAAAAACCAATTGCATTCTCCAGAAATTAAGATCTCCTTTCATTTACAATACTCACAATAGGTCCATCTCCTCGCTCCAGGAATGGCTGATGATTTATATGCACAATAGCAGGCAGTAAGTACTGTTTGGAAAAAATAAGTCTCATTACAATCTCTTTCCAGAAGTGTTCAGCCTGCACTAAGCCAGGCTGTACCTTCACTGCTGAAATCCAGCAGTATTCCAGGCTACAGTCAAAACTTACAGACAGTGTTTTCCCTGATCCAGTCTGTGCCACTCCAACCATATCCAATCCACTCAATGCAACAGGCCAACCTTGTGCCTGAATAGCAGTTGGTTCAGTGAAGTTCTGCCTCTGGATTACTTCCATAACATTTGCTTGAAGAGAAAATTGAAATTAACTTAGGCTTTGCCTTAATTAAATCTGGAAAACTGACCAGTATGCTAGTTAGTCTTCACTTACCAGGAAAGTTAGCTTCATAGAAGTTTATGATTGGTTTTGGACAGTTATGGCCCCTAACTGTGACTTCTTTGCTTGATCTGTACTGTTCAACTTCTTGCTGCAAGACAAAAACCATTATTTGAAATAAGCTTTGATACCAAAGCTGTCCTTTAAGTTACCCCATCCAAACCATCAGCACATTTGCGCTCAGCTGTTTCCTTTTTACACTGGTTAGATAGGAAACATACCACAGTACGTCTAACTACATCAGGATGTTCTTGATAGAAGTTCTTCTCGAATTTGGGCAGCTCATCTAAATTCCATTTCTTTTTTGTGAGTTTTTCCCCAGGGTTTCCAAATTTCTTCCCAGAGAGAGGTCCACCTCTACTTCCTCCAAAACGTGGGGCTCCAAACCTAGACAAGGTCACAGAACAGAATTCCAGAGAATTGTTTTGGTCCTTTTCTTACACAACTTCACCGCTATCCTTGCAGTACATCCTGTAAAAAGTCAGATGTATAAACCCCACCCTACAGGATATCAAAACTTCCAAAAAAACATATGTTAAGTTGCCAATGCCGTAGTCTGCCTAGCTAAAATTTGTATTCAGAAACTAAGGTAACATTTATCTTTGCAGTTTTCTTGAAATGGAACCGGAGGGCCCATGGGCAAGTTACAACACAGGCGAAGACATTAAAACCTTCGTATTATCCCACAATCAAAATGGTTTCCCACCCAACTGACACTCCCATTGCGTGTTTGTGCAGAAAGCGGGCAAGGGCAGTTCGAAAACCTTGGGATAACTTTCCCACACACCGTTTATCTCGTATCGTGCAAGCCAGCCTTCCCCCGCTGACGACGTTTTCCGAGGCCGTGCGTTTCACACGAGCATTCGAGGTTCGCTCCCCCCGTTCAGAACGGGCTGAGCCCGAAGCCCCGTCCCGGCTGCCCCGCGGCGCTGCGGGAAGCGGCGCTGAGCCGCGCGGGGCCCCGCTAAGCTGGATGCGGGCAGGGGGCTCCCTCCCCCCCGCCAGTCCCCGCCCGGCCGGCAAGGCGCCGGGAGCCAGCCTGCCCGGCACAGCACCGCGCTCCCAGAGTGGCCGCTGCTTCCTGCCAGCGCTGTTTCCTTTGTCTCTCATTTCTGTCTACGCCACATTTTCCAGCCGCTGCCATTTTAGAGCCGGAGCTGGGCGGGGGGAGGAGGAGGAGGAACAAAGGCAGCAGCAGCAGCAGCCGGCATTTTGATTTCCCCTCAGTCACCGCATGGCGGGGCCGGCCATTAACATCCGCTTACACAACACAAAGCGGGAGCCGGCCGGCTTCTGCCAGCAGCGGCCGGAGCCGCCGTGCCTGGGGGGCGGGGGGGGGAACCGCCCTACCGAGCCTCCCCAGGGCTCCGCCATCGACGGAGCGCCCGGCCAACCCACTGACCCACAAACCTGCTGCCAGCCCGCCGCTGCCCAGCCTACCCCCGCTGAGGGGGGCGCTGAGCGCTGCGTGAGCCATCCACACCCGGCGGTATGTCCCCGGGGGGTGCGAGTCCCTTTTCCCCGCAGAAACAACCCCGCCGCGCCCTTCGGAAGCGGCCACGCACCAGCGGAGGCTGCGTCGAGGCGGATGGCTCCTGCCCCGTCCCAGCTCACGCGGCCGCCCACGCACGGCGGCCGCCGCCAAGGGCGCCTCAAGCAACTTCCCCCCCCTCGGCCTCCCCTCGCGAAGCTCCGGAGGCTCCGAGGCAAAGGGAGCCGAGGAGAAGGGCGCCGGGGCCCGACCCCCGCGGCTCGCCGCCATCTTAAACGGCTAAAAACCAACCACTAGAACCCCACAGTCGGTCTAAGAGTCCGGACGCTGGCGGCGGCTAGCGCCGGCCGGGCCCCCGGACTCACCCTCTGTCCCTGTCGCTGGAATACCCGGGCATGGCGATGGTGGCGGTGGGCGAGACGATCCCGGTCACTTAAAGTGGGTGGCGAAAGGTAGCACAGGATCCGACGCCGTTGGTGGGGGCTACTAAATGTAGAGCGCCTCACCGCCCGGATGCCGGTTATATAAGGGGGGCCGCGGGGGCTGCTGGGAACCGGTTGGTGACGCAGGCGCAGAGCCCGCCCCTTCTGTTATGTAAGCGGCCCAAACGGGCTGGAGGGCCCGCCCCCTCTCGCGTGGGCGTGGCCGCGGCGCGGCTGACCGATCGGCTTCTGCGCTCGCGGCCGGAAGTTCCGCTCCTCCCCGGGGCGTGGCCTCCGCCGCCGTCACTGCCCCCTGCGCCCCCCCCGCGGGGGCCCGTGGCCCCCCCACCCCGCAAGACAGGGCGCGAGCGGCCGCGCCTGCGCAGAGCCACCGGCCGGGCAGCGGAACGCGGCCTAGCGCGCCGCCAGGGCCACCGCGGCAGGCCTCTGCCTCTGCGCGGCCGTGGAGATCTCCTCCTGGCCTCTGATAAACGCAGCCCGGCGCCTCGCTGCCTCCCGGCGTGTCCGGGGAGCCCCCCGCGGCCTGGCCTGCAGCAGCGGGCTTCTGCTCGGGCCTGGACGGGCCTGGCGGGGAGCTAACCTGGCCGCTCACCGTGGCGCTCCCTGAGCTCGGAGTCTCGTACTGACCTGTGGCCGTGTGAGCTGTTCCTGGGAAAAGCCTCCTGCCAGTGCTCCCACACACAAAACCCAGGCTCAAGTGAAGTTACCACTTGGTAACTAATAACTGATACCTGAGGGACTGGCAGATTGGCCTGCGTGCCTACCAGGGCTTTTCGGGAGACCAAAGGAGTTACATGTGCAGGTCCCTAGGACAACAGGTTGGATGCAATCATAACAGGAGGCAGATTACTAAATGCTACTTTGAGCAGTGCTTCTAGACTGTTACCCACTGCCTTTTATAAATATTAAATACATGGTTTGAAAGCAGTTACTATTTTTATCTTTTAAAATTATACAAGAGGGCTAGCAAAGCAAATCAAAGGTCACAAGAAGCGTATCGCACCAGAGCACTGCAGGACAGGGCTCTTTAGAAAACACGTGTATAATAAACAAATACTCCAGGGGGTATTGTGTTGCTTATCTGCCCTGCCTCGCTAGCTTGTGGAATGACTTGAATGTTTTCCTACCTGAGGCTCTAAGCACACAAAAGAAAAGGTCACACTTGAAACATAAACAAGCAGCCATATTGCCAGACCACCCGTTTCAAGCAGTGGCAAATGAAAAAGTAAGGAAGGAGAAGTGCTGTAACAACAGTCTCTGTTTATATCCTCCCACCTTTTAGCAATCCGTGCTTTAAGGCTTTTCTGAGGCAAAAATAACTGTATTTGATGGCCATTTCTTCCCATTTTTGTTCTATTTATGCTGTTAGCATCTAAGATACCGTGACAATGTGTTTCATGCTTTTCATTGTACGCTACCTGAAAAACATTTCCTTTCATTTTCAACACACTGCTTAGTAAGAACAAGAGACAGGAAACAAAATGAGTTATTAGAAAGGGTGAGTAACAATTTTCTATTCATTTATACCCTTTGCAGACGTTAATATCTTCTGAGCCACCTCCTTTGTAAACTAAGGCTGCAGTGTATCTAATTCTTTTTCCTTCAAAAGCAATTCCATGCTTCTGAATATCCTTGCCATTTTCTCTTTAACAAGAAATGCACAGAATCCAAGATCTGAGTCCCATACAGATTTGCATAATGAAGGCATAATGCTTTTGATGTTGTATCTTCTTTCCTAAAGTTTTTTCCTTTTTTTTTTTATTGTTGCCAAGAATGGATCAAGGTTTTCAAAGAGTAGTGCTGCATGTTTCCAAGATCGCTTCCTCAAAAGTAACAACTAAATTAGGCTTATCTTTTGTTCATGAATAGCCTCAGCTGTTCCCCTCTCAGCAATGTGGAATACCACCTCCATCAATCACTTTTTCTTACTGTTAATTTGTTCTTTTGGTAGAACTTCAATTTGACTAGGTTTTTATTATCCCTGCAAATTTCTGATAGAGGATCCTCCCCTTTTTTTTCCCCATATGGGGTTACTGATTTAATACAGCTTGTTACAAATTTTTCACCCAAAATACTCCTTTTAATGCTCTATACTTACTGACCCTATAGGCTTCCTGCTTCTGATGAGTCTGGAAAAGGTTTTTCAAAGGCTGTGAAAACTGCAGATTGTCTGTCTGTCCTTGTTCTTGCCTATTACATTTAGCTAAACACAGCTTATTTTCGGTTTTTTGTTTGTATATAGCTTAGTGGTTGCTGCTACTGTGCCATTTAACCTTGCTAAGGTTGAAAAGACTAAACAAAAACCTCCTCTTCCTCTCGCCTGCACAAATTTAGTCTACAAGCAACTCCTTTTGAGTGCCTCTTTGAAAAACTTCATTTTTGTGTTCCACCCCTTTTAAGTTAAACATCTATTTTCGCATGTTCTCTTCTTACTTTGAGCCAACATATGCAAAGCAAATCCAGTTTTGCAGAGCTATTTATCAAACTGGAATCCATGTTCTAGTATTAATTTTGATAGTACCAATACACGTTTGTTTACATGCACAGAAACCCTTTTGTGTTTATTAAAGTGGTATGTGCTTTTGGATTCTGTATCTACATCTGTAGGCTGTTAGTGCTAAGGTCACTGATGTTTACTTGCTGCCAGTCATTCTTACAGCCACAACTGGGATCTCAGCTGCTTCTACCATGCTCCAGGAGCTGAAGGGTAAGGGGCACCATTATTTCCACTTTTGCATGTCTTGATGCAACATGGCAACGCCAGAACTCCTAAGGAACAGGGAATACTGCTGCTCAGTAAGGAAGACCGTACTTTCACCATCCAACATCTCACAAAACCTGTACAGCACCTAACAATACAGGAAGTTTCCCTTGACTAAACCTTCTAAATCTTACTTTTGGTAAAGGCTCTAACATTCCTGTCAGGCACCAAATGCGCATTTACCCCGCATTTCCCCAGCAAACTTGCATCACCCACACCATAACACTCCCCCTCCACCTCATAACCACCCCGTTAACGCGAGCACCGCCCCCGCCCCTCCGCAAACAGCCCAGGCCCGGCCCGCAAGGTCAAGTTCTAGAACTTTCCCCCGCTCCACCCACTCGCCCCCGGCCAGCCGCCAGCACCCGCCTCCCTTTCAGGGCGACGAAGGCGGAACCTGCGCGGGCAAACCCCGCCGCCACCGCACAGCCCCGGGACGTCACCGCGCCGCCATTTTGCACCGCCAGCCGCCCCCAGGGCCGGGGGAGCGGGAGGGGGCGGCGGCCGGGCCCGCCGGGGCGCCTGAGGGGAGCTGGTCGGGGGGGGACGACCCCCGTCACGTGACAGTGGCGCGTACTGCAGCGCGGGAGGGGGAGGCCGCATGACCCGCTCTGCGGCGTGGCCCCAGGCACAGGCGCCCCCTCCCACCGTTTCCATGACGACCAGTCCTTCCACGGCCCGCGACGGCAGCGCTGCGCGGGGAAACCCCGCCCCTTCCGCGCAGCCTGCCCAATCAGCGCGGAGGACGCCGAGGGGGGCTGTTTAAATTCCCCGGGGGGCCGCGTCCGCCGTCCGTTGGTGCGTGAGGCACCGCGCCATGGGCAGCGCTGAGGAGAGAGGTAGGGGCGGCCGCCGCCGTGAGGGGCCGGGCCGTGAAGTGAAGTGAAGAGGTCGCCCGTCCCTGGGCCCCTCTCCCCACGCTTGCCGTGCCCTGCTCGGCGCTGCGGCTGGGCTATGGCGTGTCCCTGCCACCCCGCGGGGCCTTGCGGCGGGGTGGGTGCCAGCCCCAGAGGAGCAGCCAGCCCTCTGCCCTGCAGGGGTGGGGGAGACAGGGTGCAGCTGCGTTTTCTTCCCTCTCCACCTTACCACCCGCATGCTGCTCGTATTGCTAACACAGCTCACTTTATCCAGACGTGCTTTTCCTTAAAGCTTTTTTTCTTGTGTTGTGGCTTAAGCTCTTTATGTTACCCTCCCCCCTCCGGTGACACTTTTAAACTGATAAAGCTGGAGGGTAGCAGGACACTGACACTGGGTGCCCCATCCCTGGCAGTGTCCCAGGCCAGGCTGGAGGGGGCTTGGAGCCACCTGGGCTACTGGGAGGTGTCCCTGTCGCAGGGGGGCTGGAACCAGGTCATCTATAACATCCCCTCCAACCCAAACCATTCTATATTTAACTGAAGTTTTCTAAGGCATATCAGCCTGAAATGAAATGTAGGCGATGCTACTTAAACCTTTCATACGTCTTGAAATTATTAAAGTATTAAGTTAAGCAATTTCTGGAACTCAGTGAAAAGTGATGGAAAAGTAATACTCCCTGCACACAGAAGAGGAAAAAGCGTACAAATTGGTTTCTGCAATAATGTTTGTATATTTTTTTCCTTCCAAAGATGACTTATCCCTTCTCTAGTAATTTAAAATTGTTGATAGTACTTGTTAAAAAAACTGTTCTGTTTGCAAAAGCAACATGTAGTGGGAAAATCCAACCTGAAGAGATCTCAGACTAACAGATGACATCTGTTCTTCCGAGCTGATATTTGAATTGGGTGACAAGGAGGGCTGTAAAGCATCCATGTACTTCAAAGCACTTTGAATGCAGGACTCAAGGTTTTGGAAAAATCAGGCTCTTTATGCACACACATCTCATCGTGCTTAACATAGCTTGAAGTTGGTGGGACCAGCGCCATATTCCTGTAACTCCAAAACAGCAAACTAATAAAACTAGCCCTTGAATTTAGCTGCCATGAAGAATACCTTTATTAGCAGTGTTGACACTGCCTAAGAGTATTAGAGAAGCTAGTTTTTCAAAAGAAGCATGTTTTTCAAAAAAGTATATGTCCCTTCTGATTCTTCATAAAAGATGTATGAAAGCTTTAAGTCCTTCAAGGTTTGGAATTCCTGGCTGTGCAGCCAGACCAAAATTTGCCTTTAATTATGTGGAAGAAAAAAAAGGAATCTCTCTAGCCTGTGGTACTTAGTACCCTTCAGCTCTCAAATCCAGTTGTGCTAGGACTGTGTTCTTGAATAAGATCATGGCTGTATCATCCCTTACTCTGTGTTTCCATCTGAAAGGAGGTTGTAGTGAGGTGTCAGTCTCTCTTCCCAAGTAACAAGTGATGGGATGAGAGGAAATGGCCTCAAGTTGCACCAGGGGAGGCTTAGATTGGGTATGAGGAAAAATTTCTTCACTGGAAGGGTGGAGTCGCTGCCCCTGGGGGTATTTAAAAGATGTGTAGATGTGGTGCTTATGGACATGGTTTAGTGGGACTTGGCAGTGTTATGTTTATGGTTGGACTCAATGATCTTAAAGGTCTTTTCCAACCTAAACAATTCTGTGATTCTACCTGAAGTAAAGGGCATGGAGCAGAAATCATACATGTTCAGTGTTTTGGATGATTGGGGTAGCATGACTGGGATTGATCACCTATGGAGGAGTCAAAGACACTTGAACGGATTCCATCTTTTACTGTAACTAACCCTGTCTTTATTTCTGTGTCTCTCAGTTCTGACATTAATATGGTTTACTTTTTAATAGATTGGATTGATGTTGCCAATGATCTTTTAAGGAGCTGCCACATAAACCAGCACATAAAGCATCTCTCAGAATGTGGTGCCGATGTGTTTGTTCGTCTTTATGAGTCGATCTTAGGAGAAAAAGTACCAGGTGGGAACGATAACTTCTAAACATGTTTTTTGTTGGTTTGTTTCTGCATATTTTGTAATGAACAAACTAAGTTTACAAAACTTATTACAGATGTAAGGTTTTAAAAGTATTTGTGTCCTTCCAAAGACAAACACAAAAGACTGTCATTCTTTAAAAAGATTCAAGTAGTATTGGCTGTTGTTTTTTTTGACTGGTATGCATGGCAGCTATGAGGGGAGTTCACTAGTACAGCTACAGCAAAAAGTTTGTTATTGTAAATTAGGCCTTGAATGCCATCCATAGGCACGATACCTTTTAAGGGTGTGAATTGACTCATCTATCTTAAAAAAGTGTTAATAGTGAATCATGTTCTTATAAAATGCTTAATACTTAAAGTCTGTTGAGAGCTAAACTGTGATTTAACTCTGGTTTAATCCAACTCCATGTGACTTCAGTGACAATAATTAAGCAACGGCTATACGATTATTTGTTTGCTTTATGGTGAACTATTGCATGTGGGAAGTGTCAAGACTCCTACTTGCAGAAGATTTTAATAGTGCTGAGCTATTGGAGGTAGAAGTCCTGTTAAATATAAGCCCAGAACTAAAAATAATGTTACTCCCAATTAAGTAGAATAAGTTGCAGTACAGCTAGTCTCTGACAGGGAAAGAAGAGACCTTAATACAAAGGTTCAATTCCAATTTGACAATCTGAACTAGATGTGTGCGCTGGGAGTGAAGGAGGAAAAATACTTAGTAGTCTCTATTCTTGAATAGAATACTTCAGCTGATAAAATCCTCACATCTTCCAGGGGGTGTTCTATGTTTGTATTCAGTACTTATAAAAGATTTCATATGACCATATAATATTGGGGCTTTTCACCAAGTACACAAGGTATTGAAAAAAATGCTAACTTGTAAGTGAAGGTTAAAGTAGTTAAAGCATATGCAATAAGCTATCCATTAAGGTAGCCTAAAGTCTGTTATTTATTTTGAATAGATTTCATAGCTGCTCCTAGAAGCCAAGAGGATGATGCCCATAATGTACAAGCAGTAATAGATTCCCTGGCACTGGACTATTTGCAGGTCAGCTTGTCGCACATCACTGGTAAGTACTCATTTTAATGTAGAAAAAACACCAGCTGAATATCTGTGTGCTTTAATTTGAACATTTTATAAGAACCACATGTTATAAAGCATACTTTTGTACTTACATGAAAGGTTTTTCCCTGTAGCGAATGTCATCAAAACACTGAACCCTTGCCTTGGTCATCAGGTTATTAAATTTAAACAGCATGCAGAGAATAAATAAGAGCCATCTTGTACAACATAGACCTGTAAGAAATGTTAAAGTTAACAATCAATCATACTTCACTCATCTGCTAACGCGTTACCTGAAATCTGTTACTGGCTCAGTGTTTTTCTGTATACAGTTAAAGCTTGGAGACTGCGTTTTAAAACATGAGCCTTTAATTTCAAACTTGTTACTGAATTTTAAAAAGTTTGTGAGTAAAGACTTGAACCATGTGCTGAGTATCCTTTGTACACAGATAATATGAGTATTCATATGTAAGGTCTCACATAACAGAGACTGCAAAGAATGAAAACTGCTGGTTTGATATGGAGTAGCCCTTTCTAATACCTGTACAGTATGGCTGGTGTTTGTAATCCTGCCTGCCAGTCCATCAACTTGGTTCATGCTGTAGCTGGTATGTATAAGAAAATATTAAATACCAATTATCCCAGAACACAGCCCTGTTCTGTGGGGTTTTTTTTCGTGTGGAAGCAGGTACAGCATCAATAAACTTAGTAGAACTGAAAATATGCAACTTTAGGAAACCTTTAAGATGCCTTAAGCTTATGTATGTAACCATAGAGTGACCAGTTGTCTTCTGAGCTGACACCTTCACAAGAATTTCCAAGCAGTCTTCTCCAGGAAACTTGTGCTTTTGAAAATTTATCTTCTGTGACGTACTAGTTATTAATATGTGGCAGTACCTTCTCTTAAGGTGAGAACATTGTGAAAGGAGAAAGGGAATCTATCAGAAACCTCCTTGAAATATTTGATGGTTTGTTAGAGTATCTTACAGAAGAAGTCAGTGAATCTTCTTCTCAGAATGGAGGTGAGTAGACAGATGCCCTGGTTTAAGATACTATGTTCTGCTACTGCTCTGTTATGGACAGCTTGGTTTTTCTGTTTGTCTGCTATCAAGTTAGCTTGCTGAGGGCTTAGGTTCTCGTGACCATTGTTCTTTGTATTCATGGATGGAAAACGGCTTCCACAATAGATAAAAATTGTTTCTTTGCTGTTCTCCTCAGTAACAGCTACAGGGAATGACATCCATCGAAGATGTAGGCTTCGTGAAACCTTGTTTTGAGATACCCGAACTGTTTCCAATGTAGCAAAGATTATTTGGTGTGTTTGCCTTGTTTATAACCTTGACAATGCAGAGGAGAAAGACTGAAACTGACTATGGGGGGAGGAAATTTCAGTAGCCAAACTGATTACATTCCTTACTTTCATAAACAATAATGATACAATAGACAGATAATGTTCTCCAGTTCTTGCCTTTTAACAAGTTTTGGTGAAAATAAGTTTTCTGCTTCATTCTTGTGACAGAAACTTACTCCAGACAATTAATCCTCTCTTGGTATGTTGCTTTTCAGCTTGTAAGTCAAATGATTCATGGTTAGGATTCAGGGAGGGAAACATTGACTTTAATTGGAACGAGGAGCAGACATCCCTTTTAATTATTAGGACGCAAACAGGGGGATGACTTAAGCTTTCCTGTGAAGTGGGTCTTGGGAGCAGATCCATAGCAGGGGCTATTTTGAAGAGAATGCTAAACAGGGGAAGAGAAGCTACTCAGCCCTCCAGAGGCATCATCATTACTGCAGACTGAGTACTGATCTTCCTGTCTTAAAGCTGGCAAGAACTGTCATTGCCAGCTGTTGTACCCTGTGAGTAAAGGAGAGAGCAGCTGGTGGCTGAGACAATTGCCTCGTGTCACGGTGAATGACAGAAGGAGAAATAGTAGCAATTTTCACTGCCTGTACTGGTATTAGTGGCTCTAATTCTCTAGCTGTAAGTACAGAATTTAATTCTTTTGAAGAAGAATGGGTTATTTAGAATTGAAATGATAGGGTATATCATAGTTTTATCACTTGGCAAAACTTACTGTAACAGTTGCCCCCCACGTCCCCCCCTGCTGAAGCGGGGCATTACATGTCACCGTTTTAGATATCATCATTGTTTTATTATGCTTACACTGTTTTGATGATAGTGGCAATAATACCTGTTAGTTAATAGGTAGAAGTAATTTTCCTGAAAATAACTGCCTCTTGATTACTAACAGATGAGGCAAATGTGCTGTCCAATAATGAAATTCAAATTGCATCTCAAGAGCAGCCAGAAAGCAACACTGATCCACTTATGCAACCCTCAATATTCTCATCAGTTGAAGGGTAAGAACAATTCTGAACATTTGCATTGATATAGTGATTGACTATCTTTACTATCTTTTCTATATTTTTGTGTATCTGTAGAGAAACTGGCAGGTTTTTAATAGTATGCCAGTAGGAAACGTACTGATGACGTATGTCAAATGGAATGTGAGGTAACTTTCTCCTTTAGTTGGGCAGCGAGAGGGCTAAAATTAGATCCAGAACTTCTTTGAAGATTGCTGACAGCATTTTGTTTCCCTTAAGTTTACTTCACATGTGGAACGAAACAAGTTGAAAACATGGTCTCAGTTTTAGATTACTGAATTTTCGTTAAACTGCATTTGGCTTAGCATCACGACTTCTGTCTTGGTTTGTTCTGTAGAAGCTGGTCCCCTCTGCCCTGCCCTGTAACAGCCAGCTGCCTGGAGCAGGCGGAGCTGCCGTTCTTCTGCAGCCCCATCTTGCGGGCCGAAGGGGCCAGGACACTTAAATATTTATTTCGTGGCTTTATGTTCCTCTTAGGTCCCAGTCAGAATTTTTTGTTCCATCTTGTGATACAGATGGATCAGAATCTACCAGTGAATTAATTAGACTTGGAGATACTGCTCATTCATTTTCCAAGAGAAAGGAAGGTGAGTTTGGGTGAAAAAAACTTTTAAGATTACTCTGTAATAACGTTTCTAGGCTTTTTTGTTGTTGTTTCTTTTTTAAAGTTACTTAATTCAGGCAAATACTTGGTCTTAAACTCTTACTTTACCAAAAACCTTACACACCCCAAAAAACGCAGCCCACAATAAGCAAATGTACCTGTAGCTGATCTTGATGAAGATCTCTTCTCAAAGTATTCCAGTTTTTCTTTAAGTATTTCTTCTTGAAGTACTGCAGTTTTTCATGACTTTATTCAAAGGTTTGCTGTTCAGGTTCTAATTCAGTTCTCCCTAGGAAAGCGTTTTATTTTGGTCAGTTAGCATAAGAGAATTTGGAAGCTTTTAATGTATTTCACTTACCCCAGTGTAAAACGTATTACTTAAGACTGTAAAAGGACTAGCAAGTTCATTCTTAAATACTTGTTAGGAGTGTGGGCCACTTAAACGTTACGGGTGGCTCTGGAACAAGTAATGTGCATACTACTTAAATGGAGTCCATTCCTATTTCCTGTAAGAATATTCTTATTCTCATTGGTGATTAGTCTTTCCAATTAGAGGCATAAATAACTATTATGAATTATGACATTTTCATTGAATAGAATTACAAGTAAGAATTTAACGGACTTATTTTGATCATAGTACGGATTGCTAACACCAAGTTATTAACATACCAGACATGAAAGTTGTCCATCTAAAACAGTTTGTAGCAGGATGCTTTACGGTTCCTAATGTAATCTTTTTCAAACACCACTTCTAGAATTCCAGTTTCCTGAATTCTTACCAGCAGAAGAGGACAACGGGGTGCAGGAATCTAAAAACTCAGGGGCTATTGCAGCATTACCTAGGCACTTTTCTGAAACTGAAAGGGACATTGTAAAGGAAAAGGAAGATGGTGAGTGTTAGTTCTGATAGCTAATCTACCTGATTTTAACAAAGGGGTGTAGGGGACTAAAGTGGTGTACAGGAGACCCTTAGTCCTGCATGATTTGAAATAAATAAATCCTTTTCAGAAATTGGTGTCCCAGAGTATGCAGACTTCATTATCTGGGGTGTTTCTGCTTAGCTAGGATTCAGCTGCAGCTAGGTTTTTTTCCTTTTGTCGTTCAGTAAGCAAAACACTAAAAGTAAAAAGGCCTTGCGGAAGATCCTAGCGTTGAAAACCATGTGCTGGAGGGAGCTTTCATCCTGTTCTTAAGGACAGTTATGGCTAGATTGTGTATTGGGTGAATCGTTCTGACAGGTGGCAGCCATCTTCGCAGACTGTCCCTGGCCTCTGCTGCTGCTTAGAATTCCTGCATATGAACAGGATTCCCCAGCACGTGTAGCTGAACTGACTCTGCCGAAAAGAACAGCAAATCGAAAGGCTTTTACTGTGTATGCACATAGCTGCACCCGGGCGGTATGAAAGCAGTATGTACATACATACATACAGTCACGAAAAACTGGGTTCTCCTAGAAAAGGAGGGAGGGAGGGGCTGCAGCATGTACCTCTGTAAACCGAACAATAAGATTGTAAGGCATAAAAATGTTACAGGACTGTTCTGTGCAATCCAACAAAGATGGTGGCTAACATTTAGGTATTTAGATACTTGCCTTTAATATGTGTGGGCAATATACAAACCGAAACATTTTGCTTTCACAGATAACACTCTAAACTTCCAAGTTTTTGGTATTTATCTTTTCAGGGTCATTGGAGTCTGTTCATACTACTGAACCTCAAAAAGAGAGTTTGAGTGCCAGTGCTACAAAACTTGGGGAGCCTCTACAGCAAGCTATTCCTCTGCTACCACCATTTCAGCCTTTGGAAGCTAGGCCTTATTATCCTGGATGGAGAAATTATCACCGTTCAGACAGTGAGTCAGCAGCTTCGGCGAACAGTCAAGAGGGGAAAACACCTACTGTGAGCAAAAACCTATCCTTTGATTTTTATTTTAAATTTTTTTTTTTTTCCCCCCAGTAATCAATACTGCTTTCCCTTTACAACCTTCTAGAGTATACTTACAGAATGGTGTAAATGGTCTCTGAAGAACACTTCGGAATGTGTCAGATTTCACAGTTCAAAGAATTTAGGACTGTGGATTCACTCTTCACAGAGTCCAGAGAGGTTGTAAATTTGAAGGGTGTGTTTATCTTATACACATATACATACACATCTCCATAATCAATGTAACTGCACAGTTTACAGTATTGTAAATAAAATAATTATAGTGTATTTATCTATAAAATCAGCACCGATTTCCATATGCAGACAAACCTAACGTGTGACCTTTCTTTCAACACTCTCCTGTGAATTTATAGAAAACGTGTTGCTTTTTATTTCAGCTTGAAAAGTCAGTTAAAGAAAAATCTGAAGATGTTTCTGGTAGTCTTCCTCTATCAAGGAAGATCCTTGGTGAGAGAATTTCGCTTACTATAGGGTAGCTCTTAAGAGTCAAATGTTGCATTTATTTTTATTGGCACTGCTAGAAACATGGTTTTGAAACTACTAGTGCATTTTTTAAGCCACAAGATCGTATTTCTATCTCTGTTTTATAGAGAAACAAAAATAGGTTACTTGTAAGCTGTTTACTGTGCTGGAAAAAAATAATCTGTGTCCCCAGTTCAACTCTGTTAGTTAATCCCGTTAAGATGGGCCTGTACTACTGAAGTATCTTCTATCAGGTAACTCCCATGGCTGAACTTATTCTGAGCAGAGAAAGATGGTCCAAACAAGCCAGTTTCAACTCTAGGAATAAGCCCTTAACTGCTGTTGTAGAAAAGGTTTAGAAGCCAGTTTTCAGTACTAATTTTCTGTTGCCTGGGAAACACTGCTTACCTTTCTAGTTTCCATAGCACTCCCATACACTGCACATTGAAAACTTGAAAAATTACCAAAACAAATGTCACAACTGTGTAACCACAGTTGCTTTGTCATCCTGTTCTCTTCAAATTTGGATCCAGAGGCCGCAGATCACACTTTTTTTTTTTTAACTTGTTCCCTGCAGTAGCAGGTGCAGTGCAGCCTGTGCCATCACCTAACACTTACCTGTTTGCTTCTGCGGTGGGAGATGAGGTGGTATCAAATGCCGCCGAGGACAGTGTGGCAAAGGTACATGTTGCATCTTTACCTTATTTGTGGACGTTCAGTCAATATTTTTGGATTTCTGCTTAATTTTCGTGATACCTTGTGGCACTTCTGGGCTTTTTCTAACCTGCTTTTGGCTTGCTTTCTTCAATATACAATCAGTGCTGCAACGTTGTTACAAACTTTACATAGTCGGTGTCTGAGTCACATCAGTTCTTTTGGGAGGTGTTTGCTTCAAGATGTGTAAGTGCCAGTACCTATAGAGTTCTGATTTATCACAACCAACCAGTTATTGGTTATCTTGGTTTTAATCAAAGGTGTATAAAACACAAAAGTGCAGTCTTGTCCTTTCTCTGAGGTGTAACAGAATTCTAAATTAGTAAGAACTTTGGTTTTCTGGGGTTGTTCAGACTCCAGTAAAAATCAGATTTCGCTGCCTTCCTAAACATCACTGAACTGCCTGGCTATATTATTTCATTTTATTTCCTTGCATTGTCCTTTGCTTTTCAAAAACTGAATAACGCAAAACCCACAAATTGATCAGCAGATGCCATTCTGTGCTTGTAGAAATGTATCTGTATAGGAAGTTTCTTGCTCTAGAAAACTTTTTTGCCTTCTGCAACCACAAGAGGTACTCACAGACTTCATTTGTTCCAGTAGTTTCAACAGCCTTTCTGCCCTGTCTGTTTAAAACATTGTCTCTGTTTAAAACTCATTTTTCCATTGGTGTATTTGCAAGTATATGCATGGCAACCCAGATTACTCCAGTTCAAACAGGTAAGTTAGCGGGCAGCACTAAATCAGTGTAACTAAATGGCACAAAGAGATACTTTTTTTTTTTCTTTTAGCTTGCTGTGAATTGTAGCTTAGTCTATACTCAGTGAGGTTTAGCTTATTCTCAGTACTAAGCATTAGTCCCAGGCTAAAGAGGTAGTACGTAGGAATACTCCATACAACTTAAACTAGACCCTGTTCTTCTGCTTCAGTGGTTTAGCTATGATTCTTGATCTTCTGTATTTTTGATAATCTATTTCTTTAAACATCTCATTCTCTACAGCACACCACCTTCAGTAAAGGACCTGGAAACATGACTGTTTATATATAAATAAAATCATATAGTTTGAGATGGTTCTCCTATAAAATCTGTTGTAGGATATCTCTACTCACGTGATCTATAGTATTTCTGAACTTTACTGTGAAGATCTTAATTAATCTAATTTACTCCTAATTGTTTTCCAAGGTTCCTCAGGTATATGAGACTTCTACATCTGCTTCTTCTTTGCATCAAAAATTCTCACGAAGTGCTGAACAAGTAACACAAACTCCAAGACCTGAATCTAGATATCTGCCTGGAAAGAAAAGGCAAGTTCAGGTTTTTTGGTACTGAGCCAAGCTAGCACTTTCATATACATGGCCCCCAGCTCCCCCTTTTAAAATAAGATCTCTTCCTCCTTGGGCTGCATGAGAGTGAAAGAATAATTTTAACAGAAAGATTTCCTGTTTCTCCTGACAAACATGCTTTTTCTTAAATATAGTTATAGACGTTTACACATTCAGCTTCCATTTAATTCTATAAAAATGTGCTCACACAAGAAGTGAACTGGAATTGTACAAGGTAATGCTTATTTTCCAGGTTTTAGAACAGAAATTAAGTATGTGTGTGTTCTGTTTTAGCAGATACGAAAATTCTACTATGGATTCACTTGAAGAGTCTCTGTCCCACAGAAGAACAAAGGAAAAGCTATCCGAGCAAGAGCTTCATCAAGTGTCAGAAAAACTCTCTCACAGGTTAAACGAACTAGATTTGGTAAGTGAAATGTATTCATCGTTGTATTTGAACAATCTAGTCTTAGTAATGATAGTGGAGAGAACACAAATATAAATTTGATGTTGATGAAAAAGAAATCTGCAACTAACACCTGACTTTAGACAGTTCTAAATTTTGAACTAGTGAACCTGACACAACCCCCTCATCCAACAGATGCTAAAGCAAGCTTTGGGTGGGCACACCAGAGAAGAGGACTTGACAAATGAAGACAACCTGTCTCAGCACAGCGACAGTGTCATGGATTATCGCCAAAGGAAAGCTGAACGAGGTAACAATTCGTATGCCAGTTCAGTATTAGGATGGAAAGGAATACATATAAAAAACAACTTCTCATGTAAAGCTGACAGTAACTCACACTGTAAGTGGTTCAGTGTAAGTTTTGTATTGTTAGTTCACTTTTATCTTGGTTTAGATCCAAACCTGAGCAACAGTAGCAGAATTGCAGTTAAGTTCCCATTTAACGCTTAAATAGCTATGGTTAAACTTCACTAAAAATACAAGGTTCACTAAAAATACAAGGCAAACACAGCTGCGGTAGGACGTGTACAGAACGTGGGGGGAGGGCCAGAACACGCTCACTGACGGGACTGTGATTCTGGAATCAGAGCCTATTCACAATACACTGCAGGTTCTGCTGTGCCCAGCGTAGCATGTATACGTGTGTTGGTGGCAATATGATTAAATAACCACCCTGTATGTACACCAGGCTATAAAACTGTCATATAGCTTGATCTAATCCACATCATTATATTGCAAGACGGAGCTGTGTGTGACCCGGTGTATAGACAGTCTCTCATCTTGAGCTACTTTCAGTTGTATTTGTTGCTTTTTTCTTTCCCATCTTTAATATCTCCTTGCTGTTATACAAGGCCAAACATTTGTGATTCAGGCCAGGGATAGTTCTAAAGGCAAAGGCTTTTCACGTTTTATCACTTAATTTGTGCTAAACTTGCTGACTCTTATGCCTTGGGAAGGTTTGACTCTATAGGTTTTGCAGGGGGTGTATGCTTTTTTCCCCTTACGTTTGGCTGGAGGATTTGTTTCTTTCAAGTTAGATACTCAGTGAATCGCCTTTCCTTACAGACACATCACGTCTAAGGCACCCCAGCAGGCCACGATCCCTTTCTCCATCCTCCCCCTCATCTCAGCATCAACTGTCTTTAGAGTTGGAAGATAAACTTTGTAGTAACAGAACAGGCCAAATAAAGAAAATACACAGCCAGCTGCAAAAAGAAAGGGATGAAAGAACAAGAAAAACAAAGGTAATTTCTAAGTTAGAGACCTCTTGGTCATTCTTACTAACAGCATTAAAACTAAAGGCTCTTACTTACTGTGGGCATCTGGCCTACTCTAATAGTGGTGTACTGTTGTATCTGTAGACTGCTGAGGAAAAGACTTAACCCCCAAATTTCACAAAAAGGAGAGTTCAAAGTGGAAGAAGCTACTTTGACCCACACACCAAACAAGTTAATGAGGTGGTTGTACAGGCTGATTATTTTCTCTGAAAAGTCCTCTTACTTTTATTTTCTAGATGGTCACTAAAGCTTACGAAGATGAACTACGAATTTATGAAGCTAGGGAGAGGCTCAGACTCAGCAAGCTCAGAGAAGTTACCAAGAAAACGGTATGATGCACCGAGGTGATTGTTGGTTGTGTTTTGACTGGTTGTTTTTTTAAATTTGTTTACATGATCTGTCCAGACACTGAGGATGTCTTTTGGGTACAAAACCTCCTTGACTTCCAATGTCATAGTTACAGCACCATGTGCTGCTTTAGCAGTGAACTGGACAGCTTTTCCTGAGATAGGTAGAACCAAGAGACAAGGAGTTTTAGAAATATCAGCACTTTTTACGTATGATGAATAATACCTGTTCTTACGGGCAACAACCACCCTACTTTTCACATGAAGTGTTAACTTCAAGACACTCAGATTTAAAGAATTAAAGCCAAGTGAGCAAGCAGATAGCTTCCAGAGACTGGCTGAAATTTCTCCACTGACAGGCACTTCACACACGCAGCCCAACAGCTACCTTAATGAAGTTGGAACCGCCGTACACTGCAAGCAGCCTGCTTAATATTGTCATAGTCTAACTACTCTTGATAGCTGGGTTTGTGCAAGAGTGACTCTCTAATGTTATACATGTGGCAAAGGGGGTTTTGCTATTTTTCTTACATACTACTGGAACAGCAAAGAACCTAAGCTGAAAAGCTCTGTCATACCAATGTCATCACAATACAGGCTGCCCTGGACCCTTCCCCACCTCTGCAGAAGCAGTCCATAGGCTGCTGCAGTAGCGTTACATGCTACAAAAGAGCTGCCATTATGCAATAGTGAGATTTAACCTCTGTTTGAACCCTGACCTGCATTTGGTAAATTCTGGCCTTCTAGAGAATCCAATGCAGTATGTCCAAATTCTCATTCTAAAGTTTCAAAGACATTTAAGTTCTGATAGCCAAACTATGTGATCTGTCAGTCTTTCCCTTCTCATACCTGTTCTCCATCTGTTTTACATCTGCTCCTAAGGAACAAGAATACAAAGAAAACATCTTTAAAGAACCTCCAAAAATGCCTCAGCCAGTGAAAGTTTATTCTAGAAAAACCACACCTCGGAATCCCAAATACAGCCAGTGGATTCCAAAACGAGGGACTGTGAAGCCAAAGAAAGCAGCTCCAAGTAAGAACTGCAAAACTATACTTGGTGGAAAACTGGCATCTTTTGAAAGCATGTGTTGAACTCCAAGAATAAAGGCATCAATCCAACATATACCAGTCAGCTGTAGCATTTTCCCCTTCTTATGACCTCTATATGTCTGGATTTTTGTTAGGGAATATAATGTTTTAAGTAAATGTAAACCACCAATGCACAATCACAACTGTGACCTATTTGCTACTTCCTTAAAATCCCTTGGACTATTTTCAAGGCTTGTTTCCATTACTGCTACTCCTGTGCTTGCTCTGCTATAGTCTGAGCTCAGTCATTTTTGGTTTGGGTTTGGGTTTTTTCCCCCTTTTCTCTTTTTCTTTTTTTGCTTTTTCTGAGCATGTATCAGATTTAAATTTGGGTCTTTAGCTTAAGTGGGCTGGTGCTGAGCCACATACAGTTGTTGAATCTGTCAGTTGCAACCATCCTCCTCTCAAGACCCTGCCATTGTGGTGTTAATGCTGCCACTGGTTTTGCTGGGCAAGTGATGCTTCAAGAACAACCAACATACAAATCACAGGCTCAGCTCTGGTAAACGGCATGGTGCACGATTATTTAAAAGATGCTGGTATAATCCCCTGAATATCTGAACGTTGCTCAGGTACACCGCCTTATTTTTTTTCCCCAGTGTTTAAAGGGCATATACTTGGTTAACACCCATTTGTTTCACCTCCCCATCATCTTCCTTCCAGAAGGATCAAAGATGTAATGGGAGTAAGCTGGCTGCAAATCAGTTAGTTTTACACTTGTTTACTCGACCTGGACCTGTCATTACTACTGCTGTATTAGCATTGGTTTAAGATGCTGCAACCAGTGATGGAAAGAGACAGACAAAGAAATCGTGGGTTAGGGATGGTGAGAACCATATGACGAAGGAAGGGGACACCTGTCTTAAACTAGATGTGGTGCTGGTAGGAAAACAATGCCAGAGCGATAAAAGCAATTCTTCAGCAGAAAAAAATGAAAATCACCCCAAGAAAACCTTGGGATTACTTTCTCTGCTGCCATACTGACAGAGCGATGTTACATCCTGCTGGGTTTATCTTGACATCATAACAAAAGCATGGTAGTTTTAGATAGTCTTCATCTAAAATATTTCATAACTTAGGTTGACATTGTCTGGAAGAATTTACCACTAAATGTATTCTCCAGAATTTATTGCTCACATCTGTCTTTACCTTGTAGTGAAAGTAAGAGATGACGGCCTCCTATTTCAGCTACTGGAAGAGTTTCCCCACCTGCATATTTCCCACCATACAATGAATAAAATGTGGCAGCGGCAGCTTGCACATACTGAACAACTTAAGGCAGCTTCTGGCAGAACTAGATCACACCTCCAAAATGAAGTAAGCCTTCTTATTCTTACCTTCAAAGTAGCATCAGGGATAGCAGTACCTCTGACAGGACAGCTAGCAGGCATTGGCTTGTATTGTATAATAAAATAATAATGAGGTCATCTTGGTTCCTCATACGCAGCACAGGTAGGGTATGTGCACATCCAAAGCACAATATGAAAGGACAGGCGGTATCTGAGCATGGTTGGTTAAATGGGGACGTACGTACCTAGGCACGTGGGTTCAGCTTTTCATCAGCCACGCAAACATCATGTTCATTTTTTATACTCGTTTACCTAGTACTGCCTAGCATTGCTACTCTTTCGTTAAAAAGCAGTTTGTAGTTTCAAGTGCTACTTAAAAGTTAATTATAAGATACAAAAGTTGATTAACTTATGCATGGTAACTCTCAACATAACCAAAACATAGCGGAGGAGCAATGCTTAAAACTCCTACACACAACTGCCTGCCCTGCAGAATGCGGGAAGTCATTAGCTTTTCTTTAAACCTCCAGGTTCAACAAGCCCTGAAGAAGCACGAGCTCCTCGTTGCACTTATTAAAAAAGATCAAGACCACAACAAGAGACTGGTATGTTCTTTGAAGGATATTTGTTACATAATACAAACAGTTCATGTTGAGCCAGCTAGAACACATACTCCCTGGTCCATGAAAGTGGCTTTTTATCTTGTGACAGTTTTATGCCTTTTGAGTAGCTGTGGTCTCCAATGCCATGTCATCTGTTTGCTGTGTGGCTGCTGAGGTCATGGGAATGGAATATTATTCTTAGACTGCACTGTTGCTTCAGAAGTGCAAACAAATTCTAAGAACATGCAAGGAGAAACTTCAGGCTCCTGGTGTTGCTGGTAAAAACACCAGCTACCATGGCAATACTGACTCCTTAATTACATAGTGCTCTTGATGGCACCTCTTGCTAAATTAGTGGCAACTACAGCTTTAAACCATAGACGCAGTGTAACGCTGGGGGAGGGAGAAGGTCCTCAGTAAAGGACCCTCTTTATTTAGCGATCATTAACAAAGCTTTGCCTGCAGCAGTGTCTATTGGAAGCTCGGTGGTCTTACAGCTACTGTTCTCCATTTAGCAAGAATTCAAGCAACGCATCTGCCGCCAGAAATGGGCTCAGAGTAAAGTGAGAGAGAAACGCCAGCAAGTTGCTCGAGCCAGGAAATACTATGAAGATTACCGGGTTCAGTTGCGTGCCAAGATGATGCGGGCTAGGACACGGGAAGAAAGGGTAAATACAAAACGTCTTGCTCTGCAAGTACGGAATTCTTTCTTGTGTGGACCCCAGCGCTGAGGACCCACAGCTGGGTAGTTCAAATAGTGGTACAAGCAGACAGAGAGCCAGTTAAGTGGACCGAGCACAGGAGCCAGGATGAACTGGCTGGTCAGTCAAAGCCACAGAGGAAAAGGTTCCTTCTTTGGAAACACTGCTACGGTTTAGGGCAAACGACTGTAAAACAAGAAAGGATGCTTTATTGGGTTAAGGGAAGAAGAGAAAGGGTGAATTATCAGTATGGAAAAACAGGGCTGGTAACATGAGAAATTGGGGAAATGAGTTTTCAGAAACAGTAGGATTAAGAACTTGTTCCTATAGTTACTATCCAAAGAAAACAATCGAGATCTTCAGTTAAGGAAACTTGATCAAAAAGAGAGCTTTGTTACTCAGTTGTATTTGTTAAACAAAGTGAACTTTTCGACAGATATGATCTCCAATTAGGGCTGGACATCAGAGCTAAGACAAGCAAGTAGAGTTATTACACTTTGCAAGAGCAGATACACAATTCTCACCTTTTAAAATAAAAGCCTGCAGTCCAGTGCATAATCCACTACTAGTGATTTGGGAACTGTTTGCCTTAAGCTGCACTGTAGCTGGTAAAGCGTTCTTTTGTATAAATGGAAAGCCTGAGCACAGGCTGGATTTCCTGCTGCTGGAAATGAAGGTCCTGAAGTTAAGACAGCAGAATGCAGGGTGGGCTGTACATCGCAGTGCGTGTTCAAAGACCCCGGCTTGCACTGTCAGCTTGTCTGAAGTGATTTAAAAAATGTAATATACATTTGTTGTTGTTCTAGCCCCCTTTTTAGTCATATGACTAAACTGACATAATAAATCCTTGATCAGAATTTCTGCTCGATGAGTAATACAAATAGAGCTCGGCTGCATCTGTGCCACCATCACTAGATAGATAACGGTGTGTTTTTGGCATGGGCAAGGACCTATCTTCATGTGATCACCATTCTGTCAGGAAATGGAACAGCTGAGAAACGTAAATGTATACTTGAAAGTTTCAGGTTTTTTTTTTTTTTAATTGCTGGCAGATATTTAAAAACTTATTTGAAGAAGGCTTAGAAATCCAGAAGCAAAGACTGATGGACCTGAGATCATACGCTCAAGAGAAGCGTGCTGAGCAAAGGAGAGAGCATCAAAATGAACTGGAGTCTATGGAGAACTATTACAAAGATCAGGTAAAGTTTAATCTGCATCAAAGGCAGCCAGCATTTTCCACACTAGAAATCTTCCCTTTCTGTAACTGGTTCCACTCAAACCTGTGTTGTGCTTAGTTTTCCATGCTAGCAGAAGCTTTATCTCAGGAACGCCAAGAAATCCAAACCAGAGAGAAAGCACAAGCACAAGTAAGGATTTTTAATTTTGTATCTATGCCTTTTGTTTTTACATGCTGTGGTTAACATCTCTATTTTCTTCAGATGCTGCAGAAAACAAAAAGAGAACTGAGATCAAGGATGGAAAAGGAAATACAGCAACTGCAAGCAGCAATAATGCAAAGTGATGACGACACCTTTTTTCAAGAACTAGAAGCAGACAGACTGAAATCAAGACTTCAGATGGCTTCCTTTCAGTACGGCAAAAGTAGTTTCTTGTAAGACTTAAAGTGAATATCACACCAGTTCTCTCTGGTGAAGATGATAAGAATCTTTGAGAGCTGCTGTAGCAGGAAGATGATGTGGGCTGTTTTTAGCTAGAATAATTAGGGCTGTTAATTTGACGCGTCAGAGGTGTAGTTGCTGGTATCTGGGAGCTCTATAGCACTTTTATGATCACCAATAAAGTTTTTTTTTAACTTCTTTCTACCTTCTTAGCAAGGCTGCGATAATGTTGAGCTCCACACAGAGGAAGCAGGGTAAAGTCGCCTTAGTGGAGGAGCTGAATGCTCAGGCCTGCGCTGGTTCTGCTGTTGCTGGAGCTGAACTGCCACACTCGTCTGTTAAAACACTGGAATGCTCAAAAAGAACAAGATCTTTAAAAGAACTTCACTGATTCGAGTTCTTATGAAAGGACAAATTAGGGAATGCCTGCAATAAACCGGTTGTGAAAATCACTCATTTAAATAGATTAAGCAAGGGTGGGCTACTTATTCTACACAATGCTGTGTTGGCTTGTTAATGGCAGAACATATGCCGTGCTACTTCCTGTGCCACAAGTGTATTGGGAAAAGTACGTGGAAGAATTTTCATAATTTCCTATTTCAAAAGCAGTAAAATCAAGCTTCTGTAAGGGCTACAAGCTGTGGACAGCTTTACTCGTTATTTCCAACAGGGGTATACTAATCAGTATATGTGCTGTAGGTTCCACACAGCATTTCCAAACTACATCAACCCACCTGTAAACAAGCCCACTTTTGTTTCAGTTGCTGTTTCTGAAGGGAGTTGCATAATGCCATATACAAAGGGAGAAGCAGCGAGGTTTGCTCTTCGAAGCAGATTATTTGGACAACTGTTTTGCAGGGGTACTTGTATATAGTACTCTGTTGGCTGGTTTGGTTTTTGGTGGTTTTTAGGGAAAAGCAGATCAGTTATGGTTCTGTCTGTGTGAAGCTAAATACAAATTCTAACATTCAGCTTTTACCTTACTTTAGGTTGTAAGGTCTGCTTCTAGGCGGCTGACAAGAGGCACTACACCTATCTTTGTAGAATCATCACATGCTATAAACAATACAGCGTTTAGTAGAAAATTCAAGTTTCAGCAGCCGTGAGTTACAGGCCCTACGAGATGCAGATGCAGCTGAATACTTAAACTGAGAACACATTACATGAAACCAAGCTGATGCTTAGTGAAGCCCATTACTGATACATTCTCCTCTACCTGAAAAAAACCCGCAAATTTTAAATAGTTCTTCCTCAGTACCAAGGTAAACTGAAGCATAATTTTGAACAAGCTCTAGTAGAAGAATTCTTCCTGAAAATGGCACGTGTGAGAATTTACATAAAAATACTGGAATTGTATTGTATACACAGTATTTAAAGCTTGCCGAGAGGTGGTGTCTCTTACAGAATTGGTACCACACTCAGTGAATTCAGACTTGTGCATTGGGAAGAAAAAAACCAAAAACAGCGAAGCAGAAAAAGCAGCCCCCAGCAGCTGGAGATGCTGCCTTTACAGATGAGACACATCAGCTAGCAGTTAGAGCATGATATACCGCACTTAAAAAACCAAAATCGAGCCTAAACAACACGCAACAAAAAAACCCCTCCACAAACCAGACACCCGCAACCCTGACTTCAAAATCCATTTCCAGGCAGTTGCTGTGAGCCAGACTAATACACAAAGTCTGTATCTACGGGACAACATTTACCAGCTAAGTTGATCAAATTTAACAAGTATTTACCAGATTTATTTACCTTTTTTCTTCCCTTAAGACGGTTTAGCTTTGCTGAATTTTGAGAGGAGACATCTGTTCACCAACGCCGAGTCCCTGCCAAGACACGTGTACGCCACTGCGTGAAAGCCTAAAGTAAGACCTTTTTTGTCTGACTAGAACGTCAGCACAATCCTTATTGTAGGCAACAGCGTGTAGAAAGACACCAAGTTTTAAGTATTTTCTCCTGGAACAAAGCTGAGTTACTTAAAAATGCCATTGTTACATTTTAAAGTAAATATTTAATTAAGAAAAACTTAAAACTTTTAAAACCATTGATGCTGTGACAGTGCAAACAGCATACAATTTATTGCTCAACTTCTGCATGGGTACATACATTAAGTACTTAAAAACCATTTTATACAGATTTTTTTTTTTTTTGTTAAAGCTCATGTAACAGCTGGGTGAAAATACAATGATACCAATGCTAAAACACTCTGTAATAAATACAATGGAAATGATAAACTAAGAACTGTCAGTTTGTGGAGGAGTAATTACACTTGTATAAACTAATTTACAACTACAGACAAAGCTCTGAGGATGTGGTAGAGCCAGAAACCTACTACATAGTGTAAAGTACAACAAATGGCACCTGTTAACTATATGGTGCTGTTTAAAATCTGAAGCAATTGGAGCATGCTACATTAAGCTGTATGATGCATACTTATGGTATAGAAGCAAAGCTTTTACTTCCATCAATGCAGCCACTTTAAACGCACCAGAAGTTCAATACAGATGTAGTGTTGTAGAACAAGAATTTAAAAACGGCTTGTGTGCTCTGGACTTTAGTACAACACAAAAATTTGGTACAAATAAATCAGTTTAGGGAAACTGAAACTATGTGCAAAAAAATTAGAATACATACTGTACAAAGCACCATTACAAAACTCTTTACACCGAGAAATTAAATCCTCTGAAACTCGTGTACTGTATATTTGAAATCTACAAAAGTCACTGTTCATAATTAAACATTCATAATGAAAAGCAACAGCATAAAACCATAATGTGACATCTCTCTAAAACAACTAAAGACTGGATAAAGTAAAACCCAGTAAGAGGGACACATTGAAATAAATATTCACATTAATCATGGGGTGAAAGTCCAAGGTTAAAATGCAATATTAGGCTTAGCACCTTTTTGAGGGGAAAGTAGCTGACATGATCTCGAAACAAAATTTTGCAAAAGGAATCAACCCTTTTAACATTTTCAGATAAACATCTGACTAGGTGATGAGGTGCTCTAGTTAAAGCTCTCAGTCATTACGAAGGTAGAAAGGCACTCGAAGTACTTGGTATATTCATCCTCATCTGTCAGCTATGGAAAGTCAAACATAGATTTGTCTACTTTTGCCTATAATTATTAAATTTACAGTATTGATCTGTGGCAGTTAAAATTCTCTATGCCCTACCAAAACGTCTGGTAGGACAAACAGATGTACTGCTAAGGCTGTTGTGAAAATGAACGGTATTTATCAGCCCATCTAGAGTCTATATTCTGCAGAGCTCATCTCCTCCCTCCTCAAAAATGCTTTTAGGACGACACAAGGGCGGCCGTAACTGTGCATTCCATACATTTACCAGCCTCAGCAGGCTGACAGGGAGAAGGTTGCTGGGAGGCGGGTATCGATGTGGTCAGGAGACACACGCTACAGCCAGTCTTTAAGTAGTGCCGAGGGGAGCTGCCCGGTGCGAGGGGAGCAGCAGCACACCTTCCCCCTGGAATCACCTAACACTCCCGACTCCTCCCAACAGCTGGATCAAACTGCATTTTCCATCTTTCATGCCCATGGAGGCTGCAGCCTTAGCCTGAGCAAGAGCAGGGTGGGGTGGCGATATAAAATTAAACAAACTTCTACAACACTGGAGTAGCTATCCTGTGAACAGTGGTCAAAAGAACCTGTCTCTGTAAATCGTCATTTCACATCCTATCTCGGCACTCGCAGGGGGGGAGGAGAGGTCTGTGGGAGTGTCTGAAGCACTGGTCCCCGACAGCGCAGCATACTGGGTGAGAAACACACTGGGCAACAACCTACTCTGCTCCCCCAGGCAACCTGGGCAGCTGTAGCAGTAGCTTCTCCGGTAATTACACCTGAAAGCCATCAATTAGGGAAGAGTACCAGCCATGGGACATGAGTGCAATATTCCCTTGAAATGGAGGGAAAAAAAGCGGTCTGATATATTTCAAACCTGGCTGTCAAAGCAAGATTCCTGGCTTTATGTTTACATCCCTAAGCAGCCTCATCTCTGCAGCCAGCCCAGAATGGGAAGCAAGTCTCTTAGAACAAACCGTCCAGCAACAGCTGTACAAAAAAAAAAAAAAAAAAAAAAAAAAAAAAAAAATCAAATGAACATGCAGATTTGGCTCACCAGATTCTTACCACAATTCTACAAAAGTAGTCCATTGCCCACTATTCTAATACACAACATCCAGTAGTAGTTTACTCACTGTGGCAGTCAGATTTGGCAGAACAAAATTAAGTTCAAGCTCCATAGAACAGACAGAAAATTAGCTAGTTCACTGTGTGACTTACACTGCAAAAACGAAACAGCTGTTTACATCCCATTTTTTTAGCATTTTTAATACCTTTTGACTTTCTTCTCATTGGCAGTGTAAAAATAGTGCAGATTTGATGATTGATTGTAACCTAAGTTACAAAACCACAACACTGATTGGAAAAAACCCGCTACTTAATTCCAAATAGCCTCACTGCTGAGAGGAGAATGCCACCACCTCTTAAGCAGACTGATTTATCTACACACCACAAGCAGATCATATGGATCTTAACTGAGAATTTCCAAACTAACTTAAAAGTTCAGTTCCCTCTACTGGTAGTGCATTTTATTCCCCTTTGAAGAGATCAACCCATGTTATAATTCATATATATACTTACTTCCATCCCTACAATCAATAAATTATGTGCTTTTAAAACCTCATTTTCAAAGCACATTACACATATTTCAGTCAATACACCATTTTTTCTTAGCTGTAACTTAAACCCACATGTCATGAGCAGCTAGACAAAGATTACAACATGTTTTACCTGATATATCTTTAGCATCGACAAATATATAGTGTGATTTGGCTGCATTCAAACAAACTTTGGTTGACTGGACAGGATGGGTTCTGAAACGAACTGCTGACGGGCTTCTGCTGTCAAATACCACCTCATCAGCACGCTTAAAAAGCTGAAAAACGCAGTGTTTAAAGTCAAAAGCAACAAAAAAATACTCTTGACAGACTTCTTAGAAAAATGCTGTTTTAAAAAAATCAAAACATCTACTGTTCATTAAAAAAGGTCTATTCCACATGTTAACACAAGTACTGCAGCACACACAGTACTGTGTCGCTCACGCTAGAAATTTTGTTTAAGGAATCTGACAAGTGATATAAATAGGACCCCAAAACATCGTATTTGTAATTCATGCTTGAAAAATATAAAAAAAGCCCCCTGTGGTAACATTTACGTTGAATTTACATTGCAGAATATAATGTTTTATTCTAAGAAAATGCAGTTAACATGTAAGTGGCTTTAATTAAAAAGGTTAATGATTCTTTCAGCCAATTTTATGCAAAGTTAGAATAATCCAAAATATTTTTTCCAAAAATAGCAGGTATAGATGCTGTTCAGTATCATACATTTAAAACAGGCTGAAACATGACTTGTACCGACTGCTGAAGTTGTGTCTTGGTATCTGAGAATAGAAATCAGGTAGGCAAATATAATAGATTACCTTTTACAAAAATAGTAGTAGTCTTTTAAGTATAGAATACTGCTTAACTGTTGAAATGTAGGAAAAGTCAGCATTCTGTATGTTCAAGATATTAGTTTTTAATAGCAGCTGAATGATCCTATGGCAGGAACCACAGAACCTATTTTCTTGAAATAAAAAAAAAAATAATAAAATAAAATTCCAAAGTTGTCCTTTCCCTCCCAGTGTCCTAGTGTAGAAAAGGGAAAGTTTCCTGTATTTCAAGCATTTCTTGAGTCTTGGCTGAGGGAAGGGCTTTCTGGCTGACAGGAGTATAAATAGAGTCTCAGGTAAGCCTGGGAAGGGTCATTCCACGGCAAACCCGCACGTTTCTTCAATGGCAGTTAGCAGCTTCTCGTATAGCTTGTCGTAGCTCTCGTAAGGAGGAATGTCTATTCGGTTAAAGCTGTGGACAGAAGGCAGAAGAGTTTCAGCGACCTGGAACGTCAAGCGTCACTAGCAGCGTTCTGCGTAACTCCACGGAACGTACGTGAAACCACGACAAAGCAAGACGTAACAAGGCCAACAGAACTTTGTGTAAATAAAAGCAATCTCTGGTTTTCACACCTTTACTACGCCATAACAGACAGCATTTATTGCATCAGAAAAGCAGAGGAAAGTAATAAGAAAAATAATAAAAAAAGAGACTGCTCAAAATACAGACAGCAGGTTGGTCTTAAATCTACGTAAGACATTAGAGACCTGAAAACGTCTTACCAGGTATGAGCTTTCGGCAAATTATTAGTGCTGGCATCAATCTGGTGTATTGTAAATAGCCGTGGGCCTGCAGCACCTGAAAATCCAGAAGAGATCTCTACTACTACTGTGTTGCCTAATACGAAATTTCTTTGTTGCACTGCAACAACCACTGAGTAACTAAAACCACCAAATGAGGAGAAGCCACGCACGGAGCTGAAAATCACAAACAGGCAGGAAAAAACTTCAACGCACCGCACCTGTCAGACCGACTCCTCCCCTCCACCCACGCGCGATAACCGTGCTGTTATTTAAACCATTGAAAGATAAACAAGAACAAAGCACTGATAAGGAAAAATAAAAATGCCTGTTCTACACGGTGCACTATGTAATTCTAACAGTTTTAAATTTAACTTCTCTCACCCTTCCTAAAGAACAAAACTTGGTCAGGTGTATCTGCCCCATGTTGTGACAGGTCTCAAGCTGTGGCCACTTCCATTCACATTTGATGGAGGAGTCACAACACCAACTTCTTATAATTTTGTTAATCTGACTATATAGAGACCTCCTTAATCTCTCTACTAAAGAAAAAAACCCACAGCACAGCAGCCTTTTAGATTTAGTATTTCGTTGAAGATTTCACAAAGGACAGATGATGTTACCAACGCCCTAACGTTTGCAAAACTGGAATTGTTGCTGGAGCAGACGGAGATTACAGACGTGACCCACTGGGCCAGCCCCTCTCCTGGGGGCTCTGCTGTTAAATCAAACGTGAGCCGCTTGTGCTGTGTCAGTACAACGCGGTCTAAACCTGGCAGCCTTCGTCTTCAGATCTGTGGGAACGCAGGCTTCATTCGCTCACAGAAATATTTCTTTTACTAGTGTACTCACACTAAAACTTGCAGCACGGATGACGTTAAACTGGTATTACTTCCACCACCAGTCTCACACGCTCACTGGTGCGGTAATGGCACGTGCATCAATAGTAGCGTTAATACTGCCCGGAACTATTCTGACGGGTTAACAGTTCCAGCCTGCCACAAGTCCCTCCACCCCCTGCAAGGTGATTTAAACACTTATTTAACCACTTGTCACACTTTAAAGTAACTAGGGTCTTAAAAGCCTCAATACTTCTGAGTTTCTCATACTCCTGAACATTTTTCAGCTCAGGACAGAGGGAAAAAAAAAAAAAAAAAAAAAAATCAAAGAGGCTTTCTATCTGATAACAGAGGGATGATGGAGGAGGAAGAGATTTCTAGAGTGACCAGCTTTTGTATGTGGCAGCTGTTACCACAATGTTTGTGTTCCGATGGAATCTTCCACCTGTTAAAATGGTTTATGATCAGGGTCTCCCCTGGGCAGTTTTCTCTCATCTTGTGAGAGGGCACGATAGGGTAACGCTTGTGTTCGCTGAGCGGCATGGGCCGCAGCCGGAGCTCCCACGACAGAGATCCAGAGCTTCAACTGAAGTTCAGGAGACAGGCTGGTAATTAAGATGATAATTTCTGATGCCTGGGCTGCCCGTGGTTATGTCGCTCCCACAATAAAAGTGGTCAGCATTACGAGTGCCTCTGCGGTCAGAATTGCATGAACGTGACATGTTGGTGTGTTCTGGTCCCAGAGCTGCACAGGTGATGGGGGCTTGTAAGAGACAGAAATTAAAACCCAGGCTTCTAGAAAAGCCACGAGGAGAACCCCACTGAGATCTCTGCTGATCTGAACTTCTGGCCAGAGAAGCGTGTGCGTAATTGAAACAAAAGAGCCATTTACAGCTGAATAACAAGGTAATACTTGTGATCGTTATTCATCAAACCATTAAAAATCACTCTTAAAAAGTCACATTACAGCCAACCAGCCTCGTGTTCAGCTAATGTTTCTGTGCTGTGGCCTATTTCTCCAGAAGGGACCGCAAACGCCTGCGCTTGGAGGAAGCCCCGTTACCTTGCAATGCCTTGAAGCCCTGCAGAGGCACTCGGGATGAGCCGGTCACGAACTGGAGCAGTCGCGCTCTCCTCTCTTCATCAAAAAACTCCACAGCTTTCCAGAACCATTTCACAATGTTGCTGTCTGGGGTACAGTGTTTTAACCTAGTGTTTGCCTTCCAGTCATTGACATCAATTTTTCCCAGTCCACAAATGATCAGCTGCAGATTTAAAATACAATTAAGTATTTCATCATCGATCAAGATAAAAATGGTTTTGAAGCTAGCCAAATGATAACTGATACTGAAAAACATCAACAGATTTTTATACCAACAGCAAATTGTAACCTCTCACTAATCTTAAGCAATGCAGAAATAAAACTTTTTTTCAATCTTACCTTTGTACACAATCCATTTTTCAAACGGCCTTAATTCAAATTAAAAAAAAAAGAATAAACCAACAGTTTTGTAAGCTTATACAGACGCGCCTTGACCTGTCAACTACATGACAGAAGCCCAGATTCTGCCCCTGTACGACAGTGCGTGCATCGTTCACATTTGAGCCCAGTGTGTGTCTCTGGAGCGCAGGTAAGGGTGTAGTTTGGCTGGTCCAACTCTGGACCCCCCAAAGCAATCTTCTTCTCATACCATACATGTCACCCAAACCAGGCTAACTCCCCGATGGAGAGCTTTCAGCGCTTCTAAAATGGAGCTCCGCGTTGAAGCCCAGCAGGGGTATGGTTATGAAGGCGTTTTCTTGTGACTAAGAACACTGGAGCTTCCCCAGTCTGATTCTGCACCTGCACAATGTTCTGGGTTAACGCTACGGCTGCCTCGCGGGAATAGTCAGGATAAAAGAGCAGCGATCACTGACATTCTGGAACAGTGAACAGAAGAGAGCATGAATAATGAACCTTGCGGTTATTTTACACGGCAAAACCCCTCAGCTCCACCGCTAACAGGCTGTATATCAGGTTGCAGTTTAACACAAGCTGGCAACGTATAGGATTTGCCTTGAGAGGGTACTGTTTGGGTGCCGGTCTTGACATTTTGTAGCACATTTGTCGGTGACAGCATCTCTTCTTACGCCGTGTTTACAGGGCTAATTTAGCCTGGCATAACTCAGCTCTGCTAAACCACACAGCTGCCCGACACCCAGGTCAGCGCAGTGTGCTGGAAGGGCTGGGGGCAAGTGGTGGGAGGTGGCAGGGAGTGACAGACTGAATTTAATATCGTGAAACTGCACCGTGAGAAATATGCACCAGCACCTTGGCTGGAGCAGCACTCTTTAGCGGTCCGAGGTGGCTGCAGACACCTCGCTGTAGGTTCCGCTGGGTTTTCAGCTATAGGAGAGGGTCTCCTCTTCTACCACTTCTGCAGTTAGGAAATACCGCCTTGAGAAACACTCTGGCAGCTCTGGGTGGAAGGCACACGCAGCCTCAGTGACTGCGTGACCTGGTAACCTCTTATGCTAACTGTATTTCTTGTAACAGCACACCTGCAAACCCCTAAAGCACTGGGGAGACAACTTTGCACGTTACTCAGTCTCAGAAGAATGCCTCAGGCTTTTATTGTTACACTTGACGACATAACTTGACATTAGCGGACTGACCTCTAACTCTTTCTCATCAAATGTCTTCAGCAGATGTTGTGGGATTACTTCATTAAATCCCTTCTGTAGAGCCAGAAACTGAGCTTCAATTCCTCGTAAAAATCGCCAGTTTACATAAAGTCTGCAAGCAAGTGCAAATTGGGTTTGTGAAAGATGGATTCAAACACAATAAACCTGCAATTTATCCAGCCAAAAAACAAAAATGGCCTTACTGACAGGAATACACACACCACCACCGCTGCGCCACCACTTAGGAAAAACCCCAACAACGTAACACCATCAATTACTGCAAATGGGTAAAAGTTCCTCCCCACCACAGGACTATAAAAAACTTTGCAAAAAGATACTGACGTACCTGACATATTCCTTTTTGTTTTCCTCCGTCACAGGGATGCTTTTGCCGTTGGGTTTCAGTTCATGTTGAATAATTTCCCCGTATGCATTGTGTTCTACACAAAACGTATGGTCCAAGACTCCTGTGATATCATTCTCACTGGTGGAAAGAAATAAGCAAGTGACCCAGTGAAAACATACTGCGCAAATATATCACAGCCGCGATATACCTGACAGACACCACAATTCACTTTTTCAGTAGCATTTCAAATTACTGCTTGGAAGCAAAAGGTGATCATACATTTTTACTGTGCTATATTTTAAAACCGTTAACAAAGTTTCAGTGTTATATTTTTAATAGCATATTACTGTTAATAATAGGCAAAATAAATAAATTAACATTTCTGAACTCCCCCTGTCCCCCAAATTTGAGTACCTTGCGTGGCTTAAGCCTTAAAGAAGCTGAATCGTGTGAGAAACCTGCCTGAGCAGATCAAAATACACTTCAACTGGAAGTGTATTTTCAGTTTCTTCACAACTGACTTTAGGAACATCACCACACGTTAACTGAGACAGAATTCCAGCATTGTAAGATATAATATGCAGTACATACAGTATCCAGACTAAGCTGTTATGAAGATCAGGGTCAACCAATTCCATATCGTCCAAAGTAATTGGCTTCCCTAGCAACTGCTTATAGAAAGGCAGCGTGAAGCCCCCATCAATATAGTGTCCGTGAAACACAGCCATCCCCATGATCCGTCCAACAAAGTGGAAATATGATAAGTGTTCCTGGAATAGGAAGAAGAGACTAAGCCATTCAGCTAAGTAAGACCTCCAGGGTCTATCCGCTGAATATGAACTAAAATTTCAATACAAGGAAAAGAAAAACACAACAAACTCAAAACAAAAACATATCCAAAGCTTTCTGGTTTGTTTGTCTTAATACACAGCACATTGAGTATATCGCTTCCAGTCCAGAAGTCTTGCTACTAAGACTCAAAATGAACTTAATTTCTCCCAAAGGGGACGTAAATTGACATCTTACAGAAAATTAAGAACACATTTGAGAAGTTTCTTTGATCAGTACTAAAAAGAAATGATCATATCATTGCACAAATCCAGTCTCCAGCAATACTAACGCGAGAATTAGGTTCCTAAGCCTAGAACACTCTCCAGACGTCTCTAATTCCTAGGCACAACCCCCCCGTGTACAGAACCCACGTTACCAGTCGTACCGGGTTGACTGCAGAGTCGGGGTTGATTTGCAGTGTATAGATATCATCTCGGGAATATTGGAAGAGACCATAATACGGATTCAACATTTCGTGTGACAACAGGTAGAGCCATTCCCTGAAGAAAAGAAAATAATTGTGTACTTTAGACAAATGCATTCCCACACAGAATCTTCTCAAAACAGGATGATTTTTTTTAATCTTACTGTTAAACACAGATGTGAGGAATTTATGTCTGAAAACGCTTAGATAAGGCTGAAATCAGAATTATTTTTACTCGCTCAGTAACTGCACAGCACCTGACAGCTGACGTATTTCCCAGCTTTGCAAAATTTTTCTCCAGATTACTTATTTCCAAGAGTTTCCAACTATGATTCTCCTTCATCCATTACACACCAAGACAAGACACTGTGTATTCTATCAACTAGGTTGCAGAGATGTTCCAGTCACAACTTTTAATAAAAACTGTCTTCAGGTAATGGGATATATTTAGTTAAGGTTTTAATTACGTGTTCACAGATCAGTCAGTAACGATCTGAGAACTGGGAAAACCGTAACGCTTCCCAGCTTGGCCTCCCTGGATTCATGTATGGAAGACAGCAAAGGCTCCATGGCAGACAGACTAGAAACAAAACTCACGCTGAAGAACACTAGCGGATACTTTGGAAAAGAGTGCACAGTAGTATCTGTCAGTTCTTTATTTTAAGTACTATTACTAGTGTCAAAAAATTAGTAGTGATTGATTCAACAAGACCTTTTTACTAGTTATAGCTAATTAGCACGTGAAAATATTTAGGAACGGACGAAGTGAAAACTCGACTGGCCATTTGCAAACTCATGAAGATCCATGTGTTCACCCCAGAGGTGACCTGCTGTGCACCAACTACAGATGCAGAAGACAAAATGTTTGGGAGCGTCGTCTGTACTTGGAAATGAACACTAATGGTAAAAAAATGCAATGCAAACAATGGATACTCCTAAATGAGTCAACACTCATTTAGAGAGAACAGATCCACATGCCAGAGGTGGGGAGTATTTTCAGTGACGTAAACCAGCATCTGTGCAACTGGCCAATACAATCCCTAACGGTGTTTTATAATGTGAGGAACATCTTCATACAACAATAAACGTCAGTGTTTATAAGCAGATGAAAAATAACCTCAGACTACTGACAGACTTAAGTTGCCTACTAACTGCTAGTTTTTAACATTTTGTTGCAAACACTAGTGACAATGTGCAACAAATCATATTTTTTAATAAAAAGTTCCGCCACAAAGCTGAATATTTAATGGCACAAATTCTCAGATACCCCAGCTTTACTAACCAAAGAAAAATATGGTAATCTCAATAGATACCAAAAGCCTGTCTCACATATATGATAGATGTCTGATGTGATCTGTAACACGCATTTTGATTTATTTCCAATAAATTAGGGTTTTTTTAATGCAGTTTTTCATTTAAGACTACCTGAAATAATATATTTTCTGACACTCTGTTACAGAAATATAAATAAGAATAATGTTAAAAGAAAGAGGGCTGAGACAAGGCTGGTTTACGATTCAATGCATGGGTGTAGCTGGTGAGTTGAGGTGGGAGGGAAGAGACAGAGGAGCGACTGTTTACCTGGCAACACCTCCATAATCGAGGCCTTCCTCCCCACGAAATTTTATCATTAATCGTTTCCACAGGTCTTTTGGCCTCATCTTCATGACTTGCCTGTAGGATTCCTGTAAACACACAACCCTTTCTTTTATTAACTGCTACTTACAGACAAGAAGCTACTACTGTTCATTAGAAATGAAGGGAGTCTCAGACTCCAAGTCCACAGGGGATACTATTAAAGGGGATACTATTTTCCTAGACACTAACCAGTTTCTCAAGTCACAAACTGCTACTTAGTTTTCTACAAACGTGATAACACTTGTCCAATAGAACAGATATTGTGAGAACAGTTTTCCATTAGATTTCCAGAGGGGTACGGTGATCGGAACATCCTCTCTCTCATTCTCACATAACTTACAAAAAATTACAACCTGTGTTGGTCTTTTGTTCTGCATCAAGGCTCACAATTTTTAGAGTCTGAAAAGCCAGCAGCAGAGCTTCTACTCTGGGTGTAACACACGTGCAAACCTTCAAGAAGCATTTTAAGAACAGAACATCCCAGTAAACCTACACAATTATTCCTCTATCAGTAAGGCTTCACCAAGAAAAGACAAAAAAGAAAGCTGAAAGAGGCAAAACAAATGCTAATTTTAAAAAAGGTATTAAACAAACAAAAAAAAAAATCTAGTTTTTATTTATGTCCCCTTATCGGTGCCCCAATCTTTGGCGCTGCAGAAGAGGGAGGCGTGCTTGACCCAACACTTAGTTTTCAGAACAAGAATGTAGTAATTTTCACTGCTGTACAGCAGCTTTTCCTCCCTTTCTTTTTTAGTTGATTATGAACTGATTTGACTGTCTCCAAAGGGAAGACCAACACAAATCTTTCTTGGCTGGGAAAAACTGTGACAATACAGTGGGGCTGTCAGTTTTGTGGGTGGGGTAAAAAATGCATCAGGGATGGGTGGGATGGGTGAGAGTGTTCTCAAGGCAACAGACTGTTCTCCAGAAAAACTCACTGAATTATAACTGTGTTTAATCAGTTCAGCAGAATTATTCTTCTGAACAACGTCACAAAATAAAACGCAGATACCCCACTGTGGGCATCTCTGGTCATTCGGAAGCCGAGACAATTCATAAAAATTGGTCTGATTCAGGGAGGGGGGGGGGGGGGGCGGGGCAGGAGGGGGAAAAAAAAAAAAATCAACCAGAATTGGGATAGATGCCAAGCAATGTAAACTCCAAAGATGAATGCTATTCAATAGTAATTTTAAGTTACAGTAGATCAAAGATCACTACTTTGGTTTTCAGTTTGTACCATTCCCTCTGTAACAGACATTCGCGTTCTTATATTCAAGGAAGAAGTGCAACAGCATCTTCAAACGCAGGAAGTGCTGGGACTCCTTCCTCCATCTCTGGCACAGTCTGTACACCTCCAGCCACAGGGAAAGCCTTCCTCGTGTTTCTTCTCTACAGGGTGAATACATCTACTTTAAGTACATAACTGTTCTTAACAGCCCCTCGAAATGCTTCCTCTTCCCATTCGCCACCGGTAAAATTCCCGCTTTAACTCCAGACTCGAAGATTTAATCTAACTGAATGACTTCTTCAGGCAGTTCCGAACAACCCTCCTCCCCTTCCCTCAGTGGTAAGAAACGGGTCAAACTCTCGTATTACCTCAAAAATCTCTTCCCTGGAGACCTCAATACGACAATGGCCAGCTTGAGGTTGCTGCTGTGACAGCTCTTGCCTCAGGATCTTGAGTTTCTGCACTAGGTCTCGCTTGTACCTTGGCACAGTCAGACACTCTGCCTCATCTGGCAGCTGACACAGGGACACTACCTGCTGCTGCTGCTGGTGCTGCTGATCTTTAAGTTGATTCTGGCGGCTAGAAACAAACACAGCTGTTTGCAGATATTCAAGGCATATGTCCCCTGTTTTCTTCAGATGTTTCTTAAATGTTAAGTCTTTGTAACTCAACTACTTTCGATTTACTACTATTGTGATTACGCTAAAAATGTCCGGGTCCAGTGAAAAAATAAAGGCAGAAAGATTTTTATCCTGACTAAAGACACATGCTTCTGTCTGCCTTGGCAACAACTATCAGTTGGTTTTAGGGTTTGTTATTACTATTAGTACTGCTCTACAAAGTATGTAAAAGGTTATGGCGCTATATAATAAGGTATTATCCATACAGTTTTACTACTAAGCTGCTGACGCTGAATTTCTCAGATACCATTTCCATATTTCCTTTGCGTGTTCTGCCTTCCTCCATTTTAAAATTCAGGGATCTGCCAAACACTATGCCTCTAATCTACGGTCAATACCATAGTCTGTTTTCAATGGCTTGTCTGAAAAAGAGTAAGCTTACAAAAAGATGTTTGTACTGGCAGCTTGGCAAGGACCTTGTCCCTTGTACCTGGCCTAGTCTGGACCACAGGAATTTGGGAGTTCATATGTAACTAATTGGCACAGATAAGCAAGTATTTTTACTAGCAATTCTAAGAGATTTTGTAAATCTACCTTCTTACTAGGAAAAGTAAATTAATCGTGTTGCAGAGATATCCTCTCGTGTCATTTTTTGTACACAGTAAGTCGGTATTTTTACAGCTTTTCAGCGTGGCATTTCCAAACTATGTGGGATAAAAGCTGTACTGTAACTAAACCATGAGAAGAATTACCTCTGTGTGAACACATGAGAATGCCTTAAGTTTACTGGAGAAATAAGAAAGGTTACAATTCAGAGCGTTTCCCAGTGCAATCTTAACAAACTGTTTTTTTCAACATCAAAGACCAAAAAACATTAGATGGAACCAAACGCAGTGCTAATGTATTTGAAAATTTCAGTCTGTTTCGAAACGAGGTCTACTAGAAAGCCCTTCTGGCCAGCCAGGCTTCACTTCCAGCAGGCTTCCACCACAGGGCCATTCAGAATTGGCAATTAAAAAAAGGTGGGGGTGTTCCCCGTTTGCCCAGTGGCTCTGGAACAGCTATTCTATTATTTGCTAACCTGCTATTTAGAGCAATTTTGCACAAACCACCCTCGAGGGAAACTAACACCAGGTGACCGGGAAATCTTTATCAGTAGTCTTACAAGCATAACATTTAGAAACCCCTGCGATGGCACACGTAGATCACTTCAGCAAGAACTCAAAGCTTAATATTAATAATACTACCTCTTTACTCCTGGGCTCTAAGGAGGCAATAGCGCACAGAAATCCTACTTTGCCACTGTGTCCAAGGATGCACGACTCCAGAAGTTAGCTTAATAGATGTTGTTACCTTCACAGTGTATTGCTGTTTGCTTCTGTTGTTGGTTTGGGTTGTTTGGTTTTTTTAAATAAGGCTTCCTTAACTTTATTTGCAAGCTGATCACATTGGTCTTACAACAAACTACAGCTATTTGAAGTCACTCCTGAGAAACCAAGTCATGACAATAATTTAGAGACACTCACTCAGAGCAGTTCCAGAATATGGCTCTATGTCATCTGTGCTCGTGAATGGTCATTGCTTTTCATTTGTGATTAGCTTTAAGTATTTATTTCACTTAAACTGTATTTACTTGACGCACAAATTAAAGCAAAATCATCGTTCTATCTTCCAAACTTTCTAATTCCATAAGCATGAGCATGTGAAAATACTCCTTGTGTATGCCTACTAGAGGTCATAATTACACGCTGACGTGAGCATACGTTCATACTGCCTTTCAGAGCAAAAAAGACCTAGTCCCCTAACCGCATAGCTGCTCAATGGCAGTCTTGATGAAAAGGTGATCTCTGGAACGAGCATGAACTTCAGATCTATGTATCAAATTAAACCAATCTAAAATAGGAAGAGAAAAATAAAATGCCATCCTCCATATCAGACTAAAATAATCGGTGCTAAACAATCTGCAGCGCTTAAAGTAATTAAATCTAATTTCTTCGTTTGTTTTCACAGCTGAATGACTCTGACTCTGTACAGTGCTTTAAGGACACAGCTCAATAGTTTTCTGGTGCCATAATGATCAAAAACTATCACAAATCCTTGGCCAATATTTTAAAACAGAACTGGGTAACAAGTTTGATTATTTTCATAACTGGTAATGTCATCAATGGAAGAACAAACTGCTTTACCCAGCTCAATAGTAAAGTCAGTATCACTGAGAGTAAACTTTTATTATGCCTTTGAACCTTAAACACTAGCACGCCCATCCCACCCAAATACTAAACTTATTTCTCAGACAATTTATAAAATGACAGGCCTAAGGCAAACTACTTTTGTTTTTCCTTTGAAAGAATAAATAGGGAGGTGGGCTTGGGGCAGGGGGGGGGGGTTGGAGGGGGTGGCTTTCACGTATCCTGTTTGGTGCAATAAAAGAATAAACACCAGAAAAAGATTTATCAGGCAGCAGATTTTGCTGATGACACTGTTGGTTGAATTTCTGAAATCCTCCCCTAATGAAAGACAGATGTACAAAAGAAAAACTTAAGCACACTGTACTAGCGCTTTAAACTTAAGGAAATGCAAAATGGTTCTGATTCTTGAAAGTCAAACTGGATTTTCCAGATCACAAAGCTACCTGTGTATTTGTCCTCCACAATACGTGTAGAACTAGACACTGTGACCCTAGCATTGTTCAAAATAAACCTACCTGTGAAGGACAGTTTTTCAAATATAGTCCAGTTACCTGAATTTTCTACAGTGTAAGTACTGCATTGTTGTAGTTAAGAAGGTCTGAAGTTTTTCTTTGGGTAAAATACCTAAATTTGAATGAATTTAATGAACTTTCCTACGTTTCAAACACAAACATGCTCCTCCACTGGTTTGGTGTTTTTTTTCAAGATCATGTTCATTTGAAACTACCAATATAAAGTCAGCTAAAATTAGTAGTCATTTCTTTGTTTTAAATTAAAAAAAGAAAAAAGAACCAAAAGTGTCTGGGTGATGGGAGCTTATTAAATAATATACATATACATAACCAATGATGTCTCTAAACAAAGTACGTATTTGTCAATATTTAGACTCTTCTCTCCCTCTTGGAGGGTTAAGTTCAAATGTATATTGGGCAGACAAAGGCTAGCCAGCTTTTCTGTAGGACACAAAAGCTCCTGACCTCCTGGATATTACTTTCCATTCCCCGGTTTTGTCTTTTCAGAGCTTGTTCCCATTATTCTTTCCTTCAGCTTTTCTTCCCAATGATTCACTTCCTACAAAGGACTATTCCTCCCAGTCGCTCCTTGCCCAGGGCTGGATGGCTTTCTACCTAACCAACTCCTCATTATTTCTTCCACTTAACACCTACTCAATACTTCACAGGTGTTTCCCAAGAGTATTAAAAGGTGTTAGAAAGAGAAACAATACAGACAAACTCCCAAATAGCCTGGACAAACTGATAGCCTTGTCCATGGAAAATAAATAAATAAAATAATGTTTGTTTGCTTTTGGGTTTCCATTTTTCACAGACACACACACACACACACCCCCCCGGCCCCCACAGTGTGAAATGAGTTCCTAGGGAATAAAAACAAGAGCCAGAATTCTTTTGAGTGTCCCCTTCTCTTTTAAAAAGTGCAGTATGAGAACGGGGTATCAAAACACTAAGGCAGGAAAAAAAAACACAGTTCCTATTTTATTTTATTCTTTTTGTAAAAAATCTGAGTTAAATTACCGGGGTCTTATTTTGAGAACATCTCAACTAGTCTTACTAGAATACTGAAGGTAAGAGATGAATTATTTCTTTATTTCAGGAGAATAGTCGGACACTCGTGCACCCTTGCCTAACTCATCAGTATTTCACACCACTGGCTACTGAACGCAACCTCTTATTTTCAAGCAAGTTCTCCATAACTGAAAGCACTACGAAGTAGAAAGGGAAGGAAAGAAAGCGTCTCTCTTGCTGTCAGGAAAAAAAATATCTATGGGCCAATCTTTTCCTCTGGCCAGCACTTGCTTCCCCCCTCTGCTGCCCCCAACTCCCAGCATCACAATAGCCACATTCCTGCCTAAATGCTGCTAGAGAATTCCCCCCCCCAGCAAGGACACCAACCTGGTCTTTGCTGTGCAACAGTAAGTTGGTAGTGTGTTCTACACCACCACTGTGTCTTAAATACTACTGCATGGCAGAATACCTCTCGATATAATGTCTAGCACCCCTCAAGAGTCACTTTCTTTCCTCTATTCATGCGCCAGAGACTTCAGACTTACTTTAAAACTAAATGCAAGTTAGCAGATAGCCGTGGATCTGTAAACTGCGTTGTCCTGTTGTTATGGTCAACAAAATAAACTCTGCCTGTTGCCGTATTTCGGATCTCCCATCCAGGAGGCAGTGGACCAAGCTCTTCACAATTGATGTTGCTAAGATCCCTGTGAAAACAAATATAAAATGAAAAATACCTCAGCATTGGGCCTCCGAGCCAAACAAGCGTAAATGTAACAGAACAATTCCATGAAGTCTGAGAAAATGTATTGTTTCAGAAACTTGATCTGTTCAGCTGGAATCTCTACTCCCAAGGTGCAAGCCCACCAAAGAAAAAACACACACCCCAGAACACATGCCGTGGGGAAAAAAATTCTTATCAAATAACCTTCATTTTTACAAACTAACTTCAGATGTTAAATTAATAGAGGCTTAAAACAAAGACTGTGGCCATATTTGCCAAAATGGAATTGCAGTTCTACACCAATCCTGACAGAAAACATTTGTAAAACAACATTAGTCATGAAAGGAACTCTGAATCACACTTTCAAAACTCCTACAAAACAAAACTATATTTCTGAAGAGTTACACTTTCCACAAAGAATTACACATGGGATGTGTATGGCACAGGCAGTTTTGCCCCAAACCCCCAAGTGCTAGTGGGAAGCAAAGAGGTCTCTAACAAAATATTTCAAATGAAATATTGTATGAGCAACAATTTGGCTCTGCACCGAGCAATGCACAGGCAGCATAACGGGTCTCAGGAAGATTCTGCTGGAATTGGGAAGATGCAGGTTCATTCCAGAGGTTCGCTGAAAAATTCTAGTCTTCAAAAACATATCCGCTTACTGGTTTTTCATTTATGTAATTCACACCTCTGGTTATCTCCCACTGTCAAGCGTGGCTCTTTTGAAAGGTGTAAGGCTTCAGATCTCCCAGTAGCACATGAGTTGGGGGGAAGAAAGAGCCAAGGGACAGAACGGCGGAAAAGATGCCGCCTGCAGGGACTCCAAAGGCTGAGAAGCCACTAATGGAAAACACAAGGCTCTGGGACTGAACTTCTGCTGGTGTCACCCCATACACACGCCGCTACCAAACTGTAGGGCTTACTTTTATTAACCAAATGGCTGTGGTGTGTTAGTGTAAAAACACAATATTCCTTAGAAACGACATAAAGTCTACCCTCATGCAAACAGCCAAATTTTGGTCTCAGAGACACTCATGCAGTTTCTGCTGCCACACCTAAAAGCAGCACTAACTCACAATTTCATACAAAACGACTATACCGCAAACTTAAGGATTAAATCATGACATAATTGTTTTTTAGAGACTTCTAGTTTCTAATTTTGCCTAATACGCAAGTCACAGACTTCCTAATGCCCAACTATCGCACTCTCAAGCCTACAGACAGGGCATCAAAGCACAGTATATTCTTGTCACACAGAAGCAGTAATAAAAACAAAATAATCATTTGAAAATGCAATGAAGCTATAGCCATGAGACACTTTATCCTTCTTAAGATACCCGTTTCCATGGGAATGAACACCCGCAGCAGCTGACCAAGTTGCTGCACTTCTCACAGATGCCAGCACTTGCTGCCAATTTCAAACTACACACAGTATTTTACACCACCATCCACAGACCTTAAGAGGCAATCATTGTCAACAGGACTGCTCGGTATTTTAAACTACCATCAGAGGCTAACAATCATTTCCATTATCCTCCTTTCCTTTCAAACACATCAGAAATAATCACGTGTACAATCATAGACAATATGTACACATGTATTGTGTAAATAAGGAGACTAAACCAGAAGGACACTTCAGATTTATTTCCTCGTAAGTGTTGAGATAGCTGCAACAGAAATAGCAGTTACAGTATTTTAATCACAGGTCAGTCTCTCGCAGCTTCTCTACCAGTTTGCTTCTCCCCACCAAATTCTTTCCCAATTATACGCTGCTAATGAGATGCTTGAAAGCATATATGATTGCTCTAGGAACATTCGTGGTAGAACATTATAAAGAAAATATTCATTTCTGCTAATAGGAAACTTGCTGTAAAAAAGCTTGTGCGTTTTTAAATGTTTGCTACCATACTCAAATGTAGCCTGCCCCACCACCCCCCCCCACCCCTTTTTTTCCTTCCTTTTTTAAAACAACAACATTCTGGCATTTCAAACACAGCTCACCATTTCAGTTTCCAGCTTTTTATGACCCAGCATCTCTAATTAGTTTCTTCAAAATGTACCAAGATTCCCACTCCTTGAGTAAATTATGTTTGGTAGTCTGAACACAGGACAATAATTATCACAGACAAGTAAATTTAAGCTAATGAGATTGTAGCTCACTACAAACTGTCTCTCTAAACATACAAGGGGCATCCACTGGATTTTCACATTTTTCCCTTTGTCTGCTCCTCCATCAAAAATGATCACATTTGTCACAAAGTTTATTCTTCATAAATATACGCTGCCAATTTCTCAGGTCTTGCTAACTTCCAAAGCCTGAATAAAAAAACCAAAACCAACTCAGCTTTCACTGAAGTATCTTGATAAATCTAAATTTTTGGAAGTACTCAGTTCCTACTTTTTGTTTCATTATTTTGCAGAGTGTTAAAACCGGGACGTGGCTATAACTTAAATGCACGATCTACAATCTGTTCACTATACCTGTTTTCCAAACACCACTAACGTATTTCTTGATCTTTCATTTCTGCATTAAGGTAACAACTTGAAAAACTGAGGAAGGGAGACTAATTTATTTTGATGAATGACTTGCTAAAGTGATACATCAAGGGCCAAGAGTCAGAAATACAAGATTAGAGAAAACTGAGGAGAGTACTGCTCAAACTGTTTTGATTTGATACTTTAAGGATACTTCAATCGTTTCTTACCTAGGTACTCTTGGATCGTGCCACGTGCTAACACCAGTCTGAGTATGCAGAAAATAGACCTGACCTTGCTGAGTCGTCCTTTGCTCTGTGAAATCAAGATAAATTAATAACTAGAAGAATAAAAAAAAAAAATCAATACAAAAAAACACAAAAGCTGACTACCCCAAACTAAGAAATCAAAAGGATCTCACACACAAGGAGAAGACACAACCCATTTTCCCAGTTTCTTGGGAGACCTACAATTAAAAAAAAAATTAATTTGCATACCATATCCTTCGGGTAAATCGGGAGGAGTGTGCAAGTGTGTCCTGCTCATGTAATTTCTGTGCCTCTGTGACCTGACTCTCCTCTCCGCCAGCTGGGGATCTGATGACTGCCCACAGGTTGCACCGTTCGTCCCTGTAATCGGAGTGTTCTCGTCCACAAAACAGCTGAGCGGTCTGCCTGGGCTGGAGTATTCAGATGCCGGCCTGTGGAGGAAAACGTGAAAACTGCAATGCTGACTGGACACGGGGCTACACACCACACTTGAGGGAGGCCTCACCTAGGGGCTCTTGGAAAATCCTTGCGGATGGCAGAACTGAGCAGCTGACTTGTTGAGCATGACACCTCGAAGATGGGCAGAACGTTTCTGTTCCACGCTCGCTGGTTCATCCCAGAGTAATTAGTAAACCTCCTCACCAGTCTCAGGGTTTGACCTGACACTTAGTTTATGATACTAGGAGGATCAAGATCGTATCAAATACTCACTCAGTTCCCACCTCAAACAGAGTGCTGAATGTTTTGTTTGTTTGCTTTTTGTCGTTGTTGTTGGTTTTTTAATGAGCAGCATACAACCCAAACTTTCTCACCATGTCTTCATACGGCTGAAGAAGTGATTAGGCTTTGTTATTCCTTCCAATTTTTAAGGAAGGTTACTAGGCAAGTATGATGAAAAAGGGCTAAACAAGACAAAAAAACCAGTTGTGCTTGAGAGCTCTACTGCAAGAGGAAACACTGAATTATGTGGTTTTGTAGCTCAATGCTCCTTTCAAAAGGATTTAAAATGGATTCAAGGGGATTGATAAGGACGCAGGAAATCCCTGAAACAAATTATGTATTTTGCATTTGTTTTTCTAGCGTAAATGTGCCTAGAGCTTAGAACAGGTATTTTAACATACCAGGAAAAATACAGATAGGTAAATTAAAAAGCTGTTCAGTACCTTTACTCACTTGAAAACTGCAAATATATACTGGAGCTGGCAGCATTAACAGTACAGATTATTTTAAGTCAAATATATCCATACTCAGACTGGAATAATATTTACTGAGGATGGAAGAGAGTCTGCAGGCACAGACAGTCTGCAGAAGAGTGCGAAAAATGTGCAACACCACTGTCTACAATTCAGGTAACCTCGAAACTGATTTGAGGAACAGCTTTGGAACACATATCTATGGCTATTAGAAAAGGTGATTCCAATGATTTTGAAACATGCTCTGTTAACAGTCAGCTTTAAAAGTTCTGGATTACATGGTCATAGCACGTCCACAGACAATGTGTGTCAGCTATTTGTGATCATCTTCATCCCTTACAACGCCTGCACATTGTAATGTCTGTATAGAGTTCTACTACAGCAGCTCTACCAGAAAACAAAGATGCTAGTATTTGGGGAGGAAGAACACCTAGCCAGAATGATTATTTCAGGTTAGACATTAGGCAGACTGAAGAAGTAGGACATTAGAGAAGAAAAGCAAACAGCATTTGTGGAGTGACTCAGGGGAAGCTGAATACCCGTTAGAGCCACTTAGAATCACTTGTGCTCAGCGCTCCTGGGCAGGAAGCAAACTTGATCACCTGCAGCGTCTCCTACATAGTTTCTTACCGTGTTGGTCGCTCCCACTGAGTTGTTCGTGTAATGTGATTTAAATACTGGATCCTTCCAGAAGCAGTTCTCCGCTCCTCCCACCTAGAATTCAGACATTGAGAGATAAGGCAATAAGCGGTATTTCCAGGAAACCAGGGCACAAAATGTTTCCAACATAAATGCCAACTCAGGAAGACTTAGGCTATTATGAATCATGTTAGCTGAACACGGTAACAGGAAACAACTGAAAGTTCAACTCAGAATTGATTTAAATATTCTTCCCTTGGAAACAGGCATATCATTAACAATATCACACCTTCATGTTCAATAACTGTCTAAATTCTAATTAAATCTTAATAGTCATATAAAGAAACTTCTTGAAAACATCGTGTTTAATAATGCATTTAACATCTTTCGACCACTGATTCTAGTAAGTGCTTTCATAGCACCTTCATGCACTACTCGCTTTCATTAAAAAGTCACCTTCAAATAACGTGACTTTTTAATTATTATGACTTTTGCAGTCCAAAATACACAAGGCTATACAGCTAACTGCAGTTACACAATTAAATAAGCAATATTTATACAAGGAACATTTTTATGTGAAAATTTAAAAGCATTTTCAGAAATGTTTCTGACTTCTCCAGACTCCAAATTAACAAAAGAATGCTGTTGAGGGCTTAGATGATAATTTACATTACAAAATTCATCATCTGAAAAATCAGTTTCTCCTGTCTTTACCTGCCAAGAATCACATTCAGAAGGTCTGTGCTTGCTCTGAAAAAGCTGATGACAGCACCAGAACCTAAAACAGAGCATTTTTCTGTATTCACAAAACTGTTTTAGGTGTTAATGATGTCATGAAATCTCACAGGGACAAACCAAAATCCTAAACCCAGGCTTTGGCAGGTAAATACAGCAAGAACTCAGGCTCCATTACCTTTTCTAATCATGTTTTCTTCACTATGAATTACATGGAAGAAAAAGCAATCCATTTTTATAATAGCGTACACCTCCGCAGCGTGCTGTGGAAGGCAGCCAGGCTTGTGCATTCACTACCTTGCTACAAAAACGCTGTAGGGATGAAGTCAGTTTGCTGGCTGTGATTTAACATTATATTAGCTTATCAGTTCTACAATTTGAAAGACACATGTTTTCCTAGATAAGTATATTTTGTATTGCATTTACTCATATATGCCACCTCCCATTTTCCAAGAAGAGACAAGACTGGGGTCAAACTATTAATGATGTTGTGTATCCTAGCTGGCTTATCTCCTGCTCCTAAATGCAAAACTGTAGAACTCTGAGTGCAAGAATAAAAATGAATCAACCTATTTGTACACTGATTTCTCATTACTGCAAAAGCCTGTTGTATGAGCTGTATTTGTATTTACACCACAGTGATGTCAGCTTACCCATCTGGTAAATCATTATCAAATAACCGACTGCAATCCACAACTTGTCCTCCTGTGCCTATTCGGTCTCTGGACTGAAGACTTACTATTAAGATAATAAAAAAAAATATTAAAGATATGATACCTGAATGCAAATTACAGTGATATCTGAAAGAGAAATGGTACAACTTGGAGGACTAAGCTGAGCCATGTTCTGGGTATTTTTTCCTTCCCACAAACTAAGGAGTTACACAAAAACGCTGCGTGTTTTCGTACACGTAATCCTTTACATCTGACTTCAAGAAAGTTAGCTTAAAGAATATGAATGCAAGTTAAGGCTGAAAATAGTGAACTGAGAAGCTGTCTTAACTTGTCTCCGTATGAGACTGACTGTGACACTCCTCTGGCAGCAGCAGGGTGGCTAACGTCACACACGGCTGGGACAGCAAGCGGCACAGTGCTAGTGCCAAACGTGCACTGCCAACAGGAGCACCTCTAACAGAAAGAGCTAAAATAACAGGTTCCTGTATGTCTTTGACTCCTCATGTATTTTGTGCAAACAGGGGATTCAACACACGCACACACACACACACATAAAATCAGGCAAAATTTCACTTCTAGAAGCACTACACATTTGGTTTATTGGCTATTTTCTAACGCCAGTGGTAAGAAGTCAAAAGCAACGCTCACACAAAGCAGTGCTCAGCACCCTGAAAAGCCCTTACTGCCCTCAGCAAAACTGCATTACTTTTTTTTAAATTTAATTTTTATTTCTCACATGTTTCATTGTAATGGATATTTATGCCTGAAGCTTTTGTAATACAATTATGACAACAAAAAAAATTTCAGGCAGCTTTTGTTCCCAGTATCATAGTTTGCAAGTGTCCAATCTGGTAATTTACAACACTTGTGTTCCTGTGGAGTTGGGGTTGGGTTTGTTTTTTTTGATGTTTTGTTTTGCCTTTAACAATAAAACGATTGCTTAAAAAACTAAATACGTGCCGTGGCACACAATTCTTGAGGTGGCACTACTGTACCCCTGGACAACTGCTTTCAAGTCATATTTATATATGCAGTGAAATAAACTTACAGACCTTAACCTAGACACGATCAAACTCTTGTCAAGATCAAAGTTAAAGAAGATGTAGTAGTACTAGCAGTTTTTGCCACAGAGTCCAAATTTTCAGCAACAACAACATGTTTTGAAGCTCAGCATTTTAGGCCTTCAACAGAGCAACCCAGGGAGCCCTGCAGTATGTACTCGCTTTACTCCTGGTCTGCCACGAACACTAATGCTACAAAACAACTTCTTAGAGCAAAAGACACCTCCAATTTAATTTCAACCACATCAGAATCTTGGAGGATGTATTTATTCTGCAGACCCACACATTACAAGTTGACATTGTTGCATGTAGGCAAGGTTTGGCAAGCAATACACACAGACAAAAATGAAACTGAACAAAGGCAATTACCTCCTCTTTGCCTACGTGAGGACCAAAATTTGTGCACGGCTTCATTTTGTAATGAGTAAGGACTCATTTTTTTCTGCACCGCCACATCAGAAATAAAATGGTGGCACAGAAGAGAGCTGCAAGATTAAGACACAGTTCAGGTGCCCTTTGCATCCACTACCCACAAGCGTCCCCTTTTCTTCCCCCCTTTGAAGATAACCCCAGGGATTTAAGATAAAGATCCCCTTGCTCCTTGTCCCAAATAATAAAGGCATACCCATGTGCACTTGATGTGGAAGCTTATCATCTGTTGAAGGTATCCATTACATTTTAATATTGTTTTCCAATCTTGCATAGCCTCTTAATTTAAGCCAGTTTATCATTAGAAGGACTGAGAGTCTAACTTACTCTATCTCCTGACTGACTTTTAACGAAGATTTCTCCACCACCTAACTACTGCAGCAGAATTACCTAGTTTTACTCAGGCTCATTCACCCATTCGACAAAATTGCATTAGTGAAGAAAGGTTAGAATATAAGGGGATTAATAACAACAAACTGAATTTAAAAAAAAAAAAAGACAGAAGTCTATGGAATCTTACCAAGGATGCATTAAATTAAAACACAGCCATGACTAGGACAGCTGACCTTTCTGATAATAACAGTGGAAAGTGGACATACAGATTTGTTCTCAGTCTCCACCGTAACCCAACGAACTGTGTTTTCTTGGTTCAGTGCACGATCCGGCAGCCCCTGCTCATTAGGGCCAGCCCCAGTGGCATGCCCAAAGACCCAGTGCTGCTTTGGCTCTACTATGTTTCACGATCACACATCAGGTTAAGCCAACTGGTCAGGCTAGTTTATGCCCACACTACTGACTAGTTGTCTCTGAAGTGTATTTGCCATGCCCACACTGCGTGGTATTCACCCCAGGCTTCCCACCCAGCATCCCAATAGCCTTGAGACCCTTCTGCTTTGGCATGGTTGTGGGTTTTTTGGTGTGTTTTTTTCTTGTTTAATTAAGGCTAGCATTCCCAAGTCCTGATGACAAGGATGCATGCTGCATACTCTGGAGGGCAGCATCAGAGCATGTCAGGGTGTTAAGGTACAGTCCCCGCCAGTGTCCGAAGGACTGCTGTGGGCAGAGAGCATCTCTGCTGCTCAGACAGACCCTGAACAAGCTCTCCTGTCCGCTGAGCTGTTTCCTCCTAAAAGGAACCCCACAAACAAAACCACATGCACACAGCATGGATGATCATGGGACCAGCATACTGGAGCAAAACCAAAAAGCAAACCAAACTGACAACATAACGCACCCCAGAAAAACGACTGTTTTATCCTTTACTCTTCTGGGTGAGCTCACACGGAAAATTTAATATTCAAGAACAGTCTGAAGTGTCAGCAACGCACTTACGATTCCGCATTTCTACCATCATTTGACTCTCCTATGCCACCTCACTCTTATCTTAATTCTGTGCAAACGCTTGCAGAACGGATGCTAGACAGATGGTTAAAGCAACATGGAGAGGTAAAGTCACAGGTACTGTTCAGCAGAGCGCTCCGAGGAAAGCAAACAAATGCACTGAAGCCCTTATTTGCTGACTGATATTTCAATAGTTTTCCCTGGCTGACAAAACAAGAATGCTGCTTGGATATTATTTGAACTAGGAATTGAACATAAACCTGCGCATGCAAATTCACTTTTCTCTCCCCCATGTCCAAACGTTCTCATTAACATCTTGCCAGAAAAATAAAGACCTCCTTATCCTGGCCAACTTTGTTTTTTTTAACTTCTTAAGCGACCTACTACAAACACTGCCTTCTGAAACAACTTAGAGCGCACCAAAGAGTTTTTATGAAATTGAGAAACAAGTATCCACAAACAACTTGTCAGCTATCTTTTTAATTCTTGCATTATTGAGGGTTTATGAGTTAGAAGAAGACAAAACAAAGTGTCTGTCCCAACACTTACAATAAGGGGTGCGTGTGTGTGATGTGTTTTGGGTTTTTGGGGGTGGTTCGTTCTGCTGGGTTTTTTTGTTTCAGTTTGGGGTTTGTTTTGTTTGTTTTTAAGTCTCTACATACACACTTCTAGCTTGAGATCCAAGTGGCTCTAGCACCAGACACAATTTGAAACAAAAAAAAAAACGGAAAACTGACATCTGGGAATGGTATTTCTATAGCTACTATTAAGCTCCAAGAGAACGAAAAGATAAAACCCCTTACTTACCTACTATCTGTCCTCTAACAGTATCATTGTCATTTGGCCCAAGCTTGCACAGATCCAATCTCTGATCTGTGAAAGAAGGACATAAAGTGTAAATCATAACAGTATTTTCCTGCCTTTGAAAGGCAGGTACTATCAGAACAAAATTCAGCCTGGTGTGAGATAGTTAAGACTTTAAGAGATGGGTGAAGGAATGCAAAACCAAAAATCTTCAGTCAAGACCTCATTTTTTGTTTTCATAAATTTAAATCAGAAATTGCTTTAACGTTTTTCCAACTTCACAAAGCTCTTCTGATGAATAGGAAATGACATTATCCTAGATTGGATGTCTCAAGTGATTGTGAGAAGTATTTTGACTTCTCTTCCTTTGTGAAGACCAGCCGTTGCCACAAAGCACTTCCAGTTCAGCACCGCCACCAGCACAGCCGGAGCCACCCTGCGGCACCAGCCCACGTGTTCCGTGCTGGGTAGGCGCAACTGCATTGAACTCAGCAAAGTGCCATGCACTGAAACACTGGTCTAGCAACAAATATTTAAGAAGAAGAACTTCAGTTATTCAGAACCTGTTACTGAAGGTAAAATCACAACACTTCTCTACCAGCATGTTGCTTTTTTCTTTTATCATCTGTATAGCCAAGCACTGCTTTTCCATCACAAACAGTGCACCGAATTTTGTTCAGAAGTGGCATCCATTAAACATCTTATATGTTAACTTTTTCAAAAGTAAATACAAACCTCTCAAAGTGTGACAAAGCACTTAATATCTTACGATAAAATTGTCTTATTAATTTTGAAGGCCCATTGATTTTTAAACTACAAATTTAGCTTCAAGATAGATTTACCCTTTTGTTTACTCCTTAAGACTTACATTTTTGAAGGTAGTAAAAAGATAATTTGAAGGCAAGGAGAACCTGTCTTCCTTTGGAATTCCAACACAGTATGTTCAGTCTTGACATTCCACAGCCAGACTGCGGCACTGAGGGCACCGCTGTCGACAGTAACAGGGCAGAGGAGTTAAAAAGCCAAAAGGTAAGTTACATGCTCTAACGTACTCGTGTTATCCTCAGTCACAAAACACTGTTAGAAACTGCCAAACTAACTGGAATATAAAGCTTTATTAAAAAAAAAAAAAAAAAAAAGTCCAACTGTCACTCTTCAAAAGCCTGCGCACAGAAGTTTGGTCTGAAGGAGAGGAAACTTTAGTCTTTAGCTTACTTACAACCAGTGTCTTTAAGGCGGTTGATGGCGTTTGAAAGAAGTCTCACGCAACCCAGAAAACCAGCTCCCTGCTTTTTATGAATTTTCTTGTGATTCCACACGCTGATTGTTATTGAATCTGACTTCCCAATATATCTGAAAAATGTGGAAAAACACTACTGTGAGTGAAACTTACTGAATACTTTGAAGATGCTCCAGAAATCATCTTGCGGAAGAAAAAAAGGTTATCAACCATTACATTAAAAATTTAACACACACTGTATCAGCCAGGGAGTAAGTCATCTTCACATAAGATGTACACATTATACTTTAATGAAAGCATGTCTTATGAAGGAGTTGAATACAAACTAATCTAAAATCCTGCTTCTGGAAGAAGGCGTTCAAGTGAATCCAAAGTCTATCAAAATCCATTTAAAAACAATAACGTGAACAAGCTGTGGGCTGGCCGGGCGACCACAGCTACAAACATGCTTAGATTCATGCCTAAGCTCAGCCTAACCAAAGACAACAGCAATGCTCGTGGCAGCATGTGTTTGTGAGCAGGCTAGCAGGCAGAGCGGTCCAAATGCCAGGACAGAACCTATCAGTTCAGCATCCTTTCACAGCACTTCATCTGCTGCTGCTTCTCAGGCTACTCTTCCAACCACCAGCAATGCAAGGCACCCTCGTTTAGAGCTCTTCTGAATGCTCAGGGAAAACATAAGGCAAACCTAATTATACATCTGCAGTTAACTAATCTTTGGGAAGCTAATTTACTATGAAGACAGCTTCAGAAGGGCCTCGTTTACAACATACATTACCTATTACGAATGTGACCCATCACATATGTTAGCTGAGATGTGCCACATTCCCCTCCTGCTCCCTGCTCACGCGTGGACTGCCTCCTCACAGCATTACCGCTGAAATGCTTTTGTAAAACCCAGATCTGCATTTTACAGACTTGGGGAAACCTGGACACCATAGGTTATTTTATTGTTGCTTTTTTGTTTGAAGCTTTGTCCTTCAGAAGCAATTACTTTGTGAGCTAGTTCTTGTTTTCAAAACTTTCAGAGGACAGTTTCAAAACACCTAAGATAAATCAGCTACAGCCAATACTGAACTACAGTTATTTCAAGTTGAGGAAAATGCATCTGTAGCTCTGGCTTTGATCCCAGGAACTGCTTGTAGTTCTCCCTTCCCAGACCACAAATTCTGGCCTTCTGCAGTTTAGTTCCAAGTGCTTTTTGTTTGGTTTTGGTTGAGTTTGATCAGTTTTCCTTCAATGCCTAAATACATCACCCCCCATTGACTGAGACTTTATCAGCTTTAAAACATCTTAATATTTTCATAAAGATAGAAATGATACTGTCAAGGTTGGCAAACCAAACAATTGTAACTGTCATGGCTTAAAATTGCAGCTGTGATCAGCTAAGTTCTCAATTAACGCTTCTCCCATTTTTCCTTTTCCAAAACCCAGAACTTTGACAACTTCTTTTCCCCACCTGCAGACAGGGACTGATCCAGTAAGTAGAAGATGGAATAGCCTAACTGTAGGCACATACCCATGAGCGTGGTCTAAAATAACCAATGCACATTTAAACCAAACCAAACCAAACCAAAACAAACACAAAACAAACAAACAAAAATACCCAACACACAAGCAAAACACAAACTTCACACACAAAAAAAATCCCAAAGTTTCTTTCAATAGTAAACTGATTGCATAATGTAGCTCAGATTTTTGGCCTTACAACCTTGACAATGCCAATTTTGCATAAAGAAACGAGAGATGAAGATGGGTATTCACGTGCACAGTTGCAGTCTACAATGTTTCATGTACTTAAAATAAATTCTTATGAGAACAAGTTAGGTGCACTTAAAAATAAAGACTTATCATGACCTGTCTTGAATTTTCCAGTTTTCCTTGTTGCTTTAAAAAAGTCAAAGGTATATGGTTAAACACAATTTCATAACAGAACAGTTTGAATAATATGTAGAACAGCTGAATATACAACACAGTTTCCAAGAATTACTGTAACATTTCAGGGTGACGTTCTCATGGCCAAGATGCAGACAGTAAGCCATCCATACCAAACAGGTGAGAACTTCTATATTACCACTATACCCTGGGTTTTGCACCAGCAAACCTGGCCGATTCACACATTTAAAGGAAATAAGCAAGACAAGCTGCATTTTCCAAATAAAAATGTCCTTTTTTTTTTTTTCCCCTGAAGGAAGAAAAGAAATAGTTCAGTAACTGCTAGTTGGCTTTATAGCAAAATGTTTCATCTATATTTCTGCCTAATTTCAGGCATGAAAATATATGGTTGCATTTAGAGAGTGACGGTAGGACAAGTTGACATTTCCAATTCATTTGGTGGATAAGTTACATTTGTTTTACATCATCTGGCAATAAAGTTCCAACATAAAAGCCTGAGCTAGGAATTTTATTTGTTATGAAAAAAGAATGTTCCAAAAAATAAAGTGAATAAGTTTTTTAAAAAAACCGAAACAAAACAAAAACCAGCACCAGAAACAAAACCCACAAAACACTCATTTTGTTGGATGCCTCTTTCTTCCTTCTCATAACTAAAGTTCTTGGAGCTTTTTTTTTTTTTTTTTTTTTTACTTTACCCTATCAGCAATATCTATTTCACAGTACTTCAACAGAGCTAACAGGATAAGTATTAATGAAGTGAAAACCGAAGTTCAAATTTCCATATACATTAGGGCTCCAGATCAAACTGTGTGTTCAGAAATTTTTAAGAAAAATGCCTACTCTTAGCATTTCCACTTCTAAACAAAAATTAAGTACATGCGTTACTGGAAACCTCTAAAACATTTTAATCAAATTTTAAGACAGAGGGGCAACTGTCACTTTGTCCAAACAAAACGATCTTTCCCAAGGTAGCATTTCCTTCTGAGCCAGGATACCACGCAGGAAGGTTTGGTATGAAGTGACTTTTCAGCCCCATGACATTATACACACTTTCCCTGAAGAGTTCAGCTTGGTAGAGAAAAGCAGAATGAAGAAGGGGGTGGGGGGGAGAAATTCCTGAAAAAGCACACACCTCTTCCTGATGACAAGCCAGATGTACTCCCTCCAGAGAGAAACGCAACACCGAGAGGTCTGAACCTGTGCTTGGAAGCCAGGAGTTCCCTATTTCTAATCCATGCTGTCACACGGGGTCGTTTTACAACCTGGACAAATCACTTTGTTCCTCCATTTTCCAATTTCTGAAATTTTTCTAATGTAATGGTAGTGTTGTGTTATGCTTTGAGATCTAACAATCACTTATTATCAGACTGGGGAAGAAGAGGGTGCAAAGAGCTATAATGAAAAACATCACCTAACTTTTAACTCTCCCTTCACCCTGACATTGCCGTCATCTCTGGTAGCACCTGAAGGGTGTTTGAGCATCTGGGATGGCGAGAAGAGAATCAGCCAGAGGCTGTGGCTGAAGCGCGGTGGGGACACGTGGCACTGACTGGCTGCCCCTTTCTCCTCCCCAGTGCTCCCAGCCCAGCACCCAGCTGAGCCTGTAAGAGCCGCTGCACCATGAGAACAGTGGGCACAGAGGGTTCTGCTCCAGCTGTCCTGCCAAGGCCACCGCAGCAGTTCAGCTGACTTGTACGCCTGATGGGCTTAAGCTGGGACGGCCCCATCTGCTGAGACAGGCCAGATGCAGCCCAGAAATGCTCTCACCTGAGATGCAAAGCGCACTGGATTCATCAGAGTGGTCTAAACCGTGCCACGAAGGCAGCAAAGCAATTGCAAGGAGCTGTTTGAGGGCTCTTTAGAGTCCAGTCTAGGATTGTCTGAGCCGAGCTGTTACCTTCTCTCCACAAGAGGGATCCAGGATGGCCAGTGATGGCTAGGCAGAGGAGAGCTGGGGGGCTGGGGGAGAAAGGCAGCTCTGCCAGGGCAGTGCATGGGCTTGACAACGTGACGGCACCCAACAGAACCAGAACCTACAGTGAGCAGATTTCGGGAAAAGGAAGAGCTGTGGAAGCTGGGTGAGGTTAGGCTTCAGAGGTGTAACAAAGGAGGACAGCAACGAGCCCATGCTAGAGCCTGGGGGCACATATTTAAAGGGCACAGAGTAAAAATGGGACAAGGACTAAGTTTTGGTGGAGATGATGGTACAAGTGCCTTTTAGAGCTAAGCAGACCATACGCCGTGGTACGCCTTAGGGGCACGGGCTGCCAGGGAGGGCTGGACTGAGCCAGAGGTGAGCGCAGGACAGCTGGAGGAGAGCTGGAGGAGAGCTAGAGGCTATCACAGAATGGTTGAAAGGGGAAGGAAGAGAAAAAGGAAGATCTGTTAAGTTTCAGAACTGCTGGTTTAGGTAGTGTTTAAATGCTTTGAATGCATGAAGGTCTGTAAATGTGCTAAGTCTGGTTATTCAAAGCTTTGAGGAAAGACCTGAACAACAGGGAAACCAGAAACAAGACTGAAAATAAGGAAGGGGAATACATCCAGGGCAAGCATGGTATTTTACTGACATTAAACTACATCCAGACAGCAACTATTTGGCAATTTCTTCCTGGAAAGCCTCCCAGATCCAGCCCCCCCTCCCCACCGCCACACACACCCATCTAGGCTGAAGAATCTAAGCAACTAATTCAACGGCTCCCTTTCACACTAAGATGAATTAAGAACCACATAAGGCAAAAGCAAAACCTTTTTTGTTCATTGTAACACTGCAAAAGTATTTTCACAAAAATCTTCTACAACAGAATATCTATTGTGCTGAATCAGGTTAGCAAACCACAAAATTCCCTTGGAATTAGCAACTTAATTCAGACATTATTGCATAAATATATCACAACAGATCCATCTTACTGTGCCATTTGCATATGCCATCACATGATACACGAGACTGTTAATTAGCAGCAGTGTTAACCTGTTATACAAATTCCAGGCTGAGGACACTTCAATCAGCCCAACGTAGCCAAGAGGCAGTTTTACTGCACATAAGCCTATTACAGTTACTTAAAAACCAACAGAAACCTTCAGGGGGTGGGGGAAGGCTGAATTTTTCTTTTAGAAAATTCTGTGTTACTGCACCTTCCTCTGGTTGATTTCCTACACTGCGTGGTGGCAGGAGCAGGCAAGCTGCCACCAAGACTCCATCTGTTACGCTTGGTGTGCAAAGCATTTCCTGCAACACTGGGAAGCGTCATAAGGCAGAGACGAGCGTTCCCATGCAATGGTCTGGCGTTAGGGTAAACATTAGGAAGTTTAACACACCTATTATTTTCAAAAGGATGAGAAGATTAAGTTCTGTAACCTATGAGGTGTGCCATCAGGTGCTTAGCAGTAGGATGGTTACTCTTCCCATTATTTTATTATTATTTTTCCCTCAAAAGTAAAAGTTAATTATCCTAGTATCTGGTGCAGATGAATAGTTGAGATCTGACACCAGGTATATTACAGTAAAAAGTTACCTTAAGATAAAAGCCAGGCTGTGATGAGTCATAAACAGAGTAAAACAATTTTTACTGCTGTTTTAAATAGGAATTGAAGACTAGGTGACTGATGTTTATAAATGGAAAAAAGTTTCCAGAGTAAGGAATAAGGTAAGACAGTAAAAGGGGTTAAATTATTATGAAGCAAGTTTTGAGGGGGAAAGGATTATTTCCAAATTACAAGGCCTGACATAATGCTAAATTTTACTTTGGATTACAAATGCTGTGCATACCTCCGTCATCAGGGAATTCAAAAGCCATAAGCAAGCAAAGCAGTTTTGCCTACAGGACAAGCAATTTATATTGAAAATAATATCCTAACTAAAAAAAACCTATTTTTTTAGGGATCTCCTTGCCCAAAACACATACAACAACAACAACAACACCAACACCCCAAAAAAAAAATTCTGTGCAAGTCTAAAATCCTTAGGACAATTCAGCAAGAGATGCCCCAAATCTGCCCAAGCAAAATTTATACCAGAAGCCCCATTTCTATCTCTGCTTGTTATAACATGCTGTGGACTGCAACCACAGCCTCGCCACAAAGCTAAGACAACTACAGTATCCAGATGCAACCATGACTTGTCCTATAAAACAATGTAAAAATACCTTCTCTTCATCCTTCCTTGAAAATTGTAACCAAAAAGGAATTTTTTCTGAAGATTTTACTATTTTTTTCCATTACTCACTGCATATTAACTTCCTCTCTCATTTCCCATGTCCTCTGCTCCTCCTTTTCTCCAGAAGGGAACCAAGTCTCCAAGTCATTAGCCCATGGAGCACTCGGCAACCCACAGAACCCACTCCTGCCAGCTGCCTGCTTGCATTGTCACACCACCAAGACCCAACTGGCAGATACTGGGGAAGATGCAGGGAACCACTGACATTTTCAAATCAGAATCCAAGAGCAGGTAACTGCCAGATGATGGCCCATCATTCCTTCTTCAAAAGCATCCCTTCCTTAGCTGTCCAAAGGTTACAGGAAGGCTTTACACTCAAGTCACACTGGCAGCACCTTCCACCTTACTCTCCTTTTATCCCTGTAAAGCCATGAATTAATGCTTATTAATGGAACCAACCTAACTAAAAAAAAAATATAAGTCTGTGGTCACATTTCAGGGATTTTTTTTGAGTTCTAGTCTGATCCTGGTCCTGATCCTGGAGAAGATGCAGAATGACAGAGGTCTGAAATCCATGTTCTATACGAATCAATATTTTGATAGGTTTAATAATCAAAACCCTAAAATTAACTTAGAATTCTTTAAATAAAAAAAAGCCATTCCTTCTAAATGAACTTCAACTTGGTTTATATCCATTTTTCTAATGAATATGAATTAATGTCTCACAGAATCTAAGCTTGGATTGAATTTGAATCGTAAAACTATAATGCTACAGCTTTCCTCAGAGAAAGTGCTGTTATTTCATGAAACTGCCAATGATATTCTGTTAAGCAGTAATGAAAATGTTTTCTATACTGCACCAAGACATTATGAACAATGACTTCACATATTTAGTCTTGGATATTCAAAAAAAGATTAGGTCAAGACCACTTTAAACCAGGCCTTCCACATTCTGCTAAAAGACCTATCAAGCTGCTTTTCTTCACTGGGAAAAAGGGGGATGAGAAGTTCTCTGTGGACTAATACTTGATTTGCTCTAGGTTTGGTGATGGCCAAAGCTAACGTAAACATGCTCAAACAATTTCTAATAATACAGATCGGGAATGGAGCCATGGGAAAAAACGTTAGAATCAGAAAAATGCCTTAGAAAGAAAGGAGAATACAATGAGGCAAAACTGTTCTCTTCCTCACCTTCCATCCCAAGGAAAAAGATAAAGAATAAAAGGATAAAAGACAGGGAAAATAAAGCATGCACAAACACAAAGAAACCTATATGAAAACAGAAAAGCTTTAATAAATTATACAGAATATTCTACGCTTTAGAAAGACAGAAGAAAAACATGACATATACATGCCATACTGATTATATTGCTCAAAAGCACCCCAAGATGCTCAGGTGATAACAACATAATTTGTAGCAAGAACAACATTTGGGACAGAAAACTGAACACAAGGCACGCAGAAGAAAAGACACCGTAGCACTGCAGCAGACAAAAACCGCATGAAAAGAAGAGCATTTTGAGGGAAATACTGTCAAATATTTGCTTCATTTTACACAAGTGTTAACATGAAAATATTACAATAAAATAGTGCTATGGTACATGTAAAGCATGCTGCAGACATCATCATTAGGAAACCAAGTGTAGTGTTTGGATTTTGAGGGAAATAAGAAAGTTGTATTCTGAGACATGTATTTTTCACTTAAACTAATACACTCTGGGACATTTTCCGAGTTGTAAATAGGACAGTATTACGAACATCTGACAACGTCTATGTACTTTAGAGGATTCCACTTCAAACCTTTGGTTATCACTGTTACCACCTACAGGTCATAATGCTGATTCCATTTTGGATCAAGTGTATTCTTCACAGTATCTGTAGAATGGCATTGGCCAGATCCGTCCACCACAACCTTAGCAAATGGATCAGGAAGTCCTAAGAGGAGGAAAAGAAAAAAACTAGCAAATGGATCAGGATGCTTTCAAGTCCTGTATCACTACACAGTATTTGTTTTTGGTTAGTATTTTACCTGAAGTACCCTTTTATTCATAAATGAGAGCCACATTTAATGAATGGGAATAACTTGATGTATATAGGCGCAGGAAGAGGCTGAACTAACCATTTCACAGATACAGACCAGCAAAAACTTTGTAAGTCACACACATTGCAGGGGGTGGAAATCTGAACACTCAATCTTCCTAATTCAGGACTGAGTAAATTCTCAGCATCTAAAGAATTCGGAAAAAGACAAAAAACAGGTCTACATTCTTCCTCTTTTTAATATTAATTACAACCACAGTTCTGGTTGTTGCTGGTATCACAGGACACCGCCTGTAACAGGTGACTGGCTTTTGAGGCCCACTTAGGTCTCTGCTAGCTTCCTACTCCATTTGCTGCCCGCTCCGTACCTCAGAAACGCCAAACCACAGTTCAGCTGATCAACAATCAACAAAGATGACACCAAACTACACAGCTGAGGACAGGGAAGCAGCAGGGCCAGAGCAGCCTACTATTAGCTCTGCTGCAACAATTTTATAATATATAACCCCCTATTACCCAACACCCAAAGGGATGGTGCCACCATGGATGCCCAGAAGCCATGTGGCCCCGTCCCTTTTTCCCCTCATGCTCATTCCTCCCCTCCTCTGAGGGCCCGTGAGTGGTGAAATAGCTTTCCCATTTTCTGTAGCACAAGTGCTGCCCCAGTCCCCCTTCCCCAGGTGACTCGGGACAGAGCCAAGCAAGCAGGTGGCGGCTCAGCACCAACACCAGCACGCGGGGCAGGGGGAGCGGGACCTTGCAAGACTTGTGCTTCAGGACATGAACGCATCACAGATTTCGAGTCTTGAGGGGTTTTTGTTAGGCGTGTTGCCGTCAATTCAAAAATCCAGATAAAAAGCAAGTTTTAGAGGAATGACAGACTATGATATAATTCTGTATTGTTCCCGTCTTCAACTTCTTTTCAAAGTTCAGGCCTGATCTTTCAGACCCTCCCTGCCCGCGGCTGGGAGGCGGCCGGCGGCCCGTGCGTGCAGACCTGCACAGCCGGTGACGTCCCCTTCTGCCTCCTTCATCCACCCCCTAGAACTTCTTTCAAAACATTATTAAAATTAATTCAAATATAATTTCAGAGTAGGTAAGTATTATGACATGATTATTAATAATGAAGATGTGCAGCTTAGTTAATAATTAAGATCTGCCAGACAAAAAGTTGTTACACCAAAAACATTTTAATAAATATGTGGCACTAATTGAAAAACATGTAATTTGCCTGAGAGTAAATTTGTTTCCCACTCCCATCAAAAACAGAGAGTGTGTCAGTATTTTAGTTATTATTATGAAGCTGTGACAAGTGTCACCTAAGAAAAAAAATTAGAAGCCCTGAAATAAAATGGCGTGAAAACAAAACTACCTGGTCCCCTCAAATCAAATATCTTAATACAGTGATCACGTGCAAACACTGATGTACAGAACTTCCATAATATTTACCCCATCGATAAATGTATAAAACTTAACAGCTACTTACGGAAAAAATCCTTTTTCACCAAGTTTTTTGCACACAGTACTGTAAGAAAAACAGAAATACAAAATTAAGTTGCTGATTCCCAACTTAAAAAAATAAAAAGTTACTTTACCTGCCCAGCATTACACAAAATCCTTCTCAAAATAAAATGAATGTAAATTAATTGAGCTCCTACATCATTTGTATTGTCACATAAAATAATTCCTGAAAGCTGAGCCAGAAGTGTCCTCTTCTGGCAATTTACCTTTAGATAGATTATAGTGGAAGTGATACTGTAGTGATTTCCCCAGGGAACAGTTTCACATGCAATTTTATTGTATTTTTTATAATTCTCAATTGTTTTGCCTACTCAGTGTTTACCTAATGAAGAAACCGGACCATTCCTAAGTAGCTCGCCATATAGTGGCACTAACAGTTGTGTCAGTAAAATCAGCAGTGTCACACAAGCAGGGTCTTATATTTAGTTCTACAGACCAGCAAAAGCTTCCCTGATGATAAGAAATAGTGCATTAGGCTGTCTAGGCACTTCTGTTATCCTGTGTGGTAGCTAAATAGGTTTTTACCTGAAAAACATTTGGGTGGAGCAGACTAACTTCTAATGCCAGAGTTTTGATGGCTCCAAAGATACGTTTTATTTGTAGAAGTGGGTAATTTTTTCAGGCTTTTTTGTTTACATTAGAAGGGAGGAACATTTGCATTTGTCAGCTAAAAATACCAAGGGGAAAACAACTCCGTATGAGAATAGAATAAAAATAATAATAAATAAAAATAAATAAAAGGTCAAACAGGACAACTTTCATACAAAGATGCCAAGGTACACACAGAAGACTTCTCACAAAATGCAACACTGTTCAACTACATATGCTTATCTATTATCACAGGTCTAGTAAGCAGGAAATACTAGATTCCCCTGTGAAACATTAAAATATTTACTGATAACACAAAAGGATTCTTGGGTATTGAGTGAAAACATGAATTCCCACAGCTAGTATAGAAAGGAAAAAAAGGGGAGGGGGAAAGAGGTACTTGGTTAGAACCAACGCTGCAGAAGACTCCTCAGTATATCATTCCCTGGGGTATTTTTTTTTTATGAGATTGCCAATATTATTACTACCAGGAAATGCAAAGACAGAAAAGTGCATCTGAGAAGCGCATCCCACAGACACCACCTAAGACCTAACAAAATTAGTCATGCCTTCCCCCACTGATCCTGGGGGCCACCGATTCTCTAATTTCTTTTACAGTATCTTTTCAAATAAAATTAAGCAGAGGTAGTACACGAGCACTGTCATAGCAACATCCACAGCCAGGGCAGAGAAGCACCACCCTGAATAGTTCTGCATACTTGCACAAAGTTGCATATTATTTTAAATCAATGGAATTAATGTTTTCCCAATTTTAACGTTCATATAGATGTTGATTTTAGTGAAACCGCTTTCCATAGGAATTCAGCACTCTTAAACCTAGCTAAAACTCTACTCGAGTCTAACTATGGTCCTCCGTAAAACAAAAGGGGACACCTATTAATGACTCCAGGTAGTCACAGTAACAATCCCCTGCACATTGACATATACCACAGAAAAGGTACATTCAAGCTCCCAGGAAAAAGTTTCAGCACCTTAGTTTGATGCGAGGGGGTGCTAATAACAGTATCATTACTCTGAAAAAAATTTTCTAGTTGCAGTTTGTTATTTTTAAAAGATGATAAAGGTAAAAAAAATTATTTATCTCCATTCAAAGACATAATGGTAAACCTAAAGCAGAGCTCTATTTAAGGGATTTTCACCCAATAACTTCACTGTAAACAGTCAACAGTAGTAAAGTACTAATACAGTACCAAACATTTTTGGTATTTCTGATACCTGGAGTTCAAGCACATATAGGATGCAGACCATCACATCACTGCTCCACAAAACAGTTAAAGTCCTTAGGATGGTGTAATGAAAATCCACAGTCACTAAAGACTTCCACGTGCCCAGCAGTTTAAAGCCTATTCTATCCATACAATTGATAACAACTTAAAAGACCTTAAAAGAAACAGGTAAGACAAGAAACTTAGAAAAATACTTCTGCCATTCCTTAAGATGCTATTGCACCAAGAGTATCCCCAGCCCAAGCTGTCAACAGGCACCACTTGCCCAAGAACTGAAACTGGTTGCTGCTCACTGCTGCCTTTCAACTTGTGGTGAAAAACTTCCAGTAAAAGAGATGCTTATATAGATGGCCACTTATTTAAATATATTTAAAAAGATGTAATTATTTGCACAGTTTCACCCATTAGAAGAAATGGGAAGCGTCAAGTGAAGCCAAAAGGCTTTAAATCCGATAGTTAAGTCAAAATTAATCTATAGCACAGTAAGCCATACTGTACGTTCCCAGAATTGTATGATGTTCAAAATAAAGTAGGTTTGACTAATCTTTGGAGAAATTGCAAGGTTAACTAATTATAAACACTTCTTTTCAAAATATTAAGCAAGCCTGCCAGTGCAACTTAACCACAGTCTCATTTTTATAAGATTGGACACATGCACAACATACAGACTAATAACCATTTCCCCAACAATTAGCCATGAGTGAACAAACTAGTATTTTTGGCTCAAGATTTCCCTCTCTAGTAACCACATTTAAGGAAAGTCAGATGTCAACCCACTCTGGCTTTGTCAGGTTAACAAAACAGGAGAGACGCAGAGAAATCTTCCATTAACAACACCCTCTCTGCCAGGTATTTCTAGATGAAAACACCCAGGTCCCAGGAGCATCAGCTCAACTCTAAGTGAAACAAGCTTCTTCCATGCACAGAGCCCTAAACTATCTCAGGACTTTTTCTGGACAAAACTTTTCCCATTGGTGGGAAAAGTACCAGAGTTTATGCACCGCTTCTCTAATGGCTTCAACACTGTATTAAAACCTATCCTGCATATTCTGATAACCAACTGATTAATAGCTCTTTGAGAATAAAAACTACGGAAGTTTGGTTTCCTATGGATTTATGTTTTATGGTTGACTGAAAGCTATAGCAGAGGCTTTTCCCAGCAGTAGGGCATTTAGACAGACACTCTCCCACGCAGACTCTCCAGCGGTCTAGCAACACGGGATCTCTTGCTGCAGCTTTTTCCTCTCATTTGAGGTCACTGCTAGGGTCTCCTCTTTATCCAGGCAATGATTCTCATAAAACTCATGGGATTTCATTATCTTTGAGACCACTATCCTATGTCAAATTTGAGCTAAAGAGTAAAAAAACAGAAAGAACCATAGCAAGGTTTATTTTCCTTGACAAAACAAAGTTAGAATGCCAATTGTTCTGGACCCAAACCCACATCATTATCAGATCTACGTAGTTGCACCATTAATAGATCCTCAA